>NC_142463.1:27638979-28263979 GCF_049115385.1 Moschus berezovskii | reverse complement strand
GGGTGAGATCTTTAAAAAAATTTGGTTTTCTGTGGAGGGGTTGGCTGAAGGAGAAGTGAGGGTGGGGGCAGCTACTGAAAAGGTTGGGGAGGGGGCATTATCCCATCAGCCTGTAGGGGACTGGGATCTTCCAGTACGGCAGGCTTGTCCTCATAGGAATGAAGACCCCAGAATGGTTCCAAACAGGGTGTTTGCAGGAAAGATGAGGCTCCCTCGGCACTATCAGCACATTCCACAGGACTGTATAATCGGGTTATCTCCCAGGAGGAATGGAAAGATGAGTGGGGAGAGAAAGTGGGCGAGGAAGGTCCTCCACTCTGAACGCTCCTGTTCCCACCACTCACTGCTCTAAACCTCTCGAGTCTCACCATCTAGTTGTCCTCTCTGTTCATACAGGGAGGCTGAGACCCAGAGGGGTGGAGGGACTTGTCTGGGTCCACAGCATCAGGATAAGTCATGCCCCAGTCCTGCCCTTCCTCCGGGGGTGCTGTTTCCCCATCCCCTTTGGGGATGGTCTCATCCCCACCCCTCACAGGAATGGTACATAATTTGCAGGACCCAGTGCAAAATAAGGGGCTTCCCTGGTGGCTCAGATGGTAAAGAATCTGCCTGCAATGCAGGAGATGCAGGTTTGATCCCTGGGTCAGGAAGATCCCCTGGAGGAGGGCATGGCTACCCACTCCAGTGTTCTTGCTGGAGAATCCCATGGACGGAGGGACCTGATAGGCTACAGTCCATGTGGTCACAAACTGTCAAACACAACTGAGCGACTAAATCAAATCTCTCTGGAAAATCATTGCAAAATAAAAAGTTAGGGCCCCTCATTCAAACATCATTAAGAACGTCCGGATAGTGACTCCAGAGCTTGAAACTGCTCTGACTGCAGTTTCCTGCTGGTGGAAGTTCTCAGTAGTGAGTACCTATGCATTTCTTTTTTTCCTAGAAAATCATCATGAACATGATAAAGTCTCTAGATCTACCACCAATTTACCTAAAATACAGGGGATCGGGGGACATGTTGAATAATGTTACTGGTAATCAAATAAAAATCCAGATGGTGAAGAAGAAAAAAGAGGTGAGAACCTTTACATCAGGAGACTTACTAGATTTCAGGGTCTAATGCACTGTGTGGACCTTATTTGGATCTTCAAACTGTTAACCAAAATAATGAGATAATTATTAATAGAGTTAGATATTTGACAATATTAAATATTTCCAATGAATATTTTAGATGTTATAATAATATTAAATCTAAATAAATAAATATAACATGTCCTCCCTAGTTTGCTCAGGCTCCCACACCCGAGAACTATAGACTGGATTGTTTAAACTGTATTTTCTCACAGTTCTGGAGGCTAGAAGTCCAAGATCAAGGTGCCGACAGGGTAGGTTTTTTTGTGAGAACTCTCCTTGGTTTGTAACTGGCCCTTTTCCCTCTGTGTCTTTGTATCTTCTTCCCTCTCTATGTGTCTGGGTCTTAATCTCCTCTTCTTACAAGAACACCAGTCATTTTGGATTAGAGTCAGTCTACTGACCTCGTTTTAACAGAATTACCTCCTTAAAGACCCTATCACCAATACAGCCCATATTCTGAGGTAGTGGGAGTTAGGATTTCAACACATGAACTTTGAGGAGACATAATCCAGCCCATAAAGTTGTGATTATGTGATTATTATTAATATTATTTTTGAAAAGAATTTGTATAAAAAAGAATGCATATCTTTTAATAGTTTATTCGGAAATTTATGCATTAAATGGTATGCTTTCTGGGGTTTTCTTTTTAAATAATTCAGTTTCTGGGGGAGCTTGGCAGTAGAGGTGAAAATGAAACAAACTTGGCCATGAGCAGATATAGGAACATGAGGGTGAATTATTCTATTCTCTTTACTTGTATATAGACTTGAAATTATCTATAATAAAGCATTTAAAAAAATATTAATACTAAACTTCAGTGGCTTTCCATCATTTACTGAGCAGCTTCAAATCCCTAGCCTGGGGTCCTTTCATTCCACCAAAGCTTTCTCCCCATCCTGCTTTTCAGCCTGGAGCTTCCACCAAATTCCCACAAAGCAGAATGGTCCTCATCTCTCCACCTTTGTTCTTCCCTTCACTTCTCATGCCCTTTCCCTGCTTTTCCTAGCCCCTCCTCCAGGAAGTCTTCCCTGATCTCCAGACTGGGAAGGTTCCCTGCTTTGTGATTCCTCCCCTGTCCCTTAGTGCTGATCCACCTATGCAGTCACCATCAGTTTCCTTCCTCCCTCTTCTCCTCTGCACTCCCTGCCCGCTTCCATTCCCCACCCGCATCCACATGCATGCATGCATGTGCCTCCTCCCCCAACACACACATTCACACACACACACACATGCAAGTGTGAATTGCTTGAGGACTGGGTCACATCTGATCGGGTTTCTGGGTCCTGGTGAGGTGACGATGTAGCCCAGGAGAGCAGGGATGACTGGGAGATTCAGGCTTTCACGTGGGGGTTGTCATTCTCCTGGTATAACAGGAATGTTTTACTGCAGCCCAAGGGCAGCCACTGAATGCTGGAGGATATTTCGAGGAGGGAAGAGTCTGTTCCCTGCCTCTGTCCCAGGGACAGCGAGGTTTTGGCCTGGCACCAGGACCTGGTGTCAATGGAACCCTGGTTTTCAGGAGCTGCTTCTCATGGACAAGTGTGGAGAGGTTCCTGAGCCCCTCCTTTCCCTCTGTGGGACCTTCTCCCAGCTCAATTTCTACCTTGTACAAATTAAGAAACTGAGACTTGGCCAAGAAGTCACCTGCCCACTTTCTATGTGGCCTTGGGCAAGAGCCTTAGCCTCTCTGAGCTTGGATGTCACTCTCAATAGTCAAAATGTGTGACATGAGCTTGCTCACAGACTGTCCCTCTCCCCAAAGAGAATTGAATGGCCCACCTTAGATCAATATTTTTGGCCTGCCATTCCTCTCATTAGTTGCATAGCCTGAGGTAAGTCCCTTCCCACTGTCAGCCTCAGTGTTCCCATCTACCAAATGGGTGTGCCTTGGGGCCTGCTGGCCAGTCTTCATCTCTGTAACTCTGTCCTGGGGTCTGGGCAGTGTGAGGTGAGAGATGACAGACTCAAGGACTTCTGGGTCCACACTCACCTGAAGAATTGGATGGGGAGGGAAGGGGTCTGTCTGTTGGAAATGAGATTTCTGCAGACCCTTGGGTCAAGGGTTGGACGTTAGTTGGCAGGGAAAACTCTTTGGAAACAGGTCTGTGATTATCTCCTTGGCCACTCTTGGATGACCTAAGTCTGACCCCATGACTTTCCAGTTGATTCCTGCTCCTCCTCAGAGCCCACCGTAGAGCCTCCTGTCTGCTCATGGTCTCCTCCAGGGTCTCCGGGCTGCCCCTGGCCAGAGCTCCCCTGGCCAAGATGACCGAGGCAAACTGCAACCTGTGTGCTGCTCACTCAGGGTCCCCTGCTAGGACCTCAGTTCTACCAGACCCTACGTGGAGACCCCAGTCCACCATGTTTGGTCCTCCGCTACCTCTTTGCTCAGATGGCTCTGCTCACAAGGTAGCTGACAGCTACCCTTGCCCTCTCCTGCAGACAGTGGTGTTAAGCTCCCAGAGTCTCTCCTCCACCAACTTCAGGAACCCTCCCCCGACTGCTGTAGCCCACTGTGACCTCTTCTTCCTCTGAGTTCCCCATGTGTCTCAGTCACTAGACAGCAAGTGCCATGAGGCAGAGATAGGGCTTGGCTCAGCTCAGGGCCCCAGTTCTCCTGGGAGGCAGTTTGGACCAAAACTGGGTTTACATTGCACCTCAGCCACTTTAAAGGGTTCTGACCTCTCTAAGCCTTGGTTTCTCATCCATACAACATGAACAGTATCATTCATCTGTTTCAGACTGACTGCCTGGAAGGAGTTGTACTCCTTAAACTCCTTGAATTTGAACCGGCCCTGAT
The DNA here is from genome assembly GCF_049115385.1 of Moschus berezovskii. Taxonomy (NCBI): domain Eukaryota; kingdom Metazoa; phylum Chordata; class Mammalia; order Artiodactyla; family Moschidae; genus Moschus; species Moschus berezovskii. The sequence continues at coordinate 28,260,045 of NC_142463.1, read as the reverse complement.
CAGCAAAGATTTGGGCTCTGAGTCGGGAGCCAGGAGCCTGGCCCTGGATCTTAATCTATTAAGGTTAAAACTCCCCTGCACAGAGTTTTACATCTGCTCCCTGTGAAATCCCTTTATCACCTTAATCTTCCTTAGTCCTCCCAGAAAGGGAGGGGCTATCCAAGCCCAAGTGTGGAGCCACAGAGGGAGGGAGGCCTGGTCTTGGGTTCTGAGTGAGCCTGGAGGGGAGTGCTGTGTCTGGAAGCCAGAGTTGGGGAATGGGGTGTGGGAAGAGTGCTTCCAAGCTGTATCCCCAAATATCTTAGCCAGGAGAAATGTGCTCGTCTTACAAATCCCCATAGGCCTGGGATATGGAGTAGATCCCCTCAGGAAGGTCACAGACTAGAGATGATGCCTGATCCCTCATCCCCTGCAAGATACCCATCAGCTGCAGTCTCAGAGGAGCCCCAGACCTGCCTGGAGCTGAGGAGGGCTGAGACCTACCAGTGGTGAATGACGGGAGGGGGTGATTCACCAGATGGAGGGACAGGAGTACCAGCGCCAGACGGCGCCGAGCTGGGCTTGGTCAGGGCGGGCTTCCGGCAGTCTGTGCGTTTGTGATATTAGTGGTCATCAATGAACGTTGACTAGAGCCATCATTTCACTGAAAGGGAAACTTAGCCGCTCAATCGTGTCCGACTCTCTGTGACCCCGTGGAGTGCAGCCCACCAGGCTCCTCTGTCCATGGAATTCTCCAGGCAAGAGTACTGGAGTGGGTTGCCATTTCCTTCCCAGGGGATCTTCCCAACCCAGGGATCGAACCGGTCTCCCACATTGCAGGCAGACTGTTGATCATCTGAGCCACCAGGGAGCCTATCATTTCATCAGGGTTTCCAAAATGAAGATATTCTATTATCCCATTATCATCTCTCAGCTAGGCTATTTCTGCAAAGAGAAACTACCCCTTATCAACTGCTAGCTTACCTTGAGGAACAGTCAGTGCAGGTGTGTGATAGGATCAAATTTGCTTTTCCTGAAAGAAACTCTGAAAAGGCCAAATAGCACAGAATAAACAAAGGACATTGTTAAAGAGCTATTCTCTAAAATCACTGTACTCTAAAGGTTTTACAGGAGCTTCTTCTAAGCCTTTTGTTGTTCTGACCTCTCTAAGCCTTGGGTTTTGTGTTTTTTTTTTCCTATACATCAGGAGAGCCTACGCAATTTATATGGTAATGGATCTGATGAAGACAACTCATTTACAATTTAAATGAATAAATTTCATATCCTACAACAAATATAATTTATTGACTAACTGTTACCAGTAGATGACTACATTCCAGGGAAAACATTCAAGGAAATTTGTGTTAACTTTGAACAAGCCCAATATGATTAACATTAAATGTTAATCCTTTTAAAACAAATATTACAAGAGCAGAGACTGTAATGTAAGTAAGATCTTTTTCCACCTGTTCAGTCTCTTGGTTCCTTGTGCTCAAGAAAGTACTGTGCTGTGATCAGTCGCTTGAGTTGGCTCCAACTCTTTTAAGCCTTGGTTTAGAGTGCAGTCGTGTCCAACTCTTTGCGACCCCATGGACTGCAGCATGCCAGGCTTCCCTGTCCTTCACCATCTCCTGGAGCTTGCTCAAACTCATGTCTGTTGAGTTAGTGATGCCATCCAACCATCTCATCCTCTGTCATCCCCTTTTCTTCCTGTCTTCAATCTTTCCCACTATCAGGGTCTTTTCATTCAACTGTTTGCATTAGGTGGCCAAAGTATTGGGACTTCAGCCTCAGCATCAGTGCCTCCAATGAATATTCAGAATATTTCCTTTAGGATTGACTAGTTTGATCTCTTTGCAGTCCAAGGGACTCTCAAGGGTCTTCTCCAACACCACAGTTCAAAAGCATCACTTCTTCAGTGCTCAGCCTTCTTTATGGTCCAGCTCTCACATCCATACATGGCTATTGGAAAAACCATAGCTTTGCCTATATGGATCTTTTTCTTGGCAAAGTAATGTCTCTTCTTTTTAATACCCTGTCTAGAGGAAGTAAAGTTTCTCATTATTGCCATAAGGACTGTTTAAATTTTAACATGGATAGCAAGCACAACATAGAAACCAATAAATCAACCTTACATAAATATTGTGGGAGTGACTATCAAAAGTAAAATAATAATCATAGGAAATATGATGGTTAACTTTTTGTGTCAACTTGTTTGGGCCACAGGGTGTCTGAATATTTGGTCAAACGTTATTCTGGGTGTTTCTGGATGAGACTAACTTGGGTTGGTGGACTGAACAAAGTAGATTTTCCTCCCTGATGTTGGAAGTGTCATCTAGTCTGTTAAGAGCCTGGGTAGGACAAAATGTGAAGGAAGGAGGAATTCTTTCACTCTGCCTGACTGTCTTAGAGTTGGGACACTGACCTTATTCTACTGTCAGACTTGGCCTAGAACTAGAACTTACATCATCAGCTCTCCTAGCCTTAGACTTTCAGACTCAGACTAGAACTATACCATCATCTCCTGGTATACACACACATATGTACACATATCTCATTGATCCTGTTTCTCTGGAAAACCCTGACTAATCAGAAATATCATTTAGAATCCAGAAGCACATTAAGAAAATAGCACACGTCTGTAACTAATCTTTACATGGTTCAATTTTTAAAAACCTGCTGCTGCTGCTGCTGCTAAGTCGCTTCAGTCATGTCTGACTCTGTGCGACCCCATAGATGGCAGCCCATCAGGCTCCACCATCCCTGGGATTCTCCAGGCAAGAACACTGGAGTGGGTTGCCATTTCCTTCTCCAATGCATACAAGTGAAAAGTGAAAGTGAAGTCGCTCAGTTGTGTCCGACCCTCAGCGACCCCATGGACTGCAGCCTTCCAGGCTCCTCCGTCCGTGGGATTTTCCAGGCAAGAGTAATGGAGTAGGGTGCCATTGCCTTCTCCATACCAGTAGCTGCTAAATTCACAAAGATTTTATGAGTTATTAGAACACTTTCCATAAACCAAACTGCCATGCACCCTAGAGAGTCCTGTATGTGTCCAAATACTACTTACTTTCTTATCAAAGAAGGAAAATAGAAACACAGACTAAAGACCAATCTTGTTGATTTTGCTATTGCATGTATTTTTAAAATCCTTTTCTTCAATACAGGAATTACTTACTTTTAACAGTTAACTTCAGTGCAGATATGAAAAGCAGAGAGACATTTTAAGGCCACAATGGTGTCGTTCTACAATCCATATACTTACCATGAGAATATTTTTATCCAACTTAGAATTTCATCCAGTTCTAAGTTGAGGAGTTAAGTAGATTAATATCATTAATGTAATATTATAGAATATCATGATTAATAGATCAAAAGAGGAAGAAAATTGTTATTTTCTGTATAGATTCTGAAAAGGCATTTGATAAAATTCAATGTTAATTTCTGATTTTAGAAAACTTCTTGATAAAATAGAAAAGGATGGATACTTCCTTAATTAATAAGATCATGTATGCATGTGTGCTAAGTTGCTTCCGTCATGTCCAACTATTCGCGACCCTATGGAATGTGGCCCATCAGGCTTCTCTGTCCATGGGATTCTCCAGGCAAAAATACTGGAGTGGGTTGCCATGCCCTCCTCCAGGGGATACCTGACCCAGGGATCGACACAGTGTCTCTTAAGTCTCCTGCATTGGCAGGTGTGTTCTGTACCACTAGTGCCACCCAGGAAGCCCAGGATCATGTATAACAAGGCAAAATCCATCAGTATGTGTAACGGTGAGCAGTTTAAAGCATCCCACAAAAATTCATGAGCTAGAAAAAGATGTCCCCTCTCACCTGTCTTGTTTAACATTACTCTGCAGATATTAACTGTTATAATTTTATAAGAAATGAGGAACATAAACATTGGAAAGAGACAAAAGTATTGTTATTCATATGTGGTATTATGTGTTTGAAAAGCAAGATAAAATAGAATACTTATTATAAATAAGATAGCTTGGTAAGATAACTGGGTACAAAATTAAAGCATAAAAAAACAATAACTTTCCTATACATGAACAATGAGTTATAAAAGATACTTAAAGGAAAAATCCCATCTATGAAAATAGATGAAAAAATATAAAATATAGAAGATAAACTATCTAGCAACACATTAAATAAGAAAAATGCATGATACACATGAAAAATATTTAAATGCTGCTGCTGCTGCTGCTGCTAAGTCATTTCAGTCGTGTCCGACTCTGTGTGACCCCATAGATGGAAGCCCACCAGGCTCCCCCATCCCCGGGATTCTCCAGGCAAGATCACTGGAGTGGGTTGCCATTTCCTTCTCCAATGTGTGAAAGTGAAAAGTGAAAGTGAAGTCGCTCAGTTGTGTCTGACCCCTAGCGACCCCACGGACTACTGGACTTCTAAAACAAAACAGGAATAAATAGAAAGAGATACTTTGTAGGAAGACAGTAAATATGTCAGTTTTCCTTATATTATTATATACACTTAGAATGCTTCTCGGAGAAGGCAATGGCAAGCCACTCCAGTACTCTTGCCTAGAAAATCCCATGGACGGAGGAGCCTGGTGTCCTAGGGTCCGTGGGGTCGCTAAGGGTCGGACACGACTGAGCAACTTCAGTTTCACTTTTCACTTGTATGCATTGGAGAAGGAAATGGCAACCCACTCCAGTGTTCTTGCCTGGAGAATCCCAGGGACGGGGGAGCCTGGTGGGCTGCCATCTATGGGGTCACACAGAGTCGGACACGACTGAAGTGACTTAGCAGCAGCAGCAGCAGAATGCTTCTAATAAAAATAAAACCACAGATCCTAGGAGTGTATATTAATTAGTGTAGGATCATTGCTTAAAGGAAAAAACCCTGAGTATATAATGGCTAGAAAATGATGGATACTTATTTCTAGCTTACATAAAGCCCAAAATAGATGTTCCTGATTGGTGGGCATCTATGTGTGTGTCTTTCAATCAGACTTCTTTAATCTTTGGCTCTACTATTTTCAACACATGGTTTCCAAGGTAATTGTGTGCATCTGCCTGAAGCTGGCAGAGGAATATGAATGATTAAGCATGGGAAGTTTTTACGAGCCAGTCAGAGAATTAATACAGATCACTTCTACTTGAATTTCATTGGCTAGAACTCTATCACATGATCACATTTAATTACAAGAATAGCTATGCTATGTAGTCTGAGTGCTCAGAAAATAGAGGTGAGTGTAAAGCACTCCTTGTCATGGGAAGATTGAGATTCTAAAGTTCATATGAAAAACATTCATGAGGAACATTACAAACAGTTTTATGCAAAATTTGAAAACTTACATGCAATGGATAATATCCCCAAGAATGTGACTCTAGAAAAACTGACAAAAGAAGTAATAGAAAACTTAAACATCCCCATGTCTATTTTAAAAATGGAATTTGTAATAAAAATCCCTCCCACATGGATAACTCCAGGCCCAGATGGGTTTCATTAATAAGTTTTATTGAATTTTATTATATATGGAGTAGAAAAACTTCTGCTTCATGAACTATGCTAAAGCCTTTGACTGTGTGGATTACAACAAACTGTGGAAAATTCTTAAAGAGATGGGAGACCACCTTACCTGCCTCCTGAGAAATACGTGTGCAGGTCTAGAAGCTTCAGTTGGAACTGGACATGGAACAACCGACTGGTTCCAAATTGGGAAAGAAGTGTGACAAGGCTGTATACTGTCACCCTACTTATTTAACTTACATGCAGAATACGTCATAGAAAATGTCAGGCTGGATGAATCACAAGCTAAAGTCAAGATTGCTGAGAAAAATATCAATAAACTCAGATATGCAGATGAAACCACCTTAATGGCAGAAAACAAAAAAGAACTAAAGAGCCTCTCGATGCTGGTGAAAGAAAAGAGTGAAAAAGCTGGCTTAAAATTCAACACTGAAAAAACTAAGATCACAGCATCTGACCCCATTTCTTCATAGCAAATAGATGGGGAAAAATGGAAACAGTGACAGACTTTATTTTCTTGGGCTCCAAAATCAGAGGATAGTGACTGCAGCCATGAAATTAAAAGATGCTTGCCCCTTGGAAGAAAGCTATGACAAACCTAGAAAGCATATTAAAGAGCAGAGACAAAGGTCCACTTTGCTGATAAAGGTCCATATAGTCAAAGCTATGGTTTTTCCAGTAGTCATGTACGGATGTGAGAGTAACCATAAAGGGGACCATAAAGACAGCTGAGCACTGAAGAACTGCTGCTTTTGAACTGTGATGCTGGAGAAGACTCTTGAGAGTCCCTTGGACTGCAAGGAGATCAAACCAGTCAATCCTAAAGGAAATCAACCCTAAATATTCATTGGAATAACTGATGCTGAAGCTGAAGTTCCAGTACTTTGACTCCCTGATGCAAAGAACCAAACCGTTGGAAAATACTCTGATGCTGGGAAAGATTGAAGGCAAGAGGAGAAGGGGGCAACAGAGGATGAGATGGTTGGACAGCATAATTGACTCAATGGACATGAGTTTGAGCAATGGACATGAGCAAACTCCAGGAGGTAGTGATGGACAGGGAAGCCTGGCATGCTACAGTCCATGGGGTCACAAAGATTGGATATGACTGAGTGACTGAACAACATCTATGGAGAAAATAATATGAGCACTTCCAACTTGATATGATTTCAGTTTTCTTAAATTTACCAAGGTTGCTTTGTGGCTCAGCATGTGATCTATCCTGGAGAATATTCCATGGGCACTTGAAGAAAATGTATATTCTGCTGCCTCTGGGATGGTAGGGATAAAGGTTGACCGGAGAGGAGCATGAGGGAATCTCTGGAATGATGGAAATGTTCTGTCTTATCTTGAATGGTAGTTATACATCGTACACAATTGCCAAAATTTAGTGAACTGAACACATTTGTGACCTGGGTGTTTTTTTTATACATAAATGCTATCACACAAAAACACAAAAAGAATAGCTGGGAGGATGATAAGAGAAAGAATCCAGGATTAGACACAAAGACATGTGAGTTTTAAATTGATAAGGTATCGTTTCAAGTGAATGAGTAAAAAGTGATTATTTAGTAAGTGATATTGAGGTAATTTGAAAAAAGTGGGTTGGAATCACATACTACTCTTTACATCAATTAATTTTGTGGGGATCAAAGATTTAAAAGTAAGTAAAACCATGAAAGTATTGAAACAAACATGGATAATTATTTTGTAGTTCTGAGTTTGGGAAAAGGAAAGATTTTCCCAAATTGATTCAAACCCAGAAGCCACAGAAGAAAATATGAATATAATCACTAAAATTTGATGTGTCCGATTTGAAAAATTACCACAAGTAAAATTTCAGGTTGTGCTAGTGGTAAAGAACTCACCTGCCAATGCTGGAGACATAAGAGATGTGGGCTCGATCTTTGGGTCAGGAAGATCTGCTGGAAGAGGGCATGACAATTAACTTCAGTACTCTTGCCTTGAGAATCCCATGGACAGAGGAGCTTGGCAGGTAGGTTATAGTCCATAGCATCACAAAAAAAAAGTTGGACATGACTGAAGCGAATTAGCGTGTGCATGCACACACACACACACACACACGAGAGTACATATATATACATACATATACATACATATACATATATATATATGAGAGGCCACATGTCAATTTTTTTAAAGATCAATAATGTAAAATGGCCACACGACATGAACAAATGGTTCATAGAAAGTACATACAAATGGTTTCAGAAAGGAGGAAAACATGTCCATGCTCAGTTATAGTAAGATAAATGCCAACGAAAACTGGATCAAAGTTACCACTTCCCCCAGTAGGTGGCAGAGACCAAAATTTTTGATAATGTGCTGTTTTGGTGAGAGTGTAGGGCAGCAAGTTCTCTCATGCATTCTTGACTGGAGTAAAAATTGTTGCAATTCTTGAGAAGACAATCTAGAGATATCTATCAAATAAAAAACTGCATATGCCCTGTGACCCAGACATTCAACTTCTAAGACTTAATTCAACAGATGCACTTGCACATGTTCAGAAAGATGAATGATGGAAATATATAGGGCAGCCTTGTTTGCAGTGGCAAATAATGGCCATCAAGGGGAGGCTGGTTAAATAAGTGACCATGTCTGGATGTAATGGTATTTCATGACACTGCCTGAAGTAGATTAATGTGGTCTTTAGAACACAGACTCTGGAGCCAGAATACCTAAGTCCTAATCTCAGCTCTGCCACTACTGGCTGTGGGACTGACTTTGGGCCAGTTACCTAAGTTAATCTCTGTGCCTCAGTTTTCTAACCTCTAAAATGGAATGAGTATCAGTAATAATAATATCACCCACCTTAAACTGTTGTGCGGAGGAGTAAATGAGTAAAATTGGTCTTATGGTATTTAGACAAGGGAGTGAAGTGAAGTGAAAGCCGCTCAGTCGTGTCTGACTCTTTGCAACCCCATGGACTATACAACCCATGGAATTCTCCAGGCCAGAATACTGGAGTGGGTAGCCTTCCCCTTCTCCAGGGGATCTTCCCATCACAGAGATCGAACCCAGGTCTCCTGCATTGCAGGCAGATTCTTTACCTGCTGAGCCACCAGGGAAGCCCAGGGAGTGGCACATGGTAAGTACCACGTATGGATAGACTATGTTTATTACCAATCTGAACAACCTGTATTAATATATTAAGTACAAAGAAACAAGATGCAGTAATATAAAATCAGGGTGTGGAGGAGAGTTGAACGTATTTATGCCTGCATATGCATAAAATGGGGCTTCCCTGGTAGCTCAAGTATTAAAGAATCTGCCTGCAATGCAGGAGACCCAGGTTCAATGCCTGGAGCAGGAAGATCCCCTGAAGAAGGGAATCACAACCTACTCCAGTATTCTTGCCTGGAGAGTCAGAGACTAACACACACACACACACACACGCATAAAATATCTCTAGAAGGCACTAGAAACTAGAAATCGCATCTGGGGAGTGATTGGGGTGGAAGACAGTTCTCAATGAATCACTTGTATACTTTTAAATATATTTTTTACTGAGTAAATATATTATCTATTCCAATGTTTTAAAATAAAAATTCATCTCGGGTTTTGGTATAATATCCCTTTTTCCCTGGGGTTTTTTTTTTGTGTGTGTGTGTTTTCCTTTTTTATGTATTCATTTATTTGGCTGTGTCAGGCTTTAGTTGCAGCATGCAAGATCTTTGTTGCATCACGTGGGATCGTTCGTTTAGGCGCACAGATCCTCTAGTTGTATCACATGAGCTCCAGAGCGTCCAAGCTCAGTAGTTGTGGTGCTGGGCTTAGTTGTTCTGTGGCATGTGAGATTTTAGTTCCTCAGCCAGGGATTGAACCCATATCCCCTGCATTGCAAGGCAGAGTCTTAACTTCTGGACCACCAGAGAAGTCCCTCCCCTAGGTTTTTTTTAATCTTTCACCTATATTCCTGTCTTGGTTATATGCAGAAATGCTCCTCTTCAAGGACCATTAACTCCCTGACTTTGTGTAACAAGATTCTGATCCTGTATCTATTGTCTTGTGTTTTAACTATCAGGTTTTGTGTCTTGACTGTGCCTGGCACTTAATGTACCCGGTCTTCCTTCAAGGTGGTGTAGATTGCTGCTGGGTTACTGGATTCTTTTCTTGAGTGGTCATTAGCTTACAACAGTCTCTCAGACTCCCTTAAAATTCCCTTTCTGAATTTAATCCCCTAGTGGGATTTCTAAACTAACTATTTAATTATCCTACTCCTTCCTTATAATCTTTAGCACAAAAGACTCCCTTTCTCTAGTAAACTAGATCTAGGGAAGTCTGGGAAGGCTTCACAGAGGAGGTGATATTTGAACTGGGGCCTTGAAGTTTATTTAGGGTTCTATCCTGTACAGTTCCAAGTGCTGCCATTCACAAGGTAATCTCTGTTACTGGCTCCCCCTGCAGTTGTGCAGGGCAACTCTGAGTTCTTCACAGAGAAATGGAGAAGGTGCCCTTGTTAGTTTTCACTGTCTAACAAATGGCTTCCCAAATTCAGCCTCCCAAATTCATGCTCTATTGGTTTCAAACAATAAGCATTTACAGGTCAGCTGGCTAGTTCTTCTGAACTCAGGTGAGCTTATTCCTGCACCTGAGTCAGCTGCTGAGTCAACTATAGGGTGATCAACCATCCTGGTTTGCCTGGAACTAACTGCCCCAGTTATAGCACTGAAAGACCCACATCCCAGGTGACCCCTCAATCCTGAGCAAACTGACCCAGTGGGTACCCTAGTTGACTGGGGCTGTCATGTCTAGGTGGGCTTGGATGAGGGTGGATGGGACCTCTCTCTGCAGTGTCCTTCATCCTCCAATGGGCTAGCCATTGGAGGTTGTCCTCATGGCAGCAATGACAGGGGTCTAAGCGAGCAAGTGGACATATGTGTCCTCTTAAGGCCGAGGCTCAGAACCAGCCCACTGTCACTTCTGCCACATCCTATTGATCAAAGCAAATCATGAGACCAGGGGTAGAAAAATAACCTCTCCCTTTTTATGGGAGATGAACATTGCAAGGGGCATCGATATGGGAACAAGTTTGGAAAATTGGGGCCCGTTTTATAATCAACTTGTCTTGACTGAGTTGAAGCAATAAGCCCAGCTGACCTGTAAATGCTTACTTTTTAAAAACTGCTCTACTAAATTCGGGAGGTTACATAGCAAAATCTAACCTACCTCCATTCATGAGATATATTTGGGGAGTGGCAGGAGTTCAGTGTCGTTGGAGCATAGTGGGCTGTCAGAAGATGGGAGAGTGATAATTATGGCTGAGTCTGCATGTTTTCTCATTTCCGAGACTGGCAGATGAGTACAATAGGAGACAGACTGTGATTCCTTTTACAGATGAGAAAGACCAGGGCCCAGGTAGGGCAGGCGCACACCCAAGGTCACACAGCATGGATAGGGACTGTAGGGCTTTTCCTGCTGGGCCAAGAGAGGTTATGGGAGGAGGTGGGGGCTTTTGCAATCTCCTACTTTAGACCAAGAAGCCACAGGGTGTTCATAAAAGAATAGGGATGGGATGGCTTGATGGAGATGGACGGTGTTGAAATCACCAAACCTCCCCTGGCACTCACACTTCTGCAGAACTGTGATTATTTATTCTTTGAATTTGAATGATTGTTTTTTTCCCCCCTCTAAATATTCCCTGAGGCTCACTCTGTATCATTAGTAGCAAATGGATTTGCAGGTGTGTAATTAGGCTGGAAAACTATAGACAGCTGGAAGCCTTGACCATGATTCTCCCACCTCCTGAGGAGGCCCCCAGGCCAGGAAATCAAGCCAGTTCCTGGGAAAGGGCCTTCTTGCTAATGAACTGGCCAACCAGGCCCCTGTAAATCCACTGACCCGTCACTAACTTACTATGTGACTCTGCTCCCTGGGCCTCAGGCTCCTGGTCTATAACCAGGAAGGGACAAGGGGAGAAGCAGCGTGGTGGGATTTAGATGGCAAGCAGGCCTGGCAGTGGCAGGGCCATCCGTGAACTGAGCTGAGGACATTACAGGCCCTGGAGTGGCTGTGAGGAGCTAGGTGGCTGGAGATGGCAGAGGCTTTGTCCTCTCTTGGGAAGGGCAGATGATATTCTTCTTTGACCAACAAGCTTACCATGTGCCCGACTGCACAAAGTCTACACAGACTCACTTCAGCTTCTCTGCATTCCTAGAAAGGGTATTTGCTACTCTGATGGACAAACGGACAGGGGAAGCAACTGTCCAGGATCACTCGGTAGGTGTGAACCCAGGCAGTTTGACTCAGCTTCCTGGCTCATTCCACAAACCTGCTGAATGTTTGCAGCCACCCTCCCACCTCCACCTGCCCAGCATGGAGTCAGGTGTGCTCCACTGGCCCTACGGACACACCCTCTGCCTTGCCCTCGGTTCCACCAACTGTATCACCTGAGCCCCCTCACCTCTGGCTTCCATGCTTCAGTCCACGGAAGCAACAGCAGGAGCTTGGAGGGTGGAGGTGAGAGAGACTGGGGACTTGTTAGCAGCCCCTCCCTGCCGGGCCAGGCTGCACTCTCCTTTAGTCAGGTGGCACTCTCCCCAGAGCCTCTGCCCTCAGGGGCCTGGGCATGGCTGTCTGCACAGCTCTGCAGGCACCGACTGCTCCCACTGTTGTAGGTTCAGGGTGTTTCATCACCCCTGAATCCATCATTAAACTCTCTTCCGTCAGGATTCTGAGAGGGACCCTGGCAGAGACCCCTCTAGAAGGCTGCTCCTGCCCCAAAGAGCTCTGTGTTGTATCACCAATAATTCCTCCTCTTCCCTCTCCCTGCCCCCCAAGACCTTGCCCTGTGGACACAGTTGATCAGGGTTGGGAGGAAAGCAGGATGATCAAACTGGTTCCCAGCAAAGAAGAGTTTTCCACCCATTGGTCCCTGCAAATCTCCAGAGCCAGTACTTAATATTTCCATTTAATCAACTCTTTTCGGTCCAAACTTTTAAAAAATTGAATCTGAGTTTTTGAAATAAATATTTAATTTTAGAACAGTTTTAGATTTACAGGAATATTGTGAAGGAATAAGTTTACAGGAATAAGTTCAGAGATCGACCGACTCTCAAACTTATTTTAAAAGGAAATATTTCATTATTCCTGCAAGTGAAATCAGCATGATTTGCCTCAAGTAGACTTTAATCTTAAAAATGAACACTGAAAACTAAACAGTGTTGTTAAATTTTTTAAACTAAAATAAAAAATTAACAGCCCAATAGAAGTATTAATAAATCTGGTTGATTTAGATAATGCATTTTGCATACTAAATTGGCTAGGGTGTGTGTGCATGTGTGTGCGTGCGTGTGTGTGTGTGTGTAAGCAAAAGAGGAGGCAGTATATGAAGCTCTCCCCAGGGCCATCACCAGGCACCAGGCAGTTTTCCATCAAGAGTGCCCTGCCAAGAGTCCACCAAGGAATGAGCCAGCATGGTACAGCCAGTGTTGATGGAGTGCTGTCTCTGGTGGGGCAGCGTTTTGATATCTTACATCTACTAAGTTGCCAGAGCCTCAGGACCACCTGATGAGGTAGTAGATACTGCTACCATCTCAGTCTTTAGATGAAGACACTGAGGCAGGTCAAGGAACCGGTTCAAGGCCACAGGACAGAGCCACATGGAGGCATTCGGGCTACCAAGCCTACACTTGGCTGTGCTCTGTTATTGGGCTTGGCTGTGAGTTGCTGTTCCCTGTTACTGACAGCAGAGAAGACAGACTCTTTTCCCATCCTGCTGTAGGCTCACTGGACCAGGACAGCAGCACTAGCCTCATCTCTGTTCTCTCCCTCCTGTCTGTTCTCGGCTCTGCAGCTGAGTGCTCTCAAATACACCAAGCTCTGTCCTGCCCTCGCTCAGCGCCCTCCAGGGGTGTCCCCCGCTCTTCAGTTTTATTCTCCCCCCACCAACTTTGTACTCTGAAATTCCTCTATAAGAAGTGAAAGACTAGAAAATGAACACCCTATGTCCTTTTCCAAGATTTAACGATGGCTAACATTCTCCATCTACCTCTGCCTGTTCTATTTTGAATTGAAACAAAACCTTTCCTCACGTGTCCTTGGCAATAACACCAGGCTTGATGTGCTTGTTATTTTTTCTTATTATAAAATAAATATATTACTGTGGAAAAAAAGGTATTTTGCCATGTACCTCCTAAAATCACGCTGTGCCTCCCTTTTGACATGAGTAACACACACTGGGAAATCTCCATGAACCCGCACATTGTTTGCAGCAAGGATGTGCCCCCAGACTCACTGGCTCCCTCTGGTGGCAGGGCTGGGAGCTGTGTGGGGAGAGTCCCTGGGGTCTGGGTGGGGAAGGCAGGTGCATCTTGGGGCTCTTCCACCTAGCCTGGGAAGGGAGGGAAGACAGTGCAGACAAGGCTTTACACTGGCTGTTCCCTATACTCTTCCTGTGTATTTGGAGGCACCTTCCCTCCCTTTAAGTGGGTGACTGCTCAGATGTCTCTCTCAGAGACATGGTTGCCACCTCCCTCAACCCACTTAATTTCTCCTCAAACCATGACACTGTTTTCTACACTAGTCTGTCAAATCCATGAGGGCAAGGACACAGCCCTCTTTACTCAGAGCTACACCCCTGTGCCTGGCACAGAGCCTGACACTAGCATGTGCTGAGTAAATGATTGTTGAATGAGCAGATGATGAATGAATCAGTGGCCTGGGGTTCAGATTCAGAGTCTAGGCCTAGTGCTCTCACTAGGACCAACCCAGCCTCTATTTGCATGCCCTCTGTGATGGGGATCTCAGTCCCTACATTTCTAAAAGATAACCATATTCGAAGAGTTTCTTTCAAGAATTCGCACACCAGTATGATTTTTTATGTTGTCCCCCAAACTGGGTCTTAAGTTTGTTTCAAGCAGTAGTGTAACTCTAGGAAATGAGAGGGAGTTTGTGCCTGCCAGGGACTTGGGAAGGGCAAGGCCCCTCTGCTTTCTCCTGACCCCCATTGTGCCTATTTCTGAGTTAGATCCCAGTTTCACTTCAGCCTCTGGGGCTCCAAGGAGTCTTCACTCTCCACCCCCATTCCCTACCGATGGAGCGATGGGAACATTGTCCTCTCGCCTGGGAGGCCTTGTTGACAAAATCCTGAACTGGATGAGGCAGTGGAAAGGGCTCCAGCTGGGACCGAGCAGGCCTGGGTTCTCTGCCACAGACTCACTGTGGAACTCTGATGAACCTTACCTTCCATACCTGTAAAATGGAGATAGGGAGCTCGTTCTGAGCCCACGGATAAGAAACTATCCCAGGTCAGATTTCCAGTTCCCAGGGTCCTTCTGCAAATACCTATGAACTACCTCATTGCCAGAAGCCCTGGGCACAGATTAGCGGTAGAGAAGCACCACAGGGCCCATTTTACCTAAGCACAGGCAGAATTGTAGCAGAAGGACCAGGCGGGGGCCCCTGCAGCAGCCTCATTTGGAGCTGTCAGTGTGATGCATGAGACAAATCAAGTTCATAAAGAAAGTCAGAGAGGGCTGGGGCAACGTGGCCACAAACTGTGCTTCTTGGCCACCTTGGCCGAGGAGCTGGCAAGGCTGCCCTTTGGAAGGCCCAGCCCAGTATCTACCTGCCCTCCCCACAGGCCACACAGAGCCTGAGCACCAGGGCTTTGCTCAGGTCATGCTCCTACCTGACATGCTCTCCCTGACTGGCTCAGCCCCACAGCTCCTGATCCAGAACAGGGTCTAGTGGAGGTTGTGGTACTCCTGGTCATGAGGTACCTGGGCCAGTAGTCCTGGTTCAAGGCCCAGTTTTGGAGTGAGGGCTGCCCCCTGCCTGGGGCATTGACCCCTCCAATGGGTCAGGAGCCAATCAACCCCCAGTCTCCAGCAGGAATGCCTCCTATTGGGATTCTCATACTGTGTAGTAACCAGCCATGCTTCAGGGTCAGCACCAGGACTCCTCCTCCATGAAGCCCTACTAGAATGGCTCAAATGCAGCCCTCTAACTCCTAGGCACCCAGGTTTCTCCCCAGGTGAGAAGGTCCTGGGCTGGGCCCAGCAGGAGCATCCCTGGTCACCCTGTGTAAAATGCCAGCATCATCCTCACCTCAGCACTCCCAGTCCCCTTTCTCTGCTTTATTCTTTGAGGATGGCCCTTGTTGCCTTCTGATGTACTTTAAATTGGCTGGCTTATTTTCTGGCTCTCCTATTAGAAGTAAGCTCTCTGAGGGAGAGCCTTTGTCCTTTCTGTTTGCCTTTATATCTCTGTGTCTAAGCAGTGCTGTGTGCAGTAGTCTCAAATGCTAATTAAACAAAGAATGAATAGAAGGAGGGGTGCACAGCACATGCCCGAGGCCTGAGGTGTGGAAGTGTTTGGAAAGGAATTCAAGTGCAGAATTCCTAGAGTGTGGTCTCCAGGTGAGGTGGGAAAAGGTAGTAAGGCCTAAATTGAAAAGGGTCTTGGATGCTAGACTGAAGGTTAGAGGGGAGTGAGAGCTTGGTAGGCTGTTAGATGGGGGAGCAATAGGCTCATATGTGGGCTTAGAAGGACCCTTCCGGCTGGGTGAGAGGAAGGATAGTGGGGTCGGGGGTGGGCAAGCAAGAGGGTGGGCACCTGGGGGAGGGCTGGAGGGTGAGCAGGAGGCCTGGACCGAGTAGGCACTGACCAGCAGGAGGGAGCAGCAGAGGTGAGCATCCCCTGCGACCAGCTCTGCCTGGTCAGCCTCACCCCACAGGGCTGCCCCATGAGGGTCAGGGATACGGGACCCAGCCTGGCCCTGCCTCCCTGGACTCCAGGGAGGCACAATGCCTTCCGTTAATGGCAGGAGTCTGCAGCCAGCATTGCCCACAGAGTGCTGCTGTGTGAAGTGTGGAACTGCCCAGTGGGGGGAGCTCAGCTGACGCCACGCCTGGCTCCTGAGGCTTCAGGCGTGCAGCATTGTGGGAGAAGGGAAGTGTCACTGATTGAGCACCTACTCTGTGCCAGGCGTGGGATGGATGCTTTATATGCGTTGGATCCTTACAAACAGCAAGGCAGGTTTGCACCTCCAATTTACAGATAGGGTAACTGAGACCCAGAGAAGCTAAGACACTTGCTGGAGACACCTGGCAGCAGAGCTCTTTCTACTCTACCATGCTGCCTTCTGAAAGGAAGCCAGACAGAAGGCACACAGAAAAGGAATTTATGATCAACACAGCAGCCCAGCAATGGAGGGGCTTCTTGGGAGGGGTGAATGGCCTGCCCCAGGCAATTAGAGACCGAAGGAATGCTTGACAGTGTCTCTGTGGAGGGGAGGAAAGGGTGAGCTGTCTTCTGCTTCCCCCCTCCCCAACCAGGCATCTCACAAGAATGGATGGTCTGAGCTGAGGGGTAGCTTTGCCCCTGCCCCAGGTCCCCACAGATGCCCTTCCCAGAAGCAAAGTCCCCTTCCTCAGAATGGACCTGATACTCTGAAAAGTCATGGGTCTGTCACTTTTTCTTGCTCTCTATCACATGGTGGAACCAACACAGGCCCAGAGAGGAAATGGGGCTTGCCCAAGTCACATTTGTGCCATTGGAGGATTGGACGAAACGCATTGTTCAGTGGTGTCCAAGGGCTCTGGCCACCGCCTAGTCGGCTGGACCCAGCCCTGTCTCGGCCACCATGATTGCCCCAGCTATTATACACATGCCTGTGGCCAGAGTTTCTCAGGGAATCAGGAATCTGGAATTCCTATGACTCCCAACGCTGTCTCCAATACTGGCTTTGGGAACGCTGCACACACCTGCACAGGTGTTCAAGCTGGAAGTGTGGGTGGAGCCATGGCATCTTATTTCTTAACATGACTTGAGGGCCGGGCTGCTTGTCTGTCCCCACTGCCTCAGGTTCCATATAATAAACAGCTTCCCTTTTAGTCTCAGTGGCATCTCTCAGGTGGCCAATCCCTACTGGAGGGCTAATGACCTAAGTCCACTTTACCAATTCCACATATTCCAGACCTGATTAAGGGCATATAGACTCAAGAGTCTTGGGTCTGAGTCCTAGCTCTCCCCCAAGCTGTGTGACCTTGGGCAGATTCCCTTGTATCTCTGGGTCTCAATTTCCTGAGGGTCCAAACATTCCTAGGGCAGGACACAGGATGTACTGTAGTTTTTTTTTTTTTTTAATCAAATTGGTTGCCAACATTTAACGTTCATAAAAAAAAAAAAAATCTAGATTTTCAGGTTTTCTTTAAAAATCAGAAGATCTGGGCTCACTGGGTTCCCATGCCTGCCAGGTAATAGTCCACTAGAGTGAGTCATTCTCCAATCCTTACAGGCCAGGGAACCCTTAGAAGATGGTGGATTTTCTACCTTTGAGTCAAGCTGGGAGTCCCCAGCCTCGTATCTCAGGGTCCTCAGAGCTCCTGGCCCAGCCCTGGTCATCGGATGGGTGCTGGGTTGATGAATGAATGAATAAATAAATGAACTATTTATTTATCAAAAATGATAATAGTGCTTGCTCCCTGCCCCACACTTTCCCAGAGAATTACAAGGAGGTACTTGCATTTTATAAATTTTGAAGTTCCAGGAATAACAACAACAAATATGTATGTAGCACTTACTAGGTCTGTGTGTGTGTTCAGTTGCTTAGTCGTGTCTGACTCTTTACGACCCCATGGGCTGTAGCCTGCCAGGCTCCTCTGTCTATGGGATTCTCCAGGCAACAATACTGGTGTAGGTTGTCATTTCCTTCTCCAGGGGATCTTCCCGACCCAGGAATCCAACCTGCATCTTCTACTTGGCAGGTGGATTCTTTATCTCTGAGCCACCTGGAAAGTCCACCAGGTGTCTAGTCCTGGCCAAAGTAATTTTCTTCCATTATCTTATTTGTCCCTTGCCATGGTCTATGAGGTGGGACTTCTCCATCCTGGGGAGGACAGAGTACCAGGGAACAGTATGCCGCTCCCAGGGTTGGTGGGAGGATTAACTGAATTAATGAAGCTAAAGTGACTGGAAAAGAGCCTGGCATACAACAGGTACTCAATAAGCACTGGCCATCGACACACAAGCCAGGCATTTTCACAGCAGTGATCTCACGTTGGTGAAGAGATGAGCCCCCCCAAGCTGGGAGGGCTTAGGACTTGCTCAAGGTCACAGAGCAAGTGGCTTGGAGAAGATTCTTGGATGGGTAGGCACATGACTTCTCGCGGTGGGGCTCGGAGCTTCCACGCATCCCTCCACGTGTCCCTGACGACAGCCCCGGTTCACAGCTTAGAGGACAGAAGCTCAGTCTTTCCCCAGGTCACACAGCTTGGGGTGGATTCAGAGTCAGGTCTGCGTGAGTCCACAGCCTGAATTCTTGAAATGAAGAAAGTGATGAGTACTCATTTGGTCATCGTGAGAACATAGAATAAAAAAAATGGAATAGTCATTAAAGTTTCTGTAGCTTTTAATTACAGTGCCAGGGCTGTTCTAAGTATTTTGCCCAAGTTAAGTGGTTTCACCCACCCATCAACAGTACCAGACAGTACTCCTATTGTCATCTTTCCGTCACAGAGCAGAGACCTGAGGCACACCGAGATTAAGTAACACGCCCAAGGCCACAAGCTAGTGAGCAGTAGAGCCAGGAGTTGACTCCAAGCCTTCCAGCGCCAGAGTCCTTGCTTTAACCCACTATGCTGTGAACAGAGGGCACCGTGCATAAAGTGTGTGCTGAATCCCAGACCCACAGGGATCCTTCCCATCAGCTCCATCATCAGTATGTCAGCTGCAGAGCTACAGTGAAGATGCAGGCCCCTGGGATTCCCGTCCCAGGCTGCTCCCCACCCGCATCACTCCAGCCCCACCCCAGGGTCTAGTCGGGTACACAGGCCATAACCACCAGGACAGAATCAACAGCCTGAGAACAATGTATGAGCCTGGACATCTATCTCCCTAGAAACCCAAGTCAGCGCCAGCCCAGCTGATGCAGGGAGGGGGACCTGAGATTCCTCCTGTCCTCCACCCTCCTCGGGCTCCCGGCTCTCGGTTCCCTGAGCTTAGACAGCAGGCTCTGCAGCAGGCCCCACGACTGGGAGCCATGACCGCACTGCCTTCTCCTGTCCTGTATCCCACCCTCCAGCTCCTCCTGAGTGAGGACACTTAGGACATTGTTTCACTCTGCCCTTTTGGATTCCTGGGCCTTTGCTTGGCTACTCCCTCTGCCTGGGGGCTCTCTCACAACCCTATGGAAAGACCTCCTTTTCCCTGTAAGCAGTGTGTCCCACATTCCTCTGAAACCCTATGGTCTCCATGGCCCCTTTCACGCCTCATCACACATTGAGATGGTGTATGTGTCTGTTTCAGTCCCTGGCCTGTTCACCTAATAGTCTTATGTAAGCACACAATCCCCTCCAAACACACTATGACAGACTCAGAAATGTGCAAACACATAGAAATATACACTCTCTTCTCATAGGGTGCATCCACACACCCAAAAGCCCGTGCATGTACTATGAGACACCCATATACATGCTTACACTCAAGTAAGCAACAAGGCGATATCTGTGACTTTACACCCATACAGGTACACTCATACAGAGGCACAGACACACTCACAGCACACAATCCAAGCACACAGGGCCAAGCTACCCACAGAGAATCACATACTGCAGAAGTAGTCAGCTTTCACACTCCTGAACACAGACATGAAGCTTCAATCATGCAGAAACATGCACCACCACCCACGCATGGAAATGCCGAACTGCATCTATACTCGAGTCACTCCCCGGGTGGGCTGGCCGGCTTTGACCTGAGGCTTGGAGGATGTCTCCTCAGAGACAACCTGGAGCCCAGGTAGCAGGGCCTGGAAAACTAGGCCACCACCTCCTGCTGGAGCTCAAGCCTGGAGGGGAAGATAATGACATGTCTATTGGGCTCCTGGGTGGAGGGTCCCGTGTGAGAGGGGTGCTCTTGGGCTGATTCCTGGCTCCTGTTTCCTTTTTGCCACTTGTGCTTTCAGACCAGCAGCCCCTGCCCTCTAGCTAGGCCCCAAGCTGTTCCTCCAGGTCCCCTTAGTAGCCTTGTCCTTAAATGAAAAGAACCAGGATTTATCAGCATTTGCTTACCACAGGGCTGAACTGGGAGAACACCGCCCTGGTGGCCTCACGAGGATCACACTGGTCCCGGCTCTCACAGCACTGACACCAGTGGGAGGGATTCTTCTGACACCTGATGTATAGGATTATTCTGCCCATTTTAAATGAACGTGGAAATGGCAGCTCAGAGAGGTGAAGGAACTTCCCCGAAGTAACACAGCCAGGGAGTGGTGGGGCAGAAATGGACCAGCCTTCCCAAAGGGAACTCCTGGTCCCTGGGCTCCCAGGATAACCCTGGGTCACCCTCACCTACTCTCAAGGGAAGAAGCAGGAGTTGGGGGATCCCAGGCCAGGGTGGAGTCTTTTTGGGGGGTCTGGGGAGGTGGTGAGATTGATCTTGCTGGGATGCAGCCTGGCCTTTCTGCCTCTGGGAGGTCAACTCCTTGACATATCAGGAGAGGGGCTCCAGGTCTATACTTCCAGCCCCATTTCTGGGTCTGAACAGACTGTCACCCAGTTACCAGGTAGAGCCAGCATCCATGCAGGTTCTTGTGAGAACATGAAGCCCCTCATCCCTGAAGGGATTGAGCATCTCAGGCTATTGTGGGCACAGCAAGGGAACAGCTGGAGCTGGTGCCAAGGGTTTCAGAGATTACCCCAGAAAATGCTTAGCACTAAGAGACCTCCATGGGGCTTCCCTGGTGGCTCAGATGGTAGAGTCTGCCTGCATTGCAGGAGACCTGGGTTCAATCCCCAGGTTGGGAAGATCCCCTGGAGCAGGGCATGGCAACCCACTCCAGTATTCTTGCTGGAGAATCCCATGGACAGGGGAGCCTGGCGGGCTACAGTCTGTGGGGTTGCAAAGAGTCAGACACAAATGAAGCAACTTAACACACATGCAAGATGGAAACAACTTGGACCTCTGAGTCATCAGGCAGAGGAGAGATGCTCAGGAGAGCCACTAACCCACATTATATTTGTGTGAGTAATAAACTTTTATTGTGTTACCCCCACTGAGACTTCAGAGTTTATCTGTCACCTCAGCAGAGCCTGGACTTGCATGGCTAATATATTCCTCTTGGATGGATTTTTTATCTTGAGTTTGCACATATATTTTTATTGAGGAAAGAACTACGTGACTAAAATCCCACTTCCAAGATGTCCCCTCTTAGGGTCTCCCAGCTCTGATGTCCTGAGATTCTGTATTTAGACAACTGTGGGCTGTGGCTTGAACTTGGCCATATACGCTGACTGTGTGACCTTGGGCAGGCTTCACACGTTTCTGAGCCTCAGTATCTTCACCTATAACGTAGAGGCCAAGATGCTTCACCTACAGGTCTGCTGTGAGGATCCATGAGGAACTGCAAAGTGGGAGAGATCTGCTTCAGGGAAGGCACTGACTCAATAAATGTTTTTGTTATTAAGATCATTCCACCTTCCACACCCAACACAGGCAAGGTCAGAGGAAAGAGACTTCAAGAGGCATGAGGTTTCGTTCATTCAGGTAGGGAACAGGTCCAGCCCTGTGTGGGGTCCTGGGCCACAGTCAAGGCTCTGCAGAGATATCATCTCTCTTTTCAGCTGTATCTCCTCTGTCTTGGAGGAGGGGATGGTGACTACCCTAATCACAGAGATGGCTCATGAAGAGATTCCTGGCCCTTAATGGTTCAATGAAGCCTCACTGGGGTGGGGACTTTCCTCAGTCTCCTTTTACAGAGTAGGAAACTGGAGGCACAGAGAGACTGAGCCACCCGCCCAAGGGTACCCAGCTAGGATGCAGGTGATGCTGGAATTTGAACCCAGGAAGCCCCCCAAATCAGAGTGCCTGAACAGGGACAGGAACTCTGGACCCTCAGATTAAAAGTTTGATGCTTTACTGACTGAGTTATCCAGTCGGGAAGCCCTACAGCAGTCTGAAAACCGACCCCTGAGCTGTTCAGATCTCAGCACGTGTGGCATGGTATGCGGGAGGTGGATGCAGGATGGAGGAGGGGAGGCTGTCGGGGTGGGTTTCCAAGACTAAGCAAGATAGTACCACTTCTCTCTTGCTTTGTCCCCTTCTGTCTCTCTGACTTTCTCCCCCCAATTTCCTTCTTAACCTCATTTGATACCTCTCTTCCTGACTTCTCAGTTTTCTTTGCCTCACTTTAATGCTTTCAGGGCCTCCTTGCTGCCCTTGGGATACAGTTCGAGATCTGAGGCTCTGGATTCAGGGCCCCCAGGAGGTGCCCTTTCCAATCCTGCTTCCCGCTGCTGCACTGCCCTGTTGTCCTGTGCCCTGTGCTCTACTTAGATTGAAGGATATAAACTGCCTTCCCTGAGCCCAGCCCGCTCATTCCCACAGCATGGCTCTCTCTGTGTTCTATCTGCTTGGCGCTCTCTCCCCACCTTTCCCGTGAGCTCGATCAGCTCCAGGCGGCCATCCCAGGGTCTCCAGGTTGGCCCATGTTTCCTGCAGTGCCATATGTAGCCTGGAGCTGTGTCTCTTCTCTGGTCCCCTGGGTTATCACATCTCCATCTCCATCTGAACCTTGACAGCTCTTCTAGGGCAGGGCCTGGACTGGGAGCCCAACATTGCCCAGCACAAGGGCCTGGCACCAAGGGGATGTCAGTGACCTTTAATTGCAGGTGAGGTTTCAGGGACACTGGAGGATGGTCCCTCACGGAGTGACAAGTGAATGGGAGTGGGGGAGTGGGATCCTGGGTGGGGTGGGGTATAAGGACTCAGGCACTGGGGAATCCAAATGGCTGCAGGGGTCATCTGAGGCCCTGAGGACAGATACCCAGGTTGGTTCAGAAGGATACCAGGGCCAAACCACAAACAACCCTTTAGATTGTGTTCAGGCTGTGGCCCTGGCATTAAACATTACATGTATGATGTAATAAAATTATATACAAAAGAGATGCATGTTGCATTTTATAAGAAACAAATAGAGTAGTCATATACATTATTATCCAAACCAGAACTTTCTGAGAAAGAAAAGAATTGCAGTGAATAATTATATGAGACAACAGGTGTAAGCCCGGACTATCCTGGAAACCCTGGATGTATGGCAACCCTGGGAATAAGGGATTGTAATGAACACCTTTGAACCCAACTTAAATGTGAGAACATGACTAACACTGTGGCCTCTTCCTTATCCTATTTCCAATCTGCCTTCCTTATAGAGGTAACCATTATCTCAAATTTTGTTGAGTCATTTCCTCAGTAAAACTTGTATCACATATGTGTGAAAACCTAAACAATATAGTTTATTTTTCTTGTTTTGAGCCCTCTAAATGTTGGATTGTGTTGTTTGAAGTCTTCTGCAATAAGCTGTTCTCCCTCAGCGTTATGTATCTAAGTTTCCATTATGTTCCTAAGATTTCCTTATATAGTTAACTGCAGTTGTTGTCTGCTTCATTTCCACTGCCAAACAGGATTTCATTATATGGAGCTGGCATAATTTATTAATTCATTTTTCTTCTAAGGACATTAGCTTGGTTTCCAGGTTTTTGCCATTATAAATGGCATCACTATGAACAGTTTTGTATGGGTCTCCTGACACTTGTGTGCATGCATATCTCTAGTGTTTACCCTTAGTAATGAAATCACGAGTTCCAAAGTAGTTGCAGCAATTTTCACTGTATTAGGTGCATAGGAGAATTCTTGTTGCTTCACATTCTCACCAATACTTGTCACTGTCAGATTCTTTTTCTGTAGAAAATCTCACTGTGGTCTTCACTTACTTTTTCCTGATTTCTGTAAGGTTCAGCATCTTTTCTTCAGGTTTATTTTTCATTCATATTTCCTCTAGAATGCTTGTCCATAGCTTTTGCTATTTTAAAAATATATATTTATTTATTTATTTGGCTGTGCCGGGTTTTGGCTGTGGCAGAGGGATTGCCCATCTTTAGTTGTGGCAGGCAGACTCTTAGCTGCAGCATGTGGGTTACTTGGCCAGGGATCCAACCTGGGAGCCCTGCATTGGGAGCATGGAGTCTTAGCCACTGGACTACCGGGGAAGTCCCTTTTGCTATTTTTTAACTGAGCTGTTTGTCTTCTTCCCATTGGTTTGTAAGAGTTCTTTATGTATTCTGAGTAGAATGCCTCATTCATTATTTGCGCTATAACGTATTTTCCCAGTTTGTGGCTAGTCTTTTAAACAATGATAGAAAAGTTAACTTGGAGGAAGCAGAGACTTCTGCAGGGTGATAAATACTTTAACAGAAGCAACAACAAAATATTATGTACATCTTTAAAGAAATAAGAGAAAATATTGCATTATGAAAAAAGAACAAGGTACTATAAAAAAGGAATAGTCAGTGAAAAAACGAGGAGCTCTTGAAAATATGATCAGAGGAAAAACAAAAACCTCTGTAGAAGGCTGAAAAAAATTTCCAGATAGAGAACAAAAAGAGGTGAATATATATATATATATATATATTTATGAAACATAGAGCACTAGTTCAGAAGGGCCAATATTGGAATAATTAAGGAGATCCAGAAAGTAAAAAGCACAGAAAATGGATGTGAGGAAATTGTTATTCTATAGAGATCACTCTAGGAAACTTTCTCCAAACTGAAGATGAATTTCCAGGATGAGAGGACCCGGCATAGGTCCAGCACACTGAATGGAAACAGATTTACTCAAAGACACTCTGAGGACACAGATGTCTCAGTGCTGCTAGAGAGAAAGAACTGCTGCTGCTGCTAAGTCACTCCAGTCGTGTCCGACTCTGTGTGACCCCATAGACGGAAGCCCAACAGGCTCCCCCGTCTCTGGGACTCTCCAGGCAAGAACACTGGAGTGGGTTGCCATTTCCTTCTCCAATGTGTGAAAGTGAAAAGTGAAAGTGAGGTCAGTTAGTCGCGTCTGACCCTTAGCGACCCCACAGACTGCAGCCTACCAGGCTCCTCCATCCATGGGATTTTCTAGGCAAGAGTACTGGAGTGGCTTGCCATTGCCTTCTCCGAGAGAGAAAGAACAGGGTCCCATAAACAGGAAACTAAATGGCATTGGACTTTTCAATAGGAACTCTCAATAGAAGACAGTGGAGGGACTCCGCTGGTGGTCCAGCGGCTAAGACTCCATGTTCCCAATGCAGGGAATCCAGGTTCAATCCCTGGTCAGGGAGCTAGATCCCACATGCCACAGTGAAAGATCTCGCTTGCTGCAACTAAGACCTGGTTCAGTTCAGTTCAGTTCAGTCGCTCAGTCGTGTCCGACTCTTTGCGACCCCATGAATCACAGCATGCCAGGTCTCCCTGTCTGTCACCAACTCCCGGAGTTCACTCAAACTCATGTCCATCGAGTCAGTGATGCCATCCAGCCATCTCATTCTCTGTCGTCCCCTTTTCCTCCTGCCCCCAATCCCTCCCAGCATCAGAGTCTTTTCCATTGAGTCAACTCTTCGCATGAGGTGGCCTGTACAGCCAAATAAATAAATAAGTTCAGTTCAGTCGCTCAGCCATGTCCAACTCTTTGTGACCCCATGGACTGCAGCACACCATGCTTCCCTGTCCATCATCAACTCCCAGAGCCTACTCAAATTCATGTCCATTGAGTCAATGATGCCATCCAACCATCTCATCCTCTGTCATCCCCTTCTCCTCCTGCTTTCAATCTTTCCCAGCATCAGGGTCTTTTCAAATGAGTCAGTTCTTCACATCAGGTGGCCAAAGTATTGGAGTCTCAGGATTGATTTCCTTTAGGATGGACTGGTTGGATCTCCTTGCAGTCCAAGGGACTCTCAAGAGTCTTCTCCAACACCACAGTTCTAAAGCTTCAATTCTTTGGCGCTCAGCTTTCTTTAGAGTCCAGCTCTCACATCTATACATGACTACTGGAAAAAAAAAATAGCTTTGACTAGACGGACCTTTGTTGACAAAGTAATGTCTCTGCTTTTTAATATGCTGTCTAGTTTGGTCATAACTTTTTTTTCTTTTTTTTCAGTCATAACTTTTCTTCCAAGGAGCAAGTATCTTTTAATTTCATAGCTGCAGTCACCACCTGCAGTGATTTGGGAGCCCAAGAAAATAAAGTCTGTCACTGTTTCTATTGTTTCCCCATCTATTTGTCATGAAGTGATGGGACTGGATGCCATGATCTTAGTTATCTGAATGTTGAGTTTTAAGCCAACTTTTTCACTCTCCTCTTCCATTTTCATCAAGAGTCTCTTTAGTTCTTCTTCTCTTTCTGCCATAAGTGTGATGTCATCTGCATATCTGAGGTTATTGATATTTCTCCCCGCAGTCTTGATTCTAGCTGTGCTTCATCCAGCCCGACATTTCGCATGATGTACTCTGCATGTAAGTTAAATAAGCAGGGCGACAAAATACAGCCTTTCCCAATAAAGAGAAGACAATGGAGAAAGACTTTAAGTTTCAGAAAGAAAATTATTTCCAACTTAGAACTCTATATCTCATCAAACTACCAGTTAAATGAGAGGCACTTTTAGGCAAGCTCTCAAAAAGTTTGTCTCAAATACCTCCTCTTAGAAAGCTATGAACGTAAGTTTTCTATGTCTGTGAATTTATTTGTTCTATAAATAAGTTCACTTGTATAATATTTTAGACTCCATATATAAGTGATATTATATGATGTTTGTCTTCCTCTGTCTGACTTACTTCACCTAATATGACAATCTCTAGGTCCACCCATGTTGCTGCAAATGGTATTATTTCATTGTTTTTAAAGGCTAATATTCCATTATATATAGTCTTCTTAAACCAGTTGTCTATTGATGGGCACCTGGGTTGTTTTCATGATCTGAGATTACCAAAGGGGAAAGGGAGACAGGTGGGATAAATTAGGCATATGATATTAACAGATAGAAACTATTATACGTAAAATAGATAAGCAACAAGGATTTACTGTATAACATAAGGAAGTATATTCAGTGTTTTATAGTAACCTGTAATGGAAAATAATCTGAAGAAAATATGTATATGTGTATATACATATATATATATATCTGAGTCACTTTGCCGTGTATCTGAAACTAACAAAATATTGTAAATCAACTATATTTCAATAATAAAAAAAAGAAGGCTATGAGCAGATGTTCCCCCAGATAAGATAGTGAATATTGAAAAAGGAAGACATGGGATGTCAGAAGCAAGAGATTCAACACAGGAGAAATGTGCAGAGAAACCTCCTGATGATGGGGAAGGGAAAACCCACAATGAGATCTGAGCAGCTGACCTTGCCGTTAACTTGTCAGAAATTTGCAGGGACTTCCAAGACAAGTAAGTGGGTAAATCGCTATTATGAGTGATTGCATTAAGAGAAGTCTACACAAATGATGGAGAGTTTGGGAATAACGAGTGAATACTTAGAAATGAAGCAAAAAATAAAGTGACAAATAAATAAATGTCCATTACCAATTTCAGGAAAAACATAATAATTCAGGAAAAAATGCTAATCATGGCACACTGTGAATAGCATTTATTTTATTATGATCACATAAAAATCCTTTCAATGTATGACACTAAATAACAGGCAACAAAAGAAAAAATAGATAGTTCAGTCGCTCAGTCGTGTTCGACTAGCATATTAAAAAGCAGAGACATTACTTTGCCAACAAAGGTCTGTCTAGTCAAGGCTATGGTTTTTCCCATGGTCATGTATGGATGTGAGAGTTGGACTGTGAAGAAAGCTGAGCACCAAAGAATTGATGCTTTTGAACTGTGGTGCTGGAGAAGACTCTTGAGAGTCCCTCGGACTGCAAGGAGATCCAACCAGTCCATTCTAAAGGAGATCAATCCTGGGTGTTCATTGGAAGGACTGATGCTAAAGCTGAAACTCCAATACTTTGGCCACCTCATGCAATGAGTTGACTCACTGGAAAAGATGAGTTAAACTATATCAAAAATAAAAACTGTGTATCAAAAGACAAAATCAACAGTGAATAGACTACCCACACAGTGGGAGAAAATATTTGTAAATCATGTATCCAATAAGGAATTAACATCCAGAATATATAAAGGACTCCTACAACCCAACAACAACAACAAAACAGATGAATTAATTTTAAAATGGGCGAAGGACTAGAATAGACATGTCTCCTAAGAAAATACACAATAGCCAGTAAGCACATGAATGACTCACAATATCACCATTAAGGAAATGCAAATCAAAACAACAATGAGATACCTGTTAGGATCAGTCAGTTCAGTTCAGTAGCTCAGTCATGTCCGACTCTTTGCGACCCCATGAATCACAGCACGCCAGGCCTCCCTGTCCATCACCAACTCCCGGAGTTCACTCAAACTCATGTCCACAGAGTCGGTGATGCCATCCAGCCATCTCATTCTCTGTCGCCCCCTTCTCCTCCCCCCCCCAATCACTCCCAGCATCAGAGTCTTTTCCAGTGAGTCAACTCATCACATGAGGTGGCCAGAGTATTGGAGTTTCAGCTTTAGCATTAGTCTTTCCAATGAACACCCAGGATTGATCTCCTTTAGAATGGACTGGTTGGATCTCCTTGCAGTCCGAGGGACTCTCAAGAGTCTTCTCCAGCACCACAGTTCAAAAGCATCAATTCTTTGGTGCTCAGCTTTCTTCACAGTCCAACTCTCACATCCATACATGACCACAGGAAAAACCACAGCCTTGACTAGACAGACCTTTGTTGGCAAAGTAATGTCTCTGCTTTTTAATATGCTTTAGCTACCATAAAAAACAGAACAAAACAGAAAATAACAAATGTTGCAAAGGGTATGATCCTTTGTGAACCATTGGTGGAATGTAAAGCAGTACAACAGTTGAAAAACAGTACAGCAGTTTCTCAAAAAATAAAAATGGAATTACCATATGACCCAGCAATTTCACTTTTGGTATATACCTAAAAGAAGTGAAAACAGGGATTTGAAGTGATATTTGTACACCCATGTTCATAGAAGCATTATTCACAAAAGCCAAGAGGTGGAAGCAACCCCATGTGACCATTGTCAGGTGAATGGATAAGCAAAATATGGAATATACACACAATGGAATATCATTCATCCTTATTAGTTCAATTCAGTTCAGTTGCTCAGTCGTGTCCGACTGTGCTACCCCATGGACTGCAGCACACCAGGCTTCTCTGTCCATCACCAACTTCTAGAGCTTACTCAAACTTTTGTCCATTGAGTCGATGATGCCATCCAACCATCTCATCCTCTGTTGTCCCCTTCTCCTCCGGCCTTCAATCTTTCCCAGCATCAGGGTCTTTCCCAAAGAGTCAGTTCTTTGCATCAGGTGGCCAAAGTGATGGAGCTTCACCTTCAGCATCAATCCTTCCAATGAATAATCAAGACTGATTTCTTTTAGGATTGACTGGTTGGATCTCCTTTCAGTCCAAAGGACTCTCAAGAGTCTTCTCCAATACCACAGTTCAAAAGCTTCAATTCTTCAGCACTCAGCTTTCTTTATGGTCCAACTTTCACATCAGTACATGTCTTACTGGAAAAACCATAGCTTTGACTAGGCAAATCTTTGTCAGTAAAGTGACGTCTCTGCTTTTTAATATGCTGTTCAGATTTGTCATAGTTTTTCTTCCAAGGAGTAAATGTCTTTTAATTTCATGGCTGCAGTCACCATCTGCAGTGATTTTGGAGCCCAAGAAAATAAAGTCTGTCACTGTTTCCATTGTTTCTCCATCTATTTGCCATAAATTGATGGGACCAGATGCCATAATCTCAGTTTTTGAATGTTGAGTTTTAAGCCAGCTTTTTCACTCTCCTCTTTCACTTTCATTAAGAGGTTCTTTATTTCCTTTTCGCTTTCTGCCCTGAGGGTGGTGTCATCTGCATATCTGAGGCTGTTCATATTTCTCCCGGCAATCTCAATTCTAGCTGGTGCTTCATCCACCCAAGCATTTTGAATGAGGTACTCTGCATATAAGTTAAATAAGCAAAGTGACAATATCCAGTTTTGATGTACTCCTTTCCCAATTTGGAGCCAGTCTGTTGTTCCATGTTCAGTTCTAACTGTTGCTCCTTGATTTGCATACAGATTTCACAGGAGGCAGGAAAGGTGGTAAGGTATTCCCATCTCTTTAAGAATTTTCCACAGTTTGTTGTGATCCACACAGTCAATTAGCACAGTCAATGAAGCAGAAGTAGACGTTCTTCTGGAATTTCTTGCTTTTTCTATGATCCAACAGATGTTGGCAATTTGATCTCTGGTTCCTCTTCCTTTTCTAAATACAGTTTGAACATCTAGAAGTTCTTGGTTCATGTACTGTTGAAGCCTTGCTTGGAAAATTTTGAGCATTCCTTTGCTAGCATGTGAGATGAGTACAATTGTGTGGTAGTTTGAACATTCTTTGGCATTGCCTTTATTTGGGATTGGAATGAAAACTGACCTTTTCCAGTCCTGTGGCCACTGCTGAGTTTTCCAAATTTACTGCCATGTTGAGTGCAGCACTTTCACAGCATCATCTTTTAGGATTTGAAATAGCTCAGCTTGAATTCATCACCTCCACTAGCTTTGTTAGCAGTGATGTTTCCTCAGTCCCTCTTTGCTTCACACTCCAGGATGTCTGGCTCTAGGTGAGTGATCACACCATTGTGGTTATCTGAGTCTTTAAGATCTTTTTTTGTGTAGTTCTTTCTGTGTATTCTTGCCACTTCTTAATATCTTCTGCTTCTGTTAGGTCCATACCATTTCTGTCCTTAGTTGTCCCCTTCTTTGCATGACATGTTCCCTTGATGTCTCTAATTTTCTTGAAGAGATTTCTAGTCTTTCCCATTCTGTTGTTTTCTTCTATTTCTTTGCATTCATCCTTAAAAGGAAGAAAATTCTGCAATACACTACAACATGGATGAACATCGGGGACATTATGCTAGTGAAATCAACCAATTGTAAAAGGGAAAATATTGTACAACTCCACTTGCATGAGGTACCTAGAGTAACGAGATTCATAGAGACAGAAGTTATAATGTGATTGCCAGGAGGTGGGGACGAAGGAGAATGGGGAGTTATTTGATGGGTACAGAGTGGCAGTTTGCAAGATGAAAAGAGCTCTGGAGCTGACTGCAGATGATAGTTATGCAACGATGTGGATGTAATTAATGCCACCAAACTGTATACTTAAAAGTGGTTAAGAGGGTAAATTTTATGTTATGTGTTTCTTACCACAATTAAAAATAAAAAAAGTTAAAACACCTTTTAAAATCAAATAATCACAATCACACTGGAAGGATGGGTAAAGGCTGACTCAGAGAGTGACTGTGTGGATGTCTATGTGTTTGTGTTTCTGGGGGTGCAGGGGGCGGTGGTAGTGGTGGTAAGAGAGCTAAATCCTTATCTTCATGGTGGGAAGTCAAAAGATAGTGCCTGAAATTGAAAGATCAAGAAACAGAAATGTGTGTTATTTAATGATAGGGAGGTAAATACCAGAAGAATCAGCTACAAGATTTGAAAGTGTTTGCCTCTGGGGATAAGGAAATGGAGGTGGGGAGTGAACGACTTAAGTTTCTCATGACAGGCATCCGGAAGTATTTGATTCTTTAAAGAATGGGAAGTGAAACTCTAATAAGAAAAAAATAAAATGAAAACTAAACCCAAACATTACTTTGCCAACAAAGGTCCGTCTAGTCAAGGCTATGGTTTTTCCCGTGGTCATGTATGGATGTGAGAGTTGGACTGTGAAGAAAGCTGAGCGCCAAAGAATTGATGCTTTTGAACTGTGGTGTTGGAGAAGACTCTTAAGAGTCCCTTGGACTGCAAGGAGATCCAACCAGTCCATCCTAAAGGAGATCAGTCCTGGGTGTTCATTGGAAGGACTGATGCTAAAGCTGAAACTCCAATACTTTGGCCACCTCATACGAAGAGTTGACTCACTGGAAAAGACTCTGATGCTGGGAGGGATTAGGGGCAGGAGGAGAAGGGGACGACACAGGATGAGATGGCTGGATGGCATCACCAACTCGATGGACGTGAGTTTGAGTGAATTCCTGGAGTTGGTAATGGACAGGGAGGCCTGGTATGCTGTGATTCATGGGGTCGCAAAGAGTAGGACTTGACTGAGCGACTGAACTGAACTGAAACCCAAACAAAGCAAATGGAAAATTGCTGAGCCTCCCCTGTAGGTCCTCTGACTCAGGTGACCAGCACCTGGTGGCCTCTGAGTCACCTTGAGGAGTTTGCTGTCATGGGCAGAATGGTCAGCGCTCCTGTATTCCATCCTCTTCAGATTAAGTTGGGGCAAGGAGCCAGCAGCCCCGAGAGAAGCAAGACGCATCTGGCTGGACGGAAGAGTATTGTTTATTTGAATAAGCGCACATTTATTTTATTGTGTATTGGAAAATATGATTAACATATCAAACCTGTGATTTTATGGAGATTATTGCTTAGGATTGCTTAGGATGAAGTGAAGTTTATTATTAAGTGAAAGGACTTGAAGGAAAATACTAGGATGACAGTAGAGGAGGTAAGTGGAAATGGAGAAATTCACTCCCAGTGGGGAAGAGTGACTGATCTGTCATAGGAAATACTGACCTAGTCCAACCCTCTTGTTAGGGATGGGAACCCCAAGGTCAGAGAGGAAAAAGGACCTGTCCAGTTCCTCCAGCAAGGCAGTGAAGGAAGCAGATGTGACTCTCCTGGGGGTACACAGCCAAGAGGCAAGAAACAAAGGCTGGGTTTGTCTTGCTCTGCTCTGGTCAGTTTTGAAACCCTGAAATGCTTTTATCCTCTCAGTTCCTGGGTGTCTTCCTCTGTATGATAAATAGGATTCTGTAGATAAAAGCAATAATGTTTATGGTATTTGTAAATAACCCTTATGAAGTCCTTACTATGTACCAGAAAAAAACAGCAATGATTGCAACAACAAACACATACTATGTACAGAGACCCCTTCTGAACACTTTACTTATATTAACATGTTTCATCCTCACTAATCCTGAGATATGTGGCAGCTAGTTTCCAAGATGGCCCAGTGATTTTTGCCTCCTGACTGTCATTCTTCTACATAGTCCCTTCCCACAAGGAATAGGGCTGACATGTGAAATCAAAAGGATATTGCCAGAATGATGGAGTGACCTCCCTACTTGGGCCATAAAAGACATTGTGACTTCCTTCTTGTTTTCTCTTTCTCCCTCCTGGGTGGGGGAAGCTGGCTGCCATGTTGTAAGGACACTCAAGCAGTCCCATGGAGAAATCTGTGTGACGAAACACTGAGGCATCCTGCCAACAGCAAACGTGAAATTGCCAGGCACACGAGCGAGTCAACCAAGACCCTCCAGCCCCAGTTAAACCTTCAGAAGACTATAGCCTGGCCAACCTCATGACCCAACTAAGTTGCTTCCACATTCCTGACCCAGAGACACCATAAGGGGTAGTAAATATTTGTTGTTGTTTTGAGTTGCTAAGTTTTAGGTTATTTTGCTATGCAGGTAATGAATACTATTAAGTAACACTGTCATCCTCATGTTATAGATGTGGATGCGGCACAGAGAGTTCAAGTAACTTGTCCCACGTCACACAACTGACACATGATTTAAACCACGGCAGTTTGGATCTGCATGAAGTTCATGTAATAAATGAGAATTCTTCTATTACAGGAAATGAAGATACTCTGCTAGAAAAGAGAGAGAGAGAGGAGGAGGGAGAGATAAATATGTAAGGACAGTGGCAAAGAGAAAATGGCAAATCATTTCTAGTACACATGAGAGACTAGGTTATACTTCTGTAAAGTGAAGGCAGCGGATAGTGGGAGAGTTCTGCTGCCCTTGCAGCTCAGCTGTGATTAGCTCGGGGCCACTAGTCTCCGACCCTGGCTGGATGGGTGATGCAGCCTTGAGTATCTGAGGGTGCGGATGTGATGCCATGGGCACCCCCTCTCTGGGGCTCTTATCAGCCTGCACTGTCACTGTCTGCCCCTAAACCCGAGATCCTCAAGGGCAGGGATGAAGTCTTGCCCATCTGTGCTCCTTGTGTAGCACAAAGCCAGCTGGAACAGCTGGGGGAGGTGTATATGCAGAAGGCTCTCTGGCCCTGGTCCTGGAGAGAATTCATATCACACTACCCTTTAACAAATCATCACTGGGGACACAGCAAGGACCAGGATGACCCAGTTTCTGACTTGAGCAACTCCTCATTGGATGGGGAATCCAACAATGATATCCCAGTGTGATCAGAGAGGCTGGGACATACAGTCTTGTGGGAGTCTAGAGAAGCAGCGGGGGGGGGGGGGGGGACCTCTCCAGAGGAAGCTGGAGGGCTTCCCAGAGGAGGAGGATTGTGAGCTGAGGCCCAAAGTATGCCCAGAAGTCAGCCAGGGCAAGAGTATTCTCAGCAGAGACTACAGCCTGGCAGAGGACTGAGGCTGTCTTGGGGGACAGAGTGTGGGAGTAGAATGTGCAATGGGTGGGCCATTGGGCCTCTGATAGCTCTGAAGGCAGGACAAAGAGACTTGGGAGGGACATGTTGACAGCAGGTGGAATGTCACCTCTTTCTGTTTCACAGAAAATTCACTGTACTTGGGGTTGGGTTTGAGGGTTTTCTTTGGAAACCCAGGACTGGGTAAGGCCAGTATGCTTGAGTCAGCCCAGGAAGGAGAAAGAGGACAGGTGAGGACAGAAGTCACTTGGGCACAAATTGTACCATAAGCTCAGTGTTTATTTGGTGTCTGGCGTGTGCCAAAGGCTGGTTTTCTCCATTTGTCCCTCATGGGAATTAATCAGCTTCAGTTCAGTTCAGTTCAGTCGCTCAGTCGTGTCCAACTCTCCGCGACCCCATGAATCACAGCATGCCAGGCCTCCCTGTCCATCACCAACTCCCGGAGTACACTCAAACTCATGTCCACAGAGTCGGTGATGCCATCCAGCCATCTCATTCTCTGTCGTCCCCTTCTCCTCCCGCCCCCAATCACTCCCAGCATCAGAGTCTTTTCCAGTGAGTCAACTCGTCGCATGAGGTGGCCAAAGTATTGCAGTTTCAGCTTTAGCATCAGTCTTTCCAATGAACACCCAGGACTGATCTCCTTTAGAATGGACTGGTTGGATCTCCTTGCAGTATAAGGGACTCTCAAGAGTCTTCTCCAACACCACAGTTCAAAAGTATCAATTCTTCGGCGATCAGCCTTCTTCACAGTCCAACTCTCACATCCATACATGACCACGGGAAAAACCATAGCCTTGACTAGACGGACCTTTGTTGGCAAAGTAATGTCTCTGCTTTTTAATATACTATCAAGGTTGGTCATAACTTTCCAGATCTGTCCTCTGGGTTTAACTGCTAGCCCTGTCATTTATTATCTATATGATCTCCCCACCCTTTACCTTGCTCATCTGTAAAATGGGATCCACATAAAACCTACTTCATAGAGATGCTGTAAGGACCAAACGAGTTAAAGCATTTAAAACACCCAAACAGTGCCTGACCCCTCCCTCCCAGCAAGTGTACAATAAGCACTAGCTATCATTATTACTTGACATGGTTTTCTTTCTAATCTTTTCAAGGATTTAAACATCATTTATCTAATGCTTGTTATACACCAAGACTTGTATTTATCCTCTGAAAATAGGGGTGGATATGACATCAGTTCAGTTCAGTTCAGTTCAGTCGCTCAGTCGTGTCCGACTCTCCGCGACCCCATGAATCACAGCACGCCAGGCCTCCCTGTCCATCACCAACTCCCGGAGTTCACTCAAACTCATGTCCACAGAATCGGTGATGCCATCCAGCCATCTCATTCTCCGTCGTCCCCTTCTCCTCCCGCCCCCAACCTTTCCCAGCATCAGAGTCTTTTCCAGTGAGTCAACTCGTCTCATGAGGTGGCCAAAGTACTGGAGTTTCAGCTTTAGCATCAGTCCCTCCAATGAACATCCAGGATTGATCTCCTTTAGAATGGACTGGTTGGATCTCCTTGCAGTATAAGGGACTCTCAAGAGTCTTCTCCAACACCACAGTTCAAAAGCATCGATTCTTCGGCGATCAGCTTTCTTCACAGTCCAACTCTCACATCCATACATGACCACGGGAAAAACCATTGCCTTGACTAGACGGACCTTGGTCGGCAAAGTAATGTCTCTGCTTTTTAATATACTATCAAGGTTGGTCATAACTTTCCTTCCAAGGAGCAAGCGTCTTTTAATTTCATGGCTGCAATCAGCATCTGCAGTGATTTTGGAGCCCAAAAAAACAAAGTCTGACACTGTTTCCACTGTTTTTCCATCTATTTCCCATGAAGTGATGGGACCAGATGCCATGATCTTTGTTTTCTGAATGCTGAGCTTCAAGCCAACCTTTTCACTCTCCTCTTTCACTTTCATCAAGAGGCTTTTAAGTTCCTCTTCACTTTCTGCCATAAGGGTAGTGTCATCTGCATATCTGAGGTTATTGATATTTCTCCCAGCAATCTTGATTCCAGCTTGTGCTTCTTCCAGCCCAGCGTTCCTCATGATGTACTCTGCATATAAGTTAAATAAGCAAGGTGACAATATACAACCTTGATGTACACCTTTTCCTATTTGGAACCAGTCTGTTGTTCCATGACTGGTTCTAACTGTTGCTTCCTGACCTGCATACAGGTTTCTCAAGAGGCAGGTCAGGTGGTCTGGGATTCCCATCTCTTTCAGAATGTTCCACAGTTTATTGTGATCCACACAGTCAAAGGCTTTGGCATAGTCAATGAAGCAGAAATAGATATTTTTCTGAAACTCTCTTGCTTTCTCCATGATCCAGCGGATGTTGGCAATTTGATCTCTGGTGCCTCTGCCTTTTCTAAAACCTGCTTGAACATCTGGGAGTTCACGGTTTACATACTGCTGAAGCCTGGCTTGGAGAATTTTGAGCATGACTTTACTAGCGTGTGAGATGAGTGCAATTGTGCGGTAGTTTGAGCATTCTTTGGCATTCCCTTTCTTTGGGATTGGAATGAAGACTGACCTCTTCCAGTCCTGTGGCCACTGCTGAGTTTTCCAAATCTGCTGGCATATTGAGTGCAGCACTTTCACAGCATCATCTTTCAAGACTTGAAATAGCTCAACTGGAATTCCATCACCTCCACTAGCTTTGTTCCTAGTGATGCTTTCTAAGGCCCACTTGACTTCACATTCCAAGATGTCTGGCTCTAGGTCAGTGATCACGTTATTGTGACTATCTTGGTCGTGAAGATCTTTTCTGTACAGTTCTTCTGTGTATTCCTGCCACCTCTTCTTAATATCTTCTGCTTCTGTTAGGTCCATACCATTTCTGTCCTTTATCGAGCCCATCTTTGCATGAAAAGTTCCCTTGGAATCTCTAATTTTCTTGAAGAGGTCTCTTGTTTTTCCTATTCTGTTGTTTTCCTCTATTTCTTTGCATTGATCACTGAGGAAGGCTTTCTTATCTCTCCTTGCTATTCTTTGGAACTCTGCATTCAGATGCTTATATCTTTCCTTTTCTCCTTTGCTTTTCGCCTCTCTTCTTTTTACAGCTATTTGTAAGGCCTCCTCAGACAGCCATTTCGCTCTTTTGCATTTCTTTTCCATGGGGATGGTCTTGGTCCCTGTCTCCTGTACAATGTCACGAACCTCCGTCCAGAGTTCATCAGGCACTCTATCAATCAGATCTAGTCCCTTAAATCTATTTCTCACTTCCACTGCATAATCATAAGGGATTTGATTGAGGTCATATCTGAATGGTCTAGTGGTTTTCCCTACTTTCTTCAATTTAAGTCTGAACTTCGCAATAAGGAGTTCATGATCTGAGCCACAGTCAGCTCCTGGTCTTGTTTTCGCTAACTGTATACAGCTTCTCCATCTTTGGTTGCAAAGAATATAATCAATCTGATTTCGGTGTTGACCATCTGGTGATGTCCATGTGTAGAGTCTTCTCTTGTGTTGTTGGAAGAGGGTGTTTGCTATGACCAGTGCATTCTCTTGACAAAACTCTATTAGCCTTTGCCCTGCTTCATTCCGTGCTCCAAGACCAAATTTGCCAGTTACTCCAGGTGTTTCTTGACTTCCTACTTTTGCATTCCAGTCCCCTAGAATGAAAAGGACATCTT
Organism: Moschus berezovskii; assembly: GCF_049115385.1. Taxonomy (NCBI): domain Eukaryota; kingdom Metazoa; phylum Chordata; class Mammalia; order Artiodactyla; family Moschidae; genus Moschus; species Moschus berezovskii. The sequence continues at coordinate 28,221,604 of NC_142463.1, read as the reverse complement.
TTTTGGGTGTTAGTTCTAAAAGGTCTTGTAGGTCTTCATAGAACCGATTAACTTCGGCTTCTTCAGCATTACTGGTTGGGGCATAGGCCTGGATTACTGTAATATTGAATGGTTTGCCTTGGAAACGAACAGAAATCATCCTGTCATTTTTAAGATTGCATCCAAGTACTGCATTTCGGACTCTTTTGTTGACCATGATGGCTACTCCATTTCTTCTAAGGGATTCCTGCCCACAGTAGTAGATATAATGGTCATCCGAGTTAAATTCACCCATTCCAGTCCATTTTAATTCACTGATTCCTAGAATGTCGACGTTCACTCTTGCCATCTCCTGTTTGACCACTTCCAATTTGCCTTGATTCATGGACCTAACATTCCAGGTTCCTATGCAATATTGCTCTTTACAGCACCGGACCTTGTTTCTATCATTGGTCACATCCACAACTGGGTATTGGTTTTGCTTTTGCTCCATCCCTTTATTCCTTCTATAGTTATTTCTCCACTGAGCTCCAGTAGCATACTGGGCACCTACTGACCTGGGGAATTCCTCATTCAGTATCCTATCATTTTGCCCTTTGTTACTGTTCATGGGGAAGATACAGAAATCATGAGTAAAGGCAACAACAAACAAACACTGATCAAATGTGCCCTGTGCCAGAAACCCAGACATGCATGAGAGCTGGTTCCTGTCCTTGGGAAGGTCACAGGCTGACTAGGGAGAGAGAGAAGTGGCCCAGATTGGGTGGGGGCTGAGAGGAGCCTGGAGAACCTCTGGTAGGGGTTTCTTTGAGAGATGAGTTGCCCACTTTGGCAGCTGGATGTGTGTCAGACAGTAGGAGTAAAGACCCTCTTGGAGAGGAAGTCAAGGAAGGCTAAGTCTTTATTCTTTGAGTGCTAAGGACGTTATCAGAGGTTTTGGATGAGGAATTATGTTTGAATAATCATGTTGGAGAAGACTCTTGAGAGTCCCTTGGACTGCAAGGAGATCAAACTAGTCAATCCTAAAGGAAACCAGTCCTGAATATTCATTGGAAGGACTTATGCTGAAGCTGAAACTCCAATACTTTGGCTGCCTGATGAGAAGACTCTTTGGAAAAGACCCTGATCCTGGGAAAGATTGAAGGCAGGAGGAGAAGGGGACGACAGAGGATGAGGATGAGATGTTTGGATGGCATCACTGACTCAATGGACGTGAGTTTGAGTAGGCTACAGGAGTTGGTGATGGACAGGGAAGTCTGGTGTGCTGTAGTCCATGGGGTCACAAAGAGTTGGACACAACTGAGTGACTGAACTGACTGAACTAAACTAGTTGGGCTTCCCTGGTGGCTCAACTGGTAAAGAATCCACCTGCAATGGAGGTGGATCAAAACCAGGAGACCTGGGTTTGATCTCTGGGTTTGGGAAGATCCCCTGGAGAAGGGAATGGCTACCCACTCCGGTATTCTGGCCTGGAGAATTCCATGGACTACAGTCCATGCGGATGCATAGAGTAGGACACGACTGAGCAACTTTCACTTCACAACTAAACTAGTAGTTATTATGTGCCTACTGTACACTGCATGCTCTGCATAAATAATCTCCTCTAATGCAATCCTCACAACCCTGTGAGATAGTCATCATTCCCATTTTACAGGTAAAGAAACTATGCCATAGAAGTTAAATGAGTTGTCCAACATCACGTAGCTAGAAAGAGAAGGAACAGACTTAAACCCAGGCAGTCTAACCCAGAGTCCATGCTCTTAATCTCTTTACCTTGCTGCCTCTGAACGTCAATCCACACAATCTGAAAACTAAAACGAACCTATGAAATTCCCCATTTCTGCTTCACAGATGAGCAACTGAAGCTCACAGATGGGGAATGACTTTCCTGAGACCACAAAGCAAAGGAGGTGCTAAGCTGAAGTGGTCAGTCTTGGCTGCAAGAAGGGCTCCAGTCCCATGCATCCTGCTGTCACATTGGGCATCGTTGTGCTTAGAACAAAATCCAAACCTCTTGCTGTGGCCTACAAAGCCCTCATGTGATCAGAACCTTGCTGCTCTCTCTGACCTCACCTGCTCACCTAACTTCTCCTTATCACCAGATTCCAGCCCACCTGGAGGAGTCTGTCTGCTGCTCTCCTGGCCAGGAATGGCTCTGCAGCTGATCTTCCTAGGGTTGGATTCTGTCTCAGTCCACTGGGGATGCCATAACAAAATATCATGGATTGAGTGACCTGAAAACAATAGAAATTTGTTGGGAGCCTGAGAAGTTCAAGGTCAAGGCAATGAAAGGTCAAGATGCCAGCAGATTTGATGTCTGGTGAGAGCCCACTTCCTGTGTCATAGATGACTATCTTCTTGTTATGTCCTCATATGGTAGAGGGAGTCAGAGATGTCTCCGGAGCCTCTTTCCTATGGGCACTAATTTCATGTACATCCTAACTGACTCCCAGAGACACCACTTTCAAATACCTTTACACTGAGGATTATGTTTTAACATAATTCTGGGAGGATACACTCAATCTACAGTAGTTTCATTCTTGGCCATTCAGTGAAATGCTACCTCCTCAGAGAGGCCTTCTCTGATCACCTCTCTAAAGTTACCTCATATTACTCTCACACCATCCTACTTTATTTTTTTCTATAGCAGTTATGATGATCTGAAATTATCATTTTCTTTTTGTTTCTGTTTTCTTGTTTTTGTGTCTCTCTCTCCCAGCTAAGATTTAAGGTGCAGCAGGGCAAGGAAGAATGTCATCTATTTCTATACTGTATCCCTGGGCAATGTCAGGCACATAGTAGGTGCTCCATAAGTTTGTGCTGAAAGTATGCCTGCATTTCATCGCCTGTCAGTTGGTGGTCTGTCTCCCCACCAGTGAAGCTGGTGGAGTGTCTGATTCACCTTGGCACTCCTAGGCCCAGGGCTGGAATGTGTTTGTTGGATGACTGACTGAACAAAAGATAGAAGAAGTGATGGCAGCAGCACCTGCTGGGCTCTCTGGGGTCTGCAACCCTCTCCCATGGGGTGGCCACAAACACTGCCAATGGGCTGTCCTTTGTGGGAAGAAATACGGCTCAGTAATAGGACTGCTGATGAGACAGCATGATTTCTAGGCCTGAGGCTAACAACTCCTGAAGCCCTTTCTTCTACATCCCTGCCATGAAGGTGAGACAGCAAGAAAGGAGGGGAAGGTGGACCCACACTGGGCCTAACCACCTTCAAGTCTGGCTCTTTTAGTGGCCAGTGCACTCAAAACTCTTTGTCCAAAAAGGCTGTGCTGGTTGGGGATTGCTTACCAGCAGGTAACCAAAATCTAGTCACCTGCACCCTGGAATGAGTGAAGTGGGGCTGAGACTTTCCAGAGGAGGGGTCTTATTCATGCCAGTAGGGGCGGACAGCAGCCCTGGGTGTGAGTCCCCCATTAGTAGGGAAGAGGCATTCCTTCTGGGGGGCCCCACAGTCTCTGCCTTTCACCATCACAGTGAAGACAACCCCGTTGTCCCTGCTGGTTCCCCTGATTGTCTGCCCCTCTGCCTGGCCCAACAGGATGACCCAATGAGAATGAATGAATCAAGTCTGTGCACCAGGCCCAAGCCACCTGCCTCTCATCCTTGGCCTCACAAACTGCATTCATATGAGAATGCAGCATGGGCACGTTACCCAGCTACAGGGATGCGTGATATCTGGGTTGGAGCCTTGGAGGGGTGCAGAGGTCCATTCCTCCTCCCCCAGTTTCTCCCAGATCACATGAATCCTGGTACCCCAACCCCTATCCACTATCATCCCTACTCCATGTGCATGTTCATAGGCCTGTGCACCCGGGAACACCATCGCCCCTCCCGCCCAGGGTCACTCCTTGGCCTTCCTTAGCCTCCTATCAGCCTGTCACCTCCTCCAGGCAGCCTGTGCTGCTTCCCTTAGGCCATCTGCTACCTCTGGGGGTAGAGGTCTTGCCTGGCTCATCCCAGCGTCTGAAACGCCCAGCACGAGTGGGACCCTGAGCAGGGTAGGGTCACTGAGAACGTACCAACCGAGAAGCGGACCAAGAGCTTGAGGGAGGAGGGAGAGGAGGCGTCAGCGGGAGGAGCGTGGGGCGGAGGCGGCGGCGGGAGGGGGTGCGCGCGCCGGCGGCAGCAGCCCAGGCCCGGGGCCGCGCGCCCAGCCTGAGCCCGCCCCGCCGCCGAGCGTCACGGAACCTGCTTGAAATGCAGCCGAGGAGCCGGGGCGGGCGGCAGCGGCGGCGGCGGCGGCGGCGGGGGCAGCGGCAGCCCCGGCGCCGCGGCGAGGACTCGGTGGGCTGAGGCGAGGCGGCTGCACAGGGTGCGCGGGGCGCGGCGGCCGGAGCCCGGGGCCCGCCATGGGCCGCCCCGAGCGGGGCGCGCTCCGGCCGCTGGCGCTGCTGCTGCTGCTAATGCAGCTCCAGCATCTCGCGGCGGCGGCAGCGGATCCACTGCGCGGCGGCCAAGGTGCGTGCGGCCGATGCCCGGCCAGGCTCTGAGCCGCTGGAGCGGCCAACAAAGCACTGCCCGGCGGCCGACGGGCGGGTTGCGCCGGGGTTCCTGAGCCCGGGCCAGGCAAGCGGGCGCCTGTGCCGGATATACTCCTGGGGACCCAGCTCTCCGTTAATTTGCCCTCGACCCCCACCCTCGCGGCTCTCTTGTGTAGTGGGCTCTGCCCTCCGGCACCCGTTCTGGGGGGTTGGGCGCCGTGGGGGCCAGGAACTTTGCTGGGTTGGTCACTGATGGTTTCGCGAGGGCTGTGTGATTCTCGCCGTTGGGGTTAATTTGACACACGCGCTCCGCGGCGGCGATGAGCAGAGCCGGGAGGCTACCCCGGCTGACAATGCGTTTCCGGCGACCCCTGCGTGTTGCAGAGAAAGAGGGGCTGCGTGCGAGGGGGATGTGCCCGCAGCGCCTAGTGCGCGTGTCACGGCGTATTCGGGGGGCTCCCTGAGGGCTGTGTCTGTGTGGCTCTCTCACTATGGGCCGTGCGGGCGGGTGAGCGTTCTGAATGGGGAGTGTATCAAAATGGTGTGACACCGACTGTGTGTGCCTGGCCTCGTCGTGCCACAGAGCAGCCCGTCATCCCTGGAGCCCTTATCATCCCGCCCTCCTTCCCGGTCGAGGGTGCCGGGGGCCTCCGAGTCTTTGGCTTCAGCGTCGCCCCCTTGCCTTCTCTCAGTAGACCCCTCCCCGCGGCCGGGACCGCGGTGCTCTGGGGACCCGGCTCACGCCTCTTCTCCCCTGGCGCAGGATCGGTCAAGGAGTGCGAAGAGAACCAGTTCCGGTGCCGGAACGAGCGCTGCATCCCCTCCGTGTGGAGGTGCGACGAGGACGACGACTGCTCCGATAACAGTGACGAGGACGACTGCCGTAAGTGGTTGGCCGGGGAAGGAGGGACCCGTGGGGGGACGCTTCGCTCAGCGCCCACGTGGTTGCAGCCTCCGCTGGGCTACCTGCCTGGGCTTTTACTGCCGGAGGCTGCCGCCAGGAATCCGCCCGGGAGCCGCTTCCTTCTGGGCACTAAGGAACCCGGCCGGTTCCGGGTGGCCCGCGGGTCCGGCTGGGGCCGGCGCGGAACCCGGCACTGCGGGGCCGGGGAGGATGGTGCACCACGCCCAGGTTGCTGGGAAGGATCTGCAGGCGGCGAAGGGACAGCCCCTAAACGCGTCTAGCTTTCTGCGATCCGGCCCTCCGGAACTCCAGCCTCGACACTACAGAACGCGCGAGTGTTTCAAAGTTCCACGCAACTCTGGGCCTAGCCTCTCTTCTTTTCCTGCCGCGTTGAGTGAATGAATGGGCTCCCCGGGGCCCCTGATTGGCTGTGGGAGGACCACCCCATAGGTCTCTGTGGTCTGAGCGGGCCAATCGTGGAGCCGACGGCTGTGCAGTTTTCTGGCGCCCGGGGCGGTGGGGCCCTGCCCTGGCCCCGCCTTGGCCACACCCCCGCGCATCCCCTGGGTAGTAGGTGCAGGCCGGGCGCTGGCACCCGCTGCTTTTCTGCCTAGTCATGGTGAAAACCTTTCTTGTGTCACTCTGGTTGGCCGACTGCGGTCTCCTGCCAGTCAGGCCCAGGCGTGAGTCATGGCAGAGCAGGAAGGGGCCAGAAGGAAGAGTTTGGTTCCTGGAAGGGGCGTGAGGATCCCAAGGCCGTGCGTGAACAGCGGGCTACATGAGGTGGCCGGCCGCCTTTGCTGAGTGTGGTGTTCGCCGGCACCCCGGCACAGCAGCTTTGGAAGTTCTTTCTTGAAGTGCACGCGGTTTCTGATGTCTGCGGAACCTGAAGCGAGTTAGCAAGCATTTGTCACAGTGGAAGGAATGTAGTTACAGGAGCAGAAAAACAAGACTCTTTATAAACACAGACACAGGTAGTCATTCATCCATCGTTACTGAGCGCCTGCAGTCTGCCAGGCACTGGGGCACTTTGGACAGCAGACCCACCCACCCATCCACCGCTAGGCCAGAGAGCACAGCTTCTGCGGGATGAGGGCAACTGGCCCACAGCTCCACACAGTGGCAAGGGGTAGAGGGACCACCTGGGCCAGCATTGTCTGTTGAGTTCTAGTTTTTGTTTTTCCCTTGGTTTGCCAGCCAGTCAGCCGCCAGGTTCATTCTCAGACCATCACTGACTCAACTCGATGAACATGAGTTTCAGCAAGCTCCTGGAGTTGGTGATGGACAGGGAAGCCTGGTGTGCTGCAGCCCTTGGGACTGCAAAGAGTTGGACGCGACTGAGCAACCAAACTGAACTGAACTGATCCCCAGATTTGGTTGTGTGACATGGGTACATCTTTCCCTCCTGTCTGTTTCCTCTCCTGACCACTTGGGCTAATAATTCCTGCCCTGTTTTTGAGGACCAGATCTAGAAATGTCATTTAAAGAGATGTGACTACATGTGCTGACTGTTAGCTGTGTGTCCACCACTGTGTCAAGTCCACCACTGTGTCTTATATAAATTCCTTTAATCTTCAGAACAGTCCTATTTTACAGACCAAAAAAAAAAAAAACCCACAAAAAAAGAAGCACTGGAGAGATTAAGTTACTTACCCCACAGCTATTGAGCTGTTAAGTAGGAGCTTAAATTTAAGCATCTGACTCCAGAGTTCTTAGCCTAATTATGATCCTGACCATTTCCCAATGCTGTTGAAATTCTGAAAATGCCTAGGCCAGGGTAAAATATGACAGTGAGTCTCCTCACTGGGGGTTGTTCTTCTGTGGTTCCTTTTACTAGGAGTGCTGAGGATGAGGTGAGGAAATAGAAACTACATTTCTGGGCTGGTTTTACTTTATCTCCCTGAGTCTGCATAGCAACAGTTTTGTGAGGATGGCTGTGGAGAGCGAGAGTGTTTCTTGTCATTCTCATTTGTTGATAAGAATTCTGGCTCAGAGAAGTTGAGTGATTTGCCCAAGGTCACACAGCTGAGAGTGATAGAACTTGGTCAGGGTGTCCGCCTGCCTCCTAGCTCAGGGGCATTATCTGTGGTGGTGGTGGTGGTGGGAGTGTGGTGAAGAAGGACCCAGGAGGGTGATCCCAGTGCTTCTCATCTCCATGCAAGGCTCTGGGCAAGATGAAAGAGTGAAGTAGCTGGTGGCGGGGCAAGGGCCAATCTGATGGCCACTCTGGGCTCCTGCTTTCATTCTGAGATGGCTGGGGTGGGGTCAGAGGTTAGTGAACAAAAGGGTTCACTAAGGGGTTTTGTTGTTGTTGTTCACTAAGGGTTAGTGAACAAAAAGAATTGACATTGAGGGCTTGGCTGTTAGTATCGAGTATTGATCCTACACACTGGACTTTCCTAGACTTGTTTCATCACCTGCCAAATGAGGGTAGCCATTCCCACAGGTTATACACATAGAAAGTCTTCACATGGGGCTGGTGAAGAGAAGGGCATGGATGCGTGTTCACACCACCAAGGTCTTTAGAAAGGGACTCCTAGGGGTCACAAAGAGAAATGGTGAAGAAAGGGTTGCAAGCTTCAGTGGCTGTATGGGGCCAGGTGTTGGAAAATGGTCTCTTGTCACCTCTTCCTTCCCCATCTGGGAAGTTCCCTCCATTCTGGGCCACCTGCCCAAACTGCATTGCTTGGAACTATCCTCCCTGCCTTATATTTAATCATTCCACCCCTTCCACCCCATGAGAGGGCCTCAGCCACTCCACCTCTGCACCTCTTAGCTTGTAAACTGGGGATTGCAATTTGTAAGTGAAGTCTGTGTGTGGCAAAATGAGTTCAAGCTCCCAAAGGGGCTAGAATGCCGACCATGAATTCCGTGAGATGATGGAGGTTGCGGGGAGGGAGCTTGTCTGTGGAGGAAGCCAAGGAAGGCTTTCTGGAGGAAGAGACAGCTGAGCCAGGCCTTGAAAGATGGTAATTAATGCTATTCCCTCAGGACTTGATGCCTTCCTGGTGGCTCAGATGGTAAAGAATCTGCCTGCAATGCAGGAGACCTGGATTCAATCCCTGGGTTGGGAAGATCCCCTGGAGAAGAGAATGCTAACCCACTCCAGTATTCTTGCCTGGAGAATCCCATGGATAGAGGACCCTGGCAGGCTACAGTCCATAGGGTCACAGAGTCAGACACAACAGAGCAACTAACACTTTCACTTTCATTAGGACTTAGCATTTAGAAATAGATGATATAGGCCCCACATTATAGAGAAAGAACTGGAGTTCAGAGAGGTGACATGACGCCCCCAAAGTCACACAGCTCCTCATGGTTGGAGCTGGAACTCAAACTAAGACCTTCTAAGTGCTGAAACATAACCCACAACGGATGGGACTTGGCTTTTCGATTAAAGCTGGCAGGATGGGAAAGGGAAAGGCTCATGGGGTTCAGTTCCCAGCTCAAAGGGCCTTCAAAGTGGAGGAAGGGGCTGGAAGCTCAGGGGCAGCCCAGCCAAGGGAAGGGGTGGGGTTCCTGGCTGCACCTGGGCCACATAGACCAGCCGGTGTCTTGGCCTCAGTTTCCTGTTGCTCTTTAGTGTCTGGGGCAGAGACAGGGGTTCTGGTCTCCAGCCAACCCTTTGCTCCCAGAGCAGCAACAGCAAGAACAGTGAATATTTACTGAGCCCTTGCTGTGGACCAGGAGCTGTGCTGGGATTCTACATGCATCACCTCGTGCTCCTCGAGTCTACAAAACGGGTTGACTCTATGAAGTCACCTGTATCATCCTCATTTTACAAAGGCACAGAGGGGTTAAGGAACAGGCTCAAGGGTGTATGATTTTTCAGTAAACAAACTGCTAGGTTTGAATGCAGGCACCACGTCAAGCACTAGCTGGTGACCTCTGGCAAGTCCTCCCAGGCCTCTGTTTCCTCATTTTGAGGGGACTTCAGCCTCTCCCTCACATCCCCCTCCAGCTTCTCTGTGTGGATGGGCTGTGTAGACAGGTGACCTGGTTATATTTTCGATTTTCTCTATCTATTCAGGCTCTTTTAGGCTGCTCTGTTCCCCTAACCTTCATCATCCCTCCACTTCAAGTTTAATAAGCAGTGGCTGCAGTGAGGTCTCCCCTGGCCAAGAGTTCATTAGCTAGGCGAGGCCTGGCTGCAGGAGTGCTGAGGCCTGCTGTGGCCTTGTCAATAATTAAAGCTTGGCCACCACTTCTGGCTGGGGCTGCACATTGCATCTGGTATTCGGTGTGCCACCTGACCTAAGCCATTCTAACACCCCTGACACCAGGCCCAGCTTCATGTCCTTTTTTGGATGCAGTCATCTGACAGACAGTGCTGCTCTCTCTGAACCTCGGTTTCCTCATCTGACCTGCCAGTTCCACCATTCAGAGTTCTCCTGAAGCTCCCATGTCCCCATAGCATAAGGTCAGCTGAGACTCCTCTGCATATGGGCCTCTGTGACCAGCTCCTGATGGCCTCTGCCCTCCAACCCCTTCCTGCTCTTCCTGTAAATGAACCTGTGACACCAGACTTCTGTCATGTTCTAGTTTTCCTGCTGCTTCTCACGGCTAGGCCTTTGTACGTGCTATTCCATCTGTGTGGAACACTTTCTGCTCCCTCATCTGGCAACCTTCTTGTCATCTTTGAATTGTCAGTGCAGGTTTCACCTCCTTCAGAAAGCCTTCCCTGCTACTGTCTCTCCCCAGGGCTGAGATACATGAGTCAGGAGAGGGGAGTTAGAGACTTGGTGTTGGAATAACTCAATGTGGCCCTCAATTAGGCACTCTTGGTTTTCAATCCCAACTGTGACCTCTGGCTGAAAGGCCTTGGAGGTGGTATTAGTCTCTCCCTCCCAGAGGTGTTGTGAGGATTAAGTAGGTGTTCAGTGAATGGCAGTGGGTCTGTCTGCTCTGGAGGAGTTCACTGAAGACTCTGGATATCTGTCTGCCAAGATGTCCCTACTTCTCCTGCTCCTATTTGCTTAGCCAGAGGTCTGAAGGCTCCCACGTCTGAGACTTGCCCCAGCCACAGGGTTGCTGAGCCCCAGTGGAGGTAGCCCCAAGGCCATTCAGCCCTGAGTTGAACCTGGGAATGGAGAAAATCACCCAGGGAAGGCCTGAGGGAAGAAGTGAACCAAACCGGCCTGGTTGGTCTCAATGAATGAGTGTCTGGGGCCCTGGGAGGGGCAGAGGAAGCCTTCCCTGAGTCCAGATGCTTGTCCCAAGGCTGGCTTATGACCTGTCTGTGACTGGAAAGGGGAGGAAGCCCTGTGGCCCCCGGCAGACCTCAAGCTTCTCCCTTCCCCAGGGCCAGGCTGGTGCCTCCATGGCTTGGTCCCAGCAGGCCTTGGGAGTGCTTGCTGAAGACTCTCCCATGGGGCTTCCTGCGGGCTCTCCTGGGACCAGGTTCCCCTCTGGAAACCCCCTGGGCTTACTTAGGCCTGCTGAGGGTGCTGAGTGCAGTAGGCCTCTTAGTCCTCTTAGTTGTTAGCACGAAACTGACTTGACAGTTTTCCCTCCTTGGGGAAATAGCAGCAGCAGGTGAAGCCAGAGAGATGCCCCCAGGGAGAGGGTGAAGTGAAGGATGACGCAGAGGACTGATGGAGCAGGAGAGTATGGACTTGATTGTGCTGCCCTTCAGGGCTATAAGCAAATGGAAGTAAGTGTTCTGGCCCAGGTCAGACCCCTAGGCCCGAGCCAACCCCAGGAAGCCAGTCCTGGGCTGAGGGGAGGGTGTGGGGGCCTGCTGTGGGGGCCGTGCAGCCAAGCCTCGGGGCCCTGGATCTAAGCAGCACTGGTAACACCTGCCCACATGCCCCCATCGCCCAGTCTTTGAAGGTCTGGTGGAGATGCCACCTCCCCCAGGTGGCCTTCCCTGACCTCTTATCCTCTTGCTTCCTGGTCCCTGAGCTCCCAGAGTCTGTCCCTGTTCTTCCTTTGGTCCCAGATCCTTCTTCTCCAAGTTGTCCTGCCAACCTTGTGCTGAGCAAGGAATATGCCAATATAGCTCCCCCGAGGGAATTACTTACAGTTGATACAGACTGTTTACCCCGCCCCGAGCATCATGTTGGACAATCTGCATTCAGTAGCTTTGCTAGTCACAACGCTTTGAGGGCTGTTTTCTTATTATTTCCATTTTAAATATCATGAAACTGAGGCTCAAAGAGAAGTGACTTGGCCAGTGTCATGATGTTTGAGTGCTAGAGCTGGGACTTGACCCAGTCCTGTCCACTCTGGAGCCTGGACTTTTCCTCAGGCTCTTCCTTTCCGAGCTCTGATTACCCTATAGAGGTCAGAGGGCCTGGGGCTCAGAGGGTGTGGAAGAAGTGGGTGAGGGATTGCAGTATCCAGTGATGCCTTCTTGGACTACAGGTTTCTGTCTGGGAGGGACCCTCTTCTCTGGAGACAGCACGGAGTCCCAACATAAGGTCCTCCCCTCACATAGCCCCCCATGAATGTGACCGTCCATGGTTTCCAAGGGTCTTCGTTGGCCATTGCCTGGGGATGGTGGTTACTGTTCCCGTTATACAGATAGGGAAACTGAGGCCCCAGTGATATGTCACTGATGCAGGTAACCTCAAAGAGTGTCATTTCCAATTTACCATCTTTCCTCCAGAAAAGGCCAAGAACCCAAGTCATCCAAAATGTTGACTTTGGTTCTCTGTGCTTAGTCGCTCAGTGGTGTCTGACTCTGTGACCTGCCAGGCTCCTCTGTCCATGGGGATTCTCCAGGTGAGAATACTGGAGTGGGTGGCCTTTCTCTCATCCAGGGGATCTTCCCAACCCAGGGATTGAACCCAGATCTCCTGCATTACAGGCAGATTCTTTACCATCTGAGCCACCAGGGAAGCCCAAGAATACTGAAGTGAGTAGCCTATCCCTTCTCCAGGGGATCTTCCTGACTCAGGAATTGAACTGGGGTTTCCTGCATTGCAGGCGGATTCTTTACCAGCTGAGCTCTTGGTTACCAGGAAAGCTCTTGGTTCTCTGACTCCTGTGCAATTTGTTGACTCTGGGTCTTCATACTTTCCTTCTGCTTGGATTGTCCTACCCTGTCTCCCACTAATCCTTCAAAACCCAGCTCATTACCTCTGCCACGAAGCCTTCCCTGTCTTCCTGGTGTAATCTAACCTCGCCTATGTTTGGATGCCATGGCTTTGCAGACCCTTGTCATTGCCCATTGTAGGAGCTCGTGGTTGCTGGGGAGTATCTGAGGTGGGGGACCACAGGGCCTGGCCCAGAGCCGAGGCATTTGAGGAGTGGTGTGTGAATGAATGACCAGACTGAGGAAATGTCCCCTACTTTTAAGAGTGGGAAGCTAGTATCAGTCAGATGTGGGGGACCCGGGGCCTCTGAGAAGCCCCTGAGGGGTCCTTGAGGCTGAAAAAGGGAGCTGGGTGTCCTGTAGGGACCATAGTCAGGTCCTGTCTTGTGAGCTGGGACACCTGAAGCCAAGGCTCTGAGAAGCGAAGTCTCTTGCCCTGGGTGGGTTGGTTAGTCAGTGACAGGCCTGGGCTGGGCCATGCTTGTCCAGCTACAGTGTGACACAGGTAAAGGAGGAGATACATGTTCACACATCCCAGTCGTAGCTACAGTGGGAGTGATGTGGAGGTGTGCTGTGACCCCTCTTCCTTTCTAGGTACCCCAGGCATCTGTCTTTGCCAACCCCTGCCAGTGGGTGTATGAACTCCCTCCTGAGCAGCTCTGGCCCCTTGGTGCCCCTGAGCATGAGCTGAGCCCACAGAAGCAGTTTCCATCCCCAGTCATGTGGCCCTGGCTCCTCTTATAGGCCATGTATGTCATAGGCCCCAGGAATAGCCCCTTGGCTGGAGTGGCTCAGGAGGGGCCCTAACTGTGAGCTCCCCCATCCCTCTGCACCAGGTCTGACCTCTCTGTCCCTGGCAGAGCCCAGGCCAGGTGCCCACAAGGCAAATGCTTTGGGGGTGCAGAGCCCAGCTTATTATCAACACCCTCTAGTGACTGAAGAGTCACCCAGAGAAGCAGGGCCACGGGGCTCCTAGGTCCACACAATTCCCGTGACCCCTCTTGGCCTCCACACACCCGTCCCTTGGATATGGCAGCCCAAAGCCTCCCTGAGGTCTGCCAGTCTGGGAGTCCACGGGAATGGTCATGTGGCCACCGCCTTCCTCTGGTCACTGGCTCTGAGTTCCACAAGGGACTTTACACCAGCCACTCCGCAGACTATTCAGTTTTCGGCCCTGTCAGCCTGTTGGAACCAAAATATGGCTTTTTCCAGTTTGTGCCTCACAGCTCCTCTGTGGGGAAGGTGGTGCGGAAGTTCATTATCATCCCATTTTCTTGATGAGGAAACTGAGGCTCAGGGAGGATGTAGGGCTTACCTGGGGCCACAAAGCTTGTTACTGGTGGTGCTGAAGCCAAAACTCACTTTAGTTGATTTCATTTATTTTTCCAATGGAAGAAAGTTTTTCTGATTATATAAAGATAGTTTCATACTTGTTTTGAAAAAGTGAAAACACCCAGACAATTCAGAAAAGTGAAAAGAGGAAGGCAGGAGTCTCCCATGTGGTTATACCACTGTGGGAGCTGCCTGTCCTCCCAGAGATGTTCCTGTATTCTCTGCATGTGAGTTCATGTGCTTTTTTTTTTGGTACAAAATGAGCATGTGTTCTGCCAGTTGTTTTCTCCCTAAAACATGTACATCTTTCTGTGTCAGTAGATGCCGATCATTGTTTTAAAGGGCTAGATAGCATTCCACTGCATGAATCTTCCCTGATTTAACGACATAGTCTCCTATGGAGACTTCTATTTAGTTGGTTCTGTTTTTTTTCCTGTCTACATAGTGCTGGGGTAAATATCAGGGTTACACCTTTGTGCCTTTTTCTGGTTCTTCTCTTAAGAAGAAGAAAGCCCTGGGAAAGACAGGGCTGAGCACGTGTGTTTTCGTCCTCACCTTGTCGCTCTCCCTCAAGGAGACAGTTTCCTATCTCACAACACCCCGACTCCCTGTGGCCCCTCCCAGCCAGGTGGGCAGTCCACAGGACCTCCCTTTTCTGTGAGCACAGGTCCATCTCACCCCAGTCCCAGGGGGCAGACAGAGCAGCCAGATCCAGGCCGCACAAAGCAAAGTGAGTAGGAAGGACAGCTGTATTCTGGCCCCAAGGAGAACACCCCCACCAGAGAACACAAGAGGGGATACAACCAGTCTTCATTTTTCTCAAGATGTTTGTAGAATCTATCTCCTCCACAGTGTTATGAAAGTTATTCTGCCCCTGCCTCTGACTTGCTGTGTGACCCTGGGTGATGGGCAGTTTTCTTCTCCCTGGAGCTGGGCTCAGGGCCAGTCCTGGCCTGGGGGAAGGGGACTTGTGGCCCTCAAGCTCCTTGATGCCTGGCAAGGGTTGGTGGGAGTGTAGCTGGCTTTGTGGGTGGATTCCAGGCAGGTTGACGGAGGGTAGCTGGACTATTTAGGGTCCATTTCCAGAACTTAGCCCTAAGGCCCAGGTTCCTTGGGCTGCTTTCCCTCCTGCCTTCTTCCTGTGCCTGTGACTGGATTGGATGCTGTGGAGTGATGGAGAAAAATGGAGTCAGACCACCAGCCCTGTGACCCACTAGCCAGGATTCCTGGTATGGGTCTTATGCTCTGAGCTTTAGATCTCTGATCTCTGAAATGGGAATAATGAGCCTACCTCTCAGAGGTAACCAGGCTGATATAAAGTGTTCTGTCCAGACCTGGCCCTGAAATGAGCACCCCACTTCCCCTCCCAAGCCCATGATCCCCACACGGGAAACAGCTAAGTAGAAGGGACCATCAGCAGCTTTCCTCCTCCTCCACCAAGGACATGACAAGAGGGCAACTGCTGAAATAGCAGCAGGAGAGATGTAGGTCAGCTGGCCGGTTGGGAGGACTTGGCTGCCTTGGAGAACAGCAGCTTCCTGGGCTGGAAGGGACTGTAGGAATCATCTCATCCACTGCCATCTGCACTGGGGGCCCCATAGTGGCTGCTTCCTGGGCGGCCTGGGGGAGTTGGTTAAGCAGAGAGAAACAAGGAGACCTGGTTAACCAGCTGGGCCTGGCATAGTTATCTAGGAGGGGGCCTTGGTTCCCCAGTGGGTCCGTTTAACATCAGAGAGTTGGAAGCTGATGAGAGGCAAGAAGGTCCCATCGGCCCAGGTTAAGCTGCAAGACTGAATAGCTGGAGGCCCAGGGTGGGCTTTCCTTGTGGTGCGAATCCAGGGATACTCAGGCCAGCGCTCCTCCCACCCCCCTGCCCTCTCTGCTTCCTAGACTCCGAGCTGCCATCTGCTGCCCCCATTGCCCTCAGCCGCCTCTCCGCCATGTGCCCCAGTGCATGTGCTTGGGCACAGGGTGTGCATCTCAGGAGGGAGGTGACTGTTCCGGACACACAGAGGCGGCAGAGACAAGGTGATGCCCTTCCTCCCACGCCCGCCAAGGCCGCCCAGCCAAGCCGAAGCCAAAGCCCCCCACTGGGCTGTTTGTGGCGGGGAATTATTTGTAGCTGGCGAGGTGCCAGCAGTCTCTGTTCCCAGCCTGCCCCCTGCCATGGCAGCCTCTCTCCGCCTCCAAGTCTTAGCCTGCAGCCCACTGTCTGCATCCACCCACCCCCCACCCAGAGGGCTGAGCTTAATAGAAACGTCATGGCCCGGAGTCCAGGCCCACCTCAGCTCCACCCCTGCTCCTACCTCACCAATTGGCCATCGGCAGGTTCCTGACCCTTTTGGGTCTCTTCTCATTAGGAGCTGGGCATCTCCCAGCCCCTCTCAGCTCTAATTCTCTGGGATTCTCTTTTTCCCCTGAGAGCCAGGGAGTTCACAGGAGCTCTGCTAAGGCCAGGCCCCAGGTGTGGGGGTCCAAGGAGCTGCCCCTGTTCTCTGTGGCCCAGGAGGCCCAGAGTAAGGGATGTGAAATCCAATCCTTCACAACCCCAACCCAGGGGATGTGGCCTAAACCAAACATGCAAAGCTGGAACCAACTGTTTATTAGCAGAACATGCCTCCACTTGGGAATTTCTGCCTGTTTATTTTTTTGCTGAGTCTGACCCGTCCGATTCTTTAGTACCTGCAGCTCCAGGCTTTATATCTGCTGCATACATGATGCTCCCATGTCTCCGTGCTCTCCTTCCCCTACGTAAACAACTGCCTGCTTCTCAGAGGTGAGTGACAGGGACTCGTATGGCCTCCCAGTGTCAGCTGGACTTCAGTTTCCACTGCAGTCTTTTCATGTCCTCGCTGCAGGCCTGGGACAAGTCCCTCAAACCTGAACCTCAGATTCCTGTACTATGTGAAAAAGTGCAAGTGTTAGTCGCTCAGTCATATCCGACTCTGCAACCCCGTGGACTATAGCCTGCGAGGCTCCTCTGTCCACGGAATTCTCCAGGCAAGAATACTGGAGAGGGTGGACATTCCCTTCTCAGGGGATCTTCCTGATCCAGGGATCGAACCCAGGTCTCTTGCATTGAAGGCAGATTCTTTACCATGTAAGCCACGGGGGAGGCCCATGCACATGGATAATGAGCAATTTTGGTATAGCAGCTGAAACCTCACTGGGTCCTGCAGAACCAGTCAGTTCTTCCTGCACTGGGCACAGGGTCACACCAGGGCCCAGAGGTTGGTGGCTACGTGGTTCTACACTGAGTTCTCCCCCTGGGAGCAGAGGCCTGAACCCTTGTCACTGTTGTCCTGTTGAAAGCCAGTCCCTCCAGGCTCTCAGTGCCACCACACCGGGAGCCAGGGAGCCTCCCCTTGTCACTGACTTATTGAAGGACCTGAGTGAGTCTCTGACCTGTTTTCCCACCTGTGAGGATTGCATCAGGAGCTTGAGTCACTTTGGGCAGCTTTTGAAATTTGGATTCCCTGACCCTCGTCCAGGTCTGACTCCAAACCTTCGCTTGCTCTGTGGCCAGGTGGGAGCCACAGACATAAAGACCCGCCAGGTCCCCTTCCTCTTGACTGCCCCTGCATCACCTCATCCTTGAGTAACCCCACTGTGACACAGAGAATAGCAGGGCCCCTAACCAGGCTGCCTGGGGACAAGTCCATATTTCCCCACTTCCTAGCTGTGGGGCCCTAGGCAAGTTACTTCAGTGGTCTCTAAAATGGAGCCAACACCTAACCCTCTAAGTGGCTGGATGAATATGTGAGTTTATTTAAGAAAAGCCCTGAGAGCAGTGCCTGCACGTGATTTGCTCGGCTTCTTTTGACGGCTTCCTCTGAACCTCTGTCTCCCACCTGTCCTTTAGGTGTCCCCTCCCATGCGGGGATGCTCACTGCTGGGTGGAATAGGAAGGGCTGGGGAGCCCCTGCCCAGAAGTCTCCTTTGTCCCTGCTTCTTCCTGGTGGCACCAGGCCATAACTTACTATCCTAATTTAATTAGGAAGAGTCCTTCCAGGGACCTCATTAGGAAATGAGCCCAGAGCCTTGGGGACCTCGAGGAGGGGTGGGGTATAGGAGGAGTTTGTATTGTGTCTGACCCTGTCTAGCCCTTGACCCTGTGCCCCACATGTGCCCAGGAAGATAGGGGAGCCCAGTCCCTTAGACCCATGACATGGAGCCTGGGCAGCCAGGGCCTGCACCCTGTGCCTGCTGCCCAGCTTTGGCCTCATCTCCCTGGATGAGGATGAGGAAGACTGGTTGAGAAGGTTTCTCTTGTTCTGTTCCACCTGCCCCTGATGTCCCCAGTCTGGCACAGAACAAACCTTGGTGACTCTGTGTTGAGTGAGCTATGGCTCTTGGGAAAAGCCTCTTCATTTGGCCAAAGCAGGCTTCCACACTCATCCCAGTGTGGGAATTCCCTCCAGCAACTCCAGGGGCTGGATGTGGGGGTGGGGGAGGTATCTGCTTGAATACCTTCAGGTACAGGGAGCTAACTCAGCAACTGATAGCTTTTTCTGTCCCTGGACAGTTCTTCCTGTTAGAGAATCTGTCTTCCTTTCAACCTCAAATCTGCCTCCTGTGACACTCCTGCTCTGTCCTGGTCCCACCTCTGTTTCTGGGGCCTCTGCTCACAGACTCTGCCCCCTACCTTCACCTCAAGCCTGCTTAGTATCCCTTCTTGGCCTGTGACAGCTGACATGCTATGTGAACTCAAGCAAGGCCTATTCCTCTCGGGCCACTGTTTCTTGGGGCCTGGTGGGCTGCACATTCTCAGGTTCTATAAACACTGGCTGCCTTCTGTAACTGTGACCTACCTCCCTATGAAGTGGGAGCCAAAGACAGATGTGCTGTGTCCAGAGGTAATGGTGACACCTCTACAGACAGCTTGTCTCCTGGTCAGCAAGGCGACAGCGCCCAGATCCTGCAAGAACCTGTGGCTGGGCCTTGGAGGGTGGTGCTTGGACCTCTTCTGACCCCAAGACCAGTCCACAGTCTTGGTTAGGAATCTGGGAGTCATTGTAGCCCCTTTCTCCCTTACCACTAATAGCCTCCATGGCCTGATCCTTCCCATGCTCACAGGCTCAGGCCCTTACTCCATCCCACTGTGGCCTCCCTGGACCAGGGCAGTCCATTCCTGGACCAGCCTCGTCTCTGTTCTCTCCCCTGTAGCCGAGTGCTCTCAAACACTCAGAGCACTGTCCTGCCCTCCCTGTCAGCGCCCTACAGGGAGGTCCACCACTCACAGGACAGTCCGCTGGCTGGCCTTCAGGGTCCCTCAAGACCCAGCATGCACCTGGCATCTCTCCAGCCCCAGATCTCACCATCTTCTTGCCCCCCAAAACCCTCGGCTCTGTGCTCCAGCCCCCCACCACCCCCCGATCTGAGTGATGTCGCAGAGGCATCTTCACACTCTCACGTGCCTGGAAGACCCTTCCCTTGCTTGTCCAGTCCCACTTTGCCTCAATAGTCTCCACTTCCAGGGAGCCTTCCCACCCTGGCTGGGTCAGGGCCTGCTCTGGGCTCCCCTGTCCCTGTGTTTCCCTCCATCCTTGCCACGTTGTACCGAGTCTGTGGTTCACAGACTCAGGCTTCAGGAGGATGGGGTGGGGGACCTGGCCAGGGCCTGCCGAGGAGGGGAAGGGGGGAGAGTGGGTGGGTATCTCTGGCATAGGCCCAGGCCCCCTCCTCCCACACCGTGTTTCTGCTCCTTGTGCTGCATCCTCCTGAGCCACGTGTGAGCCCCAGAGAAGCACCTGGCATGGACTGGAGTCTTCGAGTCTGAGCTCCAGCATTCACTGCAGGCCTGCTCTGTGCTAGGACCTAGGGAGGATCTGCAGATGGAAAAGCAGGCCTTGGTTATCTAACTCAGTATGTGACCTTGGGCAGTTGGCTTCTCTGAACCTCAAGTTTCCTTGGAGGTGAAAGGGGTAGAGGACCCAAGTCGCCTTCCCCTGTTCCCTGGGCACATCTGAGCTGTGGTCGGGATCACACATGGCCCCACAGGGTCCCAAGATGGCAGCTAGACTAGAACTTCCTTCCCCGCCCCCCATCCTGGGGCCTCTGGGGCCTTGGGCCAAGCTTTGATGGGATCATGGGGGACAGGGATTTTGCTCTCTGTTGGTTGAAAAGGCCTGCCCCCGCATTGGCCAGCACTTTGGCATTACCAAGAGCCTGCTCCCACGCAGGGTGACCAGCTTGTCCTCGTTTGCTTGGAACTGCCCCAGTTTTAAAACAAAAGCTCATGTCCGATGGGACACTTGGCCCGCCAGCCTGCACTGTGTCAACTCCCGCAACCACTCCCCCCAGCTCTGCAACAGGGCTTCCCCATTACCTGTGGATTCTGCTGCTAGTTGGGCAGGGCTCACTCTAAATAAAGAAAAAAAGCTGATTTCTTCCCCATATTTTGGCAGAATTCAAGGAGACCTAGAGCCCCTTGGAAGGTCTAAAGGAGCCAGGGCTGAGCATCCTGGTTGGGGTGCTGGTGTGGACACAGCCAGGATGCCTGGCCTTTGATCTGACCCTGCCTCTGATGCAGCTGAGCGATGGCTCTCTCTGAGATTTGGTTTCCCCCAGCCCTGCCCTGCTCACCTCATGTCAATAACATCAATAACATCACATCAGTAAGGTGAGGATCGTTACCTCGACTGCCCTGCCTCTGCGTTCCTGCTACCCTTTACGTTCTTCATGGCATCTTCCTCCTATCCCTTGAGAGGCGGGCTCAGCAGGATTTGCTATGCGAGTTGTTCAGATGGGGACACTGAGCCCACAGTCACACGGGATTTCAGCTCCTTAATGACTGAGGAGAAGGTCAAGGATGGTGGCCATGATGTGTGGTGGTTACCAGTAAGTGGGGGTCCCTGGCTGGCTGTACTTCTTCTCCTCCCGACTCCCACTTTGTCAATGTCTGCATCAGCCAGAAAAGATGGAGACATCTGCAAGGGAAAGGTCGACACAGGCGTGGGGAGAGGAAGGCCGTGGGGTGGGGGGCAGTGCTGGGGCTGCAGGGGGAGGGGAGGGGTCCAAGCAGCGCTGCTACTTCCTCTGATGGTTCTCACAGTCTGTCTGCACCGACTCCTGACAGATGGAGGGAAGGGGAAAGCTGGTGCCAAGAGGCTGTCACCGCGGGCGGGCAGAGCTGGGGGAGGGTGCTTTGTGGCCAGGGCCAGGGGAGGGGGCAGCAGCTGGTGGTCTGGCTGCTGGGCCTCCTTGGAGCCCGCTCCCCGGGGAACCATGGCTGGGGCGAGGGGGCGGGGGAGTCATGGATGCTGTGGGGCGGGAAAGTGGGCAAGGGATGAACCCACCCCCTGCCTGGGGCCAGCCATGCCCTTGTCCCTGTCCCAGCAGAGACAGCCACCCCTCTCTCCTCCATTCCCTGCTGCCAGCAGGACCTTCCCTCCAAGGATACTTCCTGTGTACTCCTCACTGGGTATTGGGCTGGGTGGGGGCCTCAGGGGACGAGCTCTGAGCTGTGGTCAAGGTGGACGAGGGCAGGGAGAGTGTGGGCATCAGGAGGCCCTTGTGATGATGGGGGTCTTGAGGGGCTCAGAGCAGGTGGGGCCTGGCTGTACGTCTGCAGGCCAGAGCACATTCATTGAGCCACCCCGAGTGGTCCCCAAGCCCCCTTCATGCCAAAGGGCCTCTTGCTTTTTCTGTAGCCTCTGACACATCTACAGGACTGGGCAGACCTGGCCTGAGATCGGTTTGGCACCTTCAGTATCTCTTGCTTTCTTAGATGGTGGATTTCCCCAGCAGGGTTGGGTCTCTTTCTGTCTCTCCCAACTCCCAGTGCCCAACACAGGGCCCAGCACCGAGAAGGAAGGGCCCAGTGAATGCTAGTTGAATAAATGAATGGATCTCTTGCTTGCACAAACCTGCTGGGATGGAGGCCTCGCTTCCTTACAAGGCAGTTCTTTCTATTTCCAAAAGCAGAGCCTTTTCTGATTCTGTCCTGAGAGGCACCTGGGGTCCCTGGCCTGTCATAGGGGCTGTACAGAGCCCCCCAGCTGATCCTGCTGCCTGAGAGTGGCCCTGTAGAGACTGGAAAACCCCTGAGCCCACCCCACTCCTAGGTGGAACCTGACTGGGCTGGCGTCCACTCATAGCCATCGTTTACTGAGCCGCTGCCACTCGACCCTCCCATCAGCCCCATAAGATAGCACTGTTTTTATCCCTCATCATGCAGGGGAGAGAGATGAGGCAGAGGTAAGGAGAGGCTTCCCCAAGGTCATGTGGCTAGTGTCTGAGTCAGGAGGTGAGGGGAGGGCTGCAGGGAGGGGAAGGCTTTCTGGGGTAGGACTTGGGGATGTGTGGGCCTTGGCAGGGCTGAGGAGCCTTACTCCCTGGAGGTAGATCTGACCCCGCACCACATGCTGTCCCCTCCCTCCTTCCTACACGGTTCCCAGACACATCCATGACACTAAGACCCCAACTTGGTTGTCCCTCAGGTGAGCCGTAGGGACCTGGGGCCCAGAGTCCCTCCTGTCCCCCTTGGGGAGCCCCAGGCCCTTGACACGGCCTGTCCTGTTCGGTGATCTAAGAAGTGTGCAGGATGGTGGCTGAGCACCTGAGGTGTCTGGATGGATAAGTGGGAGCTGGGCCTCCTTCCTGCTGCTCCTTAGAGTTGGTCCTGGTTGGAGCCGTCCTCCACATTCATATTAATAATGACAATCATTAATGATAAATGATGGTGTGCCTACCTGCTCCCAGAGCTGGTGGGTACCCTGGGGGAAAGCCGAGAGAAGTGAAGAGGGGGCCAATCCCGAGAGCAGGGTGTGCACCTTCTGTTGCGTTTGTCTCCTCCCCATAGCCTGTCACGACTGGACCCCTGGGGGGCAGTTTAGTAAAGTCCTAGTGGCTGAAAACCAGGTACCTGTGTGGTGGGACACCTACTGGCGTGGGACACACGTCTCCCCTTCTGTCATTCACAGAGTGATTCCACCACTGGCCCAGGCCCTGTGCCCACCCCTCATGGCCCCCACTGCCTGACTTCACCCCTTGCCTTGGCTCTTTAGATCCTTCAGAGGCACTCAGTGAGCATAATGAGTGACTGGTCCCCTCACTGCCCCCCCACGCCTCTTCATGTGACCTTGGGCAAATCAGCTCCCCTCAGTGCCTTGGTCTCCTCACCCGTACGGTGGGATTATAGTGGTTTCTTCCTCAAAGGACTGTTAGGAGAATTAAATGAGATGATGAGCCGAGTGCATGGTAGTCACCCAATAATGTTCCTTCTTCCGCTCATGATGTGGGAGGAGGAGATGCAGACGCCAGAGTCCCTCCGCTCTGCATGCATGACCTCGGGAACCCTCTGACAGCCCTGAGAGCGGGCATTTGTCTTGTGGCTTTGCTGACACGGATGGGGAGGCACAGAGAGGTGGGGTGACTCACCCAAGACCCCTCAGCTTGGCAGTGGCAGCTCCAAACCCGGGGCTCGCAGGCTCGGAGGCCCGTGCAGGTGTCACTGAGCCAGGCGAAGGGGATGAAGGGCTCAGCCTGAAAGCTCCTTTGGAACTGGGGATGCAGAGGCTCCTGGCTTCCTGTGCTGATCTGCAAACCTCCAGCCCCCAGATCCCAAATCCCTCCTAATCCTGGCAAAGAGGCGGCCCCCGGTCACGTCCATCAGCAGCTCTAAGCACCCTCCCCGGGCCTCTCACCTCCCACATGAGCCCAGAAGTGGCAGGCGAGGGCCTGGGCTGCGAGGATGGGGGATTTCCCGACTCGGTTGAAGTCTGTCACAACATTAATGTTAATTAAGCCTCGTTAATTCAGCCCTCTGCTTACGCAGAGCTCCTGACAGCAAATTACTCATAAGTGAGGCGGTAAATTTATTGCTGCGTTTTCCCAAACACTCAGCAGCAAAGAACGTGCCCCCGGGAAAGGTGGAGGAAAGGCCTGGAGGGCGAGTGCTGTGTGGTTCCTTCCAGCCTGAACCACCGGGGACTGTGGCCCAGAGAACAGCCAGGGTTTACCAGGAAACCTGGTGAGGATGTGCTCTGGTCCAGTCAGAGCTGCCTGGAGATGGAGTGAGCTCGCCCTCACTGGAGGCATGCAAGTGGGAAGGCAGGGAGTATCGCAAGTCCCTCTGGGCTGGCCCATCATCTTCCCGCCTCATCCCTCTCGCCCGGCAGACTGCACTGGCTCTGTGCCTCGTTTCCACTGACAGTGCCTCGGAGTCACACAGTAGGGCTTGTAAAGGGCGAGTTTGAATCTAGACGTGAGCCCCAGAGCCCACCCTGGTGTCTGTAAACACCTTCCCATGCAGTGCAGTCTGAACAGGAGCCCAGTGGCCTCTGCAGGGACCAAAGTGCAGGCAGGGCCAGATAACCTGCCAGGGGTGCTGCGAGGGCTCGCTCCTGGTCCTGGGTTATAGGGTGCTCTTGAAACTAGGGAAGAGGACTTTGAGACCAGACCCCCTTACTAGGCTAGGTATCATAGCCTTCCAGTGAGGATGCAGGCTCTCCTGGGGGCAGTGGAAGCCCCACCATCCTTCTCCCTAAGATCTCCTTCCTTGGTTTCAGACTGGGACCCATGCCTGGGACATTTGGAACAAACCCAGGCTCTGGGTACACAGAATTTTAAAAAATTAATTAGAGCATTAAATGGTAGCCCTCTGGGAGAATCCCACCATCTGGCTGTCACAGGAGAGGCAGGAAAATCTATGCATATTTGTCTGGAGTGTGTGAGTGTCATATGAAGCCACCTGTGCATGTGTGAGTGTGTGGCCTATGTGCTGCGGTGTGTGCAGAAGGAGACACGTGTGTCTGTGTTCAGTGTGTGGTGCACATCCAAGAGTGCAAATGGGCAGTGTGTGTTTGTGTGCATATGTGCCCATCTGCATGTGCTGTGTGCCTGCACCCGCAGGTCTGCATGTCTGCCTGAGCACGTGCCTGTGACCAGGCCTGGCTTTGGGGGCGGTGAGGCAAGCTGGGCTGTGTTGCAGAGACGGCTCAGCCTCTCCACCCCTCTTGAGTGATGCTCACAGAAGGGTGGGGTTCGGGGGCCGTGCACAGGTGGGACAGTGGTGGGTGCGGCAAGTGCACAGCTGGCCTGCGGGACTCTGGCTCTCTGGGGCTCAGGAAAGACCAGCGTGGGGCCATGGGTGGAGAATGGCAGGGTGTGCTGGTGGCTGGACTGACCCAACCCTTTAACAATTCTAACTAAAACTTCCTAAGGGCCTACTAGGTATAGAGCCTGGGGGTGGGAGTGTGGGAAAAAAAGAAAAATCGAGAGGACCTTGCATCACTGTGTCAGGCACTGATACGTTATTTTACAACCAACCACCCTGCAAGTCAGGATTCAGCCTCATAGATTTAGATGAGGAAAACCAAAGCTCCAAGAGGCCAAGTAACCTGCCTGACATCACACAGCCAGTAAGGGGCCACACCAGGATGTAAGCCCTGTTTCCTTAACTTGCTCCTTGTGGAAGGAGGGCCACAGAGGGCTGCAGACTAGCATCTTCCAAATCTCTGTACTAGGAGACAATGTCTACGTGAAGAAAAGGCTGAGGAGGGTAGAATTGTCGTGAGCGGTGGGCGTGCTCACAGAGCAGGCTCTTTAAGAGGCAGCTTCCCTTTCATCCAAGCTGTGGTGGTACCTATCTCGTGGGGGACCATGCTGTCTCAGAACCCCTGAGTGATGGCCCCCTGTCTGAGGGCTCTGTGCAGTGGCAGAGGTCTTAGCCAGGATGGCAGCGGAACCGAGGTTCTGCTGGGCACCTGCCCACCCCCACCCTCAGCTCACCTCCCACAGCCATGACTGTCTCTTCTGCCCAGATCTGGTCGGGGGCCATCACAGAAGTCCTGCTGGGCCCCTGGCTGGAGGCACTGAGCTGTGGCCTGTGGCTGTTAACTCTGCCCATGCTGTCTGCCCCTTGGCCAGCTGCAGAGAGGTGGGCAGCCTTGGCCAGAGCCCAGGGTCCCAGCCCAGCAGGACCGGTACCTGAGATGTGGCACCTTTGAAGGTCTGGCCTCACAGCAGGGCTTGCCAGCACCTAGCTGGGTACTCAGCACCCGAGGGCCCCTGCTTAATTCTTTCAGCTTCCCGTAGCAGAGACTTGAGATTTTCCAGTTGGAACAGGGGTCATAAGAAGCTTGACCCTCCCAGGGTCCTTCCCAGAATGCAGGACTAACATTGTACGCTGAGGCCTGACTGCACCCAACTCTCCCTCAAGTGGGCTGAGGACCCCCTCTGCCCAGAAAACTTGCCAAGTGGTCCCGTGGCAACACGTGGGCCTGCCTTTTCTCCCTGACTCTGGTGTAGCCATCTCCCAGGAAACGGGGAATTTCCCCTCATTCCCATCATTAGGGTGCCAGGGCAAACAAACAGCCTAATCCAGATGAGCCCTGGGCCACAATCACATTCTCTTTGGGGGTTTTCTTTCTTATTTCCAGAAATTTTGAAGAGGCTGAGTAATTGGTATTCCACACAGGTTAATAGAACTGCTGCCTTTCCGTATTATGCCTTAATTTCCTTTATCGCATAGCAAGTTGGAATTAATCGCCCCTCTCCTTCCTTTTTCCCACCGAAACCCATTACCAGCCTGTCTGCTGGTTGAAGTCATTTTGTGGCAGCTCTTGGCTCCTTGCCACTTCCCTGGGAATCTTTCCGACCAGAGCCAAAGAACAAGGAGGGGTGAAAAATCCATTTGTACAAAGTGGAGATCTCCTGTTGAGAACTTATTTCCCTCCCTGTTCAAGAGGAAGGAACGTGTCCAGCCTCCAGCCGGCACAGCTGACTGAGTCCCCTGTCGCTGAGAGTATTCAAGAGGGCGGAATGGCCATATGTCAGTGGTGGGAACAGAGGATTCCTGCACTGCTCAGGGGAGGGGTTGGGGGAAGGGACAGGCCTTTGCCATTCCTGGTGCCTAAATTAGATGCTGTGATTGGAAGCTTCTAGGGTTCTGTTGTTTGTAAGTTTAAGATTTTCTCTGATTTCAAAGTTGGAAAGAATCTGTGAATCCGTGGTCCTGACTGAGCCACCTGGGCCTAAGTACTTTTAAATTGTGTGTTTTAAGATTCTAATAAGTTACTCTCCTGGAACTGTAGATTCTGTTCTGTGATTCTAAGGCTATTTTACGATTCCATGAACCTCTTAAGCTGCAATTCTGCTCCATGACTGGGTCTCAGGAGAGAGTGTAAGCTTTGCTGAGGCTGTTTTGGAAGTGTGAAAGGCCCAGGCCTTCTCTGGCCTGAGTTTCCGCATTTATGAAATGCAAGGGTTGGATCAGATGGCTTTCAGGTCCCGCCCTGCAGGTGTGTTCTGCCTGCAGCCCTTTGCCTCCTTCCGTGCCTTCTCTACATAGGCCATCAGCACTGGCCACCCCACAGCACCTCGGGGGACCCAGGAGCCTTTCCATCTGAGCCACACCCTTTGTCCACTTGCCTGTAGCCCTCTCCCATTCCAGCAGGAAGGCAACTCAGCTCTCCTCCAAAGTCCCAGCAGGAAAGCCACTGAGAGTAATGATAAGAAATAAACCATATTGTTGACGAGAGCTCCATCGCCCTTGTGGGCTATTGTTGATATTGTTGTTCAGTCACTAAGCCTTGTCTGACTCCTTGTGACCCCATGGACTGCAGCACGCCAGTCTTCCCTGTCCTTCACCATCTCCTGGAGCTTGCTCAAACTCGTGTCCATTATGTCAGTGATGCCACCCAACCATCTCATCCTGTCATCCCCTTCTCCTCTTCCCTTCAGCGTCTTTTCCAATGAGTTGGCCCTTTGCATCAGGTGGCCAAAGTATATACAATTCACTATATAATTTCAACATCTATCATCTCCTGTACATCTTGCCCCTGAAGGGTGTAACTATTGATTGTTATCTCCATTTTGTAGGTGAGCAAACTGAGGCTCTGAGAAGTTAACTCACCTGTAGTTCCAGGACCCTGAGTCGCTTGCTGCCTGCACAGCTGCCAGCCACATGCAGGCTGGATGGAACAAGTCATGAGCAGCCCCAGGTGGTCAGTGTGATGAGGGAGCCCGGGGGCATCTCTCCCCGGAATCTGCTGCTGGGTGGGGTTGCCACCCATGTGCTCACACTTCCCCGCTCACACAAGGATCGTCTCTGGCTGGAAACTCAGCAAAGGCTGAAAGAAATCTGGCAGAAGTGGGATTCTGAATGAATGCGGTGCCGAGTAATAGATTCGGTGAGCCCCCCACCAGATGTTGAAAGGCTTCACAGAATGGACCTTGTTTCCTTCCCAATGCACCAAGAAGCCAGAAAAGAAACTGCCTCCTTCATCTGCTTTTAGAATCTATCTTTTCCTTCTGGATCAAATAAGATTTCTGGGGGTGGGCTTCCTCAGCCCCTATTGCTTCCCCATCGGTGCAGAATCAGCCCTTCTTTGAGGTCTGACTCAAAAGGCTCCTATCTCGTCGCCCTTGCCCCCCAAGCATGCCTCACCCACAGAGAGGAGGGGACTGGTGACAGCCTCCCCAGGGCTGAGTTCAGCATCCTTGTTTCCAGCTGGGGCCCCTGAGGCCCAGAGAGGGAGATGACTACCTGAGGCCACACAGCATCCTTGTCACCCTTGATTCTGATCAGGACCATATAATCTTGTTCCGAGTTGGGATGGTTATGTCTGAATTCTTGTCTCCTCACCCTGGCTGTAATTTCTGTGAGGGAAGGTCCGCCTCTCACCTTTTTCTTTCCTGTTGAGCGTTAGGGATAAAAGGACCTGGATTCTGGTCCTGCCTTGAGCTCTGTGACCTTAGGACAGTCTGTTGCCTTTCAAGGGCCTTTGCTTCCTCATCTCTCAAAGGGAGTGATGCCTCCCTCCCCCACCTCACAGAGCTGCTATGAAGACCCCTGCTGAAGAGTGGGAGGTGGGGGGCTCACCGAATCTATTACTCGGCACCGCATTCATTCAGAATCCCACTGCTGCCAGATTTTTTTCAGCCTTTGCTGAGTTTCCAGCCAGAGATGCTCCTTGTCCCCAGAACAGCCCCATAGTTCCCCACAGCTGAGCTGCTGCTCCTCGGCCCCCTGCTGCAGGACCCTTGCCCTCTCTTCATGGAGCATCCACCCTGAGCAACGCAAGTGCTCTGCCATCCTCGCCACCCAGCTGCACACCTGCCTCCCCTCTAGATGCGGGTGCTGACTGCGCAGGCTGGCAGCACGCAGCCCTGCCTGCATGCCTGGAGGGCCCTCCTTCTGTCCCTTCCGTTCTCCGCCTGGAGGGTGGAGGTCCATGAATCGTGCACAAGAAAAACCTGACTCTTCTCCTCTGATTAGATTGAGGCATGGGGAAGGCAAGGGGCTTGGGGACAACCTGGAGTAGTGCTAAGGCTCTAAGGCTCAGACCAGTCAGAGGCTCTCCCACCCCTCCCAACTGGGGCCTGCTGCTAAGCTGCTGAGTCACTTCAGTCTTGTCCGACTCTGTGCGACCCCATAGACGGAAGCCCACCAGGCTCTCCCGTCCCTGGGATTCTCCAGGCAAGAACACTGGAGTGGGTTGCCATTTCCTTCTCCAATGTGTGAAAGTGAAAAGTGAAAGTGAAGTCGCTCAGTCGTGTCCGACCCTTAGCGACCCCACGGACTGCAGCCTACTCCTCCATCCATGGGATTTTCCAGGCAAGAGTACTGGAGTGGCTTGCCATTGCCTTCTCCGATGGGGCCTGGGTTTGCAGAACTCCCTCCCAATAATTCTGTGAAGGGCTTTCCTGTAGCCAAGGGCCTAGCTACAATGGGAGAGGAAGGCTGCCTCTCCCTGAGCCCGGCTCCACAGTCTGGCTGGGCCTTGGGATGACTCACTGAGCCCGCTCTGGTCGGGTGGAGCCTTCCGGGGCCTCCAGGCTGTCAACAGGATGAGTGCTATCTGGCCGGGCTGCAGAGCTTCACCTTGGCACTGACGGCCAGGGTGGGCACAGCCTGGAAGGCTGGCTGAGAGCACTGTCCCGGTAGGTCTGGCCTGCCAAAAATATGGCAGCAAAGCAAGCAGCCTGTGGAGACTTGAGCTGGCTAATGTTCTACCCTTGGTGCCCTGGGCCCCGGGCTGGAGTTCTACTCCTTTGGGCCTTGTTGGAGGTAGAGGGCGTCATCAGACACCATCAAGGGCTGATGCTTGAGCTGGCCTTGAGGAGTGGGTGGGGGGTGGGTGGGTTGCCAGGTGGAGATGAGGAGGCACCTCCTGCAGATGGAGCTACACAAGTATAGGCACCAGGCAGGCAAGCCCATGGTTCGTCCGTGACCGCTGGGTGGGTGTGGGGCAGTGGTAGCCAGGGGTGGGCGAGAGCAGTTAGCAGAACTGCTTGAAGTGTCCCTGAGCACCTGCTAAGACCCTTGGTCAGGTTCTAGGGGAGATGGGAACCCAAAAGGTGGGACCAGGAAAGGTGACTTTCTGATGATGGAGGGGCTGGATCTCCAGCCACCACCTGGAGCCATGGAGGCAGATTGGGAGGGCCTGGGGACCGAGCCACGGATCTCCTCCTTTGCCAACCTCACTCTGGACCTGGCAATAGTGGTACCATACCTTAAAAAAAAAAAAGAAGTTAGAGATCATCTCATCTAATCCAGTCCTGTCATGGAAGAAGAGAGCCAGGACAGAGAAGGCAGAGAACTTACACAAGGTCACACAGTGGAGCCAGGCCCCCAGGCCAGGGGTTGGAGAGTGCCTAGTGCTAACCCCATGCACAGTAAAATGGTTTTAACTTCTTTCTAGATAAAAGCCAGCAGCCATCCAGGCACAGGCCTCAACTACTTCGCAGAGCAGTGTCCTAACCCTCAGGCCTCCTACTGGGCACCCAGTGGGCAGAGGCTTCCTGGATTGCCAGCAAGGGGCTGAGGGTGACAGAGAGCTCGTACCAGCCTCCTGGGTGAGAAACTCTGGGCCAACACAGAAGGGACACCCAAGAGAGTCTGCACCCACCCAGTCCCAGGGGATGGGTTTCCCAATAACAGGGCGTTCTTACCCGTTTATCACCAGGATAGCCCAGTGGTGCATGTTGTGCTCAGTCTTGTCTGACTCTTGGTGATTCTAGGGACCAGAGGCCGTCAGGCTCCTTTGTCCATGAGATTTTCCAGGCAAGGATACTGGAAAGTGTTGCTGTGCCCTCCAGGGGATCTTCTGGACCCAGGGATTGAACCTGTGTCTCCGCACTATAGGCAGATCCTTTACTGCTGAGCCATCTGGGAAGCCCACAACCCAGTGAGGCTCCTCTCAAAATGCTTCCCCTACCAGCCTAATTGGTGAAGGAGTTTCATTTTCCACTCAGGTGGGGCTGTTTCCCAGCGGCTGCCTAGTGGGCAGAGGGTGCCTGTGGGTATGGGGCAGGGGCAGGGGCAGGGGCAGGGGGTGCGTTAAGGAGGCAGGTGGTGGTCATCCCTCCATCATTCACTTTCTTGTGTCACCTGGTGGCTTCTGGGTAGGAACAACTGGCCACCTTGTTCCTGAGTGCATGCTAAATCACCTCAGTCATGTCCAGCTCTTTGCGACCTTATGGACTAGGGCCCACCAGCTCCTCTGTCCATGGGGTTCTCCCGGCAAGAATACTAGAGTGGATTGCCATGCCCTCCTCCAGGGGATCTTCTTGACCTAAGGATTGAACCCGTGTTACTTACATCTCCTGCACTAGCAGCGGGGCTCTTTAACACTAGTGCCACCTGGGAAGTCCCACCTGGTTCCCACTCCCTTAGCAAACCCTAAAGCCTGCTGACTGAGGTGGCTTCTGCCCCTGGTGACTTCTCAGGCCCCTCTGGCCTGGCCTCCTCACCCTCCGCTGCAGAGCTTTGTCCATGGAGCCCTGGGCTTCTCGGTCCAAGTCAGTGGGGTGGAAGCTACAGAGCCCAGAGAGGCCCGCCGATATCACCCAGCTTGTTGGTGGCAGAGCCCCCTGCAATGAGACCCGGAGCCTTTCCTTCACCTGTGGAAGAGGAGGCAGAAGAGCTGTCCCTTTCCTGTCGGGACTGATGTTGGAGAACAGGGCCGGGAAGGTGGGATCCTTGGCAGGCTCTGAGGTCTGCCCGTGGGAGGCGGAGCCATGACTGATGGGGTTAGACAGGATGGTCCCCAGGTCAGAGGAGGGTGAGTTCCCGCTGGGGCTAGCCATGTGCTTTCACCTGAGTGGAGGGACAGTGTGTGGGTGGGAACCAGGCAGGGCCCTGGCTGGAGGTCACAGAGGGTTTCCTGACCACGCCTTCTGCTTTCTGATGGCTTCCACTCTGAGGATAGAGCAAGGTTCCCTCTAGCTGTTTCCTTGGGACCTCAAATCCAAGTGCCAAGGGGGTGTCCCAGACCCAGGGCGGGCGGTCCTGAGCCTGGAAGTTGGTCAGGGAGTGGCTGTCCGCTCCGTGCTGCCAGCTCCTCTGAGTGGCACCCCTTGCGTGGTGCTTGGTCCTGTGCAGACACCCGCCAGGGACCCCTGCTGATCCCATCCACTCTCCCCACACCGACTCCCCCCGCCCCCTCACAGCTGTCACTGGCTCAATACCCTGCGTCCACAAATCACTGCGACAGGAGACCGCTTTGTCATCTGTCCCTCGGAGACACGCATCTTCCCTGTGGCGACAGGGAGTCCCACATACCCCAGTGATGGCTTGGACCTCCCTTGGTGACAGTGGGGCCGGGGTGGGGCAGCGTCAGAGAGCAGCTGGGATGTGCCGGGGGCCCGGAAGAGGGACTTGGCTGCCGGAAGCCCCAGGGGATCCCCTGGAGCAGCGCCGGGGAGCACAGCCCACCTGTGTCAGACCCAGACTGTCAGCAGGAGGGGTCCTCACAGATCTGCCCACCTGAGGAAGCTAAGGCCGAGTGGGAAGGGATCGCATGGTCTGTCAGGGGTGTGGGGCCACGGGTACTCTTTGGGCACCTGCTTGGCGTCCGATCCTGTGTGAGGGGGACACTGAGATGAAGGAAGTGCTGGCTGGCGCTGGCGTGTGGGGCCAGGGGGACACCCCGCTGAGGACACTGTCCGATTTAAGAACAAAGAGCCCTCCCCAAAGAGTGGTCCTCCCACACTCCCCGCTTCCTTCTTTCATCTTCTCTCTCAGACCCTTCACGTGCCCACCCCTCCCTGCCCCCCGCCCCCCAGCATCTGCCGCTGTGTTTCCTCTGTCTCCCCAGGTGGGATGAGAGGGTGGACGAGAAAGCGGACTCAGATGTCACCTGCTGATGGATGGTGGTGGCCTGAGCCCCGGAGCCCGCTGGGCAGCACAAAGCCTGAAGCTGAGCCCCTCCCCCTGCTCTGCGTGGGTGTCGGGACACTGTGGGAACGGCCTGCCTCTCTGGCAGCACCGGAGCCTTGGGTCTGACTGTCAGCGCGGACTCAGAGTCGGTCCCTCCCAGGACGGGGTCGGGGGGCATTCACAGCTTGTCGACATTATGTGATTCGTGCAGGGACCATCTTGGAGCCCCGTCATGAGGCTGAACTGTGTGGATCAGGGTGGCACAGTCTTAGAACCTTGGGTTCTTAGAGAGTGAGCACCTTGAACCCGTAGAAGCTGTTCTAAATGGTATATTAGACTCATGGGATTGTCCCCCTCCACCCCCAACTCACGGGATCTTTAAACTGAGGGCTCTTAGGAACATCATGTGTCCGGGATGGGATCGGAGTTGGGTTTGAACCCAATGCGGCGGGGGCTGTGAGCCCAGGCTGTTACGGCCCCACCAGGGCTGCTAAGGGAGGGACGGGGCAAAGGCTGATGTGGACCCCTCTCACCCTGCTTTCAGTCGCGCAGCTCCTTTTACTCTATTTTCCACGCTGGGGTTTCACTTAGACAAAGCATTCCTCTGCTTGAAAACAAAGTTTTCCAGGCCTGTGCTGTGCGGCAGCTCTGTGCCACAACCCTCCACAGCCTTGGAGGGTGGCTCTGGCCGGCGGGTGAGCGGGCAGGCAGACTGGGCCTCCCGGGAGGGGGTGCGGGTTGCTCTGGGCCACCGTCTCCTCCCCCTCTCATTCCCGCTGTGTTGTTGCTGCAGCCAGAGAACACTCCGGGTCTGTCGTCCTGTTGACTGGGGTGACAGTTTAATAGTAGCTTCCTGGGCTGTCATTTAAATCTGCCTGCCAGGTTAGTAGGCCAGGGGCGGGCTGGCACGCCCCCTGCCCCCACCCCGGATCTTCGTTCAGCTGGCAGCGGTCGTCTTGGCAACGTTGGGGCCTGGCGAGCTCTGCCGAAGGGTAACCGTGGGGGGAGCGGCTCTTTCATCTGCCCGACCCGGGTACCAGTGGCCCAGCTGCCTTCAGGCTGGGCTGCAGGGCCAGAGCCAGGACACTCGGGGCTGATCCAAGCCTGGGAGAGGAAACGGGAACAGATGAGTCCCTTCTCTGCACAAGTCTCCAAGGTAGGGGTTTACATCTTAGCTCCTCCAGAGTCTCAACTGCCCTGGGAGGGAAGGGACCGGCCCCAGGTGGCTCAGCAACAGTGCTCAGTTGGAATCATCTCATTTGTGGGTCTCTGCTCTGCCATCAACAAATGTTCCCTGAGGCCCGCAACCTGTCTGTAGAAACCTGAGGGCTAACACAGCCCTTGTCTCTCTCATCTCCCTGTCCTGTGTGGCCTGGTTTCAGTGCATCCCACCCTCCCAGTCATCCTGGGCTCACCTCTAGACATGTCCCTGCTCTTAGGACTGAAACTCTTAGCTTCACTCAGGGCCAAATGCTCCGGGAACAGCTTTTTGTGTTTTTCATGGCTTGGTGGAGGTGGCCCAGAGACAGAAGGTTGGGTACCAGCCTCTGCTGTGTGACCATAGGCCAGTCCTTCCCCTCTCTGGACCTCATCTTCTGATCTATAGGATGCAGGGCTCGTACTACAGCAGTGTTTCATCAAGTGTGGTTCATTGCATTGGTTTTTCCTGGGAAATTAGTAGACATGGCATCCAACAAAGATGGTTTTTGGCTTGACAAATTTGGGAAGTATTGCAGGAAACAAAATCAATCTGTTATCTTTCCCGTAGGCCTCTCAGGACCCTTGGTGAGCCAATGGGCATCAAGAATCTCCCAAAGGGAAAAGAATAAAGCTTATGCCAAACATCTGAATGGATGGTCCCCCAGCTGTCTGTGGGGGTCCCTCCTCTCTCCTCCCCTGCTAGGGCCTTATGGTCCATGTACCCACCCCCACCCCCAAGTCCTGAAGGAGACCCTGGTAGCTTGGAGCTGTGGGTTTTGTTGGCTGTCCTGTGATTAGCAAGGGTAGGGGGATAGTCCCTGGATAAGCTCAGGGAAAGCCAGGCCCCTACACTGGGCCTCTGAGGGGCAGTCTGGTGCCAGGCAGGGTGAGTTGGTCCGTGGCCTAGTAGAGCTGCCAGGCCCCTTGCCACTTACCTCCTCAAGTGTCGAATGAACCCCGAATGGCCGCTCCGCTGGCTCTTCCACCCCCCATGCCGTTATCCCTCTTCTTGAATGCCCTTCGCTCTCCTTACTCCCACAGCTTGGCTGACCTCTCTTCCTTGAACACAGTCCCTTCCTCCAGGAAGCCTTCCCTGACCCCTGGGATGGTTGGGTAGCCCTCCCCTGACTTCCTGGTCACACAGTGTTACCAAAAAACAGAATACCTGGGCTCAGGTGCCCATGTGCTGCCTCTCCCTGGGCTTGGCTTTTGCTTCTAGAATGGGAGAGCTGCAGAGGGGACTTCAAGGCCCTGGACTCTGACAGGAGGGAGCACTGTGATTGCCAAGACGAAGCCACACTGAGCAGCTCTGCCAGGCAGCCCTGACTAATCTTTGTTTTGAAGCCCCCTGTCTGAACTGGGGCTGCAGGACGAGTGTGGGTGGGGAATAACAGCATGAAGGATGCACATTGTCTCGGGAAAGGGGCGGAGGAGCTGGGAGGTGCTGAGTGATCATAACAATTTCACAAGATCATAGGCTCTGGGCACAGAGAGGGGCTGAAGATATAGTCAGCACCACACCTCCGTACCAGATGAGGAGGTGGATGAGCCAGTGTCACACACACAGCAGCTGAGGCTGCTGACTTCACACATCACAAACTCACACCTTTCTGCTTTTCATGAAGTCCAGACACCATTTAATATAGCCCGACTGCTTCTCACAGCAACCCTGCGTGGTAAAGCAGGGATATGATCCCTGAATGTGGACGAAAAAAGTGAGACTCAGAGAAGTTGTGTAACTTGCAAAAGGTCACACAGCCCACAAGTGGCAGAAGAGAGTTCCATCAGCCGTGAGCAGCCTGATACTTTCCTTGGCCTGCGTTCTTGTTATAAATAGCGGCTCTCACTTCCTTTGTCCTGGATTTCCCATTCTCTCCCACTCTGCCCTGGGGTTGGCCCCTCCCCACTGCCCTTTGGAATCCCGAGTCCTTTGTGGCAGCCCATCTGTTGCCATGGTACCAGATTATGATGTCGCAGACCCTGGATGACTGTGTACCATTCCTGGGCCGTGAAGTACAGGGATTCACAGAGGTGGGCATTGTCCAAGGGGCGACTGGCACGGAGGGACATAAATCCCTGGAAATAGAGAACCACGGCCCTGAGCCCAGCTTGGGAATCACCCTGGGAGCTGGAGCCAAGGCTGCCAAGGCCAGGAGAGTGGGGGCTGGCCTGGCTTGCTCTAACAGCCTCACAAGACTGCTGAGCCCTCATCTCTTGGCAGGGCTGATGTAGCCTCTCTACACTGATCTGCCCGACACTAGGATGCTTGCTCAGATCCCTTTTTGCCTTCTGCCCTTGTGGCAGTGCTTCCTGGGGGAGCCACCCTCGCCACTTGCCCAGGGCAGGAAGGAGCTTGCCCAGCATCACCCAGAGAGGAGGTAGCTGTGCCAGGATTTAGACAGCTCTGCTTTCAAATCCTTCCACATGGTTACACTTCAGACAGGGCCTGACCGGGTAGTTCAGCCCAGTTCCCAGCATGAAACTGACCATGCTGCCTCAGTTTCCCCAGGGTGGTACATTAGCCAAGCACAGGTCATCGAGGCCCAGGTTTACTGCACATTTCTGGGCACGTTCCAGGGGAGCCCTTCAAAGTAGGTGCCTCTGGTCTATGAGTGATCTTCCACATTGCCTTGTCCTGTAGCCCCTGGGATCTAGTCCTCTGCATTTGCCTCTCTGGGGTCCTCATTCTTAGCCTGATAATACCGTGGTGGCTAAGGGACTTAGCACAAAGAGCCCAGGCTTTGGCAGCTGCCACATGGAATTGAAATCCCACTTCTGCCACCTACCACATTTAACTCTTTGAGCCTTAATTTCCTCTTCTGTAAAATGGAGTTAACAACAGCTGTCAGGATAGCTGTAAGTCGTCACTGGGATATTGAGTGAAAGGTGCCAGGGCAGAGCCAGGGTGGAAAATGTTCAAACTGGTCATGACAGTGAATGAATCTGTTTCCTAAAACATCGCCATAGGACGTGCACCCTGAGGCTGCCATTTCCTACCCTCAGGACTGTGATGGTGCCTGTGGCTGCTCTGGCCTCCTTGCTTGGGGCCCACCAGGACTTGGCACACTGTGGGAGGCCAAGCTCACTCTCAGAATGCCAGGGAGGAGAGGGTCCTTGGTGAGCATCTGGCTGGCCTGGGCCCAGCGATGGTGCCCCTCCATCACCAGGGTCAGCCTGGCCCTTCTCTCCTGGGGTTTGCTGGTTGTGTGCTTGCCCTCACAGGCCGGGCCGATTCCCAATCCATGTGCTCAGGGCACAGATACACACTCACCGAGCACCGAGTTGGAGCTTCCATGGATTTTCCCATCTACTCCAGGGCTTTTGTTCCATATCTGATGCCACTGAGCATTTTGTTTAGAGAGCCCTGGTGGAGAAGAAGGTTGTCTGACAGTGAGGTCAGATTGTGACCTCTGCTGCCCCGGAGCTGTGACCTTGAGTGTGTAACTTAACACCCTGGGACTGAATTTCCCCATGTGTCAAGTCAGGGCCACAACAGGCCTTTTGTCGTGGGGTTTCCTGATAAAGTGTTAAGCACAGAGCCTGGCACATAAGTTGCACTTGGAGAATGTCAGAGCAGGAGAAAGAAAGCACGGGAATAGATGTTTCTTTTTTGGATGCAGAGCTTCCTGTGAAGGGAGCACTCTGGAAATGTCCAGGTGCCATGGCTCATAACTGTACTTACTCTCTGATGTGTCATAGCATAGGCTGTGATTTGCCAAAAGGCGGTGACTCAGTGGTTATGTCTGAGCAAATTCTGGGAGAAAGGGAAGGACAGGGAAGCTCGCCGTGCTGCAGTTCAGGGGTCACAAAGAGCCAGACACGACTTAGCGACAGAACAACAACATTGGTATCTATGCCCCTCAGTGCAGGGCTCAGGGAGGGCTTTTCAGGGTCCTGGACTGGGAGGCAAGTGAGCTGGTTCTGATCTCTGTGGTGGTGTGTTTCTCTGGGCCAGCCCTCTTCTGTCTCTAGGCCTCGGGACCCCATCTGTAGGTAGACTCTGATTCCTCTGGTTTCTTCCCACCCTGTAAAGGCAGAGATGTTCTTCTAAGGAAAGTGTGAAAGCTCAGCCTAGAATGCAGATGCACTGCGAAGATGTCATTGAAAAGGAAGGCAGAAATGCAATGGATTCAGGAGCCCTAGTGTCTGTCCTCAAATCCTTGTTGGGCTGCTCAGGGAGAGTCATGTGGCTCCAGAGGAGGCCAGAGGGCCTGTGGGAGGATTTACATAAACCAAGGCTGGTCACTGGGAAGGCACTTCCTGGAAAGAACTGGAGCCTGGCCTGGAGGTGTGGGAGTAGTGGCTATGTTTTCCTTGGGTTCAATGGCCTCCACTGAAATCTACCCTGAGTTGGGTCCTGTGTCGAATCTAATGTAATATCCACACTGGAGCAGCATCGGGCCAGTGGAGGGACAGGGAGAAAAGCAAACCATGTTGGTTTCCTGAGTTGGTCCCAGTTCTGCTCCCAGCTGTGACAGCCCAGCCTGTTACATGTATCCCCCATGAGGGTGTAGAACACCCCACTTCCTTTGCTTCTAATTAATATTTCAACTATAAAAACAGCAATAGCTGCTGCTTACTTAGCATCTGCTGTGTACCAGGGTCTCTGTTGCCTGATCTTCATACATTATAACTTCTTGCTACTTCTCCTCGGAGCCCTTTGTTCCTTTCTCCCCATTACGTAGACAAGAAAACAGAGGCTCAGAGGTCCAGTAACATCCCCAAGGTCACACAGATAGAAAGAGGCAGAGCTGTGATTCCAGCCCACAGTGTGGAGGCCCCCACTCCGGGCTGTAAAGGCCTTCAGGACAGAGATTGATTTGGATGTCTAGAGTCTCTTTCCCTCACTCTGAACAAAACACACCTCATTAATCTTGCCATGAGGTGATCATTTATTTTGTGATTTATTATCATAAATAATAAGCTCCCTGGTGCTTGAAGACGAGGCCTTGACTTCAGTCTGGCCAGGGGGAGGAGGAAAGGCAGGTAAAGCAACTGAGAACTGGCTGAAGGGCTAAGGCAACTACTGTATGTGATCCGGGAGGGCTTCCTAGAGGCCGTGACAGTGAAACCGGACTTGGGGGGAAGAGAGCAGTGTAATGGGAAGAGGCAATCCCTTGGTAGTTGGATGCTGTCCCCCTTGTGGAACCTGGAGAGCAGGGCCAGGGACTGCCTGTCTCATCCTGGGGTGGAATGAATAAGTCTTTCTCTCCTGGAGCTGTGGGAGGTCACGTGGTCCAGTTTGCAGACAGAGGACGTTCTGGTCGCCCTGTAGCCACCTGACTGTATGTTCTGGAAAAGCCTCCTGTGCCCACCAGGCCCCTCATACTCTTCTCCTTGCCCCGCAGCCAAGAAGACCTGTGCAGACAGCGACTTCACCTGTAACGATGGCCACTGCATCCGAGAGCGGTGGAAGTGTGATGGCGAGGAGGACTGTCCAGACGGCTCTGACGAGTCGGAGGCCACGTGCAGTGAGTCCTGCCCCTGGGCTGGGGGTGGGACCTGGCTCTGGGCCGCAGTTTCCTTGTCAGGTCTTCCTGGTGGGGAAGCTGGAAGCTCAGGTGAGGTGATCTGTCTCCCACAGCCCCATACGCACTTTGCACTGAGCACTCGTGAGCTCCGGTGCTTCTAGTCGCTGGTGTCTGGTGACCTGGGTCTGGGCTTTCTTCCCAGCCCTCTGGCAGGTTGGGCTCTGCTCCTAGAGTTCCAGGAGCTAGAAGCAGTCCCTTTGAACCCTGACGGTGAGAAGTAGCCAGCACACATGCTCCAGGCCTCCCCTCAGTTTCCCCCACCCCCTTTATTTTTGAGGATTCTAATCATAATTCTAATGATACTCATGGCAGTTGGTTCTTATCGAACATTCACTAAATGCAAAGCGCGTCTGTGCTTTCATTCGTCTTATTCCCATAGTGGCCTCGTGAGACAGGTTCTGTCACATTCTGACTTTTGCAGAGGTGGAAGCTGAGGCTCAGAGAGGTTGAGTGACTTGCCCAAGGCCACCCAGCTGGGGTCTTCAAGGCCCTGACTCTGTCCTCTGCTCTGGGCGGACTGAGCCTCGGAGCCAGGCCCGGATGGCAACAGGCAACAGGGGCAAGATGAAGGCTGAAGCCAAGCCCCAGGTCCGCCTCCCGCACTCAGCCTTTGTCTCTCTGTGATTTCTTTTCCAGGCCCTAATCCTCAAAGCAAATGTACACCGGGCAGGTCATTCCGTGACATTTGTTAAATTAAAAAGGAGATGAGAAGGGGGCGGGGAAGGGCCCGCGGTCCCAGAGGCAGAGCTTCGGCAGAATGAGCCTGAGACAAAAAGCCAGGCGAGGGGCAGCCCGTGGAAAACAGTCGGGCTGGCGGGGACCTGCTAGTCGCAGTCCCCGGATCTTCCTTAGGGGTCACAGTCACCCCAGAGGCAGAGGTGGGGACAATGGAGGCCAGCGTCCTATCTAGGGCTGTGGCTGGTGATAACTGGGTTTCCTTGTCTCCTAGCAACAGAGCTACCAGTCTCCGCATGAGAAACAGGGAACGGGAGAGAGCAGGAGCCACCCCGCCCAAGACAAGGGACTCCCTCGTTTCCTCGCACAGCTGCCTCGCCTTCCCAGCACACCGCAGGCCCTCTCCTTCGCTCACTCCACCCAGCAGCCCCTGCACCCCTTGCAGTCCTGGAGGTGCTGCACGGTGGGGGAGGGCAGCCCAGTGCTTTGTCCTGAGCTTCCGGAGAAACAAAGCCCAGCCACGCCCACTTGTGACTGCTCCTCAGGGCCAGCTTGGACGAGGGGTGGATCTGTTTAGAGAGAAAGAAACTGAGGCTGGGACAGCTTCGGCTGCTTGCCCAAGGCGGCCCAGCTAACACAGGGCAGAGCCGTGTGCAGCCCAGAGTGTGTGTGTGGGGAGGGGGGCTGTGACCGCCTTGGCAGTCAGCCAGCTCAGCCATCCAGACCCGTGCCTGCAGTTAC
The DNA here is from genome assembly GCF_049115385.1 of Moschus berezovskii. Taxonomy (NCBI): domain Eukaryota; kingdom Metazoa; phylum Chordata; class Mammalia; order Artiodactyla; family Moschidae; genus Moschus; species Moschus berezovskii. Next base: position 28,180,605 of record NC_142463.1, on the reverse strand, counting down.
CCGGGACACTGGGGGTGGACGGGAGGGGAGCGTCATCACAGTCGTCACTGGGGTCTGTCCTGCTGCCTAAGAACTACGCTCCCGCTCCTCCCCACATCTCTGTCTCTGCAGTGGTGCTCCTGTCCAGCTCCCTCCTGCCCAGCCCTGCACTTGGGCTGCCTCCCTTCCCCCTTCCACCTTGCCCTCTGTCTTCATCCTGCCTGTGTTTCTCCCTGGCTTCCCGCCTCTTGCCCCTCCCAGCGCTTGCTGCCTTCCCATCTTCTGGGCTGTGCTGGGCTAGGGTGGTGGGGGGCGGGGGGCCTCTGGCCTCACACATCCTGCCTCCCCAGGCCTGCTTTGGGCTCAGCTGTAAAGCACAGTGATCGGGCAGTTGAGTAACTGGAAGCCTAGAGATGCTGAAGGCCCTGCTGCTAAGATGCACAGGTTGTCCGTGGCTGGTCTGCCTTCCATGACAGAAGGCAGGCTCTGAAGTCTCTCTGGGGCTTGACAGAGCACTGTGTGAGAGCTGCCTCCAGGGGAGTCGGGGGCCCAGCTCTCTTCTCTGCATCCTGGGAGTCAGGGGGCTCTCCCAGTGATGCAGTGTGAGTCCTGCATACTTTCCTGCCCCCTCTGAGCTCTAGTCTCTAACATCCCAGAACTCCAGAGACCATGATTCTAAGACTCCTGGACTCATAAGAGTCTGAGGCCCTTTTCTCCCTTGCCTGTACCCAGCTGGGCACAAGGCCAGGATCCCACTTTCTGTGCAGTTACACAGGTCACAGGTGGGAAGCCCTGTGTGTGGGGAGGGCTGCCTGGAGGAGGTCAGCCAGTGTGGGACCTTGAGGGCCAGGCAGAACTGGGGGCAGCGGGACCTGGAAACAGGATTGCTCACAGCCTCCTGACCAAGTGAGAACCCAGCAGCCAATTCACTGCCCATTTAATTGGCGTTGTCATAGCAACCTCCACAGCCTACCAGGTTCCTGGGGACTGTGCCAGCTTCTAGGATAGAGCCCGCTCCCCACCTGCAAAGAAAGATTATATGCAGTAATCAAGTGTAGTGGGTTTGATGTCTGATATACTCGGGTTCAGGTCCTTTAACCTGTGACACCGCAGGCAAGTTTCCCAGTCTCCCTGAGCCTTAGTTCATTCATCTGCAAAATGGGGCAATGGTACCTACCTTAGAGGGGTGGTGAGGACCAAATGAACAAAATGCACTCACAGTGTCGATGATGGAGGAAATGGCAGTGTGATTTTTATCATTATTTTGATGTTAGGCCTTCTCCCCAATTTAAAATCTTAGAAGTCTAAGTGAAGACGCTTTGCGTGGAGTAGGGAGGGATTTGGGAGCAGGTTCCCATTTCTATGTTTCCCTCTATATAATCTGCATCTCGCTGGCTGGGGTTCTTCCCAGATCTCCTTCCTTCTGGTTCTGGATTCTGTGGCTGTCACATTGAGCCAGGAGTCACAGCAGGAATGCCCGGACATTTGCCTAATGAAAGTAGCATTTCAGCTCTAATTTTAGCTCCCTTGATTGGGGATGTTTGTGACCCACCTTCAGGCATCTGTTGGGAGGTATGCGGCATGGGGGTAGTGAAGCTGGTTCAAGGTGAGTGAGTTACAATTCTGGGTGCTGCTTATTGAAAATGAGGTTTTAATCATGCATGTTAGAGCCTTCCCATCTGGAAGGGGGACCTCACTGATTAACCAGTCACACCTTCCTATCAGAGATTTTCTGAGCTCATCCAGCAAGTCAGGGGCCCACCCAGCTGACCCCGTGAGAAGGAGCTTGGTGTGACTGCCCCCTAATGCGCAGTGGGATGTCCATGCCATGCCTCCTGGGGCAGCAGCTGGACCCCATAGTCACCACTGCCTGAGCCCCTGGCCCCTGGGAGCTGGCAGTCCCCAAGTGGATGCTGTCGGCCCTGCACCTCCCATGACCTGCACTGCTGATGTACTTGCTCAATAAGAAGCCATCAGGCACTTTCCTTCCTTCAGTCAACAGACATTTCCCTCTTTATTAATTTGTGAGCTTCTGAGTTAGAGAAAGGATGGTTGGATTTGAATTTCTAAGACAAGATTCTCTGGGAATTTTTAAATGCCTGCGGCCACTCTGGAGTACAGTGACAAGCCCTTGGTGACTTGGAGGATTCCTGATGTCTGAGGAAGTGGGGCTCCTCATTCCTGCCCCTGAGAACCTGGAGATACTTGGACAGCAAGCCAGAGGCATTCCCTGGGGCATCTGTTTCTGAGAGAGAGAGAGCGGGAGAGGGAAAGCGATGGAGAGAGACGGGGAGAAGTGTTCAGTTCAGGGGGGTGGGGGGCGCTGCATCATGGAGGGCCCTCTGGACTCTAATAAGCTGTGATGTCCATCCCCAGGGGTGAGACCTGGGCCCTCCCAGCCCTTTGCATTTCATGAAATAAAACAAGGGCAACTGTTTGCTGAGTTCCAAGTTTGCTCTGGGTTCTGTAGAGGGATTTCTGTGTTTCTTCATATAAACCACCCACCAGCTCTGGGAGATGATGTAACCCCATGTGCAGGTGAGGGGAGCCAGGGTGCAGAGAGGTTAAGTGACCTGTTGAAGGACCTTCATGTTAGTAAATTTGACGTGGACTCCAAACCCATACTTTGTCTGACTCCAAACCCATTCTCTATCTCCCGCACTATGCTGCCTGGGGCCTCTAGCTTCAGTTATCCTGAAAGTGGGCATCAGACAGCCACCTCCCATCTTGCAGACTTGCCTAAGCCAAGGCCCAGTGAGCCTCCTCCCTCCAGTGACCCTCTCCAGGGTCACCAGGAGACCATCGGGGCCTACTTTCTCCCTCATTCCGTGTGAAATGCCATAAGTTAACAGTGTTTTGGGGGTAAGGGACCTGGGGAAGATGTGCAGCTCTGCTCTTCACAAGACTTTGAGCAAACGACTTACGCTTTCTGGGCTTCAGTTTCCCCATCTGTAAAATGAAGGTAATAATAGCCTTTACTTCATGAGGCGATGGTGCAGTGGTAATGAACCTGCCTGGCAATGCAGGAGACACAAGTAACACAGATCCCTGGGTCAGGAAGATTACCCTGGAGAAGGAAATGGCTATCTAGTCTGCTATTCTTGCCTGGAGAATCCCACGGACAGAGAAGCCTGGTGGATTACAGTCCATGGGGTCTCAAAGAGTCGGACACGACTGAGCACACACACTTGAGGAGATGCTGCACGTCAACACTCCCCAGACCAGCTTCCGGGGCTGAGCAGTGACAGGTCTGACCCAGGAGCCCAGAGGGCGAGGTCCGTGTCCTGCTTTGGGAAATAGCTGCATCACAGCAGAGACAGCCAGGTTCCGGGAGAGACAGCAGTTGTGATGCCCAGCGTCCAGCACCCCGGGCAGGTCGCTTCCCCTCTCTGGACCTCCGTCTCCTGTCACTCCAGCCAGTGCTCCTCAGTGTGACCTCCAAGGCCTCTTGTGTCCCCCACATCCCAAGAAGGTGCCTCAGCTCTTTGAGGGTAGGAGGGCTGGTGTCAGGCACTGCTGAATCCTCAAGAGTCTGTAATTAGAGCTGTCTATTTAGGGACACAGCAAATGTCTTATTAATTATAAAGAAAGGAAGCAGACGGATTGTTTAATCATTGTCCTTGCTGAAAGGTTATGCAATTAACTGTATAAATATTCATTCAAAGTTCAAGCAGCTGCCTGCTGCACTGGGGTATGCAGAACCAGGCCCCCGGAGATGGTACGGATGGGTCAAGGGCCATTTCAATCACCTGGACTTTTGAGCAGAGAGTTTGGGGTTGGTTCTGGGTCACTATGTCATGTATGGATGTGAGAGTTGAACCATAAAAAAGGCTGAATGCTGAAGAATTGATGCTTTGACCTGTGGTGCTAGAGAAGACTCTTGAGAGTCCCTTGATTGTGATGAGATCAAACCAGTCAATCCTAAGGGAAATCAACCCTGAATATTCATTGGAAGGACTGATGCTGAAGCTTCAGCTTCAATACTTTGGCCACCTGATGTGAAGAGCCAACTCATTGGAAAAGACCCTGATGCTGGAAAAGATTGAAGGTGGGAGGAGAAGGGGACGACAGAGGATGAGATGGTTGGATGGCATCACTGACTTAATGGACATAAATTTGAACAAACTCCAGGAGATGGTGAAGGACAGGGAAGCCTGGGATGCTGCAGTCCGTGGTGTCATAAAGAGTTGGACACGACTGAGCAACTGAACAACGATTGGGCCACTACCCTACCCACAGGAGAGTGAGGGGTTTGGTGGAAAGGGCAGGGTTTAGTCAAAGGAATCTAGACTCTGACTCTCACTGCTGTGCATTTGGGGCCAGTTACTCTGAGCTTTGGTCTGGGTCTCTCTGAGCTTTGGTTTCCTTATCTGTAAAATGGAGTGCTTATCTGCAGGACCAGTGTCCTGCTCTGTTCTAAGGATGCCACTAACATGATCTTTGTGAATGTTGCCCCTGAAGTTTCCACTCACACCCTGCAGGGCCTGTTTATGTGGCAGGGAGAGGGTCAGGATGACATGGGAAAATATCAACTCAGCATGAAGTAGCCTGACCCACAGGAGGTGCTCAGTAACCACGGCTCCCTAACAACTCCCCATGAGCATCTGTTTCCTGAGGCCTGGTGCACAGATGCTGCCTCGTCCCTCTGTCCCCTCTGTGTCAGGGGCTTGCAGACATACAGCGCCTCCTCTAACACTTTTCTGGAAGTGGATTTAAAAGACATGAACTCTCCTGTATCTTTTAGATTTGCAGACTGGTAATCCAGGAGTTCTCAAATGGGGTGCCTGAGAATCACCAGGGCAAACCAGGGTGGGCGGAGTTGCTAAGATGCCTAGGCTCTGCCCTGGAAGCCTGGATTCAGTCTAGTGTGAGCTGGGGTCCAAGAACCTGCACCTACCACCCAACAACCCCCCTGCTTACCTGGGACATGCTGGTCATTGCAGCCCCCTCGTGTTCTGCTGCACCCAGAGCGGGAAGTACTTTCTCAGTTCCTGCAGTATGTGGGTGATGGAGGTGCTCTGGGCCCCTCCCCTGACTCCCAGGCCCCTCACCACCTGTACCACCTCCCCAAGGAAGCCTGTGTAAAGGGTCTTTGAGTGTCAGTGCTTCCAGGGCTCTGCCCGACAGTATTTGTAAAGGCAAATTTCTGTAAAATGAATCTCATGAATTCTGTATTCCCAACAGGTTGCCTTATATTTATGAAATGTATTCCTAGGGATAACTTTGGGGTCCACAGCTGGGAGGGCCAGGGTACTCCTTTCCCACAGTGTAGTAGTGTCTTGGGGTCTTGACTCAGACACCTGCCCCCAACTCATCTTGTCAGTGTCCTTCTCTCCATCTCGTGTGGGTTTTCATTCCAGCTGTGGAAGTAAGAGGTTGGGGAAACTGGTCTGAGATTAGAGAGAAGAACTGAGGGTAAGGTACCAGTAACTCACTGCCTCCAGGGTGCCGTGGACTGCTCTCAGCCTCTGGCATGAGACACAGCCGACTGTACCCTCACTTGGGTCTTCACGACTGTGTGAGTAGGACCCGGCACTGGGTGCCATGTCTGGTACACAGCAGGATACTCATTGAGGGAATAGATAAGTCCTCAGCGGCTACGTGCAGAGAATAATAGTAGGGTTCATGAGTGAGCACTGGCTGGGCATTCTAAATGCTTTACAGACATTAACGTAGTTGTCCTAACAGTCCAGTGGGACTGGGAATAGTATTATCCCCACTTTATGGGCACAGAGATAAGGATTGATGGCCAAGGTAGATAGCCAACAAGTGACTGAGCTGAACCCAGGCAGCCAAGCTCCACAGCCCATGCCCTTGACCTTCATGCTGGAGCCCCCAGTGTAACCTATACCTTGCTGGAGTACCATGAAGATACAATGGAAGCGTCTATCACTGTGCCTTGCACATCCTAGAGACCACTGAGTTCGGCCCATGTACACCCTGGAAGGCAGGGTGAGGAAGCCAGCCATGGAGGTCTGAGATGTCTCTGCCTCGGCTGGGTCTGTCACATGGGTCGTCCTGGGATGCTCAGGATGAGAGCCATCCCCAGGCATCAAGGTTCTCATTCTTTCTTCCAAATTGAGAATCAGCCCTGGAGCTTCGGGCCCCTGATTGAGTCAGTCTCTGATTGCGGCTGCAGTAATTATAGCTGTGTGGTCCCACTGGGCCCTGGCACACAGCGACTGTTCTCAGCAGCGGGCTCGGCACATTAACAGGGGGAGGCAGGCTTGGAGGGAGTTGTTGGGGCCGTGATGAGCCCTTCCCATCTGCAGGTTCGGATCACAGAGTCACTGATCTGGAAGGCAAACTGAAACCCAAACAGGGCATATCTTGCCCAAGGGCACACAGCTGGAAATGGCAGAGGAGCATGCAGGGCATGGTGGCCCCATATTGCTGGAGCCTAAAGGGAAGGCTTGTAAGGGTGGGAGGTTAGGTCGGTGAGGCAGGTGGAGGAGTTGGCTCAACTGAAGAGGGTCTTGAGGGCCAGGGACCAGGGGGCCATGAGAGGGTGTTAGGCAGGGCAGGGACAGGGTCAACTGTAGGATTCAGAAAGTCTTAGGGGTAGGACTTTCCTTGTGGTTCAGTGGTTAAGAATCTGCCTTGCAATGCAGGGGACACAGGCTCAAGTCCTGGTCCAGGGAGATTCTACCTGCTGCAGAGTAGCTAAACCCATGTGCTGCAGCTATGGAGTCCATGCTCTAGAGCCTGAGAACCACAACTACTGAGCCCTCATGTCACAAATACTGAAGCCCACGCATCCCTAGAGCCCACACTCCTCAGCAAGAAAAGCCACTGCCATGAGAAACTCGCTCACCACAGCTGGAGAAAGCCCACACACAGCAACAAAGACCCAGCCCAGCCAAAAATAAATGAATGAATAAAAAAGTCTTAGGGGCAGAGGAACTTCTCAGATGAAGAAACAGACAGGAGGGCCCTGGTGGCTTCCCAGGGCTTCAGGCCATATGGCTGGAGTCAGGCAGTAGGGCTCACTGGCACCATGCCCTATGTCCCCCTTGGCTAAGCGGTGCACTTGTGTCTCTCTCCACAGCGAAGCAGGTGTGTCCTGCAGAGAAGCTGAGCTGCGGACCCTCCAGCCACAAGTGTGTGCCGGCCTCGTGGCGCTGTGATGGGGAGAAGGACTGCGAGAGCGGAGCAGACGAGGCTGGATGCGCCACGTGTGAGTCCAGGGTCTGGTCAGGCAGCCTTGGGGAGCAGTGGCCACTCGTGGGGAAGGAGGGCGAGATTCTGCAGGGGGCTTGGGAGGTGGAGAGGAAAGGGGAACGGTCAGGACACTAGTAACGGCCGGGCACTTTGAAGAGACATTCTTTTTCATCCTCACAACCACCTCACAAGCAGCCATTATCATCCGCATTTGTGGCTGAGGAAACTGAGGCTCAGACAAGTGAGGAAAAGTGCCCACAGCTAAGTGATGGAACTGAGTGAGGTTCAACTTCAGGTCGGGACAGCAAAGTCCACGTGTCTTTTAACCATGCCTGACATCTGCTCATCCATTCCATAAGTCTACACTGATCTCTGAGCAGGGGCAGGAGACCAGAGTGGGGGCCATAGTGAGAAATGGTGGTGGCCTGGGTAAGGACACTGGCAGTGTCGGGGGGAAGGGAACAGGTTCCTGAGGACTGCTGCTGAAATCTCAGATCTGAACACCAATGTCACGGGGCAGGAAGACATTCTCAGCAGGCTTCTGCAGGGACAGATGGAAGTGGTCACTGGGGCAGTTCCACATCAGTGGGCTTCAAACACAGGATCATCTCCTTCCCAGGGGGCAGGCCAGCAGGGCCTGGGCCAGTGGGGAAGGCGGCCTGGCCAGGCATGTTTCATATGCAACGGGCACCTACTGTGTGCCAGGCTCTGGAAGGGACAGGAAGGTGAATCCTATAGGCCTCTCTCTGGGAGCTCATGATGAATGGGGGAGACAGACTGGCTGTTGGAACTGGGCTGTGAGGCTGGGCAGAGATCCGGGCGACCGCTTGGGGGCTTTGGCCAAGCACTTGTCCACCACTGTCTCCCACCCTGCTCACTCTGCCAGCTTCTCTGTCTTTGTATCTTACCCATCCTTCCTGGCCAGGAGGAAGTGCCACCTCCTCTGGGGGCTTTGAGGTCACAGCACTCTAAGAATGTAAGTCTCTGGAATCTGGATATCTCTGAAGCTGGAGGCATCTGGGCATGGGGGCAGATCCTGGCTGGGACCAGCAGTTGCACAGCCCCAGCGGTACACTGCCTCATTTCTGCAGTTGTGATAATTCTATAGGGCCTCACTGGCCAGTGAGAATCCTGTCCCCTCCACACCTCCTGAAAATCAGATGTTTCCGCAGTCATCAAGGCTACCAGCCACTGTTGCCGGGAGTGGGAATAGCTCTAACTACGACATGTTGTGGCAGGGCTGTTCCCCATTAATTACAGAAGACAGTCGTGTTCAAAGGTCCTATTGGGCTTCTCTGCTTCAGCTCCCAATCACCAAGGCAAAGGGAAAAAGAATTCTCCCTTCTCTCATCCCTCAAAGCTTCTTCCATTCATGAATGCTGGGAGGGGTCCCTGAACACAGGCCTGATAATGTAGATCTTAAAGGTGCTGTCAGCCTCGAAACCTTGGAGCAAGCTCATGATGAAGCAGCTCTTCCTCCTAGAACTCTGATCGTCGTGAGTCCTCCCTCCCTGTCTGGACAGGGAGGAGGAGGGCTAATATAGGCATCAGTTTAATCTTGAGGGGCAGACATCACAGAGTAGGGGGTGCGTTTCCTACCAAGGCCCCAACATCCCAAAAGCCCAGAAGGGGAAAAAATGCATCTGTCAGAAACTTGATAGAGCCGTCAGCAACACATGACATGAGCTGCCTACATTGTGAAACTGAAGGCATCCTTTTATTTTCTGTTCACTAACAATGAAAAAGGACAGTTTGTCAACAGAAAGTAAAAACACAGACTCTTGGCACCCCCACGTGGAAAGATAGGGTGCTGCCACCACCAAGTTACCAGGCTTCCCAGGAGGCGCTAGTGGTGGCGCTTCTGCCAATGCAGAAGACATAAAAGATGAGAGTTTGATCCCTAGATGGGGAAGATCCCCAGAAGGAGGGCATGGCAACCCACTCCGGGATTCTTGCCTGGAGAATCCCATGGACACAGGAGCCTGGTGGGTTACAGTCTATTGGGTCACAAAGAGTCGAACACGACTGAAGTGACTTAGGCTGCATGCACACGCAGCCTCTGTATCCACGCCTGGCCTGGGGCTCCAGGCCTCTTCTTGGCCTCTGTATAAAGAATGAAGGAGGGAGGAAGCCAGGTCGCTACTTTAGAAACAGCCTGAACTCCAGGGTGGGAAGAAAACTGGAAAGCCCAGAGGAGTCAGAGTAGGAAGTAAGAGCCCCAAACCTGAGTTCTGGACCCCCCGTCACCGCGGACTGACTGTGTGACCCTGGGCATGTTGCTCCTCCCTGGGGCTCAGTTTCCCCATCTGTAAACTGGCAGTGGGGCTAGTGGTCTCTAAGGCTCTCCCAGCCTCTGAGCTCAGAGCAGTCCATCAGGGAGGGGAAGCCCAGGGCCCCAGGCAGGGCCAGTGACCTGTGCCCCTAATGATTGTGAATCCCTAAATTATTCCTCATACCTGGGCTGGTCCAGCCTCCATCTACACCACACGCACTCACTGCAGGGAGCTCTGTGCTGGACCTTCAGGAAAAAGTGGGTCAATCTCAGAGCCCACCCCCATGCAGTTTGTGGTCATGGGGCAGGCAGAGAAGGACACGAGACCCAGAAACACCTGAGCAGGCTGTGAAGGGCACCTGGAAGGAGAGTGGAGGTGTGTGGAAACTTCCCAAGCAGGGGAACACGAAGTGTGTTATGAAAGAGGTAGAATTTGGACCCTTGAAGGATTCGAACTCATCACTGTGATAGAGACAGTGGTGGGCAAGAGATGGACGCCCAGCAGATGGAACAGCCTGGACAAAGGCTGGGGAAATGGGAAAGTATACAAATGTTCTAGTGTGTGATGTGAAGCAGGGTGTGAGTGGAGTGAGGTGATGGGGTACAGCAGTAGCTCCATGCCAGTGGACTTGGATGCCAGGCCAAGGGACTTAGAGGGGATAGTGCAAGCAAACCAGGGAGCGGGGAGGGGCCTGAGCGGTGTTGTGAGGAAGCAGGTCGAGGCCTTGTTCCTGGAAGGGTCGGTGTCATGCTACATATCATTTCCTGGGAACATCGGGAGAGGCCTTCAAGACAGGTTACACTCTGCAGCTTTAGAGACTCTTAGTCCCACCACCCTGCAGGGAGCAGGACAGGAATCCCCGCTCCCAGTGAGGCTAGGGAGGCCAGCCTGCTGCCCCGGGTCGTCCAGCACGACCCTAGCTGGACCCGGATTGGAGGCCCCCTTTGCCGTCCACATTTGGGGCCCCCAGCAGGGCTCATCCGGGCCGGCGGGTGAGGGTCAGGGCCCCCGGAGCGGGAGCGGCGGGCCCGGGGCGCCGGGGACGGGGTCCGGCGGGCCGACCGGCTCTCTGTCCCGCGCAGTGTGCGCCCCGCACGAGTTCCAGTGCCGCAACCGCTCATGCCTGGCCGCCGTGTTCCTGTGCGACGGCGACGACGACTGCGGCGACGGCAGCGACGAGCGCGGCTGCGCCGACCCGGCCTGCGGGCCCCGCGAGTTCCGCTGCGGCGGCGGCGGCGGCGGCGGCGGCGGCGCCTGCATCCCCGAGCGCTGGGTCTGCGACCGCCAGTTCGACTGCGAGGACCGCTCGGACGAGGCGGCCGCGCTGTGCGGCCGCGCGGGCCCCCGCGCCACGCCCGCGCCCGCCGCCTGCGCCGCCGCCGCGCAGTTCGCCTGCCGCAGCGGCGAGTGCGTGCGCCCGGACTGGCGCTGCGACGGCGACCGCGACTGCAAGGACGAGTCGGACGAGGCCGACTGCCGTAAGCCCCGCCCGCCCCCACACCGCCCGGGCCGCGGGGGCGCCGCCGGCCGCCGACCGGGCCGCCTCTCGCGCCCCGCCCCGCCCCTAGGCTCGGTTTAACGGGGGCGACGCGACTGGGGGAACGTGAAGTGTGTGTGGTCACATGGCTGCTAAGCCGCGGAGCTCAGGGTGTTCACAGGTACCTGTGACCCTCCGGGACGCGCCCCTGCCCCTGTCATACCTCCCACCCCTGCCTTCCCTGGCCCAAGCTGTCACCCACTGGCTCCAACGCCAGAGACCTTGGTACACTAAAGAAGAGCCCCCACCCCAGCCCTCCCTACCTCCTGGGCCTGCTCATCCTTCAAGGCTTCTGCCAGGTTCCTCTGATGGGCCCTGCTGGGCTGGGTTCCCCTGAGCTCCTGCAGGTTCCTGGCCACCTTGTCTTACAACACATCCACACAATGGTCTCCTTTGCCCGTCAGCCCTGCTCTGCACCCTTGAGCTCTTAGAGGAAGGGGAGGCTCTTAGTAATCTGTGTCCCCTACCCCTACATCCTGGGCACTGAGGAAGGGTTTGCTGAAAGGATGAGGTCATTAAGTAATGAGCACAGAGATTCCAAAGAAGTCTGTTCCGTAGGGGTGGCCCCGGGGAGAGACGGTAGAGAGGGGACCAGGAGACCTGAGTTTTAGTCCTGGCTTTGCCTGCCAGAGTGCTGAGTGACCCTGGGTGGGGCCTTCCCCCTCTCTGAGCTTCAGTCTCCCCATCTTGTGCCTTGGCCAGGTGTCCTCCGAAGACTCCCAAGCTCAGCCACAGGTTCTCTTCTTGCCGGCGGGTGGATGTGGAGTGGGGGTGTGGCTGGAGGTGGGGGAGGAGAGCTGTTCCAGCACCAGGGCGCTGACCCTCTCCGCTCACCCTCCCCTGGCAGCGCTGGGCACCTGCCGTGGAGACGAGTTCCAGTGCGGGGATGGGACTTGTGTGCCTGCCATCAAGCGCTGCAACCAGGAGCAGGACTGTCCAGATGGGAGTGACGAAACCGGCTGCCTGCAGGGTGAGTGTGGTCAGCGGCAAGGGCACAGCCCGCCCTGAGCTTTCCCCTGGCTCCCCGGAGAGAGCGGAGTAGGGAGACATCACCCCTTGGTCCTTATGATGCCTCTTCCCCCAGAGTATTACTTGCCCCTAAACCATCCAGACCCCTTCCCTGCGGGTCCTCTTGGCACTAGAACTGGAGCCTTAAGGACTTTGCAAAAGCTGAAAGAGGCCTGGGGGGAAGAGTTGTGAAGGCACTGCAGGAGATCCGGCCGCCACCCTTTGTCTTCATCTGCACCTACAAGCAGCTTTCCTAACTGGTTTCCGGACAGGCAGAGGCTGAGTCCTGCTCCCCAGGGAGCCCCCTTAATTCTCAGGTGGTTCTCTGTCATCACCCTGCAGGAGTAGGGACCCTGACCTCCTGGTCATCTGGAGAAATGGATCAAGAATTGGGCAGTGAGGTCGCCTCCCCAGTCTAGGACCCCTGGAGCATAGGGCCCCTCAGGGAATGGTCCCTGCAGCCCCCAGGGTCTCTGTAGAGGGGCTGCATTTCCCTCCAAGGTCCCTAATTATGGTAGATCGGATGTAGACCCCCACATCCTGCCTACCTCCATGATCCTGGTTATCCCTGAGGTCCTGTCCTTCTGTGAAGAGAGCTCCCACCTGCCCTGTATTCAGCTGTCAATCCTGGGCCACCCTCTGGAGGCCGGTGGGGGCTGAGTCTGGAGCTCTCCTCACCTCCCATGGGCCCAGCCCACCTCACCCCTCCTGCCTAAGGTCTCACAGGTGCTGTCCACTCTCTTGTCCGGCCCGACAGAGTCAACATGTGAGGGTCCCCGCAGATTTCAGTGTAAGAGTGGCGAGTGCGTGGACGGCAGGAAAGTGTGTGATGCTCAGAGGGACTGCCGGGACTGGTCGGATGAACCTCTGAAAGAGTGTGGTACAGTACCTGTCTCCGTCCAACTGCTGGACTAACCACCACCCCCCCTCCCCCGTCACACCCCCTCCCGGCCCTCAGGCCACAGCCCTCGCCCGCCTCTCTGCACATGTTCTGTTCTGACCCTCTCTCTGGACCCGTTTACTGTCCCGTGGTCTCAGACGGGGCTCTTTGCCTTTGGGGCCTCTTGTTCTGTGTTTCTGCAAATCTAAGGGCCTTTCCTTTCCAAATGCTCAGAAACTGTGCTTCCTCTCGTAAACACAGCCTCTCTTCAGTTCTTTCAGATTCAGACCTCTGAGTGTGTGCTCACTCGCGAACTTTCTCTCTTTCTCATTGTTTCTGCCTTGCTGTCCTAGCCAGGGCCCTGGCCTCTGAGGCCTTCCAGCCCCCCAGCAGGGGACCCTGCAGTGGAAGAGGTGGGGAGCAGCCAGCGGGTGGCCAGACGAGGCACGGATGAAGGTCACTGGGCTCAGGCCAGGCCTGGGTAAGGATAGGGCAGACGCAGCAGCAGAGGGTGGCACCGTCCTGTGCCCTGAGGAACTTTCTGGGAGACCAGACTCACAGGCTGGACACAAGCAAGGAATGCAAGGAGGCGGCTGCCCAGAGCTGTCAGGCTGGGTTCCAAGCTAAAAGGAGCAGGAGAGTCTGGACTGCAGGTGGGCGGACATCACCAAGAGCTCGTGGGAAGCCCATGGTGGGCTCTAGGAAGGTTCATTTATGAGGTCAGCGGCTTGGACAGAGAAAGCCTGAGCAGAGAGAGCCTAGGTCAGCCCCTCCCTCCTCTGCCTTCCTGGCAGACCCGTTTCCACCCAGCACCCTCCCTCCTGAGCCTTCAGAGGAGATCATTCCCTTGAGCTTCCTGAAACAGCACACTTTTGCCCAAGGTGAAAATTAAGAAATTTATTTCGGAAAGGAAGAGAAGCTGGGAGAAGGTCACTTGGCCTTCGTCTGAGCTTGCAGGTGACAGACCCCCCCCAGGCTCTGCCCTGAAAAGTTCCAGAAGAAGGAAGTTACGGAAAAGAGGAGAGGGCGGCAGGAACACCTGAGCCTAGGCGCCCTACCGGAGACTGCTAACCTGCTGAACTCTCTTCTCTCTTGTCTTTTGCATGACACTCCAAAGAGACGTATGTACGCATGTGTTTGTGTCTCTGTGCTGGTGAGAGACCAGTGTCTGTATCCATGACTCCTTCTCGGAGGAAGGCAAGGGAGTTGCATCATGTGTCTCTGTGTGGCTCCCATGTCTGTGTGAATGTGCCTGTGCATGTGAGCTGGTGTGTGTGTGCATGCAGGTGTGTGCATGCAGGTGGGCACTAGTGCTGGGGACACAGCCCCTTCCTTCCATGGGGTCTTCAAATGCTCCTCAGGCCTCTCTGGACCACTTTCCCTCCCTCCCCCCGCTGCAGGCCCCCAGCAGAATCACCTCCAGGGTGGATCAAATTGGGAAGGCCCAGAGACTCCCTTCTTCTGCCTCCGTACTAGCTTTCCAGGGTTGACGGGACCCTCTACCCATTCTCTGACCCTGACTCACCTCAACCCTGGAGGACTCTGTGCCTTCGTCTTTGATGGAAGCCTAAGTCACGTGGCACTCTCCCCTTCCCCCATCAGAGCCAGCTTGCATCTCCCGCTCCACCCAGTGCTCAGTAAATACAGTGGTTGAACTGCCGCTCCTGCAGAAGGAGAGGGAGGAAGTGAGTGATGGTGACAGGCCATGAGTGAGCCGGTGAACAAGTGAATGGATGGCGCTGAGGGAGTGGTATGCAGTGTGGTACGGGAGAGGTCAGAGAGGGCTGGGAGTGACAGCAAGATTCCTGGAGGTGTGCCCTACCGAGACCACCCCAGACCTACCGTGGCTCAGCCCACTCAAGGGGCTGCGGCTTCCCAGTGTTGGGCCTGGCCGAGTCACCCCCAGCCCGTCAGTCATGGGGTTGCCATGGTCTTGTTCTTTCAGTTCTGCCAACATCCCAGAGACACAGGAGGCGGCCCAGGGGTAAAGGGGAACATTCCCCCAGCATGGCTCAGGCTGGAGCGGGGGGGCACCCACAACTATGCATGGCCTCGGGTGGGAAGCTCAGACCGGCTGTGTGCATGGCCCTGGCTGGCTCGGCACAGCTCTGCTTGGCTTGGCTGGAGTGGCGGGGCAGGGGTCTAATGGGCAGAGGGTGGCACGGCACCTTCCCCTGGCTTGAAGAGTTAACCTTCTGTGATTCTAAAGCCCAGAAGATGCTGTGAGAACTTGGTGAGCCTTGGTCCTGGCCTCTCTGACCTCCACTAGGACCCTGCCAGACGTGGTGAGGGAGTGGAGGATGGGGGAACCAGATCCCTTCATCCCTTGCAGCAGTCGGTAATCTTGGGACCAGACTTGTGACCAAGTGTAGGAATAGGGACCGGTGCTGAGAGGAGAGGAGGGGAAAACTCCACCATAGTTCACAGTGGGAGAGAACTGACTTAGCAACAGTGCCATGGAGATAGAGGCCTGGCAGTCTTTAACCACAGGCTCATAGAGGGCAGCCCGTGTAGTAGTTCAGACACCTCTGGGTGGCAGACTAGCTCTGGGCCCTGTCCAGAGAGGGCCATGGACAGATAGAGTGCATCCAGAGAAAGGCACCTGAAAGGCAGGGGACCAGGAATCAGTGCTTTAAGGAAATTCTGAGGGAGCCATTGGACTCTGGCCAACCCTGCATGGCACCAGCTGCCTCGGGGGGAAGTGGGCTTCCCGAGACTGGAGGTGGTTAAGCAGGGGCATTTCACAGGGGATTCTTAAGACTTGAGGGTTGGACATGGTACACGCATACTGAGGTCATGAGGAAGGAGATGTAAGAAATGTGTTTGTGAAAGGAAAGACCTTAGGCAGCCTGGCTGCCTCCAGGCTGGTGATGGACAGAGTCCTGGCCTGGGAGGCAAAGGACCCGAGTTCTGGTTCCACCCTGTCCTGTCTGTGTGTCTGGCCGTAAGCAAGGACCCTCTCTGAGCCTCCTCTTGCCCAGTCACCTGGCTAACGAGGCTGAGGCTTGATGAGGCTCTGGGGGAGGCTGAGGCTGCCCTGAGTCTCTGCTTCAGCTCCAGGCCCATCCATGTCCCGCCCCCACCTCAGTCTCCATTCCTGGACCCTCAGGAGCCCATGTCCCTCCCCAGGCCTGAATGAGTGTCTGCACAACAATGGCGGCTGTTCCCACATCTGCACCGACCTTAAGATTGGCTTTGAGTGCACGTGCCCTGCAGGCTACCAGCTCCTGGACCAGAAGACCTGTGGCGGTGAGCACCCCCACCCCAGCTCCTCAAG
Source organism: Moschus berezovskii (assembly GCF_049115385.1). Classification (NCBI taxonomy): domain Eukaryota; kingdom Metazoa; phylum Chordata; class Mammalia; order Artiodactyla; family Moschidae; genus Moschus; species Moschus berezovskii. The sequence continues at coordinate 28,164,490 of NC_142463.1, read as the reverse complement.
CAGAGGCAGCTCCTCCTGCTGGTTCTGACCTCTGCTCTTCCCCACAGACATCGATGAGTGCGAGGACCCAGATGCCTGCAGCCAGATCTGTGTCAATTACAAGGGCTACTTTAAATGCGAGTGCCACCCTGGCTACGAGATGGACACACTGACCAAGAACTGCAAGGCCGTTGGTCAGTATGGACACTACAAGGTGGGGGGCAGGGGAGTACTCTGAGGGAGTCCAGGAAGCAGTGTGCTTCACATGCGAGGAGTGGGTGTGCACACATCCCCCCTCACACACTCAGATACGAAGTTGCAATATATATAGCACACACACAGTGCAGCTGTGCACATGACCCTGACCCTGCACAGAGCCACCCAGAGGCTGCACTCACATGACAGATATAAATGGGACCCTGCTGGCCACACATGGCATAGGCAACCCACACAAAAAAAGCAGGCCGTGTGCAGCCCTGATCATCAGGTCAGCAGATGGCATTCACTTGTTTTATTCATTTGTTTACACTGAACACCCAACATTGTTGTAGGCACTAGAGAATCAACAGTAAGCAAAACAGATTCAAATCTCTGTCCTTATAGGATTTACACTCTAGTGGGTGAGACGGGAAATCAAAAAACTAAAATTCAGTGCGTGGCAGATAGTGATTAGGGCTCAGGAGAAATATAAAGTAGAGAAGTCCAAAGGGGCAGTGGCTTATGGTTTTAAATAGAGTGGTCAGGAAAGCCCTCACTGGGAAGGTGATATTTGCATTAAAACCTGAAGGAGGAGAAGGAGTGAGCCATGCATGACCTGCAGGAACCAAAGACAGCAGCATGCCTGCTGTGTTGAGATAACGAAGAGGAAGCCAGTGCAGCTGGAGCAAAGAGAATAGGAGGAGATGAAGCCCACAAGGCGACTTGGGGCAGATCATAAAGGCCTTCTTGACTATTATAAGGGCTGACTCTCACCATCAGTCAGGGGGAAGGAAGCTTTGGTGGGTTCAGAGTAAAGGGACAAGGTGCCTTCCATTTTAACCAGCTCCCTCTAGTGGCTGTGTTGAGAATAGACTGTCGGGGGCAGGGGAGGAAGCTGGGTAACTCCTGCAGAGGCCATTGCAGTCAGCCTGGAGAGGTGATGGTGGATTACACCAGGGTGTTGCATGGAGATAATGAAAAGCAGACAATGTGAACATATTTTCAAGGTCAGGATTTATTTTGAAGCAACAGGATTTTCTTATGAATTGATGTAGGCTGTAAAACTGAAAAAAAGGAGTCAAAGATGACCGTGAGGTTTTTAACCAAACGAAAAAATGGGATTGATGTTTAAGGCATTGGGAAAGATGGTAAAAGCAGGTTTGGGAGAATATTGGATTAATTTGGACATGTTAAATTTAACAAAACTGTTTAGACATCTCAGTGGAAGTATTGTGTAGGCTGTTGGATATATGAACCTGGAATTCAGATGCACAAATACCCACTCTATAGGCTGTAACAATACAGCAGTTACAATAATTGACATAGAGTCAGCAAACCCGAAACACATAGCACCCAAACTGTACAATGTACAGCACATACATTAGCACATCACACGTAGCTTGCAACCAGTTCCTACGCCCACCTAGGACAGGTGTGACATGTAACAGAGACTATATACATGCAGTGGAGACAACACACAGTGGCCCATGTATATACAGCCCCCACATATCAATATCTAAAGTGCAGTTACACAAAAGCTCCAGACGTAAACAAACAGGGTACCTATCACAGTCGCAACCCTCGGTAAAAATCAGTTCAAGATACCCTTTAACCCAGCTCCTGCCCTCTGGAAGATAAGGTGTCTTTGCTGTCATTTTCAGGCGAGGAAATCCCTTATGACTCAGCTGGTAAAGAATCCCCCTGCTATGTAAGAGACCTGGGTTCGATCCCTGGGTTGGGAAGATCCCCTGGAGAAGGGAAAGGCTACCCACTCCAGTATTCTGGCCTGGAGAATTCCATGGGCTGTACAGTCCATGGGGTCACAAAGAGCTGGACATGACTGAGCGACTTTCACTTTCACTTTCCAGGCAAGGAAGATCACAGATTGTCAGTGGCAGAGCTGGCCTTGAACCCAGCTTTTCTCCTTTCTCCTTGCACATGGAGCTGTATTTTTCCATGCTCTGTGTCCCATACCCTCCCTGTCTCTCCCACCCTGCTTTGAAATGATCTCTATCACTACACACAGGTCACACCCTCAGCCCCAGGCCCCACATGGCTCTGTGCTGGTCCCTCCCAACCCCCAAGGAGCACATTACCCTGGCAGAGATGTGCAGTGACAGGGACCAGGGGCCCTGCAGAAGTGTCAGCTGGAAAACAAGACTGGGAGAAGGTCCAGGCAGCTCCAGAGATGGGTGTTGCCGCGCAGACAGTGCAGATACCTGAGGGTGGCCCATTACATCTGAAAGCAGGCTGGAGGAACGGCGGCCTGTGCCAAGTTCTTGACCCTCCTAAGCCTGGGGGACAGTGACCTTCCACATGGAGTAGCCAGGAGTGTTAAACCTTCGATGTTCTTCCTAAAGTCTAATCCTAAGTCTGCAAATGAGTTTGTGTGCACACCAGTTGCGTGTTGTCCCTTTGCATGTGAATAACCCGTATCATGTCATACACATCCTGCCCCAGCTGCTGCCCCAGAATAAAGTGCACATCCGGATCACAGGCTCCTTTGTGATTGGGTCCCTGCCGGCCCCACACACACTCTATGTAAACTGAAGACCCACAGTGACCTCCCTGAATCTCCTCCCTTGAGCCTCACCACCAGCCCTGAGGTCTGTGCTCCATCCTGCAGCCTCAGTCATCTTTGTAAATCATGTAACGTTCCTGTTGCCCCTTCTTGAATGTTGCAGTGGGGCCCAAGCAGAGGAGGAGGCAGCTGTTGGGGAGAAATGCACTGTAGGTAGAAGGACAGCTTGAGCAAAGGCCCTGAGGCAGCAAAGCTCTGCCTGGGGAGATGATGACAGATAGCCTGGTGGCTGGAACCAAGGTGTTAGGGGGGTGAGTGATGAGGCTGGACAGGGAGCTGGAGTCACTGCAGAAAGCCTCCCATACAGGCCAGTGGAAATGGAGTCATCTCAGATTTGGGGGAGTTTGTGTCTAATAAATAAAACCCTCTTGTTATGTGTGGTGCTTTGCTTCTTATGCTTTTTGTACCCATTATCTCACTTCTCTAACTTGTGAGGTAGGAGTTGCCACTGTTTACAGGAAATGAGGCATCCCCCAGCAAACCAGTGGCAGAGCCTTGGTCTCTAGACCCCCGACCTGTTGCGCTGACCCTTTCCCTCTCAACCCCCCTGCACGGCAGCTGGCAGAAGCCCATCCCTGATCTTCACCAACCGGCATGAAGTGCGGAGGATAGACCTGGTAAAGCGGGACTACTCACGGCTCATCCCCATGCTCAAGAACGTCGTGGCGCTGGACGTTGAAGTTGCCACCAATCGCATCTACTGGTGTGACCTCTCCTACCGCAAGATCTACAGGTGAGCAGAGGCCTGGCTCCTGCAGCCAAGATGTGGAGAGGGACTGACAAAGAAGGAGAGGACAGGTGGCCTTTGCACCCCCTCCGCCCCTAGGTTCCCCCAGGACAGAGTTGGGGCTTAGGAGGGGATGCAGGAGCACAGAGCATGTGGAACTGCTGGGACTTCACCTGCTGGGCCAGCGGAGTCCGAGGGCTTTGTTGGGAGAGCAGCTTTGGGCCCACACATGGGGGCTTTGACTGACCTCTGGCGGCCTAGTCGGGCAGTGCAAGACACAGGAAGGTGCCTCTGGCTTTGGCGGGGACTTATAGAGCCGCTCACATACATGTGTGTTGGATGCTCAGGACTCAAAGATGACTCAGACCTGGTCCTGCCTGGAGCATCCCACTCAGAATACAGTGATATCCCTTGTGATGATCATGAAGCAAAAGTATGGAGGACACCTCTGACCCGGTCTGGGGGCGGCACTATGCCCAGACCAGCCCTGCACATCACAGTCTGTTGGCTCTGACTCCCAGAAAGGCTCCTCACACACAAAAGGAAGTTCTCTCCTGGGAGCTTCTGCGTGCCCAAGTCCCCTTTGGTAATCGTGTCCTTTCTTTGTCCTGAGATCCACTTGGACTCAGGACTGCCGATGACCAGGCCCTGGGTGGACTGTTGAACAAATGGTGGGATGGATGGATGGAAGCAATGCCAAGTGGCTACTCACTGACAACTCAGTGCCTATCACACTCCAGCACACATAGACACACTCACACTCACACCCAGAACCAGCTCGAGTTGTGTGTGTCCAACAGTTGTGACTGAAAGAGGCAGGATTTGATGACAAACTGGGTATGGGATTCTAGGAGGAAGAGTTGAAATGAACTCCCACTTTTGATTTGAGAGTTCATTTTTGAGAGTTTCGGTTTCTCGCTTGGCACTTGGGTACCATTCTCTGAGATGGGACCAGGAGGGGAGAGATGGTGGCGGGGTAGGCAGGCTGAGTGTGGCTGAGAAGAGGGGAATGGAGTGAAAAGTTTGGGATGTGTTGAGTTCAAGGTGTCCATGAGACACTCAAAGGGGGCCAGTTGACTTTATAGTCTGAAACTTAGACGGTTGTCAAGATCAGAGAATTTGAGTCATGGATGGCCGTGGGCACTGTGGAACTAATCAAGCAGAGAGAGGGTCTGGGGAGAAGAAAGCCTTGGGGAAAACAGCATTTGGGAGATGTAAAGCCCTGCTAGTGTTGCCTCCTGAGTGTCTGCTGTATTTTGGCCCCTTCTCTATTCTCACTGCTGCAGCCCTTTTGCAGACCCTCTTCGTCTCTCGCTTGGATGTGCTCACAGCCTCCTAACTGGTCTCCCTGCCTTCATCCCCTCCCCCTCCAAACTCTCGCGTATTCTGCAGGTGCCCCAGTGATCTGACTCCGCTGTCTGGCCGTGTCCTCTGACCTGTTCACATATGCAAGGGCCATCAGGAAGTGGCCCCTCCTACCTACTCCCTGTCTCACACCCTCACTTACCTGCCCCCCACCCCCGCCTGCTGGCTCTCTCAGTGTTTCAGAACACGTGCTTTGGCATCTGCACGTGCTGACTCTAACCCAACCTGTCATTTCTTTGTGTTCCTGGTGAACTGGTCCTTCAGGGCTCAACCACAAGGCCTCCTCCAGTCCCCAGGATGATGTAGTTTCCATTTCTCTGCTGTTATAGCCTCTGATACTTTCCATAATCACAGAGTATTGGTGTAATTATCAGGCTATAAATTTCTGTCCCTTCTGAACTGAGCTCCTTCAGGCCAGAGACTGTGGCTGAGCTTGTGTCCTTACCCTGGTGGCCCCGGGAACCCAGTGAATGGGAATGAGCCGAACTCCTCTCTGGTGCGCTGCCATGGCCCAGAGGGAAGAGGGGAAGGGCAGCTGCAGACGGGCCCGGGGGTGGCATGCCAATCCACGCCAGCCCTGGTTGCTCCTAGCGCCTACATGGACAAAGCCAGCAACCCCGTGGAGCAGGACGTCCTCATTGACGAGCAGCTGCACTCTCCTGAGGGCCTGGCGGTGGACTGGGTCCACAAGCACATCTACTGGACCGACTCCGGCAACAAGACCATCTCCGTGGCCACAGTCGACGGCAAACGCCGATGTACTCTCTTCAGCCGTAACCTCAGTGAACCCCGGGCCATTGCCGTCGACCCCCTGCGAGGGTGAGTGTTCCCACCCCCAGACTGTGCTGGGCGCTCAGTCTGCACATGTCTGTCACCAGAGCTATCTCAGGGGCTTCAGAAGGCCCTGGGCCACCCAGACACAGGCAGTGGGGGAGAAAGTTCCTGCGGGCCCCTCAGCCTATGAACGCCTGACCAGGGCACTCCCAGGACTGGGATACTCACTCATCATATCATGGAACCGAGCATCTCAGGGCGCTGGAGATGGTAGATATTCCTGGGGCAGGACGTCTTCCCGCAGGCTGCCATGCGCTGCAGGTGGGCATCTGGCAGGTGCTCATACTCCCAGAGACAGGAGCCCATTACATCTCACACTGCCTGTTTCAGCTGGGGGCAGCTCTACCCGATGTAAAGTGTTCTTTGTTTGTTTCTCACATTCCCAAATCTCTCTGATTGGCCTCTGGAGTTACCTCTGGCAGGTCTCCTCCCTGCCCTTCCAGACAGCCAGGGAGATTTGAGGAACAAAATTACAGGGTCTGCTCTGCCCCAGGCTGCCCTCCTCCACCCCCACCCATGTTGCCACAGTCCCCGGGCCCCTCATCACCCAGGCTGACCTGCTCTGGCCATGCCTCTGTACTGGGGATAGGGATTCTGAACAGAGCAGGACTCCCTCCCTTCCTCAGTAGTGATGTCCTGAGATGGCATGGTTTTTAAGCAGCTGCATCATATTGCTTACCAGAATCACCAGCTTCCTCCTTCTGCTGTTTCCTTAATTGTTAAGCAGCGATAAGAGAACCCTCTTCTTCCAGTCGGGCAGCTGGGGTTGGGGCTGGCCATCTGAGAGGCATTCTGCAGACACCGAGTCATCTCATTTAACCCTCACCTCAACTCTGTTCCCTGCCTGCTGTCACACAGACCTGGGGCTGTACCTGCCATGGCCCTAAACCCTGTGGTTACACCCAGCCCAACCCTGGTCCATTGTGGATCTGTCAGGGTCCCAGCAGGAAACCCACTGCACACTCAGATGAAGATAATTTGAGGCCAGCTAAACCTTTAGAGCTGGAGAAGGCAATGGCAACCTACTCCAGTACTCTTCCCTGGAAAATCCCATGGACGGAGGAGCCTGGTAGGCTGCAGTCCATGGGGGTCACTAAGAGTTGGACACAACTGAGTGACTTCACTTTCACTTTTCACTTTCATGCATTGGAGAAGGAAATGGCAACCCATTCCAGAACTCTTGCCTGGAGAATCCCCGGGACAGCAGAGCCTGGTGGGCTGCCGTCTGTGGGGTCGCACAGAGTCGGACACGACTGAAGCGACTTAGCAGCAGCAGCAGCAAACCTTTAGAGCATGAGCCAGTTGGAGTCAGCTTTGTGTGGGAGAGTCAGGGAAATAGACATCCTGACCTCAGTCTGTCCTCTTCCCCCTCCAATATTTTGCTGAATCCAACTGGAAGCCAGACAGCTAGGGAGTCAAGCCCATTGATGTGGTTCCCACGTGCACCAGCCTTTTGCTGTACAGAGCAGAATGGCAATGGGATTCAGAGCAGCAAATGGAAGGAATCCAGAACAATCACTTGGCCTCTTAGCCTGGAGCCAGCTTGGCTGGACACCAGGCTTCAGCAGAGGCATTATGGGGAGGGTTAAGCATGCAGGCTTGAATTTCAACTTAAATTTGAAGCCTGGTTTCTCTGCTTGTTCACATCGTGATCTTAGGAAAGTCAGCCCCTCTGAGCCACAATTTATTCATCTGTAAATGGGACTAGTAATGATACCCTTCTGGGGTAATTGTGAGACTAGAACGAAAACACTAGTTTGTTCAACAAATAGTAAATGAAGACCTATATCACACACAAACCACCTGCCAGGCATAAAATGAGGAACAACACAAATGAGGAACCTTCCCTTAGTGGGGCTTGTAGACTAGTGGGGAAAACAGACAGTAAACAAATACACCACCCACCCGAAAGCATAGATAAATCAACAATGGTGTGAGCGCTACGGACGGGAAGAACGGGGTGCTTTAAGAGAAGATAACAGGGAGAACCTGCTTATATGGAGGGGAAGGAAGAACCTACTTCCTAACAGAGGAAGGTTCCCTATTGAAAAGACATTGTCAATGGCAAAAGAGTGGGAGCGAGGGCTCTGTGAAGGCCTTGGTGCCCTGAAGGACCTAAGAGAAGCCCTCTGGGGCAGCTGTGAGGTTTGTAAGGGAGGTGGGAGATGGTGCCAGGAGAAATAGCCGGAGAGGTAGGCAGGGCCCTGGTCATGCAGAGCCTTGTCAGATGTGGTAAGGATTTGGATCTGATTTTAAGGTCAATAGGAGAAGCCATCATAAAGTTTAAATACTGGAGAGTGGTGGATCTTAAAAGTCCTCATCACAAGAGAAACAACTGTAGCTGTGGGTGGTGCTGGATGTTAACTGGCTCATTATGGTGATCATTTTGCAACATATACAAATGCCTGAAACCAACTCACCTGTCAGTTCTAAGATTTGACATTCCCATGAACTTTAGAGGTCTACTTCCAGTCCCCACTAAGCATGATCTTCCAACATCCAGAGGGCCATTGAGTCCTTGTGAGTGAGACCACCCCAGTCATGTTCCCTGTCAAGAAGCTCAGTTGGGTTTCCTCTCCTCTAGGTTCATGTATTGGTCTGACTGGGGGTTCCAGGCCAAGATTGAGAAGTCCGGGCTCAACGGTGTGGGCCGGGAGACACTGGTGTCAGATGGTATTGAGTGGCCCAACGGAATCACCCTGGGTGAGCCCTGCCTTCTTGGATGGAGTGGGTGGGTGGGGTGGGCTATTCTAGTGCCTGGTGCTGACCACTGCCTGGAGCTCCATGGGTCTTGTCTCCACGTCCCCTCTTAGAGCCAGTGCCTATGTTTCCTGATGGTTTCCCTGGGCTGGCTTCCTCCTGAGGCCTGGCCTGAGATGTGGGCAGGGAAGGGGCCCAAAGGAGCTGAGATCCAGGCTGCGATTGCACGCTCAGCAACTAATCCCCTTGTCCTTTTCGTCCCCAAGATTTGCTGAACCAGCGCTTGTACTGGGTGGACTCCAAGCTGCACCAGCTGTCCAGCATTGACTTCAGTGGAGGCAACAGGAAGATGCTGATTTCCTCCCCTGACTTCCTGAGCCACCCTTTTGGGATAGCTGTGTTTGAGGTGAGCCCCGAGAGGGGAGGCAAGGCTTCTTCAGGAAGCTGGAGCCTAGGAAAGGCTGTTTACAGAGGATGACTCCCTGAGACTCGTCCAGGTGGAAACAAAGGGACAGGGAAGCCAATTGGCTTGTTTGTACGCAATATGTGAGCTGCCTGCAAACAGAGGCTTTGCAGTCCGTTGTCCACCTGGCAGCCTTTCCTGTGCGTTCCTCCCCAAGGCCCCTCCCTCAGAGCACTTCTCGTAGGTAAGTTGCTAGACCTTGTACCCTCAGCACCCAGCACTGTACCCACATATACAGAAGGTGCCCAATAAAGGGAGGAGAAGGAATATACATTTCCTTAGTATCATTTATTATTGGAAATGGCCTGATAGAGCTATTCAGTTCAACACACTCTCACTCACCTTTGCTGGACCCTGGGGTCATAGAGGTGAACCAGGCAACATCCTAACCCTCAAGAAAAAAAGATCAACCCCCCGCCCTGCTAAAAAAAAAAAAAAACCAAACCCATAACAACAAAAAAGAAGCTCATGGGAGAGTGAAGAGCCAAGACCTTCCTGTGTTCTGACCCTGACAACCTGTCTCCTCGGGGAATGAGGAAGCCAGAACCAACCAAGTTCTTATACACGCATACCTCTTCCCCGGAACTCGCTCTGCCGTCAGGGGGAGGGGAAGCGAGGGGACATTGGCCCATGGTGGGTGTGGGCAGTGTTTGCTTGGAACGACATCACCCAGCACAGCTCTGAAACGGTGGGCAAAGCTCCACCTCCCACGTCCAGCCTCTGCTTCAAAAGACAGGTGTGTTCAGACACTGCGTTTGTCCTTGTGCACGTATGTGGCTTGTATGTGTATGCGCATGCGTGAACATAAATGCATCTGCTAAAACGTGTGCATTCCTGTGTGTGCCAGTGCTCGTGAAGGCAAACGTGTATACCAGTATGTAGACAAGTGTTCATTTAGGTACAGGTGTGCCTTTGGGTATGTAGGTGAACGTGTTGGTTTGTGTCTAGGTCTGCGCAGGGCGCACGGTTGTACCTGTGAGTGTGAATTTGCCTACATACGCACATCTAGGCTTGTGTGGACTAACCATTGAATGCAAATGCGTGTACACCCAGAGGCTGCAGGAGGAGGCCCTGTAGGGATAATACTCACTAAACCACACATCCTCTCCAATCTTGGTCCCGAGCCCTAGTGATGGTAATAACTAAAGGGACCCAACCCAACCCTGATTCTGCTGAACTCCAAGAAGCAGGCCTAGCTCAGCGTTAATGAGCAGCCTTTAGGCCAAAGCACTGAATCACTGAGTAACCCTCTGAGTCAGAAGGAAACCACAGCGTATGCCATAGGTTAGAGCTGAGAGTCCCACCGTGAATCCGTGGACAGGAGAGCTCAGGGGAAATGCTGGAGCAGTTCTTGTGACTGTGGTTTGAGCCCGAGCCCTCAGACAGAGGTCATGGGCTTAGGCTCTAGGCCATCCTCTATATCTGTACCCCACAGGACAAGGTGTTCTGGACGGACCTGGAGAATGAGGCCATTTTCAGTGCAAATCGGCTCAATGGCCTGGAAATCTCCGTCCTAGCTGAGAACCTCAACAACCCACATGATATCGTCATCTTCCATGAGCTGAAGCAGCCCAGAGGTGAGCCTTCCCCAGTCCTAGGTCCCCGGCCCACATCCTCTCCATCCAACAGGCAGGCTGCGGTCACATTCATGTCACATCTCAGCTCCCCCAGAGGCAGCGGTGACAGTCCCTCTTACTGGTGAACTGCTTTGCTGTCACATATTTTAGTTCATTTGCCTCAAACTCTTACAAAGTATGGCAGTTACTATTCTCATGTCATAGCTGAAGAAACTATAGTGGAGAAGTAAATTAGTGTCGGCAGATCATAGAGCTAAAGCCTAATCTTTAGATCTGTCTGATTCCAGAGCAACTTTGGCCATGAAGGAGCCCATTGCTTCTCATTTGGCATTTGTTCCTGCTTGGCAGTGGTATAAACTGACGCATCAGTAAGTCAGCCGGCTAGCTGGGAACAAAAGCCAGGAATCCCACTATTAGGTTGTTTCCGCCTCTGTCACTAGGGCATCCTCATTCTAACTGTGATGGAGAGGGTGAAGGTGGGGAAAAGGGGGTAAGGAAATAAGGTTGGTGCCTGATTCTAGATTGAGAAATTTAAAGAAGAAAGAGATGTGGCATAGGGAGAAAAAAACATGGTCTCTGGAGTCCAACAGACCTCAGTTTAAATTGTCTCCAAAATTACAAGAGGTATAGCTTTGACAAGTTTGTTCTCTTTAAGCAGTCTTATTTTTGGTCAGTCTGGGCATAACACCCAGCCCTCAGAGTTGTCATCAGCATTAAACGAATGTGGGGATAAAACAGCAGGTCCAGTGGTGGGAGGTGCTCGATAGAAGCAGCAGAGAAAGTGTTTTGGTTGAGCTGAGTGGGCGGGGCCTCGTGCTTGGGAGGAGGGAGAACCTGGCACATCCCGTCAGCGCCCCGACGCGCTCTCTCCATCCCTCTGTGTGCCCATAGCTGCAGATGCCTGCGAGCTGAGTGCCCAGCCCAATGGAGGCTGTGAGTACCTGTGCCTTCCTGCTCCTCAGATCTCCAGCCACTCCCCCAAGTACACGTGTGCCTGTCCTGACACAATGTGGCTGGGCCCTGACATGAAGAGGTGCTACCGAGGTGAGCAGAGCTACCAGGAGGGCTGGTCCCTGGGAATGTCAGACCCATCTGCTGAACTCTTCCTTGATTTCTGGGAAACTGTGTGTTCCTGGATTCCTCCATCTTCTCTGGCTGCTTTTTGCCTTTGTAGGCTGTTCTTTACCACCCTGAATGCCAGTGTCCTGTAGGGTCCCTCCAAGGCTGTCTCTTCTCACTTCCAAGAAAGATGCACATATACACACAGCATTTTAAATTCAGCTTCAGGGGGATCCAGAACCCCTTGAAGACCTCAAATTAAGCAGCCTTTATCCCCATGGCTTCAGTTACTGTTTGTATGCAGGTGACCATAATCTTGCCTGTTTCTCACCCAGAACTTCACACACTACCAAAAATCCTTCTGTGATATGATTGGGACTAACAGTGGATACTTCAACCATGTAAATCATATTCATTCCCCAGTCTCGATGAAGATACAAGGCCTTTTGTTTGAACATAGGTCTGCTGCATCATTTATGATTTCCAGGTTCAACTGTTTATAGTAGCGTGAGAATTTGAGCCTAGTAATATAACAGTAGATATGTATTAAAGAAAAAAATTCTCGATTTACATGATTTCCACTCCTGCCGTTCTTTTATAGTGATCTTTCCCACACCTAATCTGACAACACTGTTTTAATAACTCATCTTTATCAAATCAAGGTGCAGTGTAAATAAGATGCTTGTCATTCAGCTGAAGAAAAGATCATAACCTGTTTCGGAGGACTAGAGAGGGCATTTGAGTTGAGCCATGAGGATGAGTTTATAAGTATACTTCACCAAGTATACTTATAGAGCAATTATTTGGGCACTGAAACAGCAAAGTTCCCTGTCCAAGTGATCTTCATGATATTTCCCCTTCAGCACCTCAGTCTACCTCAACTACGACGTTAGCCTCTGCCACAGCGAGGACACTAGCTGACACCACCAGAGCCCCTGGGACCACCATCCACAGCCCCACCTACCAGAACCACAGCACAGAGACACCGAGCCTGGCCGCCGCGGTCCCAAGCTCAGTTAGTGTCCCCAGGGCTCCCAGCATCAGCCCGTCTACCCCAAGCCCTGCAACCAGCAACCACTCCCAACACTGTAAGGAAACGAGTTCTGCCTTCTTGCATGACATGGGGGGTCCTAGGGAGGCCAGGGTGGGAGGATCTGTGGGAAGAAGAGATCATACCAGGTTTTCGTATTGGCTTATCAGCAGGGAGGGAGCAGGGGGAGGTCAAGCACCAGCCTGCAGTTTGGAGGCACAGGTGCTCCTGCCTCATAGAGGGTCTTGAGGGAAGCTACTTCTCGTCTCTGAGCCTCAGTTTTCTCACCTACAAAGTGGGATAATAATGACCCTCCCCAACCTGCTTTACAAGGTTACGATGAGAGGCAGAGGAGGCTGTGTGAACAGAAGTGCCTGTGCACACAGCCTCTGCTGACTTGGGTGGTGTGTGTACATCACACGCTACTGACGGGTATGAGGGCGTGACCCTCAGGTTCAGAAACTTAAACTTTGAAAGCCCTGGTCTCAGTTCTTTGAGAACTGAGGTTCTGAGTCATATCCATAACTATGGTCTGCTCATGCCTCTCTGCAAACCCTGGGATAAGTTCACCACTTATTAAATCACTGGGAGCCGTAATTGTCGCTGCTAGAAATGTTCTGTCTCATTAACCAGTGAATACCTTTTAAACTGAGTTACCTGCTAGGGGGAGTTCATTTAAGAGGATAAACTATCTTTTAAACTTATTCCCACATGTGCGTGGCCCAGAAACTACGCAGCTTGGCAGCACCTTTCTAATCGGGCCCATCTTGGTCTAGAAGTGGGATTTTCAGAGTTGAGCGCTTACCCTGGAGTTCAGAGAGGCAGATGGAAGCTGTGTAAAGTCCAGTTCCTCTTATCTGGGCAGAGCTCTGACCAAGGGGTCTCCCCACTGGCTTCATCACACTCTAAGCTTTAATATTACTGTCCTGTGTTTTCTCAGGACCCAGAGGGAGAAGAGAGCAGCATTTCCGCAGAAAACTTTGTAAGCCAGTGCAGCTCTTTCTCCCCTTAATAATTATGTTCCCTTAGAGTAACTTGAAGAAGTAGACATGCCGAGAGGATGGCATCTGGCCATTGCCAGGGGACAGTCGTCTCCTGTCCAGGGGTAAATGAAGATGATAGCTCGTCCCACACCTCAGAGGGCTATCACGAGCATCCAAGGGAAAACTGCTTTTTAAGCTAAAAATTTCTACACAGGTATTATAATGAAGATGAGTGAAAAGTGGAAAAGATGGCACAACTTACTTTTAAAACTACATTGTATTATTTCCAAGCACTTTTCAGTTTAGAATCTGCTTTTATCTGCAGATAAAATGCTTACTTAGCACAGTGCCTGACACAGCCTTACCAAGAACTCCTACCCAACTCTCTGGCCTCTTTGAACTTGGTAAGGCTGTGTCAGGCACTGTGCTAAGTAAGCATTTTACATGAATTATCTTATTTAATCTTCACAATATCCCTAGGAAGTAGTTATATGATTATCCTCCTTCTAAAAGTAAAGAAATATGATGTTTATGACATATAACAACTTGCCCAAGGTCACAGAAGGAGCGAATAGAGCCCGGATTTGAACCCTAGAAGTCTGACCGAGAAGCCTGTACTCTGGATTCCACTAAGCTATATTGTGTCTCATTTTAACTACTTTTTGAAAGTAAACTGATAATGCAAACAGTACTGCAGACAGTATTTCTATTTTGGGTGGAAATAGGGAGCGATAAAGCAACAGATTGGCTGAAAGAGGCAGTTGCCCCAAGCATCAGCAACATAAAGACCTAAGGGTTCAGCCCCGAGCTTCCTGCCACCCAGACACTGTGGAAGGGGGAAGGGATTTAGGTCACATGTCCTGGCTTTGAGCCCCGGCTTTGCCACTTTGACAGTTCCCCAAACTCCAGTAAGACTCAGTTTCCTCATCTGTGAAATGGAGATGACCTCTGTCCGGATAAGATCTGGAAAGACTAAATTATTAAGCATTGAGCAGGACCATCATTTTGGAACGGGGACAAGAAGCAGTTGGGTAGTTTTTACTGCATGAGGCCAGCAAGGAGAGACTTGGGCTCACAGTGATAGAGAATCATCCTGAAAATGTCTGTGTTTTGCAGATGGGAATGAAGGTGGAAAGATGGGCTCCACAGTCACAGCTGCTGTCATCGGGATCATCGTGCCCATGGGTGAGTGTGGCCCCAAATCCCTGGGGAGAAAAGAGAAACCCTGCCCAGGGACTGGGAAAAATCATTAGGACAGAGCACTCAGCACGCTGACCTCTCATTGACTTTTCTGCCCTGGCAGCCTTTCTGCTTACCTCCCAGTCCTGGTGTAGTCTGATTTCTTAGCTTGGCACCCAAGGCCCTTTAGGACATAGCCCCAAACAACTAACTATCCAGATATTTCCCCCATTACCCCTCACTGACACTGTACATGCCCGCCATGTGAAGCCAAATGGTAGGCTCCATGAGGACAGGCCTGGTGTCTCTCTTGCTCACCACTCTCCCCAGCTCCTAGCGGTGTCTGGCACATGGGAGGAAATAACAAATTTGTTGAATTAATGAGTAGGACAAAAGTAATACATTGAAAAATATTGGTAGAGATACTTGCCATTCCTTTAGGAGATCATGCTATCTTGCTTTCTTTCTGTTTGATTTTCAACAAACATTATCAAACAGCTGTGTTCATGGGATTTTTCCAGGCAAGAATACTAGCGTAGTTTGCCATTTCCTTCCCTACGGGATCATCTCAACCCAGCGATTGAACCCATGTCTCCTGCATTGGCAGGTGGATTCTTTACCACTGAGCCACATGGAAAGGCCTATGAAGCAGCTAGGGCTTCCCTGGTAGCTCAGCTGGTAAAGAATCCACCTGCAATGCAGGAGACCCCAGTTTGATTCCTGGGTTGGGAAGATCCCCTGGAGAAGGGAATGGCTGTCCACTCCAGTATTCTGGCCTGGAGAATTGCAAGGACTGTATAGTCCATGCGGTCACAAAGAGTCGGACATGACTGAGCGGCTTTCCCTTTCACATCAAACAGCTATGATGTACCAGATTCTGTGATAAGGGGAGGGAAGGTGGTTAAAAATAAGTACGACATGGTTCTTGTCCTCCAAAAGTTTATAGACTTGTTGGAGAGACACATATCACAGACAATTTGATTCTGAAATGATACGTCCTAAAATGAAGCCATAGGCAGTTCAGTAGACGTGTTGAGCGGGCACTTATCTTGAAACTGGGAGAGAAGGAAAGTGGGTAGGGGAGAGTTCTTAGTGGAAATCATATTTGAGCCAAATCAGCCAAATGAAGGATCAAGAGCACCCCAAGCAAGTGAAGACAGCATAAACAAAGCCATAGGACATGGTATGGGAGGGCAGGAGTGGGGTGGATTTGGAACATGGCCAGGATGTAACATTTGTTTAAACCTCACAGAGAGCCATGTGGGATGACTCATTCTCTCTTACCCTGACGTGCACTCAGTATGCTGCACATCCTGCCTCTCAAACCCGTCTTTTCTCTTGGTTGGATCTTTGCATTGTGATTATCCATTTGTAGGCTTATCTCCCTTACTTGCCTATGAGTATCTCAAGGATAAGGACTTTGCCCTTTAATCCTGGGAATCCCCAATAATGTGGTGAGTTAGTGAGTGGATGTTTTAAAAACTTCAACACCACGCAAGGGACTGTGCGAGGTACCAAGGATTCAGGGAAGGAAAAGATTAACAATTTTTAACAGCCTTTACTCTTTCATCAGACTTAATCATAAAAAAAGGTGATACCGGAGAGGAGTTACTGCATATTATAAGGTGCCATGATAGAGGCGTGATGCTCTGTAGAGGAGAGGGAATAGGCGCTTCTGGAGAAGGTGGCATGTGAATTGGTCTTGAAAGGTTCATCAGTAAAGGTGATGGTGAGATCCAGGATCATTTTGAGTGGAGTGAGTGGAAAATACTCGGCATTATGTAGTGAAAAAGAAATCAACCCCTTTCCTGCCATCCTCTGGTCTATAGAAGAACATGCATGTACTGTTTCCCAGAGGTAACCTTCCCTAATAAAATCATTATTTTAAATTTCTGCTAATCTTGGGGTGAAAGTTGAATATTCTTTCCCTGATATTTCCCTGTGAGGTAGAGCATATTTTCATGAACTTACTAGCCATTTACATTTCATCCTTTATGAATTGCCTGTTCATGGTCTTTTCTTATTTTTCTATTGATTCTGTCTTGTTCTTACTTATGTATAGAAATATTGATAGATAATAAATGTTAAACCTTTGTAATATATGTTATAAATCATTTCTCCCATACTATGACTTGATTTTTAAAATTTGTTGAAGGTCTCTTTTGCCATGCATAAATTAAAATTTTTAAGTATCATATCATATCACTAGTCTCATGGGTTTTGTGTCCTGCTTAGGAAGGTCTGCCTCATTCTAAATTATTAAAATATCCCCTATATATATTTTATACTATCAATATTTTAAGCATTTTTAGTGTTTGATTATTAATTTATTCAGAATTTAGAGTGCAGCATGAGGTATAGATTTAACTATTTTTTTCTCATGCCTGTCTGGTTTTCACAAGACCATTATTGAATAGTCCATCCTTCCCTTGTGACTTGAATTCTCACCTTTATTATGAACTGTATGCCTGTACATACCTTGATCTGCTTCTAGGCTATTTATTCTCCTCCACCAATTCCTATATACCCTTCCTAGCTACTAGAAGCACATTTGTGATATGGTTTAATATCTAATAGGGCATTATTCTTCTCACATTTTCTTAGCTATTTTTATTCAATTTCTCTTCTAGGTAAACTTTAGAATCATCTTGTTAATTCTATAAAAAATATGATGAAATCTTACACATTGGGTATATAAATTGATATGGGGAGAATTTACATTTTTACAGCATTGAACCTTCCCATCGAGGAACATGACACATCTCCCTATTTATTTGAACCTTCTTTTATGGTCTTCAGGAGAACTGTATAGATCACACAGGTCATACACATTCCTCTTGGGTTATCCCAAGTATTTTATAGTTTTTTGTTGGGCTGTTATGAATGTGTTCTTATTATATCCATTTTCTAATTGATGATTGCTGATTAATAAGAAAGCTATTGATTTTTTTATGTTTCTTTTTTGACCACAGTGTGTGGCATGTAGAACTTCCCCAACCTGGGATTGAACCCATGGCCCCTGCAGTGGAAACGCAGAATCTTAACCACTGAACCACCAGGGAAGCCCCAGTTTTTTATGTTGATTCTTGAGGAACTAAAATTATTTCTGATAGTTTTTCATCTGCTTTTCTAAGGTTTTCCAGACCTACAGTATCTGTTTATGATAGTTTCTCTCTTTCCCATGTGTGCCTTTCAACTCTTTGGTCTCTTACTGGGATAACAAATACTCGCAGTGATAGCAGGCATCCTTGCCCTGTTCCTGTCTTTATGGGTATCATTATTATTGATTATTATCATCTTACCAAAGTGGAAATCCCTCTGTAGCAGCCTGGATGGCTGTCACCCAGCCTCACCTGAGTGCTCACTCAGGGTGGCCACTTACTATCTTACGAATCTGCCTGCCTCATTTTTGCCCAGCTCTGCTTGAGAGCTTCCTCCTTCACTCACTAGTGTGCCATTTGTTTTAACGCAGCGCCTTTGTTTCCCTGCTGTGTCCCCTTCTGGAGATGCTCCTCTTCTTGCAGAGACCCAGCTTCGGAAAGAAGCACCCCACCCCACTCTGCCCTCCCCCCTCCACTTTTGGGAGAGAATGGTTTTCTTAGAGAAATCCAGGGAAGCAGCAAGAATGTGGTGAAGAAATTCACTCATGTACTCAGCATGTGACTGAGCACCTACTCAGTGCTGGGCACTGGGCAGAGAGAGAGAAAGAAGACTCAGTCGCTGCCCTCAAAGAGCTCAGTCTAGCCGAGGATGCACAGAAAGTACAGCATTGTGGTCTAGAAACACACTTGAGGGAAAAACTGACTGTACCATGGGAGGTTGAGAGCATTTGAGCTGGGTCTGGAAGGATGAGCAGTCAATGAAGGAAGAGCTAAGAGAAGGACTTTCCAACAGCAGAAAAAGAATATGCAGAAACAGAGCCTGAGGAACAGGGGGCAGTCAAATAGGAGTGGTGACAAGAAACGCACTGACGTCTGGGCAGCGGGCTGGAGCCTGCAGGATATACCTAGTGTGACGTGTCTCCTCCTCCAGTGGTCATAGCCCTGCTGTGCATGAGTGGCTACCTGATCTGGAGAAACTGGAAGCGGAAGAATACCAAAAGCATGAATTTCGACAATCCAGTGTACAGGAAAACAACCGAAGAAGAGGAGGAGGACGAGCTGCACATAGGGAGGACTGCTCAGATTGGCCATGTCTATCCAGCAGTAAGTACTCCTTGCCGGAAGGATTCCTTCCTTCCTTCCTTTCCTCCCTTCCCCTCTCCCTCCCTCCCTCCTTTAGATATTTATCCAGAACCAACCATGTGCCAGGCATTGTTCTAGGCCCTGGGGACACAGAAATGCTGGGGCAGGTGGTTGGGGTAGAAGGGTATCAGAACCACCTTGTACCTAGAAGCTCTTCCTGGAGTAAAGAGGCCTGTCTTTGTTCTGAGCAAGTTTTCAGAACCTGTGGCCTAGAAAGGTAACTGTGGCTGTTCAGTTCAAACACATTCATTTCAGTAAGCACTGTATACCAGCTGTGTGCCAAGTACCACGTTAGATACCAAGTGTTCAAATGTTAAGAAGGGATGTACTTGCTTCCAGGGAGCTGGTGGGGTAGTTAGAGAGTCACTTGCTTTTGAACAGCTGTGTGCTAAGTGCCATGGTGGAAGCCCACGGGCCTCCTCTTCTAAGAAGCTTTCCCTGGTTTCTTTTTCTCCCACTGTCTTTCTCCATCACAACACATGTCACACTGTAGTCTTCTTGCCTTTATACTCATTGGTCTCCCCACTAGACTGTGAGCTCCTTGAGGGCAGGATTGTCTGATTAATGTTTCCCTGGTACCTAGCACAGCATAGCTGGCTCCCAGTAAATATTTGTTGAACCAATGCTATGGAAATATCCACAAAGGAGCTGTTAATGCTGTTTGAGAAATCAGGCAAGAATGCCTCACAGAGGAGGTGACAGATGAACTGTGTCCTTGAAAGATTAATAGAGAAGGGGGAAAATGACATTTCAGAAAGAAGCACATGCAGAGGCCGAGAGGCATAACAGGGCATGGCTTGTTGGGGGAGCGAGGACCGCACAGTGGCTGAAGCAGATGTCATGGTTGTATAGCCGAGTCGGGGCTGAGTGTGACCTCATAGGTCATCCAGTCCATCCCCCTGTCAGGCAATCAGCAGCTTTGATCACCCACTGTGGGCAGAGCCCTGTCTTGGGGAGACCAGAGAACTGGAAGACCCAGCCCCTGCCCTCAAGGAGCTTTTTGTCTTGCCGGGGGAACCAAGGTCACAGCCGCACCAACTCCCGAAGAACCCTCTTTCCGAGCTGCCTGTCGTCAAGTGCAAGGTAGGGCAGTGCCACTCTGAGTCTGAGGGGCTGATGAGTGAGGGCATGAACCAGACAGGTGCAGCCAATCCTCAAAGGCTTTCTGGTTCTAGAAGGCTGCAAATTGTGAGCTGGGTGTTGGGGCAAACAGGAAAGATGGGCAAGTTGCAGACTAAGGAAATGGCATGCAGAAGAAATGACTCAGTGTGGGGCAGGACGGACAAAATGGCTGCTAAAGCAATGAAGGGGAGACATGGGAGATAATTTTGACAAGTGAGGAGGGCTAGCATGTGGCCTTGAGGATCCTTAACCTCGGCCAGTCCAAGCAAACAGTTGCTTAACCAGTTTTTAAAGATCAGAGAGGGCACAGTGGAAGGAATGTTGAGCTTGGAGTAGAGATGACTCCCAGTTTCACTGCTCCACAGCCCTGTGATCTCCGTCCTTCCTGTGTGCTCACTTTTATTTGTCAAATGGGAATGATAACCCCCATTCCCTTTACGGCCTAAGTTCAAGTGAGATAGCACATGTGAGAATGCTTTGTGAGTTATAAAGCTCCCTCTACATGTGACGTGTCACTGTTTCCAGAGAAGGAAACAGTCACTCAGGAGGAGCTGTTCCTGATGAAACTAAGTCCTGAAGAATAAGCTGCCAGCTGCAGAGAAATAGAGTAGGAGAGCGAGGAAATTGACATTTAGTAAGAATCTGCTGTTTCAGACACTACTCAGTGTTTTACATAAATTTTCTTGTTTAGTCTTTATAGTAACTTATATACTTGACATTATTAGCCCCATTTTGCAGATGAGGAAACTGAGACTCAGAGAAATTGAATAACTTACCTAGGATCACAACTAGGAAGTGGCAGAACCACGATTCAGACTGTTGTCTGTATGTACACAAAAGTCTATGCTCTTTCTGCTATATCTCAAGAATATCTAGCCTTGAAGCTGTGAAAATCAGTGTTCTCAACAACCTGTTCTCTCCCCTGGCCCCTTCTTGGGTGGCTCCACTATCACTGCTGGGACCTGCCTTTGGCCTGGAGATCTGTCTTGAGGAGGAGGGTAACAGACCAGAAGAAGTTTAGTGGAGCAAGGCCATGACATTCACACAAAATCACAAATAACCCAAAGATGATTTGAAAGGCAGTGGGTTTGTATAATGTCCAGAAATGGAAAATGCTAGTCTGGTTCTATATTATGCTGGTTAGGTTGATGTAGAATACTCTGGATCCCATATGTGTTAGATACTCTATTAAACTCTACGTACATGATCTCATTTGATAGGTCCCATTACTATTCCCATTTAAAAGGTGATGGAACCGAGGCTCAGTGAGATAAAGTGGCTAGCCCAAATTCATAAAGCTATGAGAAAGATCTTAAAACAATGGGGTCTATCCAAAGGAGGGTATTGAGGAAATGGAAGAGTGGGGCACAGGATAACATCAGAACCACGTTGGGGGAGCTAGATGTGCCTGGAGAAGAAGATGCTCAGAAGAAAGGGAAGTGAATTCGAACTGAAAATTTCAAGGGTTGTCTGTGTAGAACTCTCTGGGTCTAAGAGAGAGAATTAGGGAACATCAGAAGAAATAAAGAAACAGATCTCATGTCAATATGGGAAAGAATTTAAATCTACTGTCTACAGTGGAATAGACTGGCTCAGGGGTTACTGGTCTCACCATCTAGGGTCACCCATTTGTGACAGAGGGAAGTCTAGTATCTAGTGACTAGAAAGTAGGGGTGAGGGAAAGAGGGGTTAACATAATTGACCTCCATTGCCTTCCAATTCTATCCAATTAGTTGGAGGGGTGCAGCTGATTATCTTCCTGATAGTGATCAGTATGATAGAAAAAGGTAACTAGAGGCCTGAGATTAAACATTTGCAAAGCTAACCCACTGAAGTTCAGCAAACCTAAAATCCTATAAGGGAGGATGGAGAGAGTTTAGATCTCTGTAGCCCGCTTCTTTACAGAGACAGCACAGAATGATGAAAAAACTACAGCTCTGGAGTCATACAGATCTGGGTTCAAACTGAGTTCACCCACTTGCTGTGTGACCCAGGACAAATGCTGTTTAAGCTCATTGAGTCTCAGTTTTCTCATCTGTAAAATAAATATGACAAACCTGTCTTCTGAGGTAGTTTGAAGAGTATGTGAGCTACTGCCTATAAAGTAATAGAATTTCTGGTACGTTGTGATCCAATGAATAGCTCCAGTGGATCTAATGATGATTTCTTTGCTCTGTCTCCCCCAGCGAGTGGCATTAAGCCTTGAAGATGATGGACTGCCCTGAGGATGGGACCACTCCCTTCGTGCCTCATGGAATTCAGTCCCATGCACTACACTCTGGATGGTGTATGCCTGGATGGAAGGGTTTCTGTACTTGAGTCTGTGTGTGTGTGTGTGTGTGTGTGTGCGCGCGCGCGTGTGTAATTTTTTTAATTTATGTTGCAGAAAGGTAACCACAAAGTTATGATGAACTGCAGACATCCAAAGGATGTGAGAGTTTTTATATGTATAATGTTTTATACACTTTTTAACTGGTTGCACTACCCATGAAGAATTCATGGAATAGCTACTGCTGAGTGACTAACATGATGTACATAACCAAATGGGGCCGGTGGTACAGTAGCTTACTCATGATTTAAAAATTATCTTTACATAGGGCTTTTGGTTTGGAGGGTCTTTTTTAGGTTTCAGAGTTATGTTTTGTTTTTTGTGTTTTTTTTGTAAATAGAATGATAATGCTTTGTGGCTATCCATCAACATAAGTAAAAAGAAAAAAAAAAGAATACACTTCAACTCCCTCTCCCATTTAGGTTATTTATTAACATATTTCAAAACCACGATTAGTTCTGTAAGCGATTTAGAGATGTGAGAGTATTTATTTTGGGTATGATTGGCCCACTGTGTGGTCTCTGTGTGCATTTATGTTTCTGTGTGTTTGTGAGTGAGAGAGAAAAATCTGTCGAGAAGAGGCACACCTGTGGCTGTTGTTCAGTTACATAAAGATTAGTATATTTTAAAACAATCCACAAGAGAGGGGTATCTGTAGTTTTCAGAGAAGCCTTTGTAAATTTGGCTCAGAAAAGAGATACCGTGATTTGTGCAAACATGCAGTGGAAGAGGTGGATCTTTTCTGCTTCTGGCTATTCCTGGGACTCCAGTCAGTCAGAAGAGAGCCCCTCAGCTCACGAGGGGCTGCCGTGGCTCTCACTTGGGCTTTCTCTTCTGTGGCTAAAGCCAGTGTACAGACTTCATACAGTACACAAAGTTCTTGCAAGCTCAGGTGAGAACATTCCTGAACCTCGGCTACTCCTTGTTTTAAAGTCCAGCATTTCAAGTAACTTCATTTTCCTTCAGGACACTTGGATTGAATTCATTGTTTTCTCTGAAGCATACTGAGGGTGCCATCCTTACTTAGAAAGAGCTAAGTGGAGATGTTTTTAGACCCACCCAAGTTTACTTTAGGGACTGGCTCAGGCACTTACCTCTGAGTATTCTATGGGTGAGGATAAGGACGGAGGAATAGGTTTTGTTAATCTCTATTTCGCCCTTCTCCTTACTCTCTGCCACATCCTTAAGGTGGGGAAAACAGTTTAAGGTGATACATAGGTTTGTTACCATCATGTGTCTACATAGATGAACTGCTATTTGACTTAAATCAGAAAAAGTGGCCAAACTTAAAGTCCTGTTTGAGGAGGAAATGGCATACACAATATTATAGTACACTGGATACATATGTTCACACAGGAATTTGGTTTACTGCTTTGTAAATAAAAGGAAAACTCTGGGTATATGTATAGATTTTTTTTCATTGTGGACAGTTACTTTGCTTTTCCTGGGTCTTGGGGGATGCGGGGAGAAGTGCACTTTTCTTTTTGAGGGGTCTACCATTGAATAGATAATCTTACAGGCCCAGAAGGAATTCAGTCCCCATTGACTCTTACCCGAGGTGTGCTGTTTTATTAACTCAGATGTTCTGCCACTTCACACCCACTGGACAACCAGGGACAAAATGTGACATGGAAATGTTTAGGGTAAGTACGAGCAGAGGACATGCATCTAACATGAACACACCTGGAACTTGACACTTTTAAGCAAATTCCTCCCCTCCACTCCCCAACTGCCTCCAACTCAATGAAGCTTGGATGTCTCACCAGCTTGATACCCTCTGAATTTGCAGGCAGTGATTCTGGAGTCCTGTTACCCTCTTCCTAGGAACTTTCTCCACATCATTCATGGTCTTGGTCTCCTGACTGTGTCCTGGAACCTGGGCACTAAGCTTTACATAAACGAGCAGTTTCTTCATGATATACATGTGTGGATAGTCCTGAAACACTCATCAAGAGGGTGTACGCAATTGACATAGAATGACCAACACCAAACAGAATTTTAAGAACAGAGGGACAACTCCTGTGGATTTTAATGACTTACTGCTATTCTTTCAGAAATGGAAAGTAAAATTATTTTTGACTGAAGAAAAACGTCGAAAGTAAAAACACAGAAATTTACACAAAACAAGCAACTTCCCTGTAACCTGCCTCCAAAGAAACAGAATTTCCGGGGAAATGATAATAGTGACTAATGCATAGTTTTTAAACTTTCAGTCAGATCCTGGCCTTTGGAGAAAAGAATAATGAGTGGGGTCAGGGTGATTCCACCTGAAATCTCAAAATGTTGATGAAACACAACTCTCTGGGAGACATCCATGGTCCCTGTGACATAAGAACCTATGTGCTCAGTCGCTCAGTCATGTCTGACTCTGCAGCTCGTGGAGTGTAGCCCGCCAGGGTCCTCTGCCCATGTTTCCTGACTGTGCTACAACTGTGGTTTGGAAGAGGCTCTTATGGGAGCAACCTACAAAAAAAAAACAAAAAAACACACCAAACTGTGGAATACTCATGTGTTGGATGGCAGTAAATAAGATGAAGTCAAGGAGTCAGGTCCATTCCCTATTCTTGGAGGCATTTTGAGGTGTAGTTGCACTTCTGTTGCCTTTTGCCCCTGTGTCATCATATATCTGCAGCCAATAATGGATCACAGAGTCATTGGACTATAGAGCTGGAAGGGCATTTAGAGATAAGGCCCAAAGTTTAGACAATTTATCAGACATTTATATATATATATATTATATTTAAAAGAAACTAGTCCAAGCCCTTTTCCTCCCTCTCCTTCTCCAGGAGACTGCTTTGGGCTGCCCGAACAGTGTATCAAACCTGCTACCTATCTTAGGGCCTATCTTTCTGTGGAATTTTGAAGTACCTGGCAGAAATGGTCTTCCAGAAACAGAGGAAACTAAAATTTTATTTATTTACTCTTGAGAGCATAATTATAAAACAGATTGAGGTAAACTGTAACCTCAGAATGACGTTGGATTTAAATTTATAACAATAAGTATGATCCATCCCTCCAGCTGTCCATGTGATTGCAATACGTATATTCATCCACTGAAACTATTTGCTAGGTACCAACTACGTGCCAGGTACTGCAGATGGACAAGTCAATCAAATGCTTTTTGTCCTGATGGAACTCACAGTAGCAATTAGAGGAAGACATATGTGGAAACAAACAAAAAAGGAGTAGTTGGTTTTTTTTTTTCCAGTACTATTAGGTTAGTTATGAAGGAAACAGAGGTCATTTCTACCTGAGGAGATAAAAGAATGGGGTCAAGAAAGGCATTGTAGGAAAAGTAGACCTCAGCTAAGTCTCAGAAATGAAGTAGGGGTGTCCAGGCTGCTTCAGGCAGAGGACACACTGAGCTGAGACACACAAGCATGAAACAGCATGAGGATTTTAAGAAACTGAATGTAATTTGTAATGAGCAAAAGGCTCAAGGGAGACTTAGCAAGAAATGAGGCTGGATGGAAAGATAGGTTCAATGTAAGCACTTTATAGAATACTTCTATTTAATTTCTGATTCAATTAATCAAATTTTCTTGGTCATTTATTGTGTGTAAGCCACCAAGGACATCACGGAAAATTGATCAGGATGTGTTGCAAGCACTTTGCAGACATGACAGTCTTTACCCTCAAGCTTTCCTGTGGCCAAAGGAAAATAGTGACTGCTTTTCATATATTTGTGTCAGAGTTTTTTTGACATGGTCAATGAAGACTGATATGAGGGCAGTGGGATTTTCACAGAAGCATTCCATGTTGTCAAGAGCCTCTGGGACTTTCTCAACCGTGAAAAAGAAAACTGGAAATTTTGGAAGACGTGGTGTCCGCAGAGGGGACCCCCAGCACCATCCAGTCAGGTGCTCGAAGGAATGGGGAAAGGGCACAGGAATGAGAGCCTCTCTACTCCTCTCCCTCAATCCTGCTACACATTTCAAAAAACAGAAATGAGTTATCAGTTCAGTGCTTCAGAGTAAATCATTTCTTTTCCTGGCAATGCACAAAGAGTATTGGAATTTTCCCACTATTTTTAGGGTATTGAGGATTTTCAGGATGTGGACAACTTTGAGGTGGAGGAATTAACAGCTTCACATTTTTAGTTAACATAAAATCAGGAAGCTTTGTTCATTCAGGCTATGCACCATGTGCATAGTTGAGAATCAGCAGAAATCCTCGCATTTGCAAATACTTTGTGCTATAAAAAGTAATTTTAAAAAAGCCACCTGTATATGTGTGTGTATATATATATTTAAAGACATGAAGGTTTTGATACTTTTTTACAAAAATTACAAGAGAAAATATCTGTACAAACCATGTGTTTTAAATAGCATTTTGTTCTATACAAGCTGTTGTTGATGTGAGGTGAAGTACTGGTTTGCAGACTCCATCCCATTGTACCCAAATGAATTTTCCTTGTTTGTCTTCCCCAAACACCCCTAAATGATCATATTTGATGTAACAGGCATGTTAGAATGTTGGGTCACACTAACCATTTCTGCTTTTTGTCTTGTCCTTCTGAGTTCCCTTAGCTTATGTACTCAGTCCTCTTTGCAACCTGGTTTCTCTTCCAGAGGCAAGGGGTGATGTGCTGCATCTCACTAGCTGTACTGACATCATCTTGGTGAACTAAAACCAAATGTGGACATTTGTAAACTCGGTGCACTGTTTCTAGAGAGAGATTAAATTCCTTTTATTAAATCTGAAAGTACTGTGATGCTTTAATGAGTGGGGAGTGAGCAATCTTGTGAGATAAAGACTCAATATTATCATTCCCATTTTAGAGATGAGAAAAAGAATGAAGACACTGCCCAAAGTCAACAGATATGTTTAGTGGCCCCAAAATACATGTAGCACATGTGGTGTTCTCTGCCTCAATTTTCCTTCTCTCTGTCTTCATCTGGCTTAACTCCTATTTGTCCTGAGTACTATGCTTAGGGAGCCTTCTGTGTTCTCTCAGACTCAGACCTAACTTGTAAGGTTAGGTAACTCTGTGCTTCCACAACAAATTTTGCCTACTTGTATTCCAGTGCTCTGCCTCTCACTCCCATGCCAATGAGGTTGTTTTTACCAAGGTAACCCAGGATGTCCTTAATTATAAACCTTGGAAATACTTTCAATCCTTTTCTTCCTTGACCTAGAAGCAGCATATAACACTGTTGGCTCTCCTGTCTTAAAGTACTCTTATTTTGCTTTCCATGATACCATACTCCTGATTTTTCCCCTACCTTTCTGGCTTCATCTTAATCTCCATTGTCTGTTTCATTCTTCTAATCTTTCTATTTTACAACCCAGTCTACAACATTGCAGACAGAGTGATCTTTCTAGAATGCGATAGGTCTTGTCACCAACACCCCTTTCTGCTTTCCTGCTTAAAGCCCTTCATCTGTTTTCCTTGCATTTAAATCCAACAGCCTTGGATTTTAACCCAAACTCCTAAACATGGGTTATAAGGTCCTTTAAGATTAGTCTTGTACCTCTTCTCCAACCTCATTATTATATTCTCAACTTTTTTTTCTGTATTATAACCAAAAAGTTTGGGCCCTCTGTCTGGAACATTCTCTTCAGGAAGGCTTAACTTAGACCCCTACTGGATTAGGAGCCACTGCATGAACTTCCATAGTATTCTGTGCTTCCCCTATTTATAAGTTGGATGCCTACATTATAATTGCTTGTATGCTCCTTGACTGCCATCACTGTATTCCCAGCATATGACACACAGTAGATGCTCAGTAAATTATGCTAACTTCAGACACATTAGACACATAGACCATGCTCTTTCTGCTATACTTTACTATGTGGCTTCATACCGCCAAGCCTGAAATTACCTTACAGCTTGATTGGAGTTGGGTGTCCTTTAAATTTTCTCATCACTTTTTGATATCTGTCATGTCTCCAGATGCCCAGATTCATCAATTATGTTATAATTTTTATAATTTCACTCTTGGAAAATAACTCTGTGGTAATTACCCAATGTCTCTAAATACTTAACTCTAATTACCACCTCAAGACTATTGTGAGAATTCAAAGAAAGGGCACTTGTAAACACACTCAGCCTAGCGGCTGACATTTATTAAGTGATTCCCTTATCTTTTTTACACAAGTCCCTTGTTACCACGCACATCCAGTGTTTTTTTAATAAGATGCCTTACAGCAATTTGGAGTTTGAAAAGTATTTTTCAATTTCCAAGACATTGTTTCTTATCCTTGCAACAGTTCTGCCAGATGTGTAACATTATTATGCTCATTTTAAAGATACGAAACCTGAGGTCCAAAAAGTTCAATCAGTTCGCCTTTGGTCACAGTGAATCACTGTCACACGAGGGATTATTTTAACACAAATCTCAGTAACATTCCCCCCACCCCCTGCCCCAGCACCCACTCTTCATTCTGTTATCAACACTTTTTCAGGGAGAACAGTAGTAACGGCAAGATTGGGAATGAGATTCAGGGACCACTAGCCTGAAGATAGAATAGTGTTCTAGTCGCGGGTACTCAGTCGTGTCTGACTCTTTCGCAGGCCCTCAAAATGATGCCATTTCACCACTGTCTCTAGAAACAACGTTTCCCATCTGGCTGGAACTTAGAGGAGCTAAAGCAGGTTTCTAATAATTAAGAGTTTGGTTGCCCTTGGCCTAATCAAGGAAGGGAAAATTTTTCCACAGCCAACATTTGCAGTCAACCACTTAGGCCTGAAAAGACAAGAGCTTCCTGGACAGTAGTTCACAATCCTGATTCAAACTGCGGAGAAAAAATAAACACTAACACACAAGTCCACTGTGAAAGATTTTGACTGAATTGGTTTGGAACCAGTATTTTTTAGGTGCTCCGTCCGAGGAGATTTGTAGGAGATCAAACATTCAAACCTTAACTCCTCACAACACCTCGCCTAGAGACCAGTCAGGCAGGAGGCAGAAAGGGGGGAAAGTGAGGTAGAAGGAGATAAAATGGAGAAAAAGTGCGGGAGAGTTAGTTGCCAAAAAAATAAAAAATAGCAAGCTCCACTGTGGATTTAGGGAAAGCGTCGCTGAGAAGTTTCTTGAACTGATTTTTAAACAGCAGAGTTCAGTGGGAGCCAACGTTAAAGACGCGCCGCGCCGCGCTGCCTTCTCCCAAGAGGTCGGGTCCTTTAACCCTATTTTTACTGATGAGACGACCTAGGTTCAGAGGCGGTGAAGGGCCTATTCCGACTCACACCGTTGGGTATCCTAATTGAAACTGGAGCCTGGGCCTCAAGCTTTCGGCCTCAAGCCCCAAGGGGCCACTGACGAACAACCCTCAGCCTCTTCTAGTCGCAGGCCGAGGGGGCGGGGCTGAACAGACTCCGCCTCCGGGGGAAAGGGGCTTTATTCCGCCTGGAGAGGAGAAGTCGCCGGGTCCCGCCTCCGGAAGTGGGAGGAGAGAGGGGGCGTCCTCCGCGACGCGCGATGACGCTTCTTAACGTCACTTCCTCGCGCCGCTGTAAACGTCAGTGTTGGGCGCGTTTAGTGGCGGTGCCGTTTGCTCTTAAAAGTTCGGTATTGTCTCTGTTTTGCGAGCCATGGAGAGTGACTTTTACCTGCGTTACTACGTGGGGCACAAAGGCAAATTCGGCCACGAGTTCCTGGAATTTGAGTTCCGGCCCGACGGTGAGAGAAGCCTCCCGGCTCCCCGGGAACGAGGACTAGGCCTGGGGGGCGGGCGAGTGGGGAGGCCGGAGATCCGTAATGTACGAAGAACTAGAGGAAGGGACCTAGGGCTGTGAGGCGCCGATTTGGAAGGAACGATCCTTGTCCTCCCCACTGATTCTTTCAGTCCGTGTGCCGGGGCTTCTGTTTAGTGACGATTTTGACCATATTGCTTTATTCAACAAACCTTTCTTGAGCGCCTATCTGTGCCAGTCTCACTTCCACAACCTGGGATGTAGGAGTGAACGATAAACAGGCTTCCCCTCTCGTGGAGCTTGTATTCTTTTGCTGGGAGATCGTAAACAAAAAATATCCCAGATAGTGTTGAGTGATCAGAAAATAAAATGATGGAACAATTGCTGATGGGCCGCTTTTAGGGAGGATAGCCCCATTGGAGAACTCGCTGAAGAGCCGATGTTTGAGCTGAGCTCTGATTGACAAAGAAGGAGCTAGCGCGGGAAAAGAACATTCTAGGCAGAGATGAGCTAGGCATGTTTCAGGTGGCCATTGTGGCTGAAGAGTAGTGAACTCTGGGGAGAATAGTAGGAGATGATGTCAATGAGGTAGGCAGGGGCCACACCATATAGTCTTGGTGAGTTTGGATTTTTTTTTCTAAGTGCAGCAGGAAGCAGTTGGAAAGTTTTAAGCAGAGGTGTAATCTATTCTTGAGAAAGTATTGTAATTATTAGGTGCAGAATGGGCAAGAATGAAAACTACTTAACAGGAGATGGTTACAATTGTTAAGAGAAAAAGGATGTTGGTTAGAACTAGAGGGATAGTAAAAGTAGAGAAGGATTTAGGATACAGTTGGAGGCAGAACCAATAGGACTTTGCCAGTTAATAGGATTTGGTGAGGAACCAATATGGTGAAGGAAAAGGAGTGAAAGATGACAGAAAGCTTCCACTAAATGGAGATACAAAGATGAACTTCTTGTAGTTTAGTTGCTAAGTTGTGTCCGACTCTTCGGGACCCCTTGCATGAACTGACAAGCGCAAATTGTGGAGAAAGTTTTGTTAACAATGATAAGACAGTGTATAACGTGTTGTAGAAAGAAACAGAAAAGACTTTGGGAGTGGAAAGAAGGCCCCTAACCTAGCCTTCGAGTCAAAGAAGGCTTCCTGCATAAGGTGACCTGGATGGAGAGTATGAGTCTTTAGTAATGTGTAGGAGTTGGTTAGAGAGATGGGTTAAGAACTCATTTTGGACAGCATTAACAGCAAAGAGGCTGAAAATCCAAAAGGTGCATGGGATGTTTCAGGCAGAAACCAAAACAGTTAGTTGACCCTGGAACAACACAGGTTCGAATGACACACGTCCATTTATACACAGATTTTTTTTTAGTAATACTAATAAATACTGTGGTACTACCTGATCCACAGTTGGTTGAATTGAGGATGAGGAACTGTAGATACTGAGAAACCACAGATGCAGAAGGCTGGCTGACTCAAGTTATACTCAGATTTTTGACTGTAGAGGGTGGGTGTCCCTAACCCCTACGTCATTTAAGGGTGAACTGTATTTTGATTAACTTCAGCTCTATGTGAGAGTCTGTTGTAAGAGTGAGGCTGAAAATGGGCTCAGCTTAGCAGGAAGCCACATTGAGGATTTTGGACTTTATCAAGAAGGTAGTGGGAAGCCGTTGTCAGTATTAAAATGTCAATACTAGAGTGACCCGGTTGGATCCATCTGTTTCTGTTTCACTCTGTCCACTCTATGGAGAATGAACTGAATGGAGAGAGACTTGAGGCAGATACACAGTGCAGTAAGGCATCGGTTATTTTGACTCTTTCTAGTGTGCCTTCTACAGGGAAAAAATTATCTCCTCTGTTTCCTTTCATCTTCTTCATATTCACTATATATACCCAAATCAGCCTGTTTGATGAACAGTGTCACAGAGGGCCTTGTATACCAAAAATGCTCAATAATAAAACCACAGCTTTTCTATCATGTTTAGAAAAGGAATAGATCAGTGTTTCACAGTCATATGTTAATATATGTAAAAATCATTTTATAGTTTTCAGAAACTTTCACAATTCTTTTGAGCCTCTGGGGGCTCTGTGTGCAGGTAGGTTATCAATCACTCTTATTTTCTGCTGAGATATGATTTGCCAGTCACAAAAGAGTGTGTTCTTTTATCACACCTGAACTGCCTTTTGCAAGAATTGTAAATCATTGTCAGCTGTATTTTTCCCTAGAAGGTTACTTAATAGTGTTCACTGGGAAGAAAAATACATAACTTAAAGTTTGAGAATTGTTTTATTCAGTGGAAACAATGGGGACTTAAGCCTGGGAGTTAGGCTGTCAGGTAGCTTTGAGGGACTGTTCTGAAGAGGTGAGGGATGAGCCAGGATATATAGGAGGTTTTAGAGGGGGAAAAAAAAAACAAAAAACAGGTAGAACATCTAAAGGTTGCTGTTAATCAAATACCAGGCATCTAAAGTTAATGATGAGATGGTAAAGCATCTGTCTGCGATGTGGGAGACCTGGCTTCGATCCCTGGGTCTGGAAGATCCCCTGGAGAAGGAAATGACAACCCACTCCAGTACTCTTGCCTAGAAAATCCCATGGATGGAGGAGCCTGGCAGGCCACAGTCCCTGGGGTTGCAAAGAGTCGGACACGATTGAGCAGCTTCATTCAAAGTTAATGAAGTTAGCATTTTTCTTTGTATGGGAAAATGCTAGGCTCATTGAAATCATTCCTTTGATATGCACCTTAACTGTCCAGGGCCAGTATTCGTTTTCAACATCCTGAATCCCCTCAGAGTGCACCCATAGGGAGGGGGCTGGAGGTGGTGTGGCTGCAGTGGCTGATGGCTTAAGGGCTGCAACATCCTTTGTTTACTGATAAAGCAGGTGACATTTTTTGGTCCACCAAAGCCTAAAGTGAAAAACTGAAAAGACTAGTATTGTTAAACACCAGAGGTGTAAATACTAAAACTATTAGACACTTTGAAGGGAAAGTTAGGATACATTTTAAGCAATAGCTGATGGTCTTGGTAGGCTAATGACGCTTTCTTTATGTTTTTATTTTATATTGAATTTGTTTTTTGTCCCTCACAGGGAAATTGAGATATGCCAACAACAGCAATTACAAAAATGATGTCATGATCAGAAAAGAGGTAATGAATCTTCTGAGGGCCTTTCATTCACTACCATTTAGCCTTGTGTCCTGGTTTTATTCTTTTCTGGGAGTAATATTGAAAGAAAAAGAATAGGAAAGTATCAATGTGTCTGTAGATGGCTTCTAAAGTTTTTCTCAAATCTTTTAGTTTATTTTTTCTTTAATAGTGATGAGTCAATAACTAGTAATCATTTGAAGTCTTGCAGATCTTGGTTTTGAACCTTGAGTCTTTTACCAACATGTGACCATGGGAAAATTTCCTGATTGAGCTTGATAAGTCTCAGTTGCTTCATCTGAAAAATCAAAACATGCCCGCCACTAACTTAGTGTTTGATATATTCCTTGGTGGTGGTTGTTCAGTTGCTAAGTCATATCTGACTTTGAAACCCCATTGACTGCCCTACACCAGGCTTCCCTGTCCTTCAGTATCTCCCAGAGTTTGCTCAAACTCATGTCCATTTAGTTGGTGATGCCCTCTAACTCTCTCATCCTCTGCTGCCCACTTCTCCTCCTTCCCTCAATCTTTCCCAGCATCAGAATCTTTTCCAATGGGTTGGCTCTTTGCATCAGGTGGCCAAAGTATTGGAACTTCAGCTTCAGGATCAGTCCTGCCAGTGAATATTCAGGACTGATTTCCTTTATGATTGACTGGTTTGATCTCCTTGCTATCCAAGGGACTCAAGTTTCCAGCACCCAGTTCAAAAGCATCAATTTTTTGGAGCTCAGCCTTCTTTATAGTTCAGCTCTCTCATCCGTATATAATTACTGAAAAAAAACATAGCTTTGTTTATATGTACCTTTGTCAGCAAAGTGATGTCTCTACTTTTTAATATGCTGTCTAGGCGGGAGGAGAAGGGGACGATGGATGGCATCACTGACTCTATGGACATGAGTTTGGGTAGACTCCCGGAGTTAGTGATGGACAGGGAGGCCTGGCGTGCTGTGATTCATGGGGTCGCAGAGAGTCGGACACTACTGAGCGACTGAACTGAACTAGATTTGTCATAGCTTTTCTTCCAGGGAGCAAGTGTCTTTTAACTTCATGGCTGCAGTGACTGTCTGTAGTGATTTTGGTGTCCAAAAAAAAAAAATCTGTCACTGTTTCCATTTTCTTCCCCATCTGTTTGCCATGAAGTGAGGGGACCTGATGCCATGATCTTCGTTTTTTGAATGTTGAGTTTTAAGCCAGATTTTTCACTCTCCTCTTTCACCTTCATCAAGAGGCTCTTTAGTTCCTCTTCATTTTCTGCCATTAGGGTGGTATCATCTGCATTCCCTGGTACCTAGCACTCAATAGAGCTCTTTTAATTTGCATTTGAGTAGGCAGAAGGGAGTGTGGGAAAGCACTTAACATCACTGAATGCATGTTAGAGTCTAGTCATGACACTAGGTACTACATCGGTAGTTCTATTTTAACCCCTATTGTAAGCCTCTGTGATAGGTGGTGTTACATATCCTTTACAGATAAGACATTGAAGACCTGTATATTAATTATGGGGCTTGTTCAGAGTTATCCTTCCTAGTAAGAGACTGAGCAGGAATTTAGACCTCTGCCTGCCTTTGTGAAGTCCGTGTATGGTGTGATTTCTGCCACAACATTGAACTTCATTAAAGCCATTCTTTGCTTTTAACTGTTTTGTCACATCTGAAAATGTCTTAATAGTATATTTTCATACTGTAATATTTAATTAGCGGTCGGTATTATGCTTACACATACATGTCAGCCTCCTCACTTTTTTTTTAAATGTTTCAGTTCAGTTCAGTCGCTCAGTCATGTCCGACTCTCCGTGACCCCATGAATCACAGCACGCCAGGCCTCCCTGTCCATCACCAACTCCCGGAGTTCACTCAAACTCATGTCCACAGAGTCAGTGATGCCATCCAGACATCTCATTCTCTGTCGTCCCCTTCTCCTCCCGCCCCCAACCTTTCCCAGCATCAGAGTCTTTTCCAGTGAGTCAACTCGTCGCATGAGGTGGCCAAAGTATTGCAGTTTCAGCTTTAGCATCATTCCTTCCAATGAACACCCAGGATTGATCTCCTTTAGAATGGACTGGTTGGATCTCCTTGCAGTACAAGGGACTCTCAAGAGTCTTCTCCAGCACCACAGTTCAAAAGCATCAATTCTTCGGCGATCAGCTTTCTTCACAGTCCAACTCTCACATCCATACATGACCACGGGAAAAACCATAGCCTTGACTAGACGGACTTTTGTTGGCAAAATAACGTCTCTGCTTTTTAATATACTATCAAGGTTGGTCATAACTTTCCTTCCAAGGAGTAAGCATCTTTTAATTTCATGGCTGCAGTCAGCATCTGCAGTGATTTTGGAGCCCAAAAAAATAAAGTCTGACACTGTTTCCACTGTTTTTCCATCTATTTCCCATGAAGTGATGGGACCAGATGCCATGATCTTTGTTTTCTGAATGTTGAGCTTCAAGCCAACCTTTTCACTCTCCTCTTTCACTTTCATCAAGAGGCTTTTGAGTTCCTCTTCACTTTCTGCCATAAGGGTAGTGTCATCTGCATATCTGAGGTTATTGATATTTCTCCCGGCAATCTTGATTCCAGCTTGTGCTTCTTCCAGCCCAGCGTTCCTCATGATGTACTCTGCATATAAGTTAAATAAGCAAGGTGACAATAAACAGCCTTGACACACTCCTTTTCCTATTTGGAACCAGTCTGTTGTTCCATGTCCACTTCTAACTGTTGCTTCCTGACCTGCATACAGGTTTCTCAAGAGGCAGGTCAGGTGGTCTGGGATTCCCATCTCTTTCAGAATGTTCCACAGTTTATTGTGATCCACACAGTCAAAGACTTTGGCATAGTCAATGAAGCAGAAATAGATGTTTTTGTGGAACTCTCTTGCTTTCTCCATGATCCAGCGGATGTTGGCAATTTGATCTCTGGTGCCTCTGCCTTTTCTAAAACCTGCTTGAACATCTGGGAGTTGACGGTTCACATATTGCTGAAGCCTGGCTTGGAGAATTTTGAGCATGACTTTACTAGCGTGTGAGATGAGTGCAATTGTGCGGTAGTTTGAGCATTCTTTGGCATTGCCTTTCTTTGGGATTGGAATGAAGACTGACCTCTTCTAGTCTTATGGCCACTGCTGAGTTTTCCAAATCTGCTGGCATATTGAGTGCAGCACTTTCACAGCATCATCTTTCAAGACTTGAAATAGCTCAACTGGAATTCTATCACCTCCACTAGCTTTGTTCGTAGTGATGCTTTCTAAGGCCCACTTGACTTCACATTCCAAGATGTCTGGCTCTAGGTCAGTGATCACGTTATCGTGACTATCTTGGTGGTGAAGATCTTTTTTGTACAGTTCTGTGTATTCTTGCCACCTCTTCTTAATATCTTCTGCTTCTGTTAGGTCCATACCATTTCTGTCCTTTATCGAGCCCATCTTTGCATGAAATGTTCCCTTGGAATCTCTAATTTTCTTGAAGAGGTCTCTTGTTTTTCCTATTCTGTTGTTTTGCTCTATTTCCTTGCATTGATCACTGAGGAAGGCTTTCTTATTTCTCCTTGCTATTCTTTGGAACTCTGCATTCAGATGCTTATATCTTTGCTTTTCTCCTTTGCTTTTCGCTTCTCTTCTTTTCACAGCTATTTGTAAGGCCTCCTCAGACAGCCATTTTGCTTTTTTGCATTTCTTTTCCATGGGGATGGTCTTGGTCCCTGTCTCCTGTACAGTGTCACAAACCTCTGTCCAGAGTTCATCAGGCACTCTATCAAATCTAGACCCTTAAATCTATTTCTCACTTCCACTGTATAATCATAAGGGATTTGATTTAGGTCATATCTGAATGGTCTAGTGGTTTTCCCTACTTTCTTCAATTTAAGTCTAAATTTGGCAATAAGGAGTTCATGATCGGAGCCACAGTCAGCTCCTGGTCTTGTTTTTGCTAACTGTATACAGCTTCTCCATCTTTGGCTGCAAAGAATATAATCAATCTGATTTCGGTGTTGACCATCTGGTGATGTCCATGTGTAGAGTCTTCCCTTGTGTTGTTGGAAGAGGGTGTTTGCTATGACCAGTGCATTCTCTTGGCAAAACTCTTACTAGCCTTTGCCCTGCTTCATTCTGTGCTTAAAGGCCAAATTTGCCTGTTACTCCAGGTGTTTCTTGACCTACTTTTGCGTTCCAGTCTCCTATAATGAAAAGGACATCTTTTTTGGGTGTTAGTTCTAAAAGGTCTTGTAGGTCTTCATAGAACCGTTCAACTTCAGCTTCTTCAGCGTTACTGGTTGGGGCATAGGCCTGGATTACTGTAATACTGAATGGTTTGCCTTGGAAACGAACAGAAATCATTCTGTCATTTTTAAGATTGCATCCAAGTACTGCATTTCGGACTCTTTTGTTGACCATGATGGCTACTCCATTTCTTCTAAGGGATTCCTGCCCACAGTAGTAGATATAATGGTCATCTGAGTTAAATTCACCCATTCCAGTCCATTTTAATTCACTGATTCCTAGAATGTCTATGTTCAGTCTTGCCATCTCCTGTTTGACCACTTCCAATTTGCCTTGATTCATGGACCTAACATTCCAGGTTCCTATGTATAGTATAGTAATACGTAAAATGTAAAAGACATGTGTCTGCTCTTCAGAAGCATGTCACTTAGTTTAAAATAACCTGAGTTACTCACAGATCTTTCTTTGGGGCTCAGGTGTGCAGGTAGGCAAGGAGTAGATCCATATGAACAGGATGTACCAAGAAACAGAAACAACTAGATGTGGGATTGAGGTGTAGTCATTGGACACTTCTGACCCTTCCATCCTCTTAGCATGCTGAAGTCAAGCTGGAATGTCTTCACATTTACAGAGGTGCCAGAAATAAATTTTCATCAGTCTTTTTTTTTTTTTAATCTTTCATCGCTGTCTGAGTCAGAATGCTGCTTAGAGATACAATTTAAATTCTGTTTTTTAACTTGCTTTCAGGCTTATGTACATAAAAGTGTGATGGAGGAACTGAAGAGAATAATTGATGACAGTGAAATTACCAAAGAGGATGATGCATTGTGGCCTCCTCCTGACCGAGTGGGCCGGCAGGTGAGTGTTTCAGCAACTACCCACAGTGCAGAAGTCTTACAAATAAGATAAAGCTTCCTGCTCTGCATATGACACTGAATGTACTCAGTATGTGTGTGTGTTCTGGAGCCCTCTACCGAGCAGGTTACCAGCACCTCGGTCTAAGGCAGCCCGCAGCCCACACGGAGGACCAGGGACAGCAGGTGGAGCTGCTGACCACCTGGAGCCCAGCCCTGAACTTCTTCTGGTCCACCTCCCACTTCTTGAGAGTATTTGCTACCCTTGTTTCTTACTGAGTAACCACTATGGACAAAACATTGTGAAGATAGCAAGATAAATAACACATAGTCATGTCAACAATGTACTGGAAATTCATGCCAGCAACTAAGTCTACCTGTTTAAATTTCTGGCTTAGATATTTTTTCTGAAAACATTGTGGTAATTAAAAAATAAAAGCCAGTCATATTTGACCAAATTAATAGGAAAGATTCTTCTTTCTACTTTAATGCTGCCTGCCAACTTCTAATTGATTTCGTTGTCTCTTCTTTTGTCCTGTACAGCCTATTTTTTCTTTCCTGAAGTGACAGTAATCTTTTAAAATGTAAATTTGTTTATATAGTCCACTGATTTTAAACTCTGGCTTCCCACCGCATTTAAAATAAAATCCAAACTCCCAGCTTACCTTCTACCATCTTCACCATCTCTCACTGGGTTTAAACCTCATTGGTCATATTTCTGTTACTCAGATTCACCTAGGTGCTTCTTAGTTTAGAACCTTTGCATCTGCTACATATTGCCTGGGACATTCTATCTGAGACTGTCTTTATTATTGAGGTCTTCAAATGTCACTTCTTCAGTGATGTCTTAAGAGCCTATCTAATCTAAAATGCCTTTTTTTTTAATCACTTAAATAAGATCTAGTTTTTGTCTTCATAGCATTTATCATTGTCTGAAATTGTCTTGTTTGGTTTTTCTTATGCATGATGATGAATATTCTAAAGCATCTGAAAATAATGAACTTGATCTACATATAAAAACGTTGTTGAAAACAAACAAAAACCAAAATAAATTAACAAACCAACTGGAACCACCTTTGTTGACCAAAAAGATACATGTAGTATGATCATTTATGTAAAATTTTAAAGACATACTATCTAATCTAAAACCATGAGAGGAAAGAATACATTCCAACTTCTGGGCATGCAGGAAGAATAGAGTGGGAGGTGGGTCTAAACTGTAATATTTCTTGAAAAAGAAATCTGACAAATCAACAAAATATTAACATTTCAAGTCTGAATGTTAAGAAGTAGAACTCGGGGCTTTCCCTGTGGTCCAGTGGCTAACACTCCATGCTCCCAATTCAGGGGGCCCGGGGTGTGGTCTCTGCTCAGGGAACTAGATCCCACATGCCTCAACGAAAGATCCTGCATGAAGACCAGCATAGCCAAATTAATTAATTAAATAAATATTTTTTAAAAAGAAAAGTAGAACTCAATTGGTTATAAGTTCCACAAGGGCAGAAATCTTTGGTTTTGCTCATCTGTCCCATAGACCGCCCCCCCCATTCCCTTGCCCATTAGATTTTTTTTTTTTAAGATTGTGGTATTTGTTCTGTTCTTTAGAAATTCAGGCCCAAGGGCATATAACTAGTAAGTGAGAAAGCTGGGATTAAATCAAGGTCTGGAATTCCTTTCCTTGTCCCATGTTGCCCCTAAAAGTTAGATTCTTGGTATTTGTAAAACAGATTTATACACATTACTCCACATTGTTAACAGTGAAAACTCCTGTATGGAACACAATGTAAATTCTTCCAAATGTGGAGCCTCACAGACACAACTAAGATTATAAGCTACTCAAGCATGAAACTAGTATTTATGTCGTACCATTTATCTCTTTGTTTGTAGTACCCAGTGCAGTCTAGGGCTCAGGTTGGTCTTGGTAATGTGGCCATCTGTATTAGAGTTCATGTGATTTGGAAGATGATGAACCCTTCTCCTGTGTGATGAAATACCAATTCAGATTGATATTTCTTTCATTGTTTCTAGGAACTTGAAATTGTCATTGGAGACGAACACATTTCTTTCACAACATCAAAAATTGGTTCCCTTATTGATGTCAATCAATCCAAGTAAGTACACATGATCCTTACACCCAGATATGTCTGTTTTCGAGCACGTTGATATGAAACCCATAATCAAATTGAGACTGTATGGTAAGATAATAATCTGGTACAAATCTAAGAATTGGCCAGCTTTGTCCCCCTCAATAGAGAGACTCCCAGATTATCTTCAAGGGCTTGCTCCGTTTGCTTTTGGTGTTTTAGTCAATCATCATCAGTAAGCGCTTCTCAGCAATACACCCACAGAGTAATGCCATAGGAGCAGCCAAAGTGGGTAAGAATCTGGCCAAAACACAAAAAAACAACTGCTGGAAATAACCTGTGAAATCAGTGAATCTGGATACCTTCCTCAGTGTTGGTTATTCAGATTGCACATCTTAAAGCCTGACTTCAGTGAAACTTGAAATCATTTAGAATATAAATTTAAAAATTCGTTTTTGTCAGGGTAAATTATTGAGACATGAATCTGTATGCCACACAGAATCATTAGAATTTGGCAGCCTCTTTGGCTCTTGTGCTTTGAGGATTTGGGATTATAGTTCACTTTTAGTACATGTTGGGCATAGTTGTCTTCCTATGAACAGTCTCCTTGTTCTTACCCAGTTATGCTGTAGTAAGGTTGAGTGAGTCTCTTGGTTCTGCTTAGTACTACCTCTTAAAAAGGAAGTTTTCCTAATTCTGAAAGTAATACGTACTTACTGTAGAAAATATAGGAAATACAGAAATGTAGAAAGGTGAAAGTCACCCATAAAATTATCAGTTGCTAACCATTAATCTTAAAATATTTCTTTTTCCTGTGGTTAAAAAATACAGTCTTTTAAAGCACAAAAAATGGATTGAGATCAACAGTCTGTTACTTTAATCATGATTTTTTTCTACTTAATATAAGCATTTCCGTCTTAAAAAAAAAAACCTTAACATTTTATTTATTTTTTTGTAAATTTTATTAGAAAACTGAAATTTACAATGTGCCCATATCACTCACTGAGTACATGGCATTTAAAAACAATATTACAGAAAGATAACAAAAATACAAAGTCTTAATACCTACGGGATATGGAAAACTATCCACTGAGGCCTTAAATGTAATAGACTTTACATAAAAAGGAAAAGCAATGCGTATACAAGTATACAGCCAGTTTAAGAAGTTAGCAAGATAAATAGAATAATAAATTACTTCTAAATATTCCATTTTAATGTATATAGACTTTTTCTTCTTTTTGGACATTTGGTTGTTTTCAAAGTTTTAATTCTGTAAATACCTCTTATGAGGAATATCCTGGTACATAAATAATCTGGGTTATTAAATGGTATTTTTTGCTGAGTTTTTTCAGCTTTTTAAACCTTTTTTTTCCTCTTGCATTACAGGGATCCAGAAGGCTTACGAGTATTTTATTATCTTGTCCAGGACCTTAAGTGTTTGGTCTTCAGTCTTATTGGATTACACTTCAAGATTAAGCCAATCTAGATGGAACATTGGTGTGGACACAAGGGGGGTGGGAGTGCTGCTTTTAATTACCATTATCTAGACATTTTTGTGTATATCAGGGCAATATTTTTTTTATAAACTATAAGTGATTGTCTTTAATAAATACATAACAAAATGCAATTTTTTTTATTTTATAAAGACTTGAACATGTGAACTCGTCTCAAATTACTTTTTAACACTAGCTGCTTATGTGAAGTACTGCCAAAAATCTAATCAACTCTGTACATATAATTACCAGTTTATAGGAAGTAAAGGATTAGAGAAACATAAAAAATAACAGTAGAAATCCAATC
The DNA here is from genome assembly GCF_049115385.1 of Moschus berezovskii. Lineage (NCBI taxonomy): Eukaryota > Metazoa > Chordata > Mammalia > Artiodactyla > Moschidae > Moschus > Moschus berezovskii. Next base: position 28,122,392 of record NC_142463.1, on the reverse strand, counting down.
AATAACCAGAGGAAACTCCAGGGTATGTGATCTGATTTCTTAAAAAAAAAAAAAGCTGCAAACATAAATGGAGATGGAGTGGGAATGTTAAAGATTTGAGAGACATAATCACATAATCAATACAATGTCTGAACCCTGTTTGGATCATGATTCAGGAAATATAAAATTGCCATGAGGAAGAAAATTTAAACACTAGATATATGGTATTAATTAAATACTATTTTTTTTTAGGGAGTAAAATGGTATGGTTGATATTTTGGGTTTTTTCACCTAGCTTTACTGAGGTAAAGGTTGGAGGGTTTTTTGTTTTTTTTACTTATTTTTAGTTTTGGCTGTGCTAGTCTTTGTTGCTGCTTGGGCTTTTCTCTAGTTGTGGAGAGCAGGGGTTACTCTTGTATTGCTGGGGCTTATTGTGGTGGTTTTTCTTGTGGAGAACGAACTGTAGGGCACAGGCTTAGTAGTTGTGGCACATGGGCTCAGTAGTTGTGATTCTGGGTTCTAGAGCACAGGCTCAATAGTTGTGGTGCATGGGCTTAGTTGCTCTGCAGCATGTTGGATCCCCGGACCAGGGTTCAAACCCATGTCTCCTGCATTGGCAGGTGGATTCTTTACCACTGAGCCACCAGGGAAGACGGAGGTTTTTAAAATCACCTTTATAGATATATCTGAAACTATTTCACTATGGGGAAGTATACTTGGTTTAATACATTATGAAGGATAAAGTGGCTAGTCTCAGAAAAAGTTTCCAATAATTCATTTTAAAGTCAGAATTCTAGCAGCCTTTTAAGAAGCGACCTAGTTGGTATAGATAGTGTGGGGATTTATTCAGCAGGTAGATCTGCAGGAAATTTTTCATGCTAGGTTGCATGGCTTCCTTAGGCAAACTCCTGACTGAACTGATAGTGGGCACAGTCTTGCTAAATCTCATTTGACTGAGGGGAGGTGATAAAGCCAAGTTCAACATCCCTCAAGAGTGGCCAACTTGGGACAGGTCCCAAATACTCCTGGGCAAGTGTTTCCCCAACACACACCCACATGCCCTACTTTGACTTCGTCAAAGATCACACACACACCCTACTCTGCCTCCTTCACACACACACACCCTACTTTGCCTCCTTCGCACACCTCCCCCCATACCCCTACTTTGCCTCCTTCAAAGATCACAGGGTCCCAGTACTTCCCTGGTGGTCCAGCACCTGGCACCGCAGGGTACATGAGTTAAATCTCTGGTCTGGGAAGATTTCCACATGTTGGGAGCAACTAAGTGCATGTGCCAACAACTACTGAAGCCCACGAGTCCTAGGGATTACCCCCCATTTGCTGCAACTGGAGAAAGGCCATGTGCAGCAATGAAGTCCCAGCACAGCCAAAAATAAATGACGGAGAAAAAATATCACAGGGTCCCAAACACACACACACACATCACAGGGTCCCGAACACACACACAGATCACAGGGTCCCGAACACACACACAGATCACAGGGTCCCAAACATAACACACACGCACACACACCCCACTTTGCCTCTTCCAAAGATCACAGGGCAAAAAAAAAAATGGAAAAAGGGCAGCAAGTTAGCTGCCGATTTGGGACCTGAGACGTCGGGGTTCCTGTCTGCAGTGCACCCTCTGCTATTGAAGGGTTCAGTTCAGTTCAGTCGCTCAGTAGTGTCCGACTCTTCGCGACCCCATGAATCACAGCACGCCAGGCCTCCCTGTCCATCACCAACTCCCGGAGTTCACTCAAACTCATGTCCACAGAGTCGGTGATGCCATCCAGCCATCTCATTCTCGGTCGCCCCTTTCTCCTCCCGCCCCCAACCCTTCCCAGCATCAGAGTCCTTTCTAGTGAGTCAACTCGTCGCATGAGGTGGTCAAAGTATTGCAGTTTCAGCTTTAGCATCAGTCCTTCCAATGAACACCCAGGATCGATCTCCCTTAGAATGGACTGGTTGGATCTCCTTGCGATACAAGGGACTCTCAAGAGTCTTCTCCAACACCACAGTTCAAAAGCATGGCGGCAACTAGGTAAGTTTGTGGCAAAGGAGACATCCTGAAGAGTCGCTCCAAATTTTAAATAATATAGACGTCAGGAGGCTATAAAAAGCCTCAAACAGGCTGTTCTTTGTAATGCTTACAGCTCCCGTATGGTCTCAGACGAGCCCTGGACAAAAACACAGGTTGAGTGAACGTATGCTAGAGCAAACCGGGAACCCAGAGAAGAGTAAGCTGAAGGGGAGTGCCCAGTCTTGGGGACCACCAGAAGGACATGCACACGAGACAGCCCTCAGAAAGGTCCCAGGGTAAAGAGGTACGCGCCGTTTAAAGAAGGGCACCGTCTCCCAAATCTGCGAAGCCGGCCCTGGGCAGCGTGAACTGACGTGATCTAAGATGCCTCGGCGGGCAGTCAGGGAGCCAGGGCGAGGTTGGGAGAAAGAAGGCAGAACAGTGAGGACCCGGCAGAGGTTTCGGGCAGAACTGTCTTGTTTGGTGCGACGTCCCTCAAACTAACTTGCCGTTCAGTAAATATCTAATTACCGATCGCTGGAGGGAGCCTTCCGCGGGTCTCAGACTACGTCCACAAGAAGGCTTTTCCTAGAACACCAAGTGCTCTGGGAAAGCAGCGGCCCGCGAACACCCGCCTCCAGGCCCCGCCCAGAGCCGCACCGAGGGTGCGCAGGCAGCGCCCGCCGTTTACGACGAGCCGCAGAGCAGTGGCCGCAGCAAGCGCTGGGTGGGTCGGGCCGCCATGGGGGTAAGTGGAAGCGAGCCGCCGGCAGGGCAGGAGCGGGGAGGTGGCGAGAACCTAGGAGGCAGGAGATCGCGCCGCGAGGGACTGAGGAGAGTGGGCTCGTGCTGAGAAGGAGCCGGGAGGCAAAGCTCGTGGCGGGAAGGGAGGAGAGGGGCGGGGCAGGCGCTGCGCAGGCGCTGTTGACGCAGTCGCCCTGGCGCTCCTTCGCTCAGAAAATCGCGCTGCAGCTCAGAGCCACGCTGGAGAACGTCACCAACCTCCGGCCGGTGGGCGAAGACTTCCGGTGGTACCTGAAGGTGAGGCTGGAGGGGCGGGGCTCCAGACGTCTAGGCTGCAGGCATTTCCGGGCTCCGGTGGGGGCGCCAGGGCCCGGCTCGCGTAAAGCTTTCCCATCCTGATCTCAGTGGCGAACAGGAGCTTTTTCTCGGGCAAGATGAGAAATGCTTATTACATGTTCTCTTTTCTTCTGGGTAGAATTTTATGTTTTCTTTTTAAGAGTTTATTGATTAATTCTCAATTAGCAGTGTCTTGAAATTCCATTTGTAATTTTTCGCTCCGTTAAATGTTTCACGGTACGTAAACGGACCCTAAGTGAAAGACTACTTGCAGGGATCCTGTGATTATTTAGTAAGAATAATTTCACCTCTTTTCTTGATTAGGTTTTACTTCTGCGCGGGGCTCCGCCCTTACTTCCCCAACCCATATCTGTAAATCTGGTACCCTAGTGGCATGGTCCACGGTCCTCGCCTTATTTGAGCGGTTGAGGCCCTTCTCTTTCCCACTTTCCGAAGCTTCTTATCTGTTTTTCTTCTTGTCTAAATCCCAGTACCCTTCAGTACCTGGAAAAATCCCTTTTTCAGGAAGCCTTCTGACCCCCTTTATTTTCAAATTTCTTGAAGCCTGAGTGCCAGGTCTTACTTGAGGAATTGATGGTCTCTAGCTTCAAAAAACAGCATTTAAAGGAGACAAAGAAATAGAGTAGCAGCAGAGTGATAAGTACTTCTACCAGCAACCTCCAGGGCCTGTGAGAACACAGAGGAAGCTCCTAACTCAGTGGGTGTTGTGTACCACATGAGCCTTAAATCCGTAGCCAGACTGAGCACTTCTTAGAGGAAGACGGGCCAGTCAACATGAGAAATACTTTGCCCAGAGATTAGTCTGGTTGTGTCCTTAAATGGCTGATAAGATGATGAGCCTGCCCACCTCACCCCGTTCTTGCCCTTCCCTCAGCATCTGCCCAGCTGAGCCAACTACTTTACTAATACTCTTTTTCTCTCCCCTCAAGATGAAATGTGGCAACTGTGGTGAGATTTCAGAGAAGTGGCAGTACATTCGGCTGATGGTAACTGCTCCCCCCACCACTGTATCCACACGCAAACACACACAGGTCTCTGGGTAGGGGCCTGTGGCCCTAAGCTCTCTGGCCTTTGGACCCCACTTTCTGTGGTTTGTGAGGGCAGGCATTGGTGTGATCAACACTGGGAACAATAGGCTCTGGGATGTGAGGCAAGAGTTCAAAATCAAGGGGTAGTCCTTTTCTCAGTCTCAAGAAGCCTCCCCAGGATTCTTGTCCTAGCAAGTTCCTCACCCTGTCTGGGTCTTCGTCTCTTTAACTGGATAATAAGTGGTAGGATTGGGTCTCCTGAGGACCCTCACATCTGACTGATATGTGACTAGAGGTTCTGTTTCCTGCTTGCCAGGACAGTGTGGCACTGAAGGGAGGCCGTAGCAGTGCCTCCATGGTCCAGAAGTGCAAGCTGTGTTCGAGGGAAAACTCCATTGGTAGGTAGGCCATGGATACTGCCTCTGCCAGGCTGGCCCACAGCTTTCTGGTACCAGACTGAAAGCATGCTCATGTTACCTGTGGGTGGACCCAGGCCTGAGGTACCCAAGCCTCTACAGTAGACTCTTGCACAGAGCCCCATCTGGGTACCTGGTAGGGCCAAGATGTGGACTCAAATCAACTTTGTCTTCTCTTTTACATTTCAGAGATTTTGAGCAGCACCATCAAATCTTACAATGTAAGTTTCCTGCTGCAGTGGCAGGCATGGTGGGATTAGATTGAAGCTGGGAACTAGGAGGCTTGTGTTCTAGTTATATCTGCACCAGGGTGATGAGCTATGGGACTGACTGACTGCACATGCTAACTCATTCATTCATTCATTGTGTCATCCTTTATTCACCTGACAGACTGAATGCTTGGTAGGAAAAAGACTCATAACCAGACTATTGTAGTGCTTTCTTAAAAGTGTTGGGCTGTGGGAGCTTACGCGACCTCTGACCCAACCTGGCCACTCAGTTTCCAGCACTGGGAACACTTGCCTTGTCTATATCTTAGAGGACTAATGAGCCTTCTCTGCATCCATGGGTGGGATGGTCCTTTGAATGGTGCATCCATCCTTGCTATCTAATCTTATTAGACATTTATTTATGTTACTGCGTAGCGTATTAGTCCAGCAGTGAGGGAGGGAATGTATGCTTTGGCTCTGTGTATTTAAAGAAGGGCAATTACTTGTCTTTATCCATCCCTCATTTGGCGTTTTTGAAAAATGCCTGCCTTATGCCAAACTCTCAGCTTTGTCCTGAAGTTAAAAAATCACATAAGGACTTGCCCTCAAGTAAATCATAATCTAGAGAAAGAGACAGACCAGGAAACAAAACTACACCAAGGACAGGCACTTGGTTGGCGTGCAGGAAGTGTTTCTACAGTGAGCGAATGAGGATGAACGTGCAGGTGTAGTCCCTAGGGCGTATGGACCCCAGGGTCAGGTAGGCACAACTTTTGGTTACACCACTCCACTCAGTGAGCATCCTCCACATGCATATCCCACTTCAAAGGTCTTAAGTCAGCCCCCGCCTTGACAGCATGGCAGATGGTTACCAAAAGGCCATAGCTGAGTGCACCGAGGCCTTTTGGATGATCTGGAAACATTATACTTCAATATTCTTCTCATTGTTTTTACTTTGATAATTTTATCTACCATTTATTGACCATAGTGTCAGGTCCTATGCTGGACACTTTACCCCTAGTTCAGAGTCTCACGATAAAGCTGTAGCGGGTTCCCCAGCTCCATCTGACAATCTTAGGCCCAGAAAGGAAGAGAAGCAGAACTGTGTGTAAGCTCACATCCAGGCGCCCCAACCTGAGAGTCCACATTCAGAAAGATCTCCTGGTGAGCCAGTGCCAAGGTGGCCTTCTTCCAGAGAGAGATGATTAGCTCCTGAGGCCCATTCTGGGCTCTCAGGGGCCATGGGATCATCCTGGGCCCCGTTGGGCCTGCTTCCTCAACACACTTCCTTCACAGGCTGAAGACAACGAGAAGTTCAAGACGATAGTAGAGTTTGAGTGTCGAGGACTTGAACCAGTGGATTTCCAGCCCCAGGTACCTGTCTTCCCAGGGAACCTGTATATTTGGGGACGGTGTATACTGAGGGAAGTGACAGCAGAACTGTGCTTCCTGCAGAGACCATGGAGTCGGGATTCTCCTTCCTAAGAATAATCATTGTTACCTCTTAAACAGCTCATATATGTTGGACACCAAACTTGTTACTTTTAATGTTAGGTCACTTAATCCTCACAGTAACCTTGTGAGGTTTATTCATCCAGTTTTTCGGATGAGGAAAGAACTTCAGAGATTTTGTGACTTGCTCAGGGCAAGCAGTTAGTAAACACTGGAGCAGTAATTTGAACCCACATCTATCCAACTCCAGAGCCAGTGCCCATGGCACTAGATTTGTGTAGCATTTTCACCTGACAACCCTTTGAGGTAGGCAAAAGAGATATTGTTATCCCCTTTCATAAGTAAGAAAACTGAGGTCCAGAGAGGGAAGTGACATGCCTGGGGTCTTTCAGAAAACCAGGGGTGATGGAAGGGTGTACCCTACACCTCCTGCCTTCTAGGCCAGGGAACCACTCTTAGTCCCAGGGCAGCTTCTAGGCCCTGGGATCTCAGTATTTCGTCTGTGTCCTGTGCCAGAGGGTTGTGAGATGGGCGAGCTCCCTGGCCAGGCCCACCTGCCACACTGGTGTCTTCTGCCACAATTAACTGCTGCCTTCCTGTCACCTGCAGGCCGGGTTTGCTGCCGAGGGTGTGGAATCAGGGACAGTCTTCAGTGACATTAATCTACAGGAGAAGGTACGGGACTTGGGGGCCTGGTGGGAAGCTGTACAGCAGCTTGTGGGAATTATCCTTTTGGTGAACAAGGCTTTTCAGCGAGATGCTGGCTCCACGCTTTTGTGCTTTTTGTTGATGATTCTGGTTTTTACGATAACCCTCCGTGTAGTGCTAAAGCGCCACCTAGTGATCACATGCAGGAAGGCTGGGATGTGCCTTCTGGAGAAAATACATCTTAGATAAGCTTTGTTTAGGTGTGAGATACAGTGCTGTTGGCCATGAGTCCAGTCTTAATGAATCAACTATATACATACATACACACACACACACACATATATATTATTTAGATAAGGTGTTTTTAAACAGAAACATACATGAAACAAGGTTATGCATTGATTGGTTGAAGAAAATATTGTGATCAGATGCTCCCAGGAACCTAACCTGTATTTCCCCTGGGAGCAGTGGTTCAATATTCACTAATTCAGTACTTGCGGGGACTTTATAGAACATTAACTACTGTGAATACCAAGAGGCAACTGGACCACTGGACAGGTTACTGCCTTGCAGATGAGGAAGACTTGTGGTCAGGCCGCAGCAGAAGGAAGGGCAAAAAATTCAATCTGCTTAGCACCTAATAACAGTAACTGGATTAGTGAGCTCTCATATGTGCCTGTCACCATGCCAAGTACTTGTACATGTGTTAACTCATTTCTTTCAACGTTCAACATAAAATCTTTTGTTCCCTTTTTTAAAACAGAGAACAGAGACTCAGGTAAAGCTAGGGACTTGAAAAAAAATCACAAAGCTAGAGGAGCAGGAATTCAGACCTGAGCAGTCTTTCTGTGTCCTGGGTCAGACATGTTCCTGAAGTCTGAGTTAGAGCCTGAGCTGTGCCTTTAAGTCCCAGTTCTCTTCTCTCCATGCTGTCCCAGGCTGCCTCGTGAGGCTAACACTGCCCTTTTTCCCCACAGGACTGGACTGACTATGACGAAAAGGCTCAGGAGTCTGTGGGAATCTATGAGGTCGCCCACCAGTTTGTGAAATGCTGAACTCTCTTCTGTACACTTGCCTCTTAAGAACTGAAAAGGGACAACGTGCCCCAAGCAGCAGAGCACAGAGGCAGGTCCCCTCATCCCTCATCTCCTGGCATTTGTCCAGGCCCTCACAGCCTGCATGTTCGGCTCTGCCCCAGCTTCCCGAGCCCCGCCAATAAAGTCCCCATTTGTGCTACACTGCTGGGTGAATGGTTACTCCACTTCTTCCACCCCTCTCCATGTTGGAGGGCTCTGATGGCCTCTTGGCACTTTCCTGAACCAGCTAGAGGAACAGGAGCACAGACTTCCCAAGGGCTCTCAACCACTTGGGGATTGTGCAGGCCGAGCCAGGGGACCAAAGGCATGAAGTCGTTGGTACAGAGGGCAGCTGAGCCTGTGGAATGATGCCGAACCCAGCAGTCCTGACCCAAAACATCACATTGACCAGCTTGACCCTCAGGTAAACCCAGGCATTTCTGTTAGCTGGTGTCGCTGCATGTTCCAGGGTTCAAAGGGACTTTGGAGGTCAGTAGTTCTGTCCCAGCTTGAACCCTCTCTAGTCCCTGCCAGCTGGCCATTGGGTCTTTGCTCACTTGCTATGATGGGGCAGCCCCCTCCCACCAGGGGAATCCCTATGAAGGTTCTTCCCTGTACTGAGTCAGCCTCTCAGCTTCCTGTAGCTCATGTTCCTGGTCTGTCCCCTTTGTGGTCACACTTCTGTGTTCTTCTACCCCTGAACAGCCATGTGGAGGTGTGAAGACAGCAATCATGGCCTCTTGTCTCATGGGCCCGCTTCCTTGAGCCTGAAGATCCATCCTCTCCATGGTGGACAGAGTGGTTCAGTGCGTTTAGGTCATTAGGGCAAGCTCATATCTTCATACCGGAGATTGCCATTTGGCAAACCTGTTATGAGAGGACTTATTCTTCTTCAGGGTTCTGCTGAAGCCTGGAATTCTTTGGAAGTAAAAAATTACTATCTTCATTTATCTGAGTGGCCCTCTGGGAGAGGGTCTGCCCACTCCAAGGCTAGTTGTGGGGCTCTAGGAAGGGGATCCCCACACAGCAGGAAAACCTGGCCATGTCTACAGGTGGAGAAGAGATGCCTGCCTGTCCCAGTCTGGCAACTGTGTCACGTGACCTCTGGACCCCTCATGTTCTCAGTTCCTGGGCCCGTGCTTTCTGCACCTGATAGGGCAGGACTTCTTTGGCCTCCCTCAGCCAGCATTTCTGCCAGCCCCCACCCACTGGGAATAGTCCACTGCCTGGCCTGAAAGCAAGTGAGGAGCATCAGGCTGGGTAAATAATAGCCTTTCAGGGTTTATTCTCTGTACCAGCCAGTACGTGTTATAAAGGCAAGCACTAAAAGGATATCCAGGTTCTCTTTATACTGTACATTATTTTCTCATCTTTTAGAAGGTAGAGGAACACAAATAATCAGTAACAGATGGAAAGCTGAAATAGATTATGTCAATAGATGCAAAAATGTACTTGGTAAAATTCAACAGCAAACCATAGACACCCTTAGCAAACTAGGAACAGAAAGAAACTACCCTTACCTCACAAATGATATCTAAAGGAAACTCAGAGTAAATGAAATGTCTGAAGTATTCCATTCAAGATCGGGGTGAGATGAGGATATCCTGGATCACTCTTCATCATTGTCCCCACCCCCCAGCACAGTAAGACTGAAAAGAAAGTAAGGTGAAAAGACCAAAAAGGAAGAAATAACTCACTTTTCAAGAGATTGTGATTTTCCACTTAGCAAATCCAAAAACATAAACAGGCACTGGATGTAGGATCAGTATACAGAAATCAAATGCATTTCAGTACACTGGCAACATGCAGAACACAATCCAATAAAAAACACACCCATCGACAGCAACCCAAGTATATCCCACCCCTAAAAGTAACTGGGAACCGAATCTCAAAATGTTCGCGACTGACAGATTGGCCAAATGGCAGAGTAGAAAGACCTGAGCTCACCTTGCAAACACACCAAAACCACAACTATCGGTAGAATAACCATCACTGAAAAAGATGGGAAACATCGATAACTAAAGACACAAAGAAGGGACCATAACGAGATAGGTAGGAGGCGCAGGCTCCCATGAGCTAGAGAATCGCGTTGCAGAAGTTCTCGCAGGAGTTCCTGCACTGGGAAGATGTGTCTGCAGAGCATTTGGCTTTGAAGGCCAGAGGGGCTTGGTTTCAGGAGCCCCACAAGATTGGGGGAAATAGAGACACCTCTTAAAAGTGAAGTGACAGTTGCTCAGTCGTGTCCAACTCTTTGCAACCCCAGGGACTGTAGCCCACCGGGCTTCTCTGTCCATGGGATTCTCCAGGCAAGAATCCTGGAGTGGGTTGCCATTTCCTTTTCCATAACTCTTAAAGGGCACACAATTTCACACTCTCTGGGACCCAGGGCAAAAGCACTAACTTGAGCCTGGACAAACCTACCAGCTGGTCTTGGAGTCTCCTGGGGATGGGAGGGGGGCAACTGTAGCACCACTGGAAACACAGAGATTAGTGGCAGCCATTCTTGGGAGCTGCTTTCACCATGTGGATGCTGGTGCTGCTGGGCACCCAAATTGTGGATTCCTTCCTCGAGCTCATTATCACCAAGACCTGGCCCCACACAACAGCCCCTAGGCACTACTGCTGGGACACAGGCCAAGGAGCTAACTAGGAGGGGACGCAGCCCCAGCGGTCAGCACACAGCTGTCTAAAGACCTCACGAGCCCACAGCTGCCTCTGGACACTGCCCTACCCACTAGAGGGCCCAGCAGCCAGTTCCACCCACCAGTGGGAGGCGCCTGTCCCAGAGTCCCCTGGAACCCAGCCCTGCCCACCATGAAGCCTGCTCTAACCTTTAGGCCAGCCTTACCCACAAGAAGGCAGACACCAGAGGCAAGAAAACCATAATCCCACAGCCTTCTGACCCAGTTGGACCACAGGAAATCACCCTGGGACCAGCTTGGCCCTGTCCACTAGCAGGTCAGAAAAACTTTGGGACATCTCAGACTCCATCCAACTGTGTCAGGAATCCACCTGCCCCCCACCCTTCAACTCCACCAGTGATCTGACATCAGCTCTGGGATCCTGGTGCCTTGCAACCAGACTCCAAGACCCAGCTCTGCCTGCCAGTAATCTGACACTAACCTCAGGACCTGGCTTCACCCACCAGTGGGAAGGCTACAGTCCTGGAGTTTTCTGGCCCATGGCTCCACCAGTGAGCCAGCACTAGCCCCAGGGCCACCTGGGGTTCTGTAGTCAGTTGCCTCGTGACATAGCCCTGCCAACAAAGAGCCTGCAGCCTCCACATAAGGCAGAGCCTGGCAACATGCTGGACTGGGGGCTACTCAAGCCTGCCAGACTGTCCTCATAGCCTGCCAAATGGAAGGACCCACACAGCCCTCATGGGGGAAACCGTAGAGCATGTAGCTTGAGTGACAAGAGGGGAGTGGGCTGCTGGGACACAGGACGTTTCCTACAGAAGGCCACTTCTCCAAGGTGTGGAAACAACTAACCTACCAGATACATAAACATGCAAACAGCAATTTAAACAAAGTGAGGTGACAGAGGAACAAGTTCAAGAGGGAGGATCAAGATAAAAGCTAAGGAGAACAACCAAGCGAAGTGGAGATAGGCAACCTACCCAAAAAGGCGTTCAGGATAGTGATCATAAATATGACCAAAGAACCAGGGAGAAGAATGGACATACAGAGTGAAAGTTAGAAATTTTTAACAGAGATGAAAGATACAATAACTGAGATGAAACATACACTAGGGGAAATCAAAAGTAGACTAAACGATACAGAGGAACAGAGCAGTGAGCTGGAAAACAGGGTAACAGAAATCACTGATGCGGAACAGAAAAAAGAAAACAGAAGGAAAAGAAATAAGGATGGTTTAAGAGACCTTTAGGACAACATCAAGCATACTAACACTGATATTATAGTTGTCCCAGAAGGAGAAGACAGAAAGGGGCAGAGAACACACTTGAAGAGACAGTAGCTGAAAACTTCTCTAATCTGGGAGAGGAAACAGTGATTCAAGTCCAGGAAGCACGGAGAATCCCATGCAGGATTAAACCAAACAGGAACATACCAAGACACACTGTAATTAAAACGGCAAAAATTAAAGATAGAGACTATTAAAAGCAGAAAGGGGGTGGGGGGAACACTTCCCTGGTGGTCCAGTGGTTAAGAATCTGCCTTCCAATGCAAGGAACATGGGTTCAATCCTTGGTTGGGGAACTAAGGTCCCACATGCCACAGGGCAACTAAGTTGCCACAACTAGAGAGCCCACGCACTGCAACGAGAGGAAAGCCTGCATGCCACAACAAAGACCCAGCACAGCCAAAAAAAAAAACAAGAAAGTGAAAAGTAAAAAAAAAAATAGCATATGCAGGATCTCCCATAAGTCTTTGAGCTGACTTTTCAGCAGAAACTCTGCAGACCAGAAGGGAGTGATAATAATACATGAAAACTAAGGAAAGGGGAAATCCTGCAACCAAGAATACTGTACTCAGCAAGGCTCTCATTCAGATTTTATGCAGAGATCAAAAGCAAGAGTTCAGCACCAGCAAACTAGCTTTACATGACACGTTAAAGGAACTCTAAGTGAAAAAGAAAAGGCCACAAATAGAAACATGAAAATTACAAAACGATAAAGCTCACCAGTAAAGCAAATATACAATAAAGGTAGGAAATCATCCACACACAAAGTTGGTAGGAAAGCTAAAAGAAAAAAGTGGCAGAATCATCTATATCCACAATAAAAACTTAAGAGTTACACAAAACATTTAGATATAAAATATGATGTCAAAACAGTCATTGTGATAGGATGAGAGTACAAAAGCAGGGTTGTTAAAATGTATTTGAAATTAAGCGATCAGCAACTTAATCACATATATATAGAGGTTACTATATATAAACCTCCAGCACTGAACTGAACTATAAACCAAAAATCTGTAACAGATATGCACAAAAAAAGAAAAAAAAATGAAATGTTGCCATTTGCAGCAATATGGATATACTTCGGTATTATGCTGAGTGAAATAAGTCAGAGAAAGACAAGTACTGTTTGACAGTACTTACTTGTGGAATTTAGAAAATAAACTAGTGAATATAACAAGAACAGATTTACAGATATGAAAAACTGGTTACCAGTGGGGGGAGGAAAGGGGGAGTGGCAAATAGGGGTAAGGGATTAAGATGTACAACTAAAAATAAGCCACAAGGACTTATTGTACAACACAGAGAATATAGCCACAGTCTAGTAATGGGGACAGCTGTGACAGAGGTTAGACTGTCAGGATGCTCTGGGCATACACAGGAAGGGCACTGACTGACTCAGTCTCGGGGGTCGGGTGAGATGGATGCAGTCTGTCTGAAACCTGAAAGGTAAGCAGAAAATAACTGAAAGGATGGAGAGGAGGTTATGCTCCGTCAGAGGCGACTTCCTCAGGTAACCTGTTAAGAGAGGTGGGGCTGCGAACATAAGCAGGACCAGCTCCATCAGGGCCACAACTGTGACATCAAGACATATGGACTGCTTTCCAAAGCAATGGAAAACTACTGAGGAACCTTAAGCATGGATATAATCAGACTTGTACATGAAAAAAATCACTGGCTACAGTGAGAATGAACTGAAGGGAATGACTTGAGTCTTGAGGCAGAGGTGGGACAGTTAGGAGGGGAGAAACAGACTCCACTTCATGACAGAAGGTGCTACCTCCTTGCAAAGGTATGGGCACAAGAAGGGAACAATGTGATCTCCAGCAATAACTCATTATGTGTCAGGCCCCTTGCTGGCTAAAACAGAAGTCAAAGCTGGGAGTAGTGGAGGATGGAGGAAGGGATGACCCATTCTTCCAAGGAGATTCCATGAGCATGGCTTCATGGAAGGGGACGTTGCTGCTGCTGCTGCTGCTGCTAAGTCGCTTCAGTCGTGTCCGACTCTGTGCGACCCTATAGATGGCAGCCCACCAGGCTCCCCCGTCCCTGGGATTCTCCAGGTAAGAATACTAGAGTGGGTTGCCATTTCCTTCTCCAATGCATGAAAGTGAAAAGTGAAAGTGAAGTCGCTCAGTCGTGTCCGACTCTTCACGACCCCATGGACTGCAGCCCACCAGGCTCCCCCGTCCATGGGATTTTCCAGGCAAGAGTACTGGAGTCAGGTGCCATTGCCTTCTCCAAAGGGGACGTTGGAGCTGGGCTAAAAAGAACAATGTTGGCTTGAAACACTAAGATCATCACAGCTGGCCCCATCACTTTATGCCAAATAGAAGGGGAAAAAGTGGAAGCAGTGACAGATTTTATTTTCTTGGGCTCCAAAATCACTACTGACAGTGACTGCAGCCATGAAATTAAAAGATGCTTGTTCCTTGGAAGGAAAGCTCTGAAAAACCTAGACAATGTATTAGAAAGCAGAGACATCACTTTGCCAACAAAGATCCATATAGTCAAAGTTATGGGTTTTCCAGTAGTCATGTACAGATATGAGAGTTGGACCATAAAGAAGGCTGAGTGCTGAAGAATTGATGCTTTCAAATTGTGATGCTTGAGAAGACTCTTGAGGAGTCCTTTAGACTGCAAGGAGATCAAACCTAAAGTCAGTCCTAAAGGAAATCAACCCTGAATATTCACTGGAAGGACTGAAGCTGAAACTAAAGCTCCAATACTTTTGCCACCTGATGCAAAAAGCCGACTCACCGGGAAAGACCCTGATGCCGGCAAAGATTGAAGGCAAAAGGAGAAGGGGGTGGCAGAGGATGAGATAATTAAAGAGGATCACCAACTCAATGGACATGAATTTGAGCAAACTCCAGGAAAGAGTGGAAGACAGGGGACTTTGGCATGCTGCAGTCCATGGGGGCACAACGTAGCAATTGAACAGCAACAATACCAAAAAGAACAAGGGAGAATTTGACAGAGAATGTGTTGGAGCCAAGGGTATTCCAATGATGGAGGATAGCATATACAAAGTACAGAGCCACAGTAAAGATCAGACATGTCTGAGACAAATGGGAGGCTTAGTGTGGCTGAAGCATGAGGAGTGAGGTACAGAAGGGAGGGGCTGCAAATGTGAATTCTTTTTTTTTTCTCCCTGCCTAACAACTTGGTATTGCACAAACAGTATGATATCAATAAAGGAAAAAAAGAAAAAGGAATAAACATTTTCTTAAACCCCACCCTCCTGGCTCCCTAATACAAGTGTGTTTATTTTCTCCTGTTCCCTTTCAGGGCCTATCTACAAAAAGACATGTTTTTATATGGCTATAATCCGAGCACAGAGTTAACCTTATATTTAACTGTTTTTCACTTAATATCATACAGGAACAGCAAATAGCAAACGTAGAGGGTGTTTGGTCATAGCAAATACCCTCTTCCAACAACAAAAGACTCTACACATGGACATCACCAAATGGTCAACACCGAAATCAGACTGATTACGTTCTTTGCAGCCAAAGATGGAGAAGCTCTGTACAGTCAGCAAAAACAAGATCAGGAGCTGACTATGGCTCAGATCATGAACTCCTTATTGCCAAATTCAGACTTAAATTGAAGAAAGTAGGGAAAACCACTAGACTATTCAGATAGGACCTAAATCAAATCCCTTATGATTATACAGTGGAAGTGAGAAATAGATTTAAGGGACTAGATCTGATAGACAGAGTGCCTGATGAACTATGGACGGAGGCTCGTGATACTGACCAGGAGACAGGGATCAAGACCATCCCCAAAAAAAAGAAATGCAAAAAAGCAAAATGGCTGTCTGAGGAGGCCTTACAAATAGCTGTGAAAAGAAGAGAAGTGAAAAGCAAAGGAGAAAAGGAGATATACCCATTTGAATGCAGAGTTCCAAAGAACAGCAAAGAGAGATAAGAAAGCCATCCTCAGTGATCAGTGCAAAGAAATAGAGGAAAACAATAGAATGGAAAAGACTAGAGATCTCTTCAAGAAAACCAGAGATACCAAGGGAACATTTCATGGAAAGATGCACTCAATAAAGGACAGAAATGGTACAGACCTAACAGAAGCAGAAGATATTAAGAAGAGGTGACAAGAATACACAGAAGAACTGTACAAAAAAGATCTTCACGACCCAGATAATCACGATGGTGTGATCACTCACACTCACCTAGAGCCAGATATCCTGGAATGTGAAGTCTAGTGGGCCTTAAGAAGCATCACTATGAACAAAGCTAGTGGAGCTGATGGAATTCCAGGTGAGTTATTTCAAATCCTAAACGATGATGCTGTGAAACTGCTGCACTCAATATGCCAGCAAATTTGGAAAAATCAGCAGTGGCCACAGGACTGGAAAAGGTCAGTTTTCATTCCAATCCCAAAGAAAGGCAATGCCAAAGAATGCTCAAACTACCGTACAATTGCACTCATCTCACATGCTAGTAAAGTAATGCTCAAAATTTTCCAAGCCAGGCTTCAGCAATACGTGAACCATGACCTTCCAGATGTTCAAGCTCGTTTTAGAAAAGGCAGAGGAACCAGAGATCAAATTGCCAACATCCGCTGGATCATCGAAAAAGCAAGAGAGTTCCAGAAAAACATCTATTTCTGCTTTATTGACTATGCCAAAGCCTTTGACTGTGTGGATCACAATAAACTGTGGAACATTCTGAAAGAGATAGGAATACCAGACCACCTGACCTGCCTCTTGAGAAACCTGTACGCAGGTCAGGAAGCAACAGTTAGAACTGGGCATGGAACAACAGACTGGTTCCAAACAGGTAAAGGAGTACGTCAAGGCTCTATATTGTCACCCTGCTTATTTAACTTACACGCAGAGTACATCATGAGAAATATCGGGCTGGAAGAAGCACAAGCTGGAATCAAGATTGATGGGAGAAATATCAATAACCTCAGATATGCAGATGACACTACCCTTATGGCAGAAAGTGAAGAACTAAAGAGCCTCTCGGTGAAAGTGAAACAGGATAGTGAAAAAGTTGGCCTAAAGCTCAACATTCAGAAACCTAAGATCATAGCATCCGGTTCCGTCACTTCATGGCAAATAGATGGGGAAACAGTGGAAACAATGGCTGACTTTATTTTTCTGGTCTCCAAAATCACTGCAGATGGTGACTGCAGCCATGAAATGAAAAGACGCTTACTCCTTGGAAGGAAAGTTATGACCAACCTAGAGAGCATAATAAAAAGCAGAGACATTACTTTGTCAACAAAGGTCCGTCTAGTCAAGGCTATGGTTTTTCCAGTAGTCATGTAGGGATGTAAGAGCTGGACTATAAAGAAAGCTGAGCGCCGAAGAATTGAAGCTTTTGAACCTTGGTGTTGGAGAAGACTCTTGAGAGTCCCTTGGACTTGGACTGCAAGGAGATCCAACCAGTCCATCCTAAAGGAGATCAGTCCTGGGTGTTCACTGGAAGGACTGATTTGAAACGGAAACTCCAGTCCTTTGGCCACCTGATGCAAAGAACTGACTCATTTGAAAAGACCCTGATGCTGGGAAAGATTGAGGGCAAGAGGAGAAGGGGACAACAGAGGATGAGATGGTTGGATGGCATCACCAACTCAATGGACATAAGTTTGGGTAAACTCTGGGAGTTGATGATGGACAGGGAGGCCTGGTGTGCTGCAGTTCATGGGGTCGCAAAGAGTTGGACACGACTGAGCGACTGAACTGAACTGAACTTAATATCATAAGTACCAAATGTGATTCTTCTTATTCAGAGGCCCTCTCTTTATAATGGAGGACTCTCAGAAAGAAAATATACTTGTAACCAACTCCCCTCAAGCACTCCCCTGAACTCTGTTCTCTTCTAGAGGCTCCCTCATGTCTTTGT
The DNA here is from genome assembly GCF_049115385.1 of Moschus berezovskii. Taxonomy (NCBI): domain Eukaryota; kingdom Metazoa; phylum Chordata; class Mammalia; order Artiodactyla; family Moschidae; genus Moschus; species Moschus berezovskii. Next base: position 28,104,663 of record NC_142463.1, on the reverse strand, counting down.
GCGTCAAGCACCAGCTGTGACTCCTGCAACAGCCCAAACTCCCTCCCTTTCAGCGCCTACCCCCTCCCTCATGTCCACCTCCTCCAATCCTGGCTCCCATTCCTTTTTGTCAGTTATTCTCACGAAGATAACTGGATAGGAAGGAACCACGAGATTTGGAAAAAACGTTTGAGGTGATCTAATGTAAAACATAAACTAGGGACTTTCCCAGTGGTCCAATGGCTGAGACCCCATGCTCCCAATATGCGGGGCCGGGTTTGATCCCTGGTCAGTGAACTAGGTCCCACATGCCACATCTAAGAGTTCACATTCCGCAACTAAAGATCCCACATGTCACAGTTGAAGATCAAAGATCACGTATGCTGCAACTAAGACCCCCAACTCTGCAACCCCAAGGACTATACAATCCATGGAATTCTCCAGGCCAGAATACTAGAGTAGGCAGCCGTTCCCTTCTCCAGTGGATCTTCCCAACCCAGGGATTGAACCCAGGTCTCCAGAATTGCAGGCAAATTCTTTACCAGCTGAGCCAACAGGGAAGCCAACCAAGACCCAGCTTGGAAAAAACCCATAAGCTAATAAAACCCACAGTGAGATACCACTTCACACTCACCACAATGGCTGTGATCAACATAGATGAAAACAAGTGTTGGTGAGGGTGTGGACCTGGAACAGTCACACTCAACTGGTGGGAATGTAAGTGGTGCAGCTACTTTGAAAATATCCTGGCAGTTCCTTAAATGAGTCAACACAGACTTACTACATGACCCAGCAATTCCACTCCTAGGGATACACCCTAGGAGGAATGAAAACATATGTCAACACAAAGATTTCTACACAAATGTCCATGGCAGCATTATTCATAGTAGCCAAAAAGGAGAAACAATTCAAATTACTATCAACTGATCAATGAATAAACAAAATGTGATCTATCCATATACTGGAACAGTCTTCAGCAATAAAAAGAAACTAAACACTGTCACGTTCCAGAACATGGATAAACCTTGAAAACATTATACTAAGCGAAAGGCCACATATCATATGATTCCATTGATATAAAATGTCCAGAAGAGGAACATCTATAGAGACAGAAAGTAAAGTTCTGTCTAGGATTTGGGGGAAGTTAGGAGGTTGAGGAGGTTGAGGGAAAAGGGGAAAGACTGCTAATCAGTGCAGCCTTTCTACTGGAGATGAAAATATTCTAAGATTGATTGTGGAGACAGCTGCACACGGTGAATATGCTGAGCATGATAGGACGATAAACTCTACGTGAGATGAGAAGGCAGACAGGGCATGAGAAGTCCATCTCAATAAAGCTGTTTTTTAAAAATATAATCTATGTAGTATCCACGAAACTGCGGATCCTGGAGGCAACTCAAAGAGTAGCAGGTAACTTCCAGAGAGGCTGGTGTGGCTGTGGAGATGTGCCATACTTGTTTAGGAGTCACGGAAAAGAGCCACCTGGTTGGAGACTGCTGATTTCCTAAAGCATCATGGGAAACTCCACATGGGAGCTGCTTTAGGGTCACAAGCAACAGGGGTTAATTTAACAAAATTCATCCTCCTGAATTGGGAGGCCAGCTAATTTAAGATCTAATTACCAGGAGACTAGACGAACATACATAAGAAAAAGAGCTCTGGACAAGGAATCAACAGAGTTGTCCTGATTCTATGCCTCATAGCATCCGGTCCCATCACTTCATGGGAAATAGATGGGAAAACAGTGGAAACAGTAGCTGACTTTATTTTGGGGGGCTCCAAAATCACTGCACATGGTGATTGCAGCCATGAAATTAAAAGATGCTTACTCCTTGGAAGGAAAGTTATGACCAACCTAGATAGCATATTAAAAAGCAGAGATATTACTGTCAACAAAGGTCCATCTAGTCAAGGCTATGGTTTTTCCAGTAGTCATGTAGGGATGTGAGAGTTGGACTACAAAGAAAGCTGAGCACCGAAGAATTGAAGCTTTTGAACTGTGGTGTTGGAGAAGACTCTTGAGATTCCTTGGACTGCAAGGAGGTCCAACCAGTCCATCCTAAAGGAGACCAGTCCTGGATGTTCATTGGAAGGACTGATGCTGAAGCTGAAACTCCAGTCCTTTGGCTACCTGATGCAAAGAGCTGACTCATTGGAAAAGACCCTGATGCTGGGAGGGATTGGGGGCAGGAGGAGAAGGGGACGACAGAGGATGAGATGGCTGGATGGCATCACTGACTCAATGGACATGAGTTTGGGTAAACTCCGGGAGCTGGTAATGGACAGGGAGGCCTGGTGTGCTGCAGTTCATGGGGTTGTAAAGAGTCGAATACGACTGAGCAACTGAACTGAATTGAACTGAACTTTTCCATCTTCTGTGTGGAAGATGAGGATAACTTCTATTTCAAAGTTGAGGGGATCAAATCAGCTGATGCTTTACAAGTAGTTGCTGCTGCTGCTAAGTCGCATCAGTCGTGTACGACTCTGTGCGACCTCATAGATGGCAGCCCAACAGGCTCCTCCATCCCTGGGATTCTCCGGGCAAGAATACTGGAGTGGGTTGCCATTTCCTTCTCCAAAGCATGAAAGTGAAAAGTGAAAGTGAAGTCGCTCAGTCGTGTCTGACTCTTAGTGACCCCATGGACTGTAGCCTACCAGGCTCCTCCGTCCATGGGATTCTCCAGGCAAGAGTACTGGAGTGGGTTGCCACTGCCTTCTCCTACAAGTAGTTGAGTTCTGTACCAATGTGGGAGATGCAAGTGTGAGCCCCAACTGGACTGAGACCTAATACTTATTTTTGCCATTCTACTCACCCCATAGACTTCTTCACAGCGTGAACCCAAGACCAGAAGGAGGGGTGGGGAAAGTTGTAAATAGGAATGCTGAACACTGAGACAGGCCCCATTAAGGAACTGCCTGCACCCAAGGTGTACTGCAAGGGTACATTCACCTGACGTGAGCATGAAATATATACTTTTTCATCAAGCTTGAACTGAGGCTTTGGTCTTAAGAGCTCCCGCTATGGGGAACTTGCTATTCAACAGAGGTGAGTATTTCACTAACATCCCCATGCTACAGGAATTCGCCCCATTTTACAAAGGAACTCACAGACCAGAAAGACAAAAGAACTTGCCTATAGTCATAGAGTAAGGACATGGTGGAACCAAGATACCAAGTTCAGATACTCTTGATCATGTTTGCTGAATGAAAGCAGCATATGTTTATGTACACTGGCAGCCCCCAAATCCCTCTCTCTGATCAAATCACGGAGTACAGAGGACCTGGGATCAGTTGGATATTTACCAAATGGTTACTGAGCAAAGGACGTACAGTGTTGGCTAAGAAAACAGGTAGGTGTGTTGATATGAACTGTGAGGTGGATTAAATGAGATGATGCATCGGAAGAACTTTGCGACTGGCTCATTATCAGAGTTCAAATTCCAGCAGTCCAGTAACCCACTGGGCAAGCCACTGGAAATGCAGGTAAAATTAAACGCAAAAAAACCCTTCCTTTTCAAAAATAACAGAATACTCTTCCTTTTCACATTATAGTAGTATTTTAAACAATACATTGCTAGAGCGGTGATGTTCTAACAATAAGTTCTGTGTTCACTTTACTCAGTGGAGAGGTTTCTAGTGCACAATGTACAGAGCATAATCAGCACACAAGATTCAACTGGTAAAAATAAATACACACACATTCTTAATCTTCATTTGGCTGGAAGAATGGTGAAATAGAACTCCCTAAATCCAAGGGTATAACCCTTTATTGCAGCAGGACTATCAGAATCAGGCAGTAGCAGTTTACTCCTTAGGAAAATGAAGAGGATTTTTAAAGAAAGGATATCCCAGGAGAGAGAAGCACGTTTACAGGAAAGATGCGTGTTTCCCACCATCACCTGAAGAACCAGGAGCTAACAGGAACTGTCACCTGAACTTACTGCTGGAAAGCTCCAATTAAAACAAACAAAACCCAAAACAAAAAAGCCTAAGAGGAACCACCTCTAAGAAAGAATTAAATTTTATTTCTGCTTCAACAGTAAGTACATCTGAGTTATTTTCAAAGTCTTAACTCCTGATAATGTCCTCAAAACCGAAATCTCACATCATCTTTAGTTATGATCTTGGAAATCGTATGTTTAGCTTTAAAACCATGGTTTTAAGACTCAAATCTTACAGCAATGGTGCTCAGGCACCTCATAATTAGTTTCCTTAGTCACAAAATAGTGCCTACTGGCTACAGAGGCCCCAGTTTTTATGCTGATGAAAGAGGCTTTGCACTCACCCAGAAGCTAGGTTTTGATGGTTTTGCCGTCTAAGGCATCAAACATGTCTTCTAAGGCCTTCTCTACACACTGGAGAAACTCACGGGCATTGCGGCTTTGGTAGGTAGAGACGTTGCAGCCTATCCAGTTGTCCTGAACAGTGTACGCAATGCCAAAACCATCAGGGACCACAGGGGCAAAGCAGCCAATGTTCACTGCTGGGCTGCTCAGCGTGCTGGTAGACAGGATGTTGTGGTTTATCTGCCTGTACGCAGGGTCCAGGAACAGCTCCGGCATGCTGATCCCTCTGGCTGATGCCAGGTACCGCAGAGCAAACAAGTGTCGATCAAAGCCCTGGCCTGTCAGAGACAAAATGGAAAATCAGACTTCAGAACTGAAAAGGACCTCACTTAGTAACACCTCCCACCCAAGGTAGGAATATCCTTCACAGCATCCTTGAGAGGGGAAGAAGGGTTTGTCGACCTCCGCATTCACACCTCCACCTTGCTATTCTGGAGCAGTGCATTCCAGAATATTTCTTTTAAAAAAGCAGTGAACAGTTGAGCTAAAAATCAGCCTAAGATAAACCTAATTTTTAAAATTCTGAGATTGAATCAGTTTAAACAGTCATGAAAAGTACGTGGAGAGCACACAATGGAATAAAAAACTAAGGTAAAACCAAAAGCCCAAATCAAGTACAAAGGACAAGATGGAGTCAGTGGAACAAAATGGAAAGGGTATTTGACCAGGTTCTAATCTTAGCTTTCCTGCTAATTTGCTGTGTGATCCTGGGCCAGTGGTCTTAGCTTCCTACATTTAAAATAGAGAAGGCTGAGACCAGAATGCCTTGGAGGTCCCTTTCAGTTCCAGGACTTTGCCATAGGAAAGGACTGGACTATGTGATCCTTCAGGTCCTTGCTAGGTCTTGAATTTTATCGGAAAGGAGCAAAATGATGCCAATTAGGTAGGGAAGAGCTTCTGAGATGGCCTATTTACATGCAGCCAACACACTAAAACTGGGCTGAAGTAAGAGGGGCCATGGGTTTAGAAACCCTGCATTGTCAAAAATAAGGCTGAAGACCAATAAATAAGAGGAAGAGAGTACGTGACACAGCTGAAAGTGACCTTAAATGAGGATGATGCATTTAAGTCAGACTCATCGCCCCATTCCTGCTCAGGGGGAGAGAATGTTCTGTCCCTAGTGGCTAGTCTGGCTGTTAAGACTGCTAACGAAAAAATAATAATCAGTTGGCAGATGGATTAAGCCTAGAGAAGGGTGGAAATCAGAATAGTACTGAGGCATACCCCAGAGCTGAGGGCAACAAGACCAAATGGAATGCTCCCCAGCCCCGTCTCACCCATCGCTGCTTCTCTGGTCAGCTGGTTGTGGTATGTGGAGCACTTGGCCATCATTTGCTGAAGCTCTCCAGCGCTGTGCTTGGAAGGCTCCCTGACAAAGGCCTCGGAGCACCTCTTTGTGAAGACGGAGGCTGGGCGGATGGTCTCGGTGCGGCCGTGCTTGAACGCTGCAGTGCTACAGGACTCATAGGTGGCCACCGTCTGCCCATACTGCCGCAGGAAGGCCATCTGGAAGGCCAGCTGAGCCATCGAGTCAGGGCTCAGCTTCTGCTTCTTCAGGAATTCTCTGCCTCCTCTCTGAAACCGGATGTAGTCAATGGTGAGGGTTTTCACAGTGGCATCAAATTTTTCCTTAGCAGCGCTAATGCCAGTCTTTAAAGCATCACTCAGCTTGAAGTTGAGTTTTTGAACGGCCACAGAAGAGTCAGTGCTGGCCGGCTGGCTCTGGGGAGTGATGGCAGGGGCCTGAGTGCTATCTTTAAACACTTCATTAAAAAACCTGAGCACTGCAACACCATCGCCCCAGGCATGCTCAAAGTGGACGGCAGCAGTGCCATCCTTGGCTATAATGAGGTTAAAGGATTTGTCAAACCAGCGGTTTGTGCCGTCACCATGCAGCATGCTGTGGGACAAGTGAATAAAGTCCTTAATGGGGAAGTCATCTAGGCAGAGACAGAACACAGCCGAGTCCACTTTCCTTAGGGTCTCCTCGTTGCCACCACTCACCAGCTTCTGTCTGAGCTCTGCCCATATGTCCCGGTTCTCACTAGTCAGATAGGAAAGTGGAAACTCGGGGGCAGGGCTATTATCTGACAGAATGTACTTCAGATGAGCCTGGATTTCGGAGGCACTCACAATGTTCCCATCTTGATCCAGGACATCAAAGATGTAGAAATGTCCTTTTCTTAGGACCAGGAGGTGTCTGGCCTTGTCATCAGTGAAGAGTTCATCTCGATGGGGTCTGGGTAAACGAGTTGAATTGAAAAGCCGATAATACTGGGACATGTCCAGGGGATATGCATTGACCAAGTAGGCGCCATACCAAGATAGAAAGGAAGGCACAAAGCGTATGAATCTCTTGAAGGTATCAGTATCACTTTTGGCAGGGTTCAGATGGAACACTTCTGGCTCCAGAAGTTCAGCCCGAAGTGTCTTCAGAAACCGGATGGCAGAGACAGTCATGTTTGTTGCCCGGGTGAGCTGGTCATTATACTCGGACTTTGGATCAGGGTTGAATGACATAAACGGATTAAAGTTCAGGACAACAGAATCCCGAGCAGTTAAATACATATCAAACCAGGGGCCTAAAAAATAAAAATGAACAATAAAGAGTTCCTAAAGAGAGAATGTGAGAAAGAAAAAAAAAAAAATCAAGCATATTCAGAAGAAATGACATTCACTTTCAGAGGGTGGAATTTTCTGATTTTCTTTTTTTTTTTTTTTTGCTTTCCAATAATGCAAAAACATTAAATGGGATCATATAATATGTGGTCTTTTACATCTGATTTCTATCACTTATGGGCTTCCCAGTGGCTCTAGTGGTAAAGAACCCACCTGCCAATGTAGGAGACACAAGAGATGTGGGTTCAATCCCTGGGTCAGGAAGATCCACTACAGTACAAAAAAACAACCCACTCTAGTATTCCTGCCTGGAAAATTTCTTGAACGGAGGAGCCTGGTGGGCTACAGTCCACGTGGCTGCAAAGAGTCAACACGACTAAGCAGTTGAACATACACTCTATCACTTATAATGTTTTGGAGGTTCATCCACACTGTAGCATGTGTCGGTTCTTCCTTTTTATTGCTAAGTAATGTTCCAATAATATACTGTATCTTGTTTATCCATTCATCTGCAGATGGACATTTGTTCCCACATGTTGGTTACTATAATGCTAGTGCTTTTTTTGTGCGTGGAAATATGTTCTCAGTTCTCTTGGAAGATATAGCTAGGAAAGGGATTGCTGGGTCATATGGGAAGTCTTCTCTAACCTTCTGCTTTTTGACTGAGTTTTTTTAAATTTTTTTCTTTTTTTTATTGAAGTATAGTTGATTTACAATGTTGTGTTAGTTCAGGTGTAGAGCAAAGTGATTCAGTTATACATATACCTAGTCTTTTTCAGATGCTTATCCATTATAGATTTTACAAGATACTGAATATAGTTCCTTGTGCTATACAGTAGGTCCTTGCTGTTTATCTGTCTTAGATATATTGGTATCTGTTAATCCCAAACTCCTAATTTATCCCTCCCCCACCACCTTTCCCCTTTTGGCAATCATAAGTTTATTTTCATGTCTGTGAGTCTGTCTCAAACATGTTTTAGAAATAAGTTCATCTGTATATTTTAGATTCCACATGTCATAACATATGATGGTTATCTTTCTCTGACTTATTTTAGTATATTTGATGATCTCTAGGTCCATCCATGTTGCTGCAAATGCATTTTTCAAAAAATTTCATTTTTTGATAGCTGAGTAGTATTCCATTGTGTGTGTGTGTACACCCCACATGTTTTTTATCCATTCACCTACTGATGGACATTCACGCTGCTTTCATGTCTTGGCTACTGTAAATAGTGCAGTTATGAATACTGGGGAGCATGTACCTTTATGAAGTAGAGTTTTTCTCCGGATATATGCCCATATATATGCATATATGCTGGATCATATAGTAACCCTATTTTTAGTTTTTAAAGGAACCTCCATACTGTTCCCCACAGTGGCTGCACCAATTTACATTCCCATCAATAGTGTAGGAGGGCTCACTTTTCTCCACACCCTTTCCGGCATTTATTATTTGTAGATCTTTTTAATGATGACTATTTTGTTTGGTGTGAGGCAATACCTCATTTTTTTCCCTCAAATAATTAGCGATGTTGAGCATCTCTTCATGTGCCCATTGGCTATCACTATACATCTTCTTTGGTGAAATGTTTATTTAGGTCTTCTTCCCATTTTTTTGATTGGGCTGTTTGTTTTTTTATATTGAACTGTATGAGCTGTTTGTACATTCTGGAGACTCATCCCTGTTGGCTACATCATTTGCAAATATTTTCTCTCATTTCACAGGTTGTCTTTTTGTTTTGTTTATGGTTTCCTTTGCTGTGCTTTTAAAGCTTTTAAGTTTAATTAGATCCCATTCACTTATTTTTGCTTTTATTTCCATTACTCTAGGAGACAGACCTAAAAAAAACATTGCTATGGTTCATGTCAAAGAGTATTCTCCTTATGTTTTTCTCTAGTAGCTTTATTGTAACTGATCTTATACTTAGGTCTTCAATCATTTTGAGTTATTTTTGTATATGGTATTAGAGAATGTTCTAACTTCGTTCTTTTACATGTAGTTGTCCACTTTTCCCAGCACCACTTATTAAAGAGACTATCTTGTCTCCACTGTATATTCTTGCCTACTTTGTGACAGATTAATTGACCGTAGGTGTGTGGATTTATTTCTGGGCTCTCTATTCTGTTCCACTGATACATATGTCTGTTTATGTGCCAATATCATCAATCATGTGTACACCCTTTGTTCAGCCTGGCCATACTCCAAGCCCTTTGGGCTGTCTCCCCACAGCCAAACCATGTCCTACCCCCGGGTCTGCCCTCTGAAACCCAAGTTTCAGCACCCACTTGCTGCACACGCCAGCAGGCAGGTGTCTTGGGCTCAGAAGTGAGCCCAAGGCAATATGGCCTGGACCATCTGTGGGGTCTCTCTACTCTGCAGGGTGGCAAGCCAGCTCCTACACTCTCCTCTCCAGCCTCTGAAGCTCCCTATCTGTCCTGGGGGATCTCACAGTCAGTGAAGGAGGTTGCCAGGGTGAGGGCAGAGGTCATCTTTCACAGCTCCCTCCCAGGAGCGCAGGTCCTGTCCCACTTCCTCTTCTCCCTTTTCCCTTCATCCTACCCAGTTAAGTGGGGACCTTCCTTGCAGCTTTGGTTGTACGGGATCTTCTGCAAGCTTTCAGTAGATATTCTGTGAGAACTGTTCCACATGTAGAAATATTTCTGACATAACTGTGGGAGGAAGTGAATTAGTGTCCTTCTACTCCACCATCTTGAACCAGAACCCTATGTTTAATCTTTTGAGCAATTGCCAAGGTGTCTTCCAAAGTGGCTGCACCATTACCACCAGCAGTGTACAAGGGTTTCAATTTCTCCACATCCTCAGCAACATTTTTACCATTCAGTTCAGTTGCACAGTTATTTCTGACTCTTCACGACTGCAGCATGCCAGGGTTCTCTGTCTATCACCAACTCCTGGAGCTTTCTCAACGCATGTCCATTGAGTCAGTGATGCCATCCAACCATCTTGTGCTCTGTCCTCCCCTTCTCCTGCTTTCAATCTTTCCAGCATCGGGATCTTTTCCAATGAGTCAGTTCTTCACATCAGATACCCAAAGTATTAGAGTTTCAGCTTTACCATCAGTCTTTCCAATGAATATTCAGGACTGATTTCCTTTAGGATGGACTGGTTGGATCTCCTTGCAGTCCAAGAGCCTCTCAAGAGTCTTCTCCAGCGCCACAGTTCAAAAGCATCAATTCTTCAGTGCTCAGCCTTCTTTAAGGTCCAACTCTCACATCCATACATGACTACTTGGAAAACCATAGCTTTGACTGGACAGATTTTTGTTGGCAAAGTAATGTCTCTGCTTTTTAATATGCTGTCAAGCTTTTCTTCCAAGGAACAAGCATCTTTTAATTTCATGGCTGCAGTCACCATCTGCAGTAATTTTGGAGCCCAAGAAAATAAAGTCTTTCACTGTTTTCAATGTTTCTCCATCTATCTGAAGTGAAGGGATGGAACCAGATGCCATGATCTTTGTTTTTTGAATATTGAGTTTTAAGCCAGCTTCTTCACTCTCCTCTTTCACTTTCATCAAGAGTCTCTTCAGTTTCTCTTTGCTTTCTGCCATAAGGGTAGTGCCATCTGCATATCTCAGGTTATTGATATTTCTCCCGGCAATCTTGATTCCAGCTTGTGCTTCCACCAGCCCAGCGTTTCTCATGCTGTACTCTGCATATAAGTTAAATAAGTAGGGTGACAATATACAGCCTTGATGTACTCCTTTTCCTATTTGGAACCAGTCTGTTGTTCCATGCCCAGATCTAACTGTTGCTTCTTGACCTGCATGCAGATTTCTCAGGAGGCAGGTCAGGTGGTCTGGTACTCCCATCTCTTTCAGAATTATCCACAGTTTGTTGTGATCCACACAACAATTTATTTAGTGTAGTCAATAAAGCAGAAGTAGATGTTTTTCTGGAACTCTCTTGCTTTTTTGATGATCCAATGGATATTGGCAATTGGATCGCTGGTTCCTCTGCCTTTTCTAAATACAGCTTGAACATCTGGAAGTTCTTGGTTCAGGTACTGTTGAAGCCTGGCTTGGAGAATCTTGAGCATTACTTTGTTAGCAAGTGAGATGAGTGCAACTGTGCGACAGTTTGAGCATTCTTTGGCATTGCCTTTCTTTGGGATTGGAATGAAAACTGACTTTTTCCAGTCCTTTAGCCAATGATGAGTTTTCCAAATTTGCTGCCATTCTGAATGCAGCACTTTTGCAGCATTATCTTTTAGGATTTGAAATAGCTCAACTGGAACTCCATCACCTCCACTAGCTATGTTCGTAGTGATGTTTCCTCATTCCCACTTGATTTCATATTCCAGGATGTCTGGCTCTAGGTGAGTGGTCACACCATCGTGGTTATCTGGGTCATGAAGATCTTTTTTGTATAGTTCTTCTGTGTATTCTTGCCACCTCTTCTTAATATCTTCTGCTTCTGTTATGTCCATACTGTTTCTGTCCTTTTTTGTGCCCATCTTTGCATGCAGTGTTCCCTTGGTATTTCTAATTTTTTTGAAGAGATCTCCAGTCTTTCCCATTCTATTTTTTTCCTCTATTTCTTTGCATTGATCACTGAGGAAGGCTTTCTTATCTCTCCTTGCTATTCTTTGGAACTCTGCATTCAGATGATATATCTTTCCCTTTTTTCCTTTGCCTTTCACTTCTCTTCTTTTCTCAGCTATTTGTAAGGCCTCCTCAGACAACCAGTTTGCCTTTTTGCATTTCTTTTTCTTGGGGATAGTCTTGATCAGCGCCTCCTGTACAATGTCACAAACCTCCATCCACAGTTCTTCAGGCACTCTGTGTATCAGATCTAATCCCTTAAATCTATTTGTCACTTCCACTGTATAATCGTAAGGGATTTGATTTAGGTCATATCTGAATGGTCTAGTGGTTTTCCCTACTTTCTTCAATTTAAGTCTGAATTTGGCAATAAGGAGTTCATGATCTGAGCCATAGGCAGCTTTTGACCTTGTTTTTGCTGACTGTATAGAGCTTCTCCATCTTTGGTTGCAAAGAATATAATGAGTCTGATTTCGGTGTTGACCATGAGGTGATGTCCACGTGTAGAGTCATCTCTAGTGTTGTTGTTAACCTTACTATCAGTCTTATTTGATTGGAGCCATTCTAGTGGATAACCATCACTGTGGTTCTGACTTACATTTCTCTAATATTTATTCATTGCTTTTTCGTCCTCATTCTGTTTTCCTCCTTAACACTTACAGAAATAAAAAACAGTAAGTCCTCACTTGCATTCACACTGAAACAGAACAGTTTTTAATCCCACCCCTCCTGTGCTTCACCTCCTTTCAGGGACAATATCCATACTTGACTGTCTCCCTAAAATGACAGAAAGCTTTCACCATCATTCTGTGTGCTATGTACATTGCTCCCTCTTTTAGGAAATACTTGAAAGGCAATTAGAAATAACTCAGTGCATATGAGCCACTCAAACTAGCCCTCTGTATTCCTGTGGATGCTTGTAAAAATTCCAGAAGCGGTATCTTATTCAGTTCAGTTCAGTTCAGTTCAGTCGCTCACTCGTAACCGACTCTTTGTGACCCCATGAATCACAGCACGCCAGGCCTCCCTGTCCATCACCAACTCCCGGAGTTCACTCAAACTCATGTCCATCGAGTCGGTGATGCCATCCAGCCATCTCATTCTCTATTGTCCCCTTCTCCTCGCACCCCCAATCCTTCCCAGCATCAGTCTTTTCCAGTGAGTCAACTCTTCGCATGAGGTGGCCAAAGTATTGGAGTTTCAGCTTTAGCATCAGTCCTTCCAATGAACACCCAGGATTGATCTCCTTTAGAATGGACTAGTTGGATCTCCTTGCAGTCCAAGCGACTCTCAAGAGTCTTCTCCAGCACCACGGTTCAAAAGCATCAATTCTTCGGTATCTTATTAGAAAACATGTTTTCAAGGGAAGTTCCTGGTTGGATTAACAAGCATGGGTGAACTCTACAAATATAGGGTATCTTCAATGGGAAGAAGTAGTTTTTATACATAAAGCATTGGGGAAGGATTAATGGACAAAAATTTATCTATTATTCATTTGTTGATCCATTAATTCCATTTCATTCCTTGAGAATCAGTGCCATGCCAGGCCCTGGGCCTGGGGATAGAGCATGGACTTCAATTCAGAAATCTGGTAAAGGAGATAAACAGAATTAAAACAGAATGCAATTCATTAAAATGGGGGTAAGATACATTTGATGAAAGAAGACATGGATTTATGCTTTTGATCCCTTGAGTAAAAGAATTTTAGAAAGACATAAGCCAATAAGGTAAAGAGAATGAGAGAGAAGAAAAGAATATTGGAAATTGTAAAATTATACATCAGAGTCAGAGAAAGCCAACCCTAAGCTGGCAGCAGAGAAAGCCAGGAAACAATATGACTTAAACAGCAGAACCCCCAGCTGGCTCAGGATATAGTAGCCTAGGCACATCTGGTTGCAAGGCTGTTTAATTAGAACCCCACCCCCCCAGATCCCCTCCCTACTCCAGCAGAAGATTTAAGTTTTATTCACTGGAGAAAGTAAAATTGGGAGACATAAGTCACAGATGAGAACTCATGTCTTCTTTCCTTAATCCCACTCCTGCAACAGCAGCAACCAGGAATATACCTTTTGGCAGTTAACTGGAAAAGCCTTCCCTAAGAAGTCTAATAACCCAAAGACACCAACATTAGGGGCGCCCCGAGGAAGTGGTTTAGCTGATCACATTACAGTGAAGCTGTGACTGACAAGCCCACTCTCATTTATAGAAATTCCCACAACTTTTAATATCTCATTCAGGTCTAAGACAACAGAGAAGGATCATGAAACATCTGAAGAAAGAAAAGAGGATAAAACAAACAGGAAAAAAAGCAAACTGGAGAAAGACCACTAAGGAAGATGAGAAATTTTTTAAAAATCCCCAGATAAATCATTAGGCACATAGAAAGCAAAACAAAAGAAGGTATAATTATTAACTATAGAGAAAACAAAGTTAGTGTGGAAAAGGAAAAATAATTCCAATGTACTATACAACTCAGCTGACAACAATGTTTACATGATTATAACAGTATAAACACCAGGCAGCTTCCCTGGTGGCACAGTCGGTAAAGAATCTGCCTAAATTGTAGGAGACCTGCATTCGATCCCTGGGTTGGGAAGACCCCCTGAAGAAGGGAACACCCACTCCAGTATCCTCGTCTGAAGAATCCCACGACAGAGGAGCCTGGTGCGCTACAGTCTATGGGATCACAAAGAGTTGGACACGACAGAGCGACTAAGCCCACCATAGCTTACGGTGACAATAAGGGGTAGAAATGTGGTGAGGATACAGGAGACCGATAAATCCTAATCTTTTACAGTAAGCCATCAAAAGATAACGCCTAAAACTAAAAAAGATGCATTGATATGAGCAAGTAATTTAGAGAATGGGGCAAAATGAGAAGTGAGAAATTAAGTCAAGGTCAGGAAACTGTTGCTTCTCACAACAAGCATGAAAAACTATTTGATTCTTTAAATGATATGCATGTATAACCCTACTACAAACATAAACTGAGTTAAAAGAAGTTCAGTGGGAACAGAAGTGGAAGCAATCAACTCTGAATGGGAAGGGCTGAAAGGTTTCATAGAAAACTCATCCTACCAGATCTGGTCTTTTCTGCTTTTTTCAAATTGAGATGTAATTGACATATAACATTATATTAGCTTCAAGTGTACAACATAATGATTTAATATTTGTATATATGTAAAATGCTCAGCACATCCATCACCATACACACTTATAAAAAATTTTTTATTAGAAGTTTTAAGATCCATACTCACAGCAACTTTCAAATACACAATACAGTATTAACTATAGTCACCAAGTTGTATACTGCACTCCCAGGACTTACTTATTTTATAACTGAAGTCTACCTTTTGATCCTCTTCACCATTTTGCCAGCCCCTACTCCCAACCTCTGACAACCATCTTAACTGGGTCTTAGAGGAAGAATTGGCCAGGTAAAAAAAGGTGGTGGGAACAACATGGATTATGGCCCAGAATGAAAAGACTAAGGGGTCGAGGGAAGAAGATACTCAGCTTTGCTGAAGCATGGGTGTGTCAGGGAAGATGGTGAAATGAGGCTGGAGTGGGCAGCTGGGCCAGACAACGAAGGACCGATAATGATACATACAGGACACATGACTAAACCCTGGATCCTTTTCAGACAGAACCAATGATTAGGTTCTGTCCTGATCCTATCTACAGAGCAGGTAAGCCACTGCTCTTGACCACAGACTCCAGACAACACCTCCGTGGAGGAAGAACTCACTCAGCCTCAATGTTCACCTCAGGAAGAGAGGACGAGACAACACTTCACAAACGTTTTTGGTCTCACCAAAAACTCCTATGAGACCAAAACGGGAGAGAAGATGCCCTGCTTTCCATTATGGAAGGCTCTGGAAATATCACGTTCACAGCCCTGCCTACCCACCTGAAATGTAGCTTGTATGTTTATTCTGCTTGTCCTGAGCGACCAGCTGCTCATGTAGTTCTTTTCCAATTCCAGTTTCAAAACTCTTACACAACTGTTCTGTTTTCCTGAAATGTTCAAGAAAAGACATAATCAAACCATGACAGGGAATAGGTGGTTTTTAGATTCATGGCCACAAATGCCTCACAGAACTTTGGGTTCCCTAGCATATCCCTAGAATCTGGGACTGAGATCAGAAAGTACCTCTGGTCAGAAGCAGAGAATCAATCCAAGCAGATAAATCTACAATATTTTCTTAAAAATGACAGATCAGAAAGATGAATTCACATCTCGTAAAACAATGTGTAATCTAGGAGGCAGCTTGACACGGAGAAAATTACTCCAAAAGCTTTGGAGTCAAGAAGAGCTAAGTTTGAATTCTAGCTCTGTTATTTTCAAATTGTATGACCTTGGACAAGTTACTCAATCTTTCTCAGTCTCAGTTTCTTTAGATGCTAACCCAGAAATACACCACCTTACATGATTTTTAAAATATTTATAAAGCTAAGGATTTAGGATAATTTTAAAAATAATACTTAATAATGGGTAGCTATTAAATCATTACCATGTCAAGAGAAGCTTCAAGTGACTAATATGGAATATTTAAAAGCAGTGGAGTAGCTTCCCTGGTGGCTCAGTGATAAAAGAATCTGCCTGCCAATGCAGGAGATGTGGGTTCAATTCCTGGGTGGGGAAGACCCCCTAGAGAAGGAAAGGGCAACCCACTTCAGTATTCCTGCCTGAAAAATCCCATAGACAGAGGAGCCTGGCAGGCTACAGTCCATGGGGTCGCAAAAGTGATGGACATGACTTAATGACTAAACAACAACAAAAAGACAGTGGACAGTTCATCTGTTTTTTTCCATCACTGTCCATTGAAGGACTCTATGTGATTCTAATGACAAGGCCAGTGTTCTGCACAACAAATTCCCATTGTGGAAACAAAGTACTACAATAGGACATAACAGCCTGATGGAATCCATTTTTTTTTTGACAATATCCAATATTATTTTCCACTTCTAGGCTGAATTAGTTTCCCACGACTACCAAGACAAAGTGCCACAGACCAGATGGCTTAAGACAACAGAAATGTATTCTCTCATAATTCTGGAGGCTAGAAGTACAGAATCAAGGTGCTGGCAAGACCATATTCTCTCTGAAGAGTCTCGGGGAGAATCTGTTCAGGCCTTTCTCTCTCTGCTTGTGGTATTATCAGGTATCCTTGGCATTCCTTAGCCTGTTACTACACTCCAACCTGCCTCTGTCTTTACATGGCTGTCTCTTTATCCCTTCTAAGGACTGGAATAAGGACTGCTGCTGCTGCTGCTAAGTGGCCTCAGTCGTGTCCGACTCTGTGCGACTCCACAGACGGCAGCCCACCAGGCTCCACCGTCCCTGGGATTCTCCAGGCAAGAAGCCTTCTCTATTAATAGTATGACCTCATCTTAATGGACATGAGTTTGAGCAAGCAGTTGGTGATGGACAGGGAAGCCTGGCGTGCTGCAGTCCACAGGGTCACAAAGAATCAGACACGACTGAGTGACTGAACTGAACTGCTCTTAACTAATTACACATACAACTACCCTCTTTCCAATAAGGTCACACACTGAGGTTTTTGAGAAGGGAGTGAATTTAGGGGACATACTATCCAACCCAGTATATAAGCTCACCAAGCAATCTTCTGGTCTGCCACTTGCTCTCCTCAATGAAGCTCCCTACCAAGAGACCATGCCCTCTGCAAATGACCAGTGCCAGCTAGCTAACGAGGTAAAATCTGCCAGGGCAGTACAAATTTGGCATTCTAGTGTCTAAACCATTGCCTATTCAGTCAAGTTAAAGAGTCTCACCTTAGGGTCTGGTCAGCCCTTCATGAGTGAAAATCTATTTCCTGAACTTGCAAATGTAAAGACTAGGTCTCAGGTGCCTGAGGACCCAGTCAAATCATAGACACTCCCTGAAAATTGATCCGCCACCACTTGTCAGCTTCTCCTGAACAACCCAACCATGGTCATTTGGGTTTCTCAGCATTTACCTGAACTGGCTGTCATCCAACAGAGGCTTCTGTGCACTGAGGTATCTCCTAATGGTGTCTTCAAGTTTGGGAATAGGCAGCCTGGGGAGAAAACAAGGTCAGTGTAATGGTGACAAAATGTGGAAGAGGTTAGTTAGCTTGCCAACCCAAACTCATAAATAATTACTGGATAATTAAATTCTTTCAAAAAAAAAAAAACCCCACAAAAAAACAAAACAATAGGAAGCCTAAGCCACTGACAAATAAGAATAGATGAATTTAAGTATCAACAGTACTCCTTTTATTTTCTAGGTAGAAGAATAACCTTTTATTGTATTAATGATGATTTTCATAAGCTAAATTAGTAAATATACTAACAAATTCAAAATGGAGAAGCAGAAACAGCCAAAATATTCCTGATTCCTGTCACAATTATAATACCTATGTTAACCCTGCACTGGCATGGATTTTAATTCTACCCTTACTTTGAACAACAGTCTTTTTCTCTCCTAAGATGAAAAAAAGTTCTATTTTTAAATTTATTGGTGTATTTTTGACAGAGAATCATACAAAAGAGAAACACAGGTCTGTCCATGGGCCAGCCAACCAAGGGATGGACTGTCAAGTCACGCCCAGCTCACCAGGAGTCCTGTGAGGAATGGATATTCTTGGGTATTATGCTTAGTGAAATATGTCAGACAGAGAAAGACAAATACTGTATGATATCATTTATATGTGAAATTTAAAAATAAAACTAGTGAACATAACAAGAAACACAGATACAGAAAACAAATTAATGGTTACTAGTGGGGAGAAGCGGAGAAGGAAATGGCAACCCACTCCAGTGTTCTTGCCTGGAGAATCCCAGGGAAGGCGGGGCCTGGTGGGCTTCCGTCTATGGGGTCACACAGAGTCGGACACGACTGAAGTGACTTAGCAGCAGCAGCAGCAGCAGTGGGGAGAAGGAAGCAGTGAAGGGCAAAACAGGGGTTAGGGGGTTAAGAGGTACAAACTGCTATGTACAAAATAAGGTACAGGGATGTATCGTATGGCACATCGAATACAGCCACCATTCTATATTAACTGTAAATGGAGTACAATCTTTAAAAGTTATCAGTCCCTATGTTGTACACCTGAAACTTATATAATACTGTAAATCTACTATATCTCAATTTTTTAAGTGTCAATTTTATGGCATGTGAATTATATCTCAATAAAGCTGTTAGAAATTTTCCTAAACAAGTTATGTTCATCTCTGGTGATCAATTTTTTCCCTCAGTAAGATGAAGGAACTGAAAGAGACTTTTCCTAAGGCTCCTTTACAATTCTGTGACCACAACCTCAGGAATCCTGTTGATTCCTCCTGTGGCAAGGCAGCAGAACTGCACAATGGTGAAGAGGGCAGACGCTGGCATCACCATTCACAGCTGTGTGGCTCTGGTCATGCTGCTGCTCTGTACGTAACTTTCCTCGTACATAAAATGGAGATGATACTAGTATGTACTTTCCAGTGTTGTGTGCAGATTCGATGAGGCAACACATGTCACAGACTCAGAACAGTGCCTGGCACACAGTAAGCGCTCGACTGTTGTTCAGTTGCTCAGTCGTGTCCCACTCTTTGCGACTCCACGGACTGCAGTACACCAGGCTTCCCTGTCCTTCACCATCTCCCGCAGCTTGCTCAAACTCATGTCCATTGAGTCAGTGATGCCATCCAACCATCTCATCCTCTGTCATCCCCTTCTCCTCCTGTATCTTTCCCAGTATCAGGGTCTTTTCTAATGAGTCGGCTCTTCCCATCAGGTGGCCAAAGTATCGGAACTTCAGCCTCAGCATCTGTCCCTCCAACGAATATTCAGGATTGATTCTCTTTAGGATTGACTGCTTTGATCTCCTTGCTGTGGAAGGGACTCTCAAGAGTCTTCTCCAACACCACAGTTCGAAGTCATCAGTTCTTTGGTATACAGTCTTTATGGTCCAGCCTTTATGGTCCAACTCTCACATCCATACATGACTACTAGAAAAACCACAGCTTTGACAATACAGACCTCTGTTGGCAAAGTAATGTCTCTGCTTTTTAATACACCGTCTAGGTTTGTCATTGCTTTTCTTCTGATAAATACATTTTTTTTACTTACTCGGTCATCAAGTCCTATAGATTCAAACTCTGCTCATGTTCCTAGGGAACTAGCTCATCATCTCTCCCTCAGTGCCTGGAATGGGGTTTCACCATATTGATGTTTTGCCTGCCCTAAACTTTCTCACTTCTGTTAGTAACAGCACCCTTTCTACTTAAGTCCCTGCAGTTCAGGTAGAGCTGACTCCATGCCCAGCTCCCAGGGGTGGGCTTAAAGCTTACTGTTTCAGACTCAATGAGACCTAGCAAGAACCTAAAGACTTAACTATAGGAGTTTTGGGTTTTTTTTTTAACTGTTAGGATGAGGAAGGGAATCTCTAACATCTGAGTTACTAAGAAATGAGTGCGAAAGCTATGCCTTAGGTGATGGCTACCATTATGGCACCATGAGCAGAGAGCCTACCTGAGAATGGAGTCACACAAATGAAGAGTTGAACAGGAAGGCAAATCAGGGTCTTGATGACATCATTTGGACCCCTTAACCCAACCTGGATTTTTCAGGTCTGTGGGTTCACACATTCCTTTTGGCTAAAACCAGTTTAATTGGGGTTTCTATAACTTGCTACCACAACTGCTCTTACTGTGGCCTTTTCAGTATGTGCACAACCCTTCCTCCACAGTTCCTCAGGGAACACCAAAACTGGTTTCCAAGGCACAGCTGTAGTTCCTTGAGCTCCTTGAGAGGTTATTCACCAGGTGCCTTGAAAAGAGCTATAGAGCCAAAGCCTTGAGAGAGGCCTGGCAGGTTCATTTTAACCATATGGGCTCTCTTTCCCCACCCTCTATCAAAGAACTCCATCCCTATCTAAACACCATTTGCTATAATAAAGATGGAAGAAAAGTTAGCACCAACCGGATTTATCTCCTAAGTGATTCTGATATCAATATCTGAGAGGGCTCCAAGCAGTAGGTGTTTTATTATTCTCCCTGCAAGAACACAGGTATAAAGTCTTTTGTATCTTTACACAATCTAGTTATTATTCTGGTAAAATCATTCTGGTTGTCAAGACAATTTATCTGCAGAACATGCCTTTGGGGCTCAGACCATTACTGTTTCTATCTGTTATCCTCCACGCCTTGGAAACTTGGGCCTCACCTGCCTCCCATGTGAATTCTACAGAACACGCCCATTATGTCTTGAACACCAGCTATCATATAAAGTGATTAGGGGTTAAAAGAAATCACAAGATAATTGACAATGACTGTGGGTCAACTACAGGCCTAAAATAGTGGCCCATTACCATTTTTTAAGACACAGTGCCACAACCCCCAACCCAGCCAACACAGACACACACACACCAGCCCAACTCTAGTAACTTAGGGCCCAAGTGATGATTCTTTACTTTGAGCTGGGCCTCCCATCAACTTCTCAAAATTTCTGAACACATCATCCATTTTCAGACTTGTTTCGTAGCACATGCTGTTCTATCCTTCCCTCACTCCTCTCATGTGATGATCTTCAAATTCCAACTCAAATATCACCTCCTCTATGAAGCTTCCTTTCTCTGCCAGGCACTAAGTCACTCCCACCACCACACTCATACAATGCAATATGCAACAAATATTTAAGGCAGTGATAGTACCTGAGAATATCTACTGAGTACTTACTATATGCCTGGCTTTGTGCTAAGTGTTTTACATTAGGGTATTTAACAACCCTGAGAGGGAGGTAATATTAACACCCCATTTTTAGGTTACATGATTTCCTCACAGCCATGAAGCTAGTAAGTAGAGCTGGATTAAAAATCAAATCTGATTCCTATCTCATGACCGTAACCACCATGAGATGCTGCTTCCCACTGATCCATTATACCATAACTGTATCTGCTTCCCTGTCAAATCTCCCCCACTATACAGTAAGCTCCTCACCATGACTGACTGGTCTCCAAATTCATGTCAATCAATGCTTATCAAGTTAATAATGTAAATGTGTAGGTCAGGCTGATCCACCCTTTATCTTCTCCAGACTTGCAGTTTTATATTCTGAGATTAATTGGTCAGTGCATAAAACATAACCCTGAAAAAAAAACACTTAACGGAATTGCACACTTTAGTTCAGTTCAGTTGCTCAGTCGTGTCCGACTCTTTGCGACCCCAGGAATCACAGCACGCCAGGCCTCCCTGTCCATCACCAACTCCCAGAGTTCACTCAAACACACCTCCATTGAGTCGGTGATGCCATCCAGCCATCTCATTCTCTGTTATCCCCTTCTCCTCCTGCCCCCAATCCCTCCCAGCATCAGAGTCTTTTCCAGTGAGTCAACTCTTCGCATGAGGTGGCCAAAGTTTTGGAGTTTCAGCTTTAGCTACTAGACATGGAACAACGGACTGGTTCCAAATAGGAAAAGGAGTACGTGAAGGTTGTATATTGTCACCCTGCTTATTTAACTTATATGCAGAGTACATCATGAGGAACGCTGGGTTGGAAGAAGCACAGGCTGGAATCAAGATTGCCGGGAGAAATATCAATAACCTCAGATATGCAGATGATACCACCCTTATGACAGAAAGTGAAGAGGAACTCAAAAGCCTCTTGACAAAAGTGAAAGAGGAGAGTGAAAAAGTTGGCTTGAAGCTCAACATTCAGAAAACCAAGATCATGGCATCTGGTCCCATCACTTCATGGGAAATAGATGGGGAAACAGTGGAAACAGTGACAGACTTTATTTTGGGGGGCTCCAAAATCACTGTGGATGCTGATTGCAGCCATGAAATTAAAAGACGCTTACTCTTTGGAAGGAAGGTTATGACCAACCTAGATAGCATATTAAAAAGCAGACATTACTTTGCCAACCAAAGTCTGTCTAGTCAAGGCTATGGTTTTTCCAGTGGTCATGTATGGATGTGAGAGTTGGACTGTAAAGAAAGCTGATCGCCAAAGAATTGATGCTTTTGAACTGTGGTGTTGGAGAAGACTAAAAATAGTTAAAATGGTAAATTTTATGTTTTGTATATTTGACCACATTAAAAAAGAATAAAGAAAAAAATATAATAGCTGGAAACCAAGCAAATGATACTGTAAGGCTTCCTAGAAGAAAGCAAGTCCAAAGTCACTTGATTAAAAGGCAGTGATATGACAGAAAAAGGATGAGGGAAGAAGGGAGGTCCAGTTGGACCACCTAACACTGATACTAAGAGGTGAGTCCTTCTCTTGCCAACAAACAAGAGAAGATGCCAATTATTTTGGCATTTTACCTCACTCTACCCTCACGACAGCCCTATGAACTGTGCATTCTGATACTACTTTGCAGGTAAGAACTAGGGCCCAAAGAAGTTAACAGAACTGCCTGAAGTTATAAAGAGTGTCAGATCTGGAATCTAAAACTAAGTTCTATCAGACTTCAAGCCTGGGCTTTTCATTAATTGTGACATCTAAATCAGTGTAAAGATAATACAATTTACCTCTCCAGAATCTCAGAGATAAAGAATCTCATCTAACTCTCAACATACAGGTGACGAAGCGGAGGCCTGAGGGAGTCACTGTTTACAGAGTTATACACAGGTGATGGGTGCTACTATTTGTAGCTCCAGGATATTTGCTCTGCGGAGTGAAAGAAATGATCTTCATATTCCTTGACTTTAATATTCTTCTCAGCTTTCCAATTCTACAGTGGAGAAAATCCCTCTGATCTTAAACCTGGGTGGGGCCCAAGCCTATCTAAAAGTTAAAGGCCAACTGCTGCTGGGCTTGGCAAGCGAAGACAGACTCTGTCATCCCTCACCTTTCCCCTACATACAGGCTCAGCTCAGACACAGGAGCTCAAGGCTTATCTCACAGGAACAGGGACTTTTTCTTTCTATTTGCAGACCTCCTAACAAATTTAAACAGTGGGGTTGTTACTAGACAATCTCATTTTAGTCTGTTTTAGAAGTTTGCACACTGTAACTTCAAAAGAATCACCTCAGATGATATTCCTGAGAAGGGGGGGTGGGCAGTTAAGGGTTAAGGGGCTCCTGCTGCTGCTGCTGCTAAGTCATTTCAGTCGTGTCCAACTCTGTGCAACCCCATAGACGGCAACCCACCAGGCTCACCCATCCTTGGGATTCTCCAGGCAAGAACACTGGAGTGGGTTGCCATTTCCTTCTCCATAAGGGGATCCTAGTTGTACAGAAAAAGAGCAATCTAGTAGTTGTGGGGGAGAAGGCAATGGCAAGCCACTCCAATACTCTTGCCTACAAAACCCCATGGATGGAGGAGCCTGGTAGGCTGCAGTCCGTGGGGTCGCTAAGGGTCGGACACGACTGAGCGACTTCACTTTTCACTTTCACACATTGGGGAAGGAAATGGCAACCCACTCCAGTGTTCTTGCCTGGAGAATCCCAGGGACAGCGGAGCCTGGTTGGCTGCCGTCTATGGGGTCACACAGAGTCGGACACGACTGAAGTGACTTAGCAGCAGCAGCAGTAGTTGTGGGGGATGTCTGTGACAATCTTGATTCTATTTACAATGAGAGTTGGTCTCTAACCCCTGGACTGCGAGATCCCTGACGGGCAGCTTGGTAAGAAAGGAATTAAGGTTTTTCAAAGGTTTTTGAAAGAAATTTGGAACTTTGCACTAGGAACTAACTGGTAAGCAGGCAGAGAAGTTAAAGTTTGATTGTAGAGGGTGAAGGAATTTGGGGAAATTGCTAATACTGGAGGAGACCTGGCAGCTTAATTTAAGGCTGGGAGTTCAAAGACTGGGAAAACTGGAAGCTGAATTAAAGAAAATACTGGGTGAGGGAAGGAGAGAGGAAGATGTATTGGGGCTGTTTCACTGGGGAAGTAGATTCTGAAAGAAGTGTTAAGAAGGTGGGGGGAGTAGCTATGGTGAAGAGACATAGAATTCAGGTGGGCTATGGATCTAATACACTTCAGAATTCTTGCCTTGAGAAGCCCATGAACAATATGAAAAGGCAAAAAAGACGGGACACTGAAAGATGAACTCCCCAGGTCGGTAGGTGCCCAATATGCTACCAGAGATCAGTGGAGAAATAACTCCAGAAAGAATAAAGAGACGGAGCCAAAGCAAAAACAACACCCAGTTGTGGATGTGACTGGTGATGGAAGTAAAGCCTGATGCTGTAAAGAACAATATTGCATAGGAACCTGGAATGTTAGGTCCATGAATCAAGGCAAATTGGAAGTGGTCTAACAGGAGATGGCAAGAATGAACATCGACATTTTAGGGATCAGAGAACTAAAATGGACTGTAATGGGTAAATTTAACTCAGATGACCATTATATCTACTACTATGGGCAAGAATCCCTTAGAAGAAATGGAGTACCCATAACAGTCAACAAAAGAGTCCAAAATGCAGTACTTGGATGCAATCTCAAAAAAGACAGAATGATCTCTGTTCATTTCCAGGGCAGATCATTCAATATTACAGTAATCCAAGTCTATGCCCTGACCAGAAATGCTGAAGAAGTCAAAGCTGAACAGTTCTATGAAGACCTACAAGATCTTCTAGAACTAACACTCAAAAAAGATGTCCTTTTCATTACAGAGGCCTGGAATGCAAAAGTAGGAAGTCAACAGCTACCTGGAGTAACAGGCAAATCTGGTCTTGGAGTACAGAATGAAGCAGGGCAAAGGCTAATAGAGTTTTGCCAAGAGAACGCACTGGTCATAGCAAACACCCTCTTCCAACAACACAAGAGAAGACTCAACACATGGACATCACCAGATGGTCAATACTGAAATCAGATTGATTATATTCTTTGCAGCCAAAGATGGAGAAGCTCTGTACAGTCAGCAAAAACAAGGTTAAGATCTGACTGTGGCTCAGATCATGAACTCCTTATTGTAAAATTCATACTTAAACTGAAGAAAGTAGGAAAAACCACTAGACCATTCAGATATGACCTAAATCAAATCCCTTATGATTATACAGTAGACGTGACAAATAGATTCAAGGGATTAGATCTGATAGACAGAGTGCCTGAAGAATTATGGACAGAGGTTCGTGACACTGTACAGGTGGCAGTGATCAAGACCATCCCCAAGAAAAAGAAAGGCAAAAAGGCAAAACGGTTGTCTGAGGAGGCCTTACAAATAGCTGTGAAAAGAAGAGAAGCAAAAGGCAAAGAAGAAAAGGAAAGATATACCCATTTTAATGCAGAGTTTCAAAGAATAGCAAGGAGAGTTAAGAAAGCCTTCCTCAGTGATCAATGCAAGGAAATAGAGGAAAACAATAGAATGGAAAATATTAGAGATCTCTTCAAGAAAATCAGAGATACCAAGGGAACATTTCATGGAAAGATGGGCTCAGTAAAGGACAGAAATGGTATGGACCTAACAGAAGCAGAGATATTAAGAAGTGGCAAGAATACACAGAAGAACTATACAAAAAAGATCTTCATGACCCAGATAACCATGATGGTGTGATCACTCACCTAAAACCAGACATCCTGGAATGCGAAGTCAAGTGGGCCTTAGGAAGCATCACTACGAACAAAGCTTATGGAGATGATGGAATTCCAGTTGAGTTATTTCAAATCCTAAGACGATGCTATGAAAGTCCTGTACTCAATATACCAGCAAATTTGGAAAACTCAGCAGTGGCCACAAGACTGGAAAAGGTCAGTTTTCATTCCAATCCCAAAGAAAGGCAATGCCAAAGGATGCTCAAACTACTCCACAATTGCACTCATCTCACACGCTAGCAAAGTAATGCTCAAAATTCTCCAAGCCAGGCTTCAACAGTACGTGAACCGTGAAATTCCAGATGTTCAAGCTCGTTTTAGAAAAGGCAGAGGAACCAGAGATCAAATTGCCAACATCTGCTGGATCATCGAAAAAGCAAGAGAGTGTCAAAAAACATCTACTTCTGCTCTATTGACTATGCCAAAGCCTTTGACTGTGGACCACAACAAACTGTGGAAAATTCTTAAAGAGATGGGAATACCAGACCACCTGACCTGCCTCCTGAGAAATCTGTAGGCAGGTCAAGAAGCAATAGTTAGAACTGGACATGGAACAACAGACTGGTGCCAAATTGGGAAAGCAGTACATCAAAGCTGTGTATTGTCACTCTGCTTATTTAACTTCTATGCAGAGTACATCATGAGAAATGCTGGACTGGATGAAGTACAAGCTGGAATCAAGATTGCCAGGAGAAATATCAATAACCTCAGATATGCAGATGACACCACCCTATGGCAGAAAGTGAAGAGTAATTAAAGAGCCTCTTGATGAGGGTGAAAGAGGAGAGTGAAAAAGTTGGCTTAAAACTCAACATTGAGAAAACTAAGATCATGGCATCTGGTCCTATCACTTCATGGCAACTAGATGGGGAAACAGTGGAAACAGTGATAGACTTTATTTTCGGGGGTTCCAAAATCACTGTAGATCATTACTGTAGCCATGAAATTAAAAGATGCTTGCTCCTTAGAAGAAAAGTTATGACCAACCTAGACAGCACATTAAAAAGCAAGAGACATTACTTTGCCGACAAAGGTCCATCTAGTCAAAGCTGTGGTTTTCCCAGTAGTCATGTATGGATGTGAGAGTTGGACTATAAAGAAAGCTGAGTGCTGAAGAATTGAAGTTTTTTAACTGTGGTGTTGGAGAAGACTTTTCAGAGTCCCTTGGACAGCAAAGAGATCCAACCAGTCCATCCTAAAGGAAATCAGTCCTGAATATTCATTGGAAGGCCTGATGCTGAAGCTGAAGCTCCAATACTTTGGCCACCTGATGCGAAGAACTGACTCATTGCAAAAGACCCTGAAGCTGGGAAAGATGGAAGGTGGGAGAAGAAGGGGACGACAGAGGATGAAATGGTTTGGATGGCATCACTGACTCAAAGGACATGAGTTTGAATAAGTTTTGGGAGTTGGTGATGGACAGGGAAGCCTGGTGTTCTGCAGTCCATGGAGTCGCAAATAGTCGGACATGACTGAGCAACTGAACTGAACAGGATCTAATGTGAATAAAGTAAGATTTGAGAAGGAGTACTGAAGATGCTGTCTAGAATTCTGTGAGGGTGGGCTGAAGTTGCAGAGAGCAGTGTGGGTTAGGGAGGATATTTCAGGGGGAGGAAAGTGGGGGAATGTTGAGGAAGGTTTGGTAGGGGTTAAGGGTTTCCAGGTAAAGACTGGACTTAGAATGCTGAGGACTTGGAGGGTAAGGTAAATATCTGAGTCAGCTTGGGGGACTGACGGGTGTTAAAACAGAAGAGGACTGGAGACGTGGGGAGTGGTGCTGAGGGTTCTGGCAGCAGCTGTGAAAAAGGTGGTGGTGGGAAAAGTTGAAGGAGAGTAACTATCAGTATTATGTATCAGGAACTGACCCATCCCTATTCTGGGCAGGAATTCAGGGAACACCTTAGCTGGAAGCATAAGAGTGATGTTGGACACATGCAGGTTGTACATTTTTTTCAGAGAGAAATATGAGGGACGATTAGATATCTGATTGGAAGTTTAGTTTTTGGAGGAGTCTGAGAAGAGTTCAAGAGAGAAAATCGAAGAGAACTATGATGGTGGTGGTGTGTCTGTGTTGGCGGGGGGCGGGGGGGGTTGGATTCTGGAAGAGAACTTGAGAGTTCTGAATTTCCAGTGCCAGGGGATTTTCAGACTGGAGAATGCGGCAGCGTCCCAGGTAAAGCTTTGGGGGTGCAAGAGGGTTCAGCAGAAGAGACAAGAGTGACTGGAGAAAGGCTGGAGCCGAACCCTCGGCTGGCTGTGGGCGACGGGGACCTGGAAGCCGGGCTCACCTGGGCAGGCTGTCCTGGTAGTGCATAGTGGGCACGATGCTGCGCTGCAGGTACTGGCTGGGCTCGAAGCCGGTGCTCAGGAGCCGACATAGGGCTCCCGGGCCAACAGCACGACCCCGGGACCAGGAGCGCAGCAGCAGGCGGGCCACCATCGTCCCAGGAGGCGGCAGCAGCTAGAACGCGGAGAATAGGGAGTTCTGCTGTACGGAGATCAGGCCGCGGCCCTCAGTGCCCGGCGACGACCGGTCAGGTACTACAGTACACTTTGTGCCCTTCCGCGGGGCCACTTCCGGCTCCCCGGCCCCGCCCACGGAAGGCCCCGCCCACAGACGGGCCGCCCACAGGCCCTACGAGGGTCCCGCCCACCGCAGAGTGGGCGGGGCCCCGGCCTCCTCGCTCCGTTTACTGATCTCTACTCTTGCCTGGAAAAGCCCATGGATGGAGGAGCCTGGTAGGCTGCAGTCCATGGGGTCGCTAAGGGTCGGACACGACTGAGCGACTTCACTTTCACTTTTCACTTTCACACATTGGAGAGGGAAATGGCAACCCACTCCAGTGTTCTTGCCTGGAGAATCCCAGGGACGGGGGAGCCTGGTGGGCTAGAATCCCAGGGACGGGGGAGCCTGGTGGGCTTCCGTCTCTGGGGTCACACAGAGTCGGACACGGCTGAAGTGACTTAGCAGCAGCAGCAGCAGGCGGTCAGAAAACCAGTTTGGAAGCCACGCCCTTCTCCTGTTTTGGAACAAGGTAGAAACTGGAGAAAAAGAGAAGCCGAAAAAAAGTTTTGGAATCTGATAAATGGGGAAATTTTTAAACGTCCATTTCCTCATTTGAAAAGATCATTCAACCCATTCTCACGTTCCTAGATATGAAATGAAACGACTTGGTGTGGATAGTGTCTGGTGCTGTAAGCTGTAAATGGTGGTTGTTGTTGTTGCTGGTTTAGTCGCTAAGTCGTGTCTAGTCACCCGTCAAATTTGCCCAGCAGAAAATTTTGACATACCCTGATCAGCACTACACAGCCGTCCTGCAAGCTCATTTGAGCCGATGTTAGAAAACATGTGTGCAGGAGTTCCCTGGCGGCCCAATGGTTAGGACTCCGAGCTTTCCCTGCTGTAGTCTGCATTCAGTCCCCGGCGGGGGAACTAAGATACTGAAAGCCACGCGCGGCAGAAAACAAAAATATAATTCATACAGAAACTGTGCAGAAGCTTGAAACCATGGAGGGTTCCATCCAGTCACCACGTCTATACAGAAAACTCTTTGTTCCAAAGACAGGAAGTTCCCGCAAAACAAGGCATCACATTCCCTGCTTTCAGCTGCAGCTGAGAATTAGGTAGGCTAGACTCCTGTTTTACATAAGAAAGAGAGGTGTCAAAAGACAAAAAATCTTGCTGTCTGGCTTGAGGTACAGAATTCCATTCCAGGCACAGGGTTTTCCCTTAGCTTCACTCTCACTCCAGGCCCTGTGAGTTTGAGGTAGCCCAGTACATCTGCTCTGACCCATAACTAACTAAGCGGTGCCAGAAGTTGGAGCACGACTGAAAGAGTATTGGACTGGGAGTCGGGAGACCTGAATTTTGGTCTCAGCTTTGTCCTTATCCAGTTAGGTAACCCCTGATTGAACACAAAGATCACCAATCAGCCCATACTCATTCAGTGGTAACTACAAATCCCTGAGAACTGAACATGAAACTTAAGAATAGTGACTACCTAATTGTTCTCCTTTGAGGGGAGACAGACAGAGCTGATCCAATTCTGAAACATGAATATCATTTGCCTGTAGTGTATAGGGCCCGAGGGAGCATATCAAATGTTTTCTGAAAAAGTTCACTTCAAATCCTGACAGTTTTCAAGGCCTTGAAACCCGAGGCAAACAACAGGAGCTATGTAGAGCTAAGGAGATCAGAGGACCCAGAAGAAACAGCGGACACAATAGAAGAGCAATGGCTCAGTTCTAGAGACAGAGGGCCAAGGAATAGAGCCCATCTTGTCTAACAGATGAAGAGGGGCTCAATAGCCTTCTGGGGTGCATGGGCAATAGTACCAAATCTAACCCCTCAGGCAGCTGTCCAAAGCCCTTTTTTCTGGTACCTGTTTGCTTTTCCACTTCCCTTCATGTCTCCCTAAGAACCCTATGCTGTAGTAACACTGAACTGTTCACCATTCCCAGAGCTTGTCCTTACTCCATGTCTTTTTAAAAATGCTCTACCTACTGTCGAGGGCTTCCCTGGTGGCTCAGATGCTAAAGAATCTGCCTGCAATGCAGGGGACCTTGGTTTGATCCCTGGGTTGGGAAGATCTCCTGGAGAAGACGAAATGGCTACCTACTCCAGCTTTCTTGCCTGGAGAATTCCATGGACACAGTCCATGGGGTTGCAGAGTCAGACACTACTGAGTGACTAACACTTTCACTTTAACTACAGTCTGGAATGTTTTTTCTGTGCATCTCTTCCTAGTAAACCGACATCCTTCAAATCCCATTTCAAAACTCACAATCTCTGTGAGGTCTTCCTCAATCCTCATCCTTCCTCCTTCCCACAAAAACAAATTCCTCCCTCTGATTCCGCAGCACTTTTCATAATCCTTTACTGTTATATATGGAAACAGAACTATGTTATTGAATATGATTCATTATCCAAGGCAGAGATCTTGCTTTCATTTATGTACCTGGTGTCTAGCACAGGGCTTATCATGGGTAGGTGCTTGCATTTTCTCCTTGGGATGGCCCTGGGGCCTGTAACACAGTAAGGGTAAACATGAGCTGGAAAACCAGAAACACCATTTTTTTTTAAATTTTTATTTATTTTTATTTTTTAATGTATTTGTTTTAATTGGAGGCTAATTACTTTACAATATTGTATTGGTTTTGCCATACATTGACATGAATCCACCCCGGGTGTACATGTGTTCCCCATCCTGAACCTCCCTCCCACCTCCCTCCCCATATCATCCCTCTGGGTCATCCCAGTGCACCAGCCCCGAGCATCCTGTATCATGTATCAAACCTGGACTGGTGATTCGTTTCACATATGATAATATACACGTTTCAATGCCATTCTCCCAAATCATCCCACCTTCACCCTCTCCCACAGAGTCCAATTGCTTTACAGAATTTTGTTGATTTCTGTCAAACTTCAACATGAATCAGCCATAGATATACATACGTCCTCTCCCTCTTGAACCTCCCTCCCATCTCCCACCCCATCCCACCCCTCTAGGTTGACACAGAGCCCCTGTTTGAGTTTAGAGCAAATTCCCATTGGCTGTCTATTTTACATGTGGCAAGTTCCCATGGTACTCTCTCCATACGTCTCACCCTCTCCTCCCCTCTCCACATGTCCACAAGTCTGTTCTCTAAGTCTGTTTCTCCACTGCTGCCCTGCAAATAAATTCTTTGGTACCATCTTTCTAGATTCCATATATATGCTGCTGCTGCTGCTGCTAAGTCACTTCAGTCGTGTCCGACTCTGTGTGACCCCATAGACGGCCTCCCCCATCCCTGGGATTCTCCAGGCAAGAACACTGGAGTGGGTTGTCATTTCCTTCTCCAATGCATGAAAGTGAAAAGGGAAAGTGAAGTTGCTCAGTCGTGTCTGACTCTTAGCGACCCCATGGACTACAGCCTACCAGGCTCCTCCATCCATAGGATTTTCTAGGCAATAGTACTGGAGTGGCTTGCCATTGCCTTCTCCAAAATATTGTATACTACTGCATATATATGGCAGAGAAGGCAATCGCACCCCACTCCAGTACTCTTGCCTGGAGAATCCCGTGGACAGAGGAGCCTGGTAGGCTGCAGTCCATGGGGTCGCTAAGAGTCAGACACGACTGAGCAACTTCACTTTCCCTTTTCACTTTCATGCATTGGAGAAGGAAATGACAACCCACTCCAGTGTTCTTGCCTGGAGAATCCCAGGGACGGGGGAGCCTGGTGGGCTGCCGTCTCTGGGGTCGCACAGAGTCGGACACGACTGAAGCGAGTTAGCAGCAGCAGCAGCAGCATACAATATTTATCTTTCTGTTTCTGACTTACTTCACTCGGTATAATAGGCTCTAGGTTCATCCACCTCATTAGAACTGACTCAAATGTGTTCCTTTTTATGGCTGAGTAGTATTCCATCATGTAAATGTACCACAACTTCTTTATCCATTCATCTGTCAATGGACATCTAGGTTGCTTCCATGTTCTAGCTATTGTAAATAGTGCTGCAATGAACATTGAGGTACATGTGTCTTTTTTAATTTTGGTTTCCTCAGGGTATATGCCTAGGAGTGTGGTTGCTGGGTCATATGGTGGTTTTATTTCTAGTTTTTAAAGGAATCGCCATACCGTCTTCCACTGTATTCCCACCAAGAGTGCAAGAGGGTTCCCTTTTCTCCAGCATTTATTGCTTGTAAGCTTTTTGATGACAGCCATTCTGACTGGTGTGAGGTGGTATCTCATTGTAGTTTTGATTTGTACTTCTCTAATAATGAGTGATATTGAGCATCTTTTTAAGTGTTTCTTAGCCATCTGTCTTCTTTGGAAAAATGTCTATTTAGGTCTTTTCTCCACTTTTTGATTGGATTGTTTATCTTTCTGGTATTGAGTTGTACGAGTTGCTTATTTATTTTGGAAATTTGTAAATTAATCCTTTGTCAGTTGTTTCATTTGCTATTATTTTCTCCCATTCTGAGGGTTGTCTTTTTACCTTGCTTATAGAGACATGCCATATTTTGCTGTGTAGGAGTCAAGAAAGTTCCTTTACTCAGAAAAATTCTGAAGAATAAATTGTATTGAAGTATTCCAGAGTTATGCTCTGTTTTGAATTAATTATGAAAAAGCACAACATGGTGGCTAGGTTTAAATAATATTCTTATTGAACACAAAATTTCTTTAAAAAATAAACATTTTTAATTGAAATATAACTGATATATAACACTATGTTAGTTTCAGGTGGAAAACATAATGATTTGATATTTGTATGCACTGTGGAACAAATATCACAAAAAGTCTAGTTACCATTAGTCACCATCAGTTCAGTTCAGTTCAGTCACTCAGTTGTATCCGATTCTTTGCGACCCCATGAATCACAGCACACCAGGCCTCCCTGTCCATTACCAACTCCCTGAGTTCACTCAAACTCATGTCCATCAAGTCGGTGATGCCATCCAGCCATCTCATTCTCTGTCATCCCCTTCTCCTCCCGCCCCCAATCCTTCCCAGCATCAGAGTCTTTTCCAGTGAGTCAACTCTTCACATGAGGTGGCCAAAGTATTGGAGTTTCAGCTTTAGCATCAGTCCTTCCAATGAACACCCAGGATTGATCTCCTTTAGAATGGACTTACATAGTCACAGTTATCTTTTTTTTCCCCTTGTAATGAAGATTTCTAATATTTTCTAAGGTTTACTCTCTACGTAACTTTCAAATATGCTATACAGCATTATTAACTATAGTCACCATGCTGGACATTACATCCCCATGACTTACTTGTATTATAATTGGAAAGTGAAAGTGAAGTTGCTCAGTTGTGCCCTACTCTTTGCGACCCCATGGACAGTAGCCTGCACCAAGCTCCTCCATCCATGGGATTTTCTGGGCAAGAGTACTGAAATGGGTTGTGATTTCCTTCTCCAATGATAACTGGAAGGTTGTACATATTGACCCCCTTCACTCATTTTGCCCACCCTCCAACCCCCTGCCCTCTGGCAACAATTAGTCTGTTCTTTTTATCTATGATCTTGATTTTCTTTGTTTTCTTTTGTTTTTTAGATTCCACACATACATGAGACCATGTGGTATTTGTCTTTCTCTGTCTGACTTACTTCACTTAGCATAATACCTTCTAGGTCCATCCATGTTGTTACAAATGGCAAGATTTCTTTCTTTTTTATAGCTAAGTACTACTCCATATATATTTTTTGTTTATCCATATCTTCTTTATCCATTCATCCATCTATGGACACTTAGGTTTGTTTCCATATCTTGGCTATTGGAAATAGTACTGCGATGAACATAGAGGTCCATATACCTTTTCAAATAAGTTAGTGTTTTCATTTTCTTTGGATTTATACAAGAAGTAGAATTGCTGGATCAAATGGTAGTTCTATTTTTAAAATTTTGAGAAACCCCCATATTGTTTTCCATAGTGGTTGTAGCAGTTTACATTCCCTTCCAACAGTGCATGAGAGTTCTTTTTTTTTCCCCACATGCTTTCTTGGGCTTGCTCTCTACAAGATGGCAGAGTAGAAGGACAGGTGCTCATCTTCTTCAAGAAAACTAAAACTACGACTTGTTGCTGAACAGAACAGCTTCTAGAACTAACACCAAAAAAAGATGTCCTTTTCATCATAGGGGACTGGAATGCAAAAGAAGGAAATCAGGAGATACCTGGAGTAACAGGCAAGTTTGGCCTTGGAGTACAAAGTGAAGCGGGACAAAGGCTAACAGGGTTTTGCCAAGAGAACGTGCTAGTCATAGCAAACACCCTCTTCCAACAACACAAGAGATGACTTTACACATGGACATCACCAGATGGTCAATACTGAAATCAGATTGATTATATTCGTTGCAGCCAAAGATGGAGAAGCTCTATACAGTCAGCAACAATAAAACCAGGAGGTGCCTATGGCTCATCATGAACACCTTATTGCAAAATTCAAACTTAAACTGAAGAACGTAGGGAAAACCACTAGACCACTCAGGTATGACCTAATCTTCTATGATTATACAGTGGAGGCGACAAACAGATTCAAGGGATTAGATCTGATAGAGTGCTTGAAGAACTATGGATGGATGTTCGTAACATTGTATAGACGGTAGTGATCAAAAGCACCCCCAAGAAAAAGAAATGCAAAAAGGCAAAATGGTTGCCTGAGGAGGCCTTACAAACAGCTTAGAAGAGAAGAGACACGAAAGGCAAAGGAGAGAAAGATAGTATACCCATCTGAATGCAGAGTTCCAGAGAATAGCAAGAAATAAGAAAGCCTTTTTGAGTGAACAACGCAAAGAAATAGAGGAAAACAATAGAATGAGAAAGACTAGACATCTCTTCAAGAAACTTAGAGATACCAGGGGAACATTCCATGCAATGATGAGTAAAATAAATGACAGAAATTTTATGGATCTAACAGAAACAGAAGATATTAAGAAGAGATGGCAAGGATACACAGAAGAGCTATGCAAAAAAGATCTTAATGACCCAGAAACCACAATGGTGTGAATACTCACCTAGAGCCAAACATCTTGGAGCATGAAGTCAAGTGGGCCTTAGAAAGCATCACTACGAACAAAGCTAGTGGAGGTAATGGCATTCCAGCTGAGCTATTTCAAATCCTAAAAGATGATGCTGTGAAAGTGCTGCACTCAATATGCCAGTAAATTTGAAAAACTCAGCAACAGCCACAGAACTGAAAAAGTTAGTTTTCATTCCAATCCCAAAGAAGGGCAATGCCAAAGAAAGCGCAAACTACCACACAATTGCACTCATTTCATATGCTAGCAAAGTAATGCTAAAAATCCTTCAAGCTAGTCTTCAACAGTAGGTGAACCAAGAACTTCCAGAGGTACAAACTAGATTTAGAAAAAGCGGAGGAAACAGAGATCAAATTGCCAACATCTGTTGGATTATAGAAAAAGAAATAGAATTCCAGAAAAACATCCTCTTTTGCTTCATTGACTATGCTAAAGCCTTTGACTGTGTGGACCACAACAAACTGAAAAATTCTTAAAGAGATGGTAATATGAGACCACCTTATCTGTCTCCTGAGAAATCTATATATAGGTCAATAAGCAACAGTTAGAACCAGACATGGATCAAAGGACTGGTTCCAAATTGGGAACTGCTTATTTAACTTATATGCAGAGTGCATAATGAGAAATGCTGGGCTGGATGAATCACAAGCTGGAATCAAGATTGCTGGGAGAAATATCAACAACCTCAGATATGCAGATGACACCACCCTTATGGCAGAAAGTGAAGAGGAACTCAAAAGCCTCTTGATGAAAGTGAAAGAGGAGAGTGAAAAGGTTGGCTTGAAGCTCAACATTCAGAAAACTAAGATCATGGCATCTGGCCCCATCACTTCATGGCAAATAGATGGGGAAACAATGGAAACAGTGATAGACTTTCTTTTCTTGGGCTCCAAAATCACTGTAGATCGTGACTGAAGCCATGATATTAAAAGACGCTTGCTCCTTGGAAGAAAAATTATGATCAACCTAGGCAGCATGTTAAAAAGCAGAGACATTACTTTGCCAACAAAGGTCCATCTAATCAAAGCTATGGTTTTTCCAGTAGTCATATATGGATGTGAGAAGTGGATAAGGCTGAGTTCCAAAGAATTGGAGAAGACTCTTGAGAGTCCCTTGGACTGCAAGGAGATCAAACCAGTCAATCATAAAGAAAATCAGTCCTGAATATTCATTGGAAGGACTGATACTGAAGCTCTAATATTTTGGCCACTTAATGAGAAGAGCCAGCTCATTGGAAAAGACCCTGGTGCTGGGAAAGATTGAAGGCAGGAGGAGAAGAGGACGACAGAAGATGAAATGGTTGGATGGCATCACTGACTCAATGGACATGAGTTTGAGAAAGTTCCAGTAGTTGGTGATGGGTGCCCTGGACAGGGAAACCTGGCGTGCTGCAGTTCATAGGTTCGCAAAGAGTCAGATATAACTGAGTGACTGAACTGACTGAACTTGCTATTTACCAAGTACGTTTTAAGTAAATTCAATTTATTTATTTATTTTTGGCTGTCCTGTGTTTTTGTTGCTTCTTGGGCTTTTCTCTAGTTGCTGAAAGCAGGGGTTACTCTTCAGCTGCATTGTATGGGTTTCTCATTAAAGTGGCTTCTCTGTTGCTGAGCACGGGCTCTAGGGCACCCAGTTCAGTTCAGTCGCTCAGTCGTGTCGATTCTTTGCAACCCCATGGACTGTAGCATGCCAGGCTTCCCTGTCCAGGGCACCCAGGCTTCAGGTGTTGTGGTTCACAGGCTTCAGAGCACAGGCTCA
Source organism: Moschus berezovskii (assembly GCF_049115385.1). Lineage (NCBI taxonomy): Eukaryota > Metazoa > Chordata > Mammalia > Artiodactyla > Moschidae > Moschus > Moschus berezovskii. Next base: position 28,067,368 of record NC_142463.1, on the reverse strand, counting down.
ACAGTTGTAGCGCACAGGCTTAGCTGCTCAGTGACATGTGGGATCTTCCTGGACCAGGGATCAAACCTGCATCTCCTGCATTTATTAAAGGCAGATTCTTTACCACTGAGCCACCAGGTTAGCCCTGCCAGGTACTTCTTAAAACCCTAAACTTCTTCATAATGAAGGTCAAATTATTTAGCCTAGCACACCTTTGTGATCTTGTTCCCAGTTTCTTCTCTGACCTTCTTCATGGGTAAACTCAAATCTTTTCTAAAATGTTATGTTATTTTATACCTCTTCTTGTTCCTACTTGGCCTTATTCAACTTTTATACTTGTTGCTAACTTCCCCTCCCACAGAGAAGCCTTCCTTGCCCTTGACTGAACAGCCTGGCTGAGCCCTCACACCCCTGTCCCATATAAAGCACCCCATATCCAACATTTATCGTTTGCTTTGTTGCTGCTGTTCTTTTGTTTTTCCTCCTCACCAAGTTCAATGCCTGGCACAGAGTAGAAGCTCAACAATTATCAGCTGATTGAATCAGAATTGGCTGAGAGCAGATTTAAGAAGATTTTGAGCCCCAGGATTACCTGGGTCACTTATTAAAACTATGAATGCCTGAGCCCTACCCTTGGAAATTCTGATTCAGTAGATCTCGTGTGGGGGCTGAGAGGCCACACTTTACAAAATCTCTTAGGTGATTCTAACTTACAGTCTGGTTAAGATCAACTGTTCTAAACCTTTGCTATTCAAAGGGCAGCCAGTGGACTGGAATCACCTGAAGGCTAGTTAGAAGTGGAGACTCTCAGGCTCCATCCCAGAACTACAGAACACAGAATTTGCATTTTAACAAGATCCTCAGGTGATTTATAGGTACATTAGCATTTGGGAAACAGTGGTCTCTTCCACTGGACCAGTTCCACCTGCATCATACAAAGATCTATTTGTCAATGGTATTCACCACTTTGTAATTTTCAAAGCACATTTCAAATAGTGAAAGGAAAAACAACCAAAGATTACTGACTGCCATCCTCTGCTGTGTGCTGTGCCCATGTTACGGCATTTAACCCTCACAGCATGCCTTTGAAACAGGCACGGGCCACGATACCCAGAACTCTAAGAGTTAAACCTATGAAATTGATCCAGGAGAGGTTCTCAAAGCAGATATATGTAAAGACAGCCTACCGAGTGTGACTAAAGTCATGTGATTAACATGTACCTTCCTGAAGGGTCACCATGAACATGTTAGTTGCTCAGTCCTATCTGACTCTTTGCAACCCCATGGATTGTAGCCCACCAGGCTCCTCTCTCCATGGAATTCTCCAGGCAAGAATGCTGGAGTGGGTTGCCATTCCCTTCTCCAGGGGATCTTCCTCACCCAGGGATTGAACCCAGGTCTCCTGCATTACAGGAGGATTCTTTACCATCTATACTGCTGTTCATATTCTTTGGCCCAGAGAATCCAAAGTTCTTTGGGTCAATTTCAGAGTGCCATTTAAAGTCGATCTTTAACCATCTTTTTTTCCAGAGAGAATGCAACCAAGGCGCCTCTATGATGCTCCTAATATTAGATTATCAGAATTTCCACCTGCTTCACATGGCTTCTTTAATTAGCAGAACGTGACAGGAGAAGGCAGCCTGAACCATGATATATAGCTCACCCACATTGTATTTTAGAGGCCACCTGATAATTTGAAATGGTGTGATGTGAGTTGCTAATAAAGCCTGACTTTATGTGTACAATTTTAAAATAAGGCAACTCTCCTGAATTAAAAACTGTTAATCAGGACCCACAGCTTCAAGGCTAGCTATGCAAATCTGTTGTGAACTATGTTTACATTCCTGCCACACGGTGGCGCCACCTTAGCCGATTAACAGAAAACAGGGTCCGTCGATGTTGTCTGAAGGAGACATACTCTAGAATGTCTTCTAATAACTGTGGTGGGTTTTATTTCGTTTTTGTGTCCTAAAATCCCTTTAAATATCTTTTAATAATGTTTTCCAAACATTCCATAACCAATGGTGCTGCTGAGAATTCTGAAAAACAGGGCCAGAGATCAGTTACAATGGAAAGAAGGTTAGAGGTGATTTTAAAAAAAACAATCACCTGCTATTCAAGTCGCAGAGAGGGCACCATAAAATATTGGCAGTGATACTGAGAATACAGAAGACAAAAGTATGCCACAGGGACTGTAGATTGATGCTTTCCTGGAATGGATTTCTAAAAATTATTCCTAAGGGAAAAGGAGCCTTGAATGACAGGCACTTGGAGTCCTGCCCTGGGTGGAAAGGATTTGTTTATCTCACCTTCTCAGCCATATGCTGGGAGATCTGAAAGGACCAGACTCTGGATTAGCTGTTGTTTTGCTAAGCTATTAGGGCACGGACTATGGAGTGAGACAGTCTGAGTTCCAATCCTGCTCCCAAAAGTGTGATCCTGGGCAAGCCATAAGTCTGCATCTTACCTCCTCATCTGTAAAATGGGCACGTGACTGTGCCCACCTCACGGGGCTATTGTGTGAGAGCTAAATGGTGACAATCTAGTTGGGGCTTCACACAGTGTTTGGGGGCAGAGAAAGTGCTCATTAAATGTTGGCCATCCTGCTTCTCCTCGGCATCCCCTTACCCCTGCTTAGGGTTCTGCCAAATTCCCAGGAGATGGAGAGTTCTCACCCCCGAGAGAATTCTTTCCCCTTCATCTCTCTTTATATCTGACATGTAACTGACAATGCACGTCCTGGAAAATCAGTATATTATTCCGTTCTATGCCAGTCTCATTTTGAAATCCATGGGGAAATTTTTCTGAAATTGTTGGAAAGGCTATCAACCCTGTGAATCAAGACTGGCACGATGTCGGCAGAGTCTTCATGGACCGTTCCCTCCCCTTTGCTACATCTACCCCTCCTTCTCTGGGCTTCTCTGACCACCTCCTCACTTTCCTGGTGCCTTCACCTGGACCTGCTGGGTGAAACACAGCACCCCATGAGCCAGCCCAGAGTTCTCCCCACCTCCTCCATCAAACCTCAGAGATCTGGGCTCCATCAGAAACTTCCAGACTCCTTCTCCTCTGGAGGACCTGTTTCATGTGAGGGAAATAGGATATTTTAGGGATGAGTAAAAGGCTAATAGAGGCTAAGAGGGGATTATAGGGACCCTTCTCCCCCTCCTTGAAGTAGTATTTATGTGGGAAGACTTGAAGGCAAACTTTGAGGGCTGGGAGTAGAGATTGCTCTGGACTGGGAGCCTCTAGCCTGAAGTCCCTTAGGCAACTGGACAAGTCCAGAAGAGGGAGAGCAGGAGTATGACTCCTGAGAGTTTCAGCTCTGTCTCCTGAAAGGTTCGCTACCAAACTGCACTTTGAAAACCATCTATTGGGCTTCCCTGGTGGCCCAGTGGTTAAGAATCCACCTTGCAATGTAGGGGACAGTGGTTCAATCCCTTGTCTGGGAAGATTCCACATGCATCGGGGCAACTAACCACAATTACTGAGCGCACACACCCTAGAGCTCATGCTCTGCGACAAGAGAAGCCACCACAGTGAGAAGCCCACGCACCACCAGAGAGTAGACCCCACAGCAGTAAAGAAGGTCTGTGTGCAGGCTTGGTAATGCTCTGGAAAGGGCCCGGAGACCTGAATAGATGCCCTGAACTCCGTCACTAATTTGCTGTGTGACCTTGAACTAGTCGCTCCTTTCAACCTCATTTCTGAAAGTGAGGGGATCTAACAGCATGGTCTCTGCGATCCTGATGAGGGTTGCCTCCTCCTGATGCCGTCATATCCCCTCTGCCATCTCAAGCCCCTGAGAGACATACAGTTGTCTCTTCTGTAGCTCCTTGTACCACGTCCAGAATAGGTACATACTTGGTATATTATGCGTGAAAGACAAAAAGCTGATAGAGCATCTACATGTACCAAGCACTGTGCCAGGGATTCTAGTGAGCATTATGCATAATTCTGACAACACCTTGAGGGAGGGATTTTTTAAATTTTAATGCTAGAAATCAAGTTGATCACACCTTTTGCTTCGGGTGGGTGCATGCTCAGTTGTCTGATTCTTTGCAACCCCATGGACTGTAGCCTGCCTGCCAGGCTCCTCTGTCCATGGAATTTTCCAGACAAGAATACTGGAATGGGTTGACATTTCATCCTCTACGGTATGGCCCGTTATTGTCATTGGTCTCTGCAATGTTATTTTCTGGTTTTATTTTTCCCCCTCACCATTAATCTCTGTTCATAGGCATCCATTCTAGTGCATTTGTTGCTGCTGCTGCTGCTGCTAAGTCACTTCAGTCGTGTCCGATTCTGTGTGACCCCATAGACGGAAGCCCACCAGGCTCCCCCGTCCCTGGGATTCTCCAGGCAAGAACACTGGAGTGGGTTGCCATTTCCTTCTCCAACGTGTGAAAGTGAAAGTGAAGTCGCTCAGTCAGGTCCAACCCTTAGCGACCCCATGGACTGCAGCCTACTAGGCTCCTCCATCCATGGGATTTTCTAGGCAAGAGTACTGGGGTGGCTTGCCATTGCCTTCTCCGAGTGCATTTGTTACAGATCTGTAAATAGGCATGTATCCTTGTAAAATATATTTTCTTGTTTCATGTATGCTTCTGTCTTTTGTATTCATGTCTGTGGTATTGTGAAACATGTTCTGCCCCTTAGGTCTTTACCCAACCCTGTTTTGAAGGATCATTCCTGTTGCTATATGTGTGTCTAGTCCATTGCTTACATCTACTCTCAGAAACCCTGTAGCCACACCCACCACAGTTTACTTCTCCTTTTCTCTGGTAGTGAAAACTTTCATTCCCTTTGCCGTCTGCCATCACAGACACCACCACAGGGACAGAGGGGCGGGGCGAGACCCCCCTCCAACATGTCTCCTTATTTATACACCTACAAGAGAACTTCTCTGAGCTACATCCAAGACCTCAATTGCTGGGTCACAGGGCACATGCAAAGTAGAAATTTTAGTGCCAATTTTAGAGCTGAGAAAACAACTTAGCTCACACAAAGAGAAATTGAGGCTCTAGGATTCATTTCCAGGATTTATGCCTCCAGATCCTGGGCTAGTTCCAAGGGGCCTTTATAAATAACCACATCTGGTCCAATCAACGCAGCAAGTAGTTTCCCTATTGTGTGGCTGTCAATGATGAACTCAGATAAACTGACTGGGTTGTCTAGACATCTTGGCATTTGCTATTAAGAGCATACTCACCATGCTGGGTACATTGCCCTGAGACTGTGGTTTGAAAAACTCTTGCTTCTTTGTGTTACTAACAATCTCTTGCACGTTACAGCAACAAGCAGTTAAAAGCATGTCCCATGTGTATTGTCTTACTTCTCATAACGACCCTGTGAGGGAGGAACAATCATCATTTCCATTTTACAGCAAAGGAAACTGAGACTCAGTGTCATTTCTCTGTAAAGTGACAGAGCTGAGAAGCAGACCCAGGCCTTGGAGACCAAGTCTGGTGTAATTTCCACCACCACGTCAGAGCTGATAGCCTAGGAAAACCAACCTGCCCCGCACAGTCAGGCATTTGAATGAGATCACAAAAGCTCAGAACTTTGTAAATCCTGTCTGCAATTGTTTGGCCTTCAGCAGAGCCAGCTCCAGCAAGGAGAGACCCCTGCTGGTACACAGAAGGGCACCAGGGAGAGCATCCCAAATGGCCATTACAGAGCTACAGCATTCTACTCTGTGTCCACTGGTGGCAGCAAGCCACTGTGCCCTGTACCAATAAGGGAACCATCTGACTTTGCTCTCTGACTCTCTCCCCAGACAGTGAGAATCATCACTGATGTTCACAGAATCTCTCTGCTTTTGAAGACTTCCATGACAAACACCTTGAGTTTAATTTATTCCATCCCAGTGAGCTTGCAAAGCTGTGTAATTTTTTAAAATGTCATTCCATTTGACATTTACTAATTACTCTTTGCTGGGAAGGGTGCTCAGCCCTGGGGTTTTATTTATTTATTTTTAAATCTTTAAAAACAGTTTTGACTGCATCCTGAGGCATGTGAGATCTTAGTTCCACCACCAGGAATTGAACCCACATCTCCAGCACTAGAAGTGCCGGGACACCTCTTTGTGTCTCTGTGATCAGAAGCAGCAATCAGCGATCAGAGCACAGCCCTCTGGTACTTGAAGGACCTCTCTGTCTCCAGTAAGCTGCTCCAGGAACCCATGCATAGCTGTCTACCAGGAGCCTGGGATGGAGGATGGACAGCTGCTACTGTGCGAAGAGTTGACATTGACCCAAATTAACTGCCATTTAACATCCAAGCCTTCATCTGGAAGTTACAAGCCTGGAACAGACTTCAGAGTACCAGAATAGGTACATCAGATGGATTCTGCAAGAGCAATTGTTGTCTAGGCTGGAAGATAGATTACTGGTGTTTTTTAGTGTGCCCTGTCCCTAGAACCCCCTCCTGTGTTTAGTCTGAAAGCATTGCTTGGTACAGTAGATGGACTGAGAGGAAAGAACACTCAGGCAGTGGGAACAGAGTGTGCAGGACATACAAGAAAGGGCATGGGCATGCTGGGGAGGTGACAGGAATTTCAGTATGAGTGAGGTAAGGGAAGGAGGAAGAAAGGAAGGAAAAGTAAAGAGAAGGGGACAAGGAGGACAGCCTTTGGCCTTTGTAATGAATACATTCTCATGGCACAGTTCCTGCTGATGTGCAAACTCAAACTTTTATTGGAGCATAGAATATGCTATGACCAACCAAAGGCTTTGCCCTTGAAATGCTGAGTAAACTTTACTTGTTCAACTTCTCTAAACATAGCTATAAAAAGAGCTAAACAGAGCTTGAAAAGGATGTTCTGAATTTTAAAAAGCATGGGGCAGGGCAGAGTCAGAAGAACCTCCTGCTGCTTTCAGGGAAGTTGTCTTCTCCCGGCTTTGGAAATGATGACTGCCAACTTGTATAGTTAACAGAAGTGAAAGATCCTGTGGTCCTCGTATTTCATGGGTACAGCAGCCTCTCAAGAACCTCTTCTGAGGCTTTTTCCTGCAGGCCTGCTGTCTTCCTCATCTCTGCTGCCTCCAGGCTCTCTCCCCAGTAACCACCCCCACAGCCTGTTTATCCACAGTCTAAACAACCAAGAATATCAAGGAACCCTACATTGTTGGTGGTATGAGAGCCTTTTGCATTGCATTTTATGAGCAATAAATAATAAGAAGACATGCTCCTGTTAGATGCTTAGTCCAGAAATAGTCCCCTGGGTGGGTGTAGCCCCAGAACTGGCACCATGCAACTGCTACTCATTTTGTGTGGCACTCAGGACTTTCCACAACATTTGTGAAATTCTAACATGCCATCTCGGAGAAGGCAATGGCAAGCCACTCCAGTACTATTGCCTAGAAAATCCCATGGATGGAGGAGCCTGGTAGGCTGTAGTCCATGGGGTCGCTAAGGGTCAGACACTACTGAGCGACTTCACTTTCACTTTCACACATTGGAGAAGGAAATGGCAACCCACTCCAGTGTTCTTGCCTGGAGAATCCCAGGGACGGGGGAGCCTGGTGGGCTTCCGTCTATGGGGTCACACAGAATCGGACACGACTGAAGTGACTTAGCAGCAGCAGCAGCAGCAACATGCCATCTGCATCTTTAAGAATCATTAAGTTCCGTTAAGTGAGGACTATATCTGAGGGCATTCAGATCCTCTGACTGAGTCAACCAGAAAGTTCAATTAACTAGAAAGCTCCATTTTCCAAATAATTCAGAATAACCAAGATTTCATTGGAATCTCCCTAAAAGCAAATATTCTGGACTAACTCCCCAGAATTTAATCTATGAACTTGGAGTTATATCAGCACATTTCACCTTAACCTAGAGGGCTATTCATTCCCTAGTCAATAATTTAGTTAGCATTGGTGGCTCAGATAGTAAAGAATCTGCCTGCAATGTGGGAGACTCAGGTTCGATCTCTGGGTTGGGAAGATCCCCTGGAGAAAGGAATGGTGCCCCACTCCAGTAGTCTTGCCTGGAAAATCCCAGGGAAAGAGGAGCCTGGTGGGCTACAGTCCATGGGGTCACCAAGAGTCAGATGCAACTAACACTTTCACTTTTTTCACTTTTCCATGTGCCAGGCACTGCTCTGGTTGTAGTAGTTCAACTTTCTAGGCAACAGACATAACCAAGGGGTAAGGGCTTAAGTGCACTCAGTTGAGCAGAATGAAGAGACTGCACTGTGGAAGTAAACAAGGACCACCCAAGTGAGAACAAACAGCAGCTGCTTCTGAGCTTGCTATAGCAAGGGAGTCAGCCATGATCCTTTGCATTTGACAGAGACTCAAAGCCAAGCAAGGGCGGAACCTCCCCTGGAGGTCCAGTGATGAGGACTGTGCACTCCCACTGCTGAGGTCCTGCGTTCAATCCCTCATCAGGGAACTAAAATCCCACGTGTGGTATGAACAAAACAAAAATTTTAAAACAGGGAGGATGATAGGTTTATTATGAAAAAAAGTGAGAGCTTCGGGGGTAATCTGATTGGAGGTTGTTGGCAAAGGGAAGTGGAAACAGCTGACTAGAAGTGGGGCATCTTTATGCAATTGGTTTGGGAAGCAAATTTGGATTTCTCTGGCTAGTCCTGAGTTGGAAGTGGGGACAAAGATTAGAAAAGCTGACCCGGTCCTAAATGTTTAGACCTGATTGCTGCATAGGTTGTGGGTAAGAGCTCAACTGTCAGCTATTGTCAATTTGTTGCCATTGTCTGTTTATATATTCAATCTCTCAGTACAAACACACGCCCCCAGTTTCCATTTTTGTTTTCAGATTATTCAAGACCTTGATCAAATGTGACACAAGCTAGAGGCAAAACTGGTTTAAGAGGTGAGGAAAGGAGTTCAGCACAGTGGTGAGTGGACAGCAGATATTTAATAAGTCCATGGTTTGTTACTGAGGCCGGCAGACAAGGCTAGGACTTCACGTTTCTGTTACAGCTCGTCCTCAGTTCGCTTCAGTTCATTTCATCCATTCAACAAATATTTCTATTTGTTACTGTTGTGTTAAAACTGTCTTCTGTGTCCTCCATTAGTTCTTTCTCCAATAACCGTCATCTGTTCTGATGTTTCAGCTTGGTTTCCCTCCCCCAAGTTTCTGAATTCTCTCAAATGGCTTGTAATGAGTTGAATAGTAGCCCCTCAAAAAGATATGTCTGCATCCTCCCTGTAATCTGTGAATATGACCTTATTTGGTAAAAGGATACTTGCAGATGTAATTAAATTAGGGTTTTTTAAGATGAGGAAATTATTCTCAATTGTCTGGGTGGATCCTAAATCCAATGTCAAGTGTCCTTATGAGTGAGTCAGAGGGGGACCACACAGACAGAGGAGAACAATGTGAAGACAAGAGACTGGGGAGATGGAGACGCAAAGCCAGGAATGCCAAGGGTCGCTGGCAGCCACCAGCAGCTCAGAGAGAGGCTTGGTTCTCCAGTGGATTCTCCCCTATGGTCTCTGGGGGTGGAAAGAATAAGTTTCTGTTTTTGAAGCCACCGAATTTGTGGTAATCTCTAAGCCATGTGTTTGTGTTGTGCTTGGGCTCAGTCATGTTTCTTTGTGACCCTATGGATTGGAGCCCTCCAGGCTCCTCTGTCCATGGGATTCTCCAAGCAAGAATACTGGAGCAGGTCGCCATTTTCTTCTCCAGGGGATGCTCCCAATCCAGAGATCAAACCCGTATCTCTTGCATCTCCTGCATTGGCAGGCGTCCGGACTCTTTACCACTGCGCCACCTGGGAAGCCCCACAGCAGCCACAGGAAAAGAATAGAGTCACCCAAAGGAAGAGATTACTTTTGTTCACGTGAAGTAGTTGTGCGATTTTCAATACTATGCTTATATAAACACTGTTAAAACCACCTAAAATTTTTTCAAAAGAAACAAAAGAATACCTATGATCCTCACCAGGCATATTGATTCTATTTCTTCATATTCTCTTCCACTCATTAGACTTATAAGTATTGTTAAACTAGTATTTGCGATTCTTTATTTTCATTCGACTTTAGAACGGAGACACTGTCCCGGGGGCCCCATGTCTTCACTGTTGTGTTCATGCTCGTATTTCATAAGGTGAAACTGCAAGCCTAAATTACTTAATCATATCCCTATGTTATGTATCTAGGCTATTTCTGAGCTTCTTGTTACAAATAATGTTGTAGTGAAGAATAAGAGCAATGATACCACCATTTGTGCTGCCATGATGCCATGTGCCCAGACAGTTCCCTTTATGTGTGGATTTTTTTTGGCTGTGCTATGAGCCTGGCAGGGAATTTCCCCTTTAGGTGATTTTTATCTAAGCCGCTCGACCAAGAATCCTTTGAAGCAAGAAAGAATTTGAGGGGGGAGATGGATATTACAGGTGAAGAAAATGGGGCTCTAAGAGGTAAATCAGTTCAGTTCAGTTCAGTTCAGTCGCTCAGTCGTGTCCGACTCTCCGCGACCCCATGAATCACAGCACACCAGGCCTCCCTGTCCATCACCAACTCCGGGAGTTCACTCAAACTCACGTCCACAGAGTCGGTGATGCCATCCAGCCATCTCATTCTCTGTCGTCCCCGTCTCCTCCCGCCCCCAACCTTTCCTAGCATCAGAGTCTCTTCCAGTGAGTATATTAAATTAAGAAACAGCATATAAAATAGTTAAAAGGTAGAAGCAACCCAAGTGTCCATTAACAGATGAATGGATAAGCAAAATGTGGTATGTACATAGGACGGAATATTATTCAGCCTCAAAAAAGAAAGAAAATTTTGCAATATGCTACAACATGGATGACCCTTGAGGACAAGATATTAAGTGAAATGAGCCAGTCACATGATTCCACTTATAGGAGGTTCCTAGAAGAGTCAGGCTAACAGAAATAGAAAGTAGAATGGTGGCTGCTGAGGGCTGGGGGGAGTGGAGAACGGGGAGTCACTGTTCAAAGGTCACAGAGTTGTGGTTTTACTAGATGAAAAGAGCACTAGAGATGGACAGGAGCAATAACTGCCCAACAGAATGAACATGCTGAATACCACTGAATGGTGCAGTTAAAAACGACCCATTCCCTGGTGTCCCAGTGGTTAGAACTCTACGCTCTCACTGCCAGGGGTCCAGGTTCAACTCCTGCTCAGCAACTAAGACTCCACAAGCTTCATGGCACAGCCAAACAAATTTTAAAAAATGGTTAAGATGGTAAATTATATTTTATGTGCACTTTGCCACTGTTTTTAAAAACTGAAAATAGAAAGCAGTGTGTATGTGATCCAGCAATTCTACTTTGGGGTATATACCAAAAAAATTGAAAGCAGAGATTCAAACAGATGTTTGTACACCAACATTCATAACAGTGTTGTTCACAAGAACCAAAAAAAGTGGAAGCAACCCGAATGTTCATGAATGGATGAGTAGATAAAATACGGTGTACAACCGAATATTATTCAGCCTCAAAAAAGAAGGGAATTCTGACACATGCTACAACATGGATGAACCTTGAGAACATTGTGCTAAGTGGAATAATCCAGTCACAAAAAGACGAATATTATATGATTCCACTTACACAAGGTACTTAGAGCCCGAAAGTAAAGTGATGGTTGCCAGGGGCTGTGAAAGAGTGGAATGGAGAGTTGGTGTTTAATGGGTACAGAGTTTCAGTTGGGAAAGAAGAATGAAAATGTTCCAGAAATGGAAGGTGCTGATGGTTGCACAACCGTGTGCATGTGCTTAATGCCACAGAATCACATACTTAAAAGTGGTTAAAAGAGTAAATTTTGTGTTATGCATATTTTAGCCCAAAGGAAAAAGAAATAAAGAAGCAATATGAAAGTTTTTGCAAAAAACTAAATGCAGAAAAATGTTTGGGGGTATAAACTGAAAAGCTATTTCTGGGTGTTAAAATACAGGATATTTTTGTGTTTTTCTTACTTTCAACAATAAACATGTATTCTTTGAAGCATTTTCTTATTTAGTTGGAAAAAGGAAGGAAATAGGCAGTAGAAATACAAATGCACTGATGGGCATTGTTGGGAGGGAAGAGTGTACCCCTACCCGTGTGATGTGAGCCACCCCTCAGCCTCTTTGGCCCAAGACCCTCTTCTGGGAAAGGACTAGTTCAGGTATTGATCGATGGAACATAACTAACTTTAGCGGTCTTCATGTAGGTTCCCCACAGTGGGGTGGGTCAGGACTATGAGTTTGAATGCTGGGCCCAGTGACTCTGCCCATTGCCATGGCATTTTACTTCTGCAGTAAGGTCAGGGGGCCTGTGGGCTCAGGTTGTTTCTGTGCCTTGGTTATTGTGAACAGTCCTGCTGGGGGGAGGGCAGATATCTCTTTGAGACAGGAGTTTTGTCTTTTTTGGATATATTTAACTTCTTGATGCTCTTTATTGGATATTTAAATTGTGTAGGCTCTATTTTACCCAACTGCCTCTAGAAGGCAGCAATCCTTGCCGGAACTTTCTGGAAGCCCTGGTAAAGGAAGCCAGGGAAGCGATTAGTTTGATCAAACATGTTAGACTTCAGTGTCTCTGCTGGATTCCTGTGAGCCTATCCCAGAAACATGGGAATATTTGAATGGGAAATCCTTTCAAATTGGATTTTGTCTTGAGTTTTCATCATAAGACTCTCCCAGACACCAGGTCTTCCTGTCTCATGGATCCAGTTTCACTACTGAAAATAAAAATTCAGTAAGATAATTATCTTTCTAAACTAACTTGATTACATTTTTGGCCTTTATTGCAAATATCACAAGTAGCTAATTGATGATTTCTAATGGGAAGAGTAACTTTCTTGGCAAGTGACTTATGTCCATATATATTCTGTATTTTAATTGTGTTTGTCAGTGTTTCTCACGTGGACTTGAGCTACTCAAGAGCAAGAATCCCATTATATGCCCACATAGTACGTCCTCATCTTTATGCTAGTTAGTTAAACAATTAACTTCTTTACAGAAGCCAGGAATACTAAATGCTGATGATAATGATCAATGCGTTTATTGCTTTACCTTGCTATATTTCTTATGCTTATGCTATGTATCAGGTATTGTTCTAGGTGCTGAGGATACAGTAGGAAGTAAAGATTCAGTTCAGTCGCTTAGTCGTGTCCGACTCTTTGCGACCCCGTGAACCGCAGCACGCCAAGCCTCCCTGTCTATCACAAACTCCCGGAGTCCACCCAAACCCATGTCCATCGAGTCAATGATGCCATCCAACCATCTCATCTTCTGTCGTCCCCTTCTCCTCCTGCCCTCAATCCTTCCCAGCATCAGGGTCTTTTCAAGTGAGTCAGCTCTTCACATTAGGTGGCCAAAGTATTGGAGTTTCAGCTTCAACATTAGACCTTTCAATGAACACCCAGGACTGATTTCCTTTAGAATGGACTGGTTAGATCTCCTTGCAGTCCAAGGGACTCTCAAGAGTCTTCTCCAACACCACAGTTCAAAAGCGTCAATTCTTCAGTGCTCAGCTTTCTTCACAGTCCAACTCTCACGTCCATACATGACCACTGGAAAAACCATAGCCTTGACTAGACGGACCTTTGTTGACAAAGTAATGTCTCTGCTTTTCAATATGCTGTCTAGGTTGGTCATAACTTTCCTTCCAAGGAGTAAGCGTCTTTTAATTTCATGGCTGCAATCACCATCTGCAGTGATTTTGGAGCCCCCAAAAATAAAGTCAGCCACTGTTTCCCCATCTAGTTTTCATGAAGTGATGGGACCGGATGCCATGATCTTAGTTTTCTGAATGTTAAACTTTAAGCCAACTTTTTCACTCTCCTCTTTCACTTTCATCAAGAGGTTCTTTAGTTCTTCTTCACTTTCTGCCATAAGGGTGGTGTCATCTGCATATCTGAGGTTATTGATATTTCTCCTGGCAATCTTGATTCCATCTTGTGCTTCCTCCAGCCCAGCGTTTCTCATTATGTACTCTGCATAGAAGTTAAATAAGCCGGGTGACAATATACAGCCTTGACATAATCCTTTCCCAATTTGGAACCAATCTGTTTTTCCATGTCCAGTTCTAACTGTTGCTTCCTGACCTGCATACAGGTTTCTCAAGAGGCATGTCAGGTGGTCTCATATTCCCATCTCTTTCAGAATGTTCCAGTTTATTGTGATCCACACAGTCAAAGGCTTTGGCATAGTCAGTGAAGCAGAAATAGATGTTTTTCTGGAACTCTCTTGCTTTTTCCATGATCCAGCGGATGTTGGCAATTTGATCTCTGGTTCCTCTGCCTTTTCTAAAACCAGCTTGAACATCTGGAAGTTCACAGTTCACGTATTGCTGAAGCCTGGCTTGGAGAATTTTGAGCATTACTTAACAAGCGTATGAGACGAGTGCATATTACAAAATGCAATTCCACCTGCTCCCCACCAAAAAATAAAAAAAGCACTTCATAAATCTTACCAGAAGCTGGGACCCATAGATTTGACTATTTTAAAAAAGAGAAAAGGAGGCAGGAAGGCAAGACTACGCTGCAGTACAGTAGAATAAGTGCAGATGAGGACTCAGAAATCTTTGGTTTACTCTGTGCTTTCTAACTGTCTGACCTTGGGGAAGTTAACTGACCTCTCTCTGCCTCAATTCCCTCATCTATGAAACAGGGATAATGAAAATAGTAACATTATAGTGAGGATTACGTTAATCAAACCAATGTAAAGTACTTAGAATAAAGCCCAGCACATGTTGAGTACCCAATAAACGTTAGCTATTTATTGTTGCTCCTGGTATGAACAACCCTCAGTAGGTCACATAACATCTCAGCTTCAAGTTTTTCCTTGTAAAACAGGGGATAATAGTAATATCTCCCTTATGGGTGAGGTTCAAGTGAGAGGAAGTAAGTGAAAGCGCTTTATAAACTGGGGGCTTAATCTAGAACTCAAAGCCTTTAGTGGGTAACTGTTCAGGGAACTCAGGGATATGAGGGGTGATGAGGTGGAAGGTATGGGGAGTCATGGAGATTGTGGGCAGAGCAAAAATCCAGCACTTAGTTCCAGCAATTGTGGTCATGCAGATGTTTCTAATGAAACCGCAAATCCAGATTTTTATGTAAGATCTCTAGTTTTTAAATTTTGGCCATTAAGTTGGATTTTTGTAAAACACTTTGAAAGCCGATCAAAATAAGGATACAGGCTGCCAACATGTGACCTGTTTTAAATTTTTGCAGCTATTACTTAATAAACCCTGGGGGAGAACTATAAAAACAGCTGATGCAAGAACTAAGCTGAAAAACCAAGAAACAACTGACATTAATTGGGTTCCATGTGTCACGCACATTATAGCATTTGATTTGCCCCGCAATCCCAAAAGATAGGCATTAGCATCTCTACTCTACAGATGTGGAAACTGAGGCCCAGAGCTGCCTAAGGTCACAGGATTGGTGAGAGGCCAATGGGGTTGAATGCCACCTCTCTGTTACTTTAAAACCCAATCTCTATTCAATCTGATGGTGTTGCAAGATTGCAACACAGTATCACCTGAGCCCACAGGCCCCTTGACTGCACTGCAGAAGTAAAATGCCATGGCAACGGGCAGTTAGTGAGCCCAGCATCCAGACTCCTTGCCCTGCTCTGCTTCACAAGGAAGAAACCTACATCAAGACCATCAAAGTTAACTCTGTTCTATCAATCAACCCCTGAACTAGCCCTTGCCCAGAAAAGGGTCTTGGGCATGAGCCTATCTTTTCCGTGAGGCTTCCAAATCAGACAACCTCAAGAGAAAGAGTGGGAGGACATTAGAGTCTCCAAATCAAAAATGGTCTCAGAACCAGCCCCCAAAGCAATGTACAAAAATGCAGCAAGGTCTATTAATACATTTTAACATATAAATGTTTTTTATATAAAACTGGAGTCCTTAATATAAAAAATGAATGCATTTTATGCTAAGAATCCAAACCATAAGTTTCTACATTGCTGTGGTTTAGACCAGTGGCTTTCATCACCCTCACCCCAATGCTGGGTCCACCTCCCCAAATTGCATCAAAATCTAGCGTTTGACAGGGGCAGCGGTGAGTTTTAAAAGTTCCCCAGGTAATCAACTGAGGATCACTGATCAAGTGTCTACTGAGAGAATTCAGCATGTACATTTCATTCAAGAGCTATTTCTCAAGGTACCAGATAAATAGTAGTGTTGGAAATACAGTGAGCAATAGAAAGGAAATGTCCTGACTTTAGTGGGGGGAGATGGAGAAGAAAAGCAAGCAAACAAAAGAAATATCATTTTAGGTATAATGATAAATATTATAAAGAAAAATAAAACACTTCAAGGGATAGAGAGTGATTAAGGAAAAGGTCATTTTATTGGACATCTTGGTTTCTTTAAATTGAGATTTTCTTTTGAGTAGGTAATACCTTCATAGGTTTAAAAAAATCAAAATGATAAAAAAAATGATACACCCTGAGAAGACTTGCTCCAACCTCTGACTTTCTCTATTCCATTTTTCTGGCCCAGTAGTTCTCAAAATAGGATCCCTTGACTGGCAACCTGGGAGCTTATTAGGAATACACGTTTTGTTCTCCATCCCAGAGCTACTGAAGCAGAAGTTCTGGGCATAGGACCAGTAATCTATGTTGTAGCAAGCCCTCCAGGTGATGCTAATACATGCTGGGGTTCATGAACCACTGATCTAGTCTAATAAATACACATCTCTCTTCATTTCTGATGTATCCTTCCAGTGTCTCTTTTGTAAATACCAGTAACATAAGTATTCATTTTTGTTTTCTTCCTTCTTACACAGTTACTATTCTGCACCTTAGTTTTTCACTTAACATGTGCTAAAGATCTTTCCATTTAAGTACAAAGTATTCTGTACTTTACTATTCTTTCACAGTGTGGATGTGTCTTGGGGTATTTAACCATCTCCCATGTAATGGTTGTAGGTTATTTTCATCTTTTGCTATTACTATTTGCTATTACCTTACTTATACCATTGTGCATGTGTCATTTCACATTTATACAAGTCAGAAGATGAATTCCTGGAAGTAGTGTGTAAGATCAAAGAGCAAAGGAATATGGAAATTTCATAGGGGGTATTTGTTGCTAACAGAAGTTTTTTCTTTCTTGTCTGCAATGATGAGACCATTTGTTTCACCACAAACTCACTAAAAACAATGTATTGGATTTTGCCAATTCAGTTCAGTTCAGTTCAGTCGCTCAGTTGTGTCCGACCCTTTGCGACCCCATGAATCACAGCACGTCAGGCCTCCCTGTCCATCACCAACTCCCAGAGTTTACTCAGACTCACCTCCATTGAGTCGGTGATGCCATCCAGCCATCTCGTTCTCTGTCGTCCCCTTCTCCTCCTACCCCCAATCCCTCCCAGCATCAGAGTCTTTTCCAGTGAGTCAACTCGTCGCATGAGGTGGCCAAAGTATTGCAGTTTCAGCTTCAGCATCAGTCCTTCCAATGAACACCCAGGACTGATCTCCTTTAGAATGGACTGATTGGATCTCCTTGCAGTCCAAGGGACTCTCAAGAGTCTTCTCCAACACCACAGTTCAAAAGCATCAATTCTTCGGCAATAAGCTTTCTTCACAGTCCAACTCTCACATCCATACATGACCACAGGAAAAACCATAGCCTTGACTAGACGGACCTTGGTTGGCAAAGTAATGTCTCTGCTTTTTAATATGCTATCTAGGTTGGTCATAACTTTCCTTCCAAGGAGTAAGCATCTTTTAATTTCATGGCTGCAATCAGCATCCACAGTGATTTTGGAGCCCCAAAAAATAAAGTCTTCCATTGTTTCCACTGTTTCCCCATCTATTTCCCATGAAATGATGGGACTAGATGCCATGATCTTAGTTTTATACCAAGCTGTTAGGTAAAAAAAATATTGTAGCTACTAGACATTTTGCTCTTTATTTCTCTTATTTTGAATGAAGTTGACCTTCTTTGCCTATGTTTAAGGGTCAGCCATATTTATCTGTGAATTTCTCATTCTCGTCTTTTGCCCATCTATTTCTATCAGATCAATGTTCTTGTTCTCCTTTATTTCTAGAAGCTTTTTTAATATCAGGGGATTAATCCTTTGTACTCAATATACCAACAAATTTGGAAAAACTCAGCAGTGGCTACAGGACTGGAAAAGGTCAGTTTTTATTCCAATCCCAAAAAAGGGCAAAGCCAAAGAATGTTCAAACTACCACACAATTGCACTCATTTCACATGCTAGCAAAGTAATGCTCAAAATCCTTCAAGCTAGGCTTCAACAGTACATGAACTGAGAACTTTCAGATGTACGAGCTGGATTTAGAAAAGGTAGAGGAACCAGAGATCAAGTTGCCAACATCCGCTGGATCATAGAAAAAGCAAGAGAATTTCAGGAAAAAAACATTGCTTCATTGAGTATGCTAAAAACTTTGACTGCGTGGATTACAACAAATTGTGGAAAATTCTTAAAGAGGTGGGAATACCAGACCACCTAACCTGCCTCCTGAGAAACCTATATGCAGGTCAGGAAGCAACAGTTAGAACTGGACATGGAACAAGGGACTGGTTCCAAATTGGGAAAGGAGTATGTCAAGGCTGTATATTGTCACCCTGCTTATTTAACTTTTATGCAGAGTACATCAACTTTGCCAACCAAGGTCCGTCTAGTCAAGGCAATGGTTTTTCCTGTGGTCATGTATGGATGTGAGAGTTGGACTGTGAAGAAAGCTGATCGCTGAAGAATCGATGCTTTTGAACTGTGGTGTTGGAGAAGACTCTTGAGAGTCCCTTATACTGCAAGGAGATCCAACCAGTCCATTCTAAAGGAGATCAATCCTGGGTGTTCATTGGAGGGACTGATGCTAAAGCTGAAACTGCAATACTTTGGCCACCTCATGCAACGAGTTGACTCACTGGAAAAGACTCTGATGCTGGGAAATGTTGGGGGTGGGAGGAGAAGGGGACGACGGAGAATGAGATGGCTGGATGGCATCACCGACTCTGTGGACATGAGTTTGAGTGAACTCTGGGAGTTGGTGATGGACAGAGAGGCCTGGCGTGCTGTGATTCATGGGGTCGCGGAGAGTCGGACACAACTGAGCGACTGAACTGAACTGAACTGAACATCATGAGAAATGCTGGGCTGGGTGAATCACAAGCTGGAATTAAGATTGCTGGGAGAAGTATCAACAACTACAGATATGCAGATGATAGCATCCTAATGGTAGAAAGCAAAGAGAAACTAAAGAGCCTCTTGATGAAGGTGAAAGAGAAAACTGAAACAGCTGGCTTAAAACTCAACATTAAAAAAACTAAGATTGTGATATTGGGTCCCATCACTTCATGGCAAATAAATGAGGAAAAAATGGAAACAGTGACAGATTTTATTTTCTTGGGCTCCAAAATCTCTGCGGATGGTGACTGCAGCCATGAAATTAAAAAATGTTTGCTCCTTGGAAGAAAAGCTATCACAAACCTAGACAGCATATTAAAAAGCAGAGCCATCACTTTGCCAACAAAGGTCTGTCTAGTCAAAGCTATGGTTTTTCCAGTAGTCATGTACGGATGTGAGAGTTGGACCATAAAGAAAGCTGAGCCCTGAAGAATTGATGCTTTCGAACTGTGGTGCTGGAGAAGACTCCTGAGAGTCCCTTGGACAGCAAGGAGATCAGACCAGTCAATACTAATGGAAATCAGCCCTGATTATTCCTTGGGAGGAGTGATCCTGAGGCTCTAATACTTTGGCCACCTGATGCAAAGAGCTGACTCACTGGAAAAGACCCTGATACTGGGAAAGACTGAGGGCAGGAGGAGAAGGAGAATGACAGAGGATGAGACAATTGGATGGCATCAGTGACTCAGTGAACATGAGTTTGAGCCAACTCCACGAGATGGTGAAGGACAGGGAAGCCTGGTGTGCTGCAGTCCATAGGGTCTCAAAGAGTCAGAGGCAACTTGGTGACTGAACAAGTCCTCTGTGATATGAGTTGCAGATAACTTTTTCCAGTTTGTCACTTGCCTTTTGACGTTATGGAGTTTTTTTTTAAGTTTCGTTTTTAATTTTAATAATTGTTTTCTACCTAAAATTTAATTCTTGAAAATCTGAATTTGGTAACATTCAAAATCAATTGCAAGGCTCACCAGGACATATCAGAAGCAAGTGGCCAAGTTTTAAGGAAAGCATCTGAGACCAAAAACAAGTTACCTTTTTGTCTACAATATTTTGTAGACAATTATTTTGTCTACAAATATTTATGTAGTATCTACTTTGTGTACAAATGTCATGTAGTATCTACAAATGTATTATGTTCATTATGTATATACTACAAACATTTACATAGTAACCCAAACAACATGGGCTTTTTTTTTTTTTTTGAGCTGCTTATTTTTCCTACAAAGATATATCACTATATGTAATTATATATATTGAGTTGGCCAAAATGTTCATTCAGGTTTTTCCTTGAGATATTATATGGAATAATATATTAAATAAATACTTTTCCATGGATGGGGACAGAAATGTAATACATAGTATTTGCATGCATTCTAAGTCAAGTCAGTCGTGTCTGACTCTATGAGACCCTATGGACGTAGTCTGCCAGGCTCCTCTGTAGGATTCTCCAGTCAAGAATACTGGAGTGAGTTGCCATGCCCTCCTCCAGGGGATCTTCCTGACCCAGGGATCGAACACACCTCTCTTATGTCTCCAGAGTTAGCAGGCAGGTTCTTTACCTCTAGCGCCACCTGGAAAACCCACATAATGCAGTTTATAATTTTTTTTATCCCCCCAAAGAACAGCTTACTGTGAGAACCAGGCACTGATTCACAAGTGAAATCCTGGAATGCTTACAGGTTCATAAGCAGGTTGGTACATTCTATGTCTGCAGCTCAGAGGTAAGCTCTGAAGGCAGAGACCAAGTCCCACACAGTGCTTCCTAAACACTTGGGAACAATTTACTAATTGATCAGTCGTGGAGAAGGTAGCTTAATTGAGTGCATCATGTCTGTAAGTGTCTGCATCTATGCACATACTCTTCTCTTGGTCTGGCTTCCTGCTATGTACCCCTTCTCTGAAGCTCAAGCCATAGCCAGCTCCCTTGGGTGGGGCCCCAAGCTGAGGGCCTTGTCACTTCTGGATCTCAGTCCCATTGCACAGTGGTCCTGGGAGGAACCAGAGGCAGCAGATGAAAAGTAGGTGATTGCTAGTCTATGAAACCTACTATGAGCTCAAGAAAATCTCTCTCTGTGAAGCTTCTAGAAGGAGACATTTTTAAAAAAGAGAAGAAATAGACTAATATTTACATTTTACATATTTGATCTTCAAAACCATTCCACTGAGGTTGGGGTTATCATGAATCCCCACTGGTAGCCTGAGGAAACTGAGGATCAGAAAAGAAAGGGACTTGTTTATGGTCACATAATTAACAAGAAGCTGGTCTAGTATACTGTAAAAGTAATAACTAACAATTATTGAATGTTTACTACAGGCTGCAAACTGCTAAGCTGTTGTAAGAATGTCCATGTTAGATATGAGATGGTAAAGTCACCGTGGCTATGGGAGGAAAGAGAATAAGGCTTGAAAGGAAGAAGTTTATTATGCTCATGACCCCAGAGAAGGGTTCCATACAGCCACAGGGGAAAGTACTAGTGTCAGTCAGGAGATGGAAAGGAGCAAGGGAAAAGTCTAGAGCAGAGTCTTAATTGGAGTGGCTCGGACAGTAAAGAATCTGCCTGCAATGCAGGACACCTCGGTTCAAATGCAGGAAGGTCCCCTGGAGAAGGAAAAGGCAACCCACTCCAGTAGTCTTGCCTGGGAGATCCCATGGACAGAGGAGCCTGGTGGTTATACACAACAGGGCGACTTTCACTTTTTCAGTGAAGTCAAGGCAGGGCATGGTAAACAATTAGGATAATTCTGGCAAGCTTTGGGCAGTAGGCATGGTCTCTAGTCGCCTGGTACCTGAATCTGGGATACTTTAGGGCCAGGAAACTATTGGCTTCAAGCTTAAGAGTTAGATAAAGAGTGTGGTTAAGGGGGTATAGACTCATAAAGACATGCTCATTATCTCTCAGAATCAGCCAGCCCTGGGAAGGGCAATCTTTTCCTTGATCTATAAAAGCCCTAAATGCCAGAGCATCAAGAATACAAGAAAATGTAGTTAATATAATTGGCCCTGTGATGAATGGACGCCAAATAGACAAATACATAACCTAAGGAGACACAGTTGGAACACAAGTGTTCTTCGTGTATAATGCTATTTTATGCTCACAGTTGCCCTCCAAACAAGGAACTGTTATCAGTTCCACTAGCTACTGATGGGCTCCTGGGCAGTAAAGTGTCATTCATTTGGTAGGGTGTTGGAGCAGGATTGACACCTAGGTCTGGGTTACCTGTGGACCCACTGTGCCCACTTGTCCTTCTATACCAAGCACTAGTGCTCAGAAGGGAGGGGGAGGGAAGGTGGCCACAACCACCTCCCTTCCTCCCTCCCCGTCTCCTGGCTGCTCCATGTGGATAGAAAACTCCTCTACAAAAGCCTGGTTCTCTGGTTTCTCCTGTGACTAGGAAGGTAAGAAGTGCTGGGTTTTAACTCCTGGCTCTGCTACTTACTGAGTATCCATCGGAAAATCAGTCTTTTTAGGTCTCAGTGTTCTCATTTGTGAAACAATGATGACAATATTTCCTCATGGGGTTGTTGTACAGATTAGGTGAAATCATATATGCCGAGGATGCAGCACAGAAGTGCTGAATTAATGGGCTTTCAGGACTTCCCTTGTGATTCAGTTGGCTAAGTTTCTACTCTCCCAATGCAGGGTCCAGGTTCAATCTCTGGTCGCAGAACTAGCGCCCACATGCCTCAACTAAGATGCAGCATAGCCAAATAAATAAATAAATATTAAAAAAAATCCTAAGTGGACTTTCTTTTGGTGTGTTGGTTGAAACCAAGACCCTCATCCACACTGGGAGAGAGTATTTCTCTTAGGATGCAGGTGTCTCCTGGCTTAACCCAAGAAAGTTACTCTGAATCAACCAATGATGAAGAGGAGGTGTCCTCTCCTTGGGTGAAGGGGATGACATCTAGGCAGAGAGAAAGCCTTACCCTGATTTACTGGACCTGGCCGATTGTTTCAGAGTCTGTTAAAATATGGCTGTCCTCGCCTTCTGTTGAGTCCCTGTCAGACTGCAGGAGAAACTGGCAGTGCTTTAAACATTTGTGGAGATAATGGGCCTTAGAAAAGAAATCTAGAACCCCAAACATTTTGCATTCCTCTGGTATGTCCATCTATTTACATAAGTAAGTTTCCTAGGTCTGTCCAGATTTGAAAGACAGAACCTTCTTTCTCTGTCATGTTTACATTTCTTTATACTCCAAACACCTGATTTGAATAAGTTAAAAATTGTTGGTGCTCTCTGACACCCCAAGGAGAAGATGCTCCCTCTTCAGTGAAGATGTCCTTAGATTAATATAAGGATGTGAGCCTGGCTGGGAGGGAAAGAGAGGGAAGGTGCTGTGGAAAGATCAGAACTATGTTTTAGGCAGTATTTATCACTTCACCAGAGCAAATCCTTCCACATAAACGGTTCCAAGGTTGTTTCACTGCAAGGTATCAATATCAGACAAAATAGACTTGAAGGCAAAAAAGTATTGATAACGATAAAGATGGTCCCTACATAGTGATAAAATGATGAAATCATAAGGAAAACTTGTATGAAACTTAACCACACAGCCTTAAAATATACACATTACAAATCAAACAGACAAGAAGAAAAAGACAAATCTGCATCAGTAGATTTTAACATCCATCAGTAACTGCTGGGTCAGACATGAAAATGGATACAGATGAAGATTTGAACTAATGAATTCTCAAGTTTTATTTAAGTATGGGCTTCCCTTGTGGCTCAGCTGGTAAAGAATCTGCCTGCAATACGGGAGACCTGGGTTCGATCCCTGGGTTGGGAAGATCCCCTGGAGAAGGGAAAGGCTACCCACTCCAGTGTTTTGGCCTGGAGAATTTCATGGACTGTATAGTCCATGGGGTCACAAAGAGTCGAACACGACTGAGTGACTTTCACATATATATACTGCACTCATCATTTACAGAATATGCCTTCTTTATAGGCACATGTTGGATGTTTATAAAAATTAAACAGTCATTGGGTCATAAAGCAAATCTCTACAAACACAAAGGATTACTTTCATAGATCCTCCTTCTCTGTTCACAGTAGGGTTATTAGAAAACAATAACAAGATTTTTTCAACAAATGGTGCCAGAAAACTTGGATATTCACATGCAGAAAAATTAATTTATACCCTTAACTCACACAAAAATTCATTCAAAGGGGACCATCGACCAAAATTTGAGTTAAAACTATAAAACTTTTAGAAAAAACATAGGAGAAAAATTTCTTGACTTTGGATTAGGCAAACAGTTCCTAGATGTGACACTAAAGAAAAAATTGATTAAAATCCATAAAAGAAAAAACTGATAAATTTGACAATAAAAAAGTTAGGGGAATTCCCTGGTGGTGCAGGTGTTAGGCGGAGAAGGCAGTGGCAAGCCACTCCAGTGCTCTTGGCTGGAGAATCCCATGGATGGGCGAGCCTGGTAGGCTGCAGTCCGTGGGGTCGCTGAGGGTCGGACACGACTGAGTGACTTCACTTTCACTTTCCACTTTCACACACTGGAGAAGGAAATGGCAACCCACTCCAGTGTTCTTGCCTGGAGAATCCCAGGGACGGGGGAGCCTGGTGGGCTTCCGTCTATGGGGTCACACAGAGTCAGATACGACTGAAGTGACTTAGCAGTAGCAGCAGCAGCAGGTGTTAGGACTCTGTGGTTTCACTGCCAAGGGCCCAGATTCAGTCCCTGATAGGGGAACCAAGATCCCCAAAGCCACATAGCACATCCAGAAAAGAAAAGAAAAAGAGTAAAATACATAATAAAAGTCATTTTTTAAAAAAAATGTACTTTAGGACTTCCCTGGTGGCACATTTGGTAAGAATCAGTCTGCCAATGCAGGGAACAAGGGTTTGATCCCTGGTACATGGGCTTCCCTTGTGGCTTAGATGGTAAAGAATATATCTGCAATGCAGAAGACCCAGGTTCCATCCCTGGGTTGGAAAGATCCCTGGAGAAGGGAATGGCTACCCACTCCAGCATTTTTGCCAGGAGAATTCCATGGACAGAGTAGCCTGGTAGGCTTCAGTCCATGGGATCATAAAGAATCAGATACGACTGAGTGACTAACAAATTTGATTAAAAAAAAAAATGAACAGGAAGATTCCACATGCTGCACAGCAACTAAGCCCACATCCCACAACTACTGAGCCTGTGTGCTGCAAATACTGAGCCCTTGTGCCTAAAGCCCGTGCTCCACACCCAGAAAAGCCACCGCAATGAGAAGCCTGTGCGTGACAACGAAGAGTAGTCCTGCAACCAGAGAAAGCCCATGACAAACAACAAAGACCCAGCACAGCCAAAAATAAAAATAAATATAATTACTTTAAAAATGGGTACCTTTAAAAACACTACTAAGAAAACGAAAAGATAAAGCACAAACTGGGAGAAAGTATTTGTAAGTCATAATTCTGACAGAGGTGTTGAGAATATAGAGAACTTTTACAAATCAATAAAGGAAACAACCCAATTTTTTAGATAGACAAAAGATTCGAATAGACATTTCACCAAAGGACATGTTCAGTTCAGTTCAGTTCAGTTCAGTCGCTCAGTCGTGTCCGACTCTCCGCGACCCCATGAATCACAGCACGCCAGGCCTCCCTGTCCATCACCAACTCCCGGAGTACACTCAAACTCATGTCCACAGAGTCGGTGATGCCATCCAGCCATCTCATTCTCCGTCGTCCCCTTCTCCTCCCGCCCCCAACCTTTCCCAGCATCAGAGTCTTTTCCAGTGAGTCAGCTCGTCGCATGAGGTGGCCAAAGTATTGCAGTTTCAGCTTTAGCATCAGTCCCTCCAATGAACATCCAGGATTGATCTCCTTTAGAATGGACTGGTTGGATCTCCTTGCAGTATAAGGGACTCTCAAGAGTCTTCTCCAACACCACAGTTCAAAAGCATCGATTCTTCGGCGATCAGCTTTCTTCACAGTCCAGCTCTCACATCCATACATGACCATGGGAAAAACCATTGCCTTGACTAGACGGACCTTGGTTGGCAAAGTAATGTCTCTGCTTTTTAATATACTATCAAGGTTGGTCATAACTTTCCTTCCAAGGAGCAAGCGTCTTTTAATTTCATGGCTGCAATCAGCATCTGCAGTGATTTTGGAGCCCAAAAAAACAAAGTCTGACACTGTTTCCACTGTTTTTCCATCTATTTCCCATGAAGTGATGGGACCAGATGCCATGATCTTTGTTTTCTGAATGTTGAGCTTCAAGCCAACCTTTTCACTCTCCTCTTTCACTTTCATCAAGAGGCTTTTGAGTTCCTCTTCACTTTCTGCCATAAGGGTAGTGTCATCTGCATATCTGAGGTTATTGATATTTCTCCCAGCAATCTTGATTCCAGCTTGTGCTTCTTCCAGCCCAGCGTTCCTCATGATGTACTCTGCATATAAGTTAAATAAGCAAGGTGACAATATACAACCTTGACGTACACCTTTTCCTATTTGGAACCAGTCTGTTGTTCCATGTCCAGTTCTAACTGTTGCTTCCTGACCTGCATACAGGTTTCTCAAGAGGCAGGTCAGGTGGTCCGGGATTCCCATCTCTTTCAGAATGTTCCACAGTTTATTGTGATCCACACAGTCAAAGGCTTTGGCATAGTCAATGAAGCAGAAATAGATGTTTTTCTGAAACTCTCTTGCTTTCTCCATGATCCAGCGGATGTTGGCAATTTGATCTCTGGTGCCTCTGCCTTTTCTAAAACCTGCTTGAACATCTGGGAGTTCACGGTTTACATACTGCTGAAGCCTGGCTTGGAGAATTTTGAGCATGACTTTACTAGCGTGTGAGATGAGTGCAATTGTCCGGTAGTTTGAGCATTCTTTAGCATTGCCTTTCTTTGGGATTGGAATGAAGACTGACCTCTTCCAGTCCTGTGGCCACTGCTGAGTTTTCCAAATCTGCTGGCATATTGAGTGCAGCACTTTCACAGCATCATCTTTCAAGACTTGAAATAGCTCAACTGGAATTCCATCACCTCCACTAGCTTTGTTCGTAGTGATGCTTTCTAAGGCCCACTTGACTTCACATTCCAAGATGTCTGGCTCTAGGTCAGTGATCACATTATCGTGACTATCTTGGTCGTGAAGATCTTTTTTGTACAGTTCTTCTGTGTATTCCTGCCACCTCTCCTTAATATCTTCTGCTTCTGTTAGGTCCATACCATTTCTGTCCTTTATCGAGCCCATCTTTGCATGAAATGTTCCCTTGGAATCTCTAATTTTCTTGAAGAGGTCTCCTGTTTTTCCTATCCTGTTGTTTTCCTCTATTTCTTTGCATTGATCACTGAGGAAGTCTTTCTTATCTCTCCTTGCTATTCTTTGGAACTCTGCATTCAGATGCTTATATCTTTCCTTTTCTCCCTTGCTTTTCGCCTCTCTTCTTTTCACAGCTATTTGTAAGGCCTCCTCAGACAGCCATTTCGCTCTTTTGCATTTCTTTTCCATGGGGATGGTCTTGGTCCCTGTCTCCTGTACAATGTCACGAACCTCCGTCCAGGGTTCATCAGGCACTCTATCAATCAGATCTAGTCCCTTAAATCTATTTCTCACTTCCACTGTATGATGTATGAATAGCTAATAAGCACATTAAAAGATGCTTAACATCACTAGTCATTCAGTTCAGTTCAGTTCAGTAGCTCAGTCGTGTCCGACTCTTTGCTACCCCATGAATCACAGCACGCCAGGCCTCTCTGTCCATCACCAACTCCCGGAGTTCACTCAAACTCATGTCCATCGAGTCGGTGATGCCATCCAGCCATCTCATTCTCTGTTGTCCCCTTCTCCTCCTGCCCCCAATCCTTCCCAGCATCAGAGTCTTTTCCAGTGAGTCAACTCATCACATGAGGTGGCCAAAGTATTGGAGTTTCAGCTTCAGCATCAGTCCTTCCGATGAACATCCAGAATTGATCTCCTTTAGAATGGAGTGGCTGGATCTCCTTGCAGTCCAAGGGACTCTCAAGAGTCTTCTCCAGCACCACAGTTCAAAAGCATCAATTCTTCATTAGGAAAATGCAAATTAAAACCACAAGGAGATGCCACTTCATACCCACTAGGATGACTATAATTGAAAAGACAGACGATAATAACTGTGGGAAGGAATGTGCAGAAATTGGAATCTTCATAGTTTGCTGACAGGAATGTAAAATAATGTATTCACTTTGGAAAATAACTTGGCAGTCTCTTAAAAAGTTTGTATATAAATTTATGTTTAACAACCTAGTAATTTGACTCATAGACATCCACTCAAAATAAGTGAAAACATGTGTCCACAAAAGCACTTGTACAGGAAAGTTCATAGCAACATTATTCATAAAAGTCAAAAAGTGGAAACAATACAAATGTCCATTAACTGATGAGTGGGAAAAAAGAAAACATGCTCTATGCATACAATATATATAATACGTCATCAGTAAGAAGAATGAACCATTTATACATGCTACAGTCATGGATGAACTTCAGAAATACTATGCTGAGTGAAAAAAGTCAAGTGAAAAAAAGTCATATATTTTATGGTTCCATTTATATAATATATCCACAAAAGGTAAGTCCATGGATATGGGAAGTGGTATGGTGTTGTGCCTGGGGATTGAGGATTGACTTAAAATGGGCATGAAGGGTCTTTGGGGGATTATGGGAGTCTTCTAAAATTGAATTGTGGTGATGATTACACTCTCAGTAAAATTACTAAAAAACATTGAATTGCATCCTTTAAATGGGTGAATCATATGGCATGTAAATTGTACCGGAATAAAGCTTTTAAAAAAAGACAGAAAGATAAATAGGAAAACTTATGCTGGGAAGATTAAGAAACATACTTGCAAAAGCAAAACAAATAGAAAATCCTTTTATTAAGTAAGGAATAAAAGAGAAAGAGAACTTTCTTAATCTTAAACAGGTTATCAAAAACTATAGCAATAGCAATATTAATGATACAATTTTGAAAACATTTCTTTCTAAGATCAGGAATAACACATGGATGCTCCCAAATCATGATTTTTCATTCAGTTTTGTACTGGGGGTCTTAACTATGGCAGTAAGTGGGAAAAAAGTATAAAATTTTTAAAGATTGAAAAATAAATGAAGCAAAACTATCATTATTTGCTGATCATATGCTTGTCTACATGGAATACCTCAAAGAGAATTTGGTAGTCAACAAGATACAAAATCCAGGAACAAAAATCAGTTGTATTTCTAGCCACCAGAAACAAGTAGAAAATGCAATAAAACAGGATATTACTTACAATATCATCAACAAATATAAAGTATGTAGGAACATCTTTTTAACACATGGAGAAAAATGATAAAACTATTGAACTGTGAAATAAAATTAATATTTTATGTCAAGACAAGAAACATTTAAATGTAAAACATTCCTCTCTGCCCTTTGACCTCGTCTCTCCCCTCACTGTTCATCTAGCATCTGCGTTATGCATTTACCAAACCTCCTCCGTCAGCGGGGATACCTGCTCAGCCATAAAGAGTAACCTTTTTCTCAGCATCAACAATACAACTTAAAAGAAAACATTCCTTCTTGAGCTTGTAAGAGGTCACATGACCTACTACGATGCCACTTAGATCTGTATTATGTAAACTGTCAATAATACATCATTTTGGGCTTCCCTGGTGGTCCAGTGGTTAAGATTCTGTGCTTCCACTGCAGTGGGCACACCCCAGTTGGGGAAGTAAAATCCCACATTTTGCACAGAATGGCAAAAAAAAAAAAAAAAAAACCCTGTAGCACATCAGGCTCCTCTGACCGGGATACTGGATTGTGCTGTCATGCCCTCCTCCAGGGAATCTTCCCAATCCAGGGATCGAACCCAGGTCTCTGCATTGCAGGAGGATTCTTTACCATTTGAGCCACCAGGGAAGCCCTACATATATTGTTTGATATACAGTGCTCTGTCTCAAAAACTTTTGTAACTGTTCCTTGAGTTCTAATGCATGGAACAGTTCTCAGAGCTTTCTGAGATGCTCTTCCCAGGTTATAATCCTCAAATTTGCTTGAATAAAATTTCCCATTTCTTTTTTAGATTGACTGATTAAGTTTTTGTTGACAGAAACAAGTTCTAAATAAATGGAATGATATATTATGTTCATGAATTGGAAGACTCAAAATCATAAATATATCAAATCAGTCAAATTGGGAATTTCCATGTAATTATAATAAAAATCCCATTTTTTTTTCCTGGAAATTGACAAATATTTTTTCCCTAAATTGTTTTTGTGCCTCTGTTGAAAACGATTACATTCCTGAAAAGGAAGAAAAAGAGACTTGTCTGGCAAAGTATCAAGGAATATCATAGATTTATAGTCATTAAGACAGAGTGATATTAATTTTACTTCAGAGCAGTAAAATTTATTTCATTTTAGTGAAAAGATAGATTTTTAAACATGTGGTACTGAGACAATTAGCTAATCTTAAGTAAAACATGATAGTCTTCTTTTTGTTTGAAATGACCATATGATTTTTATTCTTCAGTTTGTTATGTGGTGTATCACACTGATTCATTTGTGCATATTGGAAAATCCTTGCATCCCTGGGATGAACCCCACTTGATCTTGGTGTGTGATCTTTTTAATCTATTGCTGCATTCTGTTTGCTAGTATTTTGTTGGGGATTTCTGCATCTATGTTCATCAATGATATTGGTCTATAATTTTTTTTGTGTGTGGTATCTATGTCTGGTTTTGGTATCAGGGTGAAGATGGCCTCATAGAATCAGTTGGAAAATTTCCCTTCCTCTGAAATTTTTTGGGACAGTTTCAGAAGGAAAAGTGTTAGGTCTTCTCTAAATGTTTGATAGAATTCCATCAGGTCCTGGACTTTTCTTTGTTGGAAGTTTTTTAAACATAGTTGCAATTTCAGTGCTTGTAATTGATGCTTTTGAACTGTAGTGTTGGAGAAGATTCTTGAGAGTCCCTTGGACTGCAAGGAGATCCAACCAGTCCATTCTAAAGGAGATCAGTCCTGGGTGTTCATTGGAAGGACTGATGCTGAAGCTGAAACTCCGATACTTTGGCCACCTGATGCGAAGAGCTGACTCATTTGAAAAGACCCTGATGCTGAGAAAGATTGAAGGCAGGAGGAGAAGGGGACAACAGAGGATGGATGGCATCACCGACTCAATGGACATGAGTTTGGGTAAACTCCGGGAGTTGGTGATGGACAGGGAAGCCTGGCGTGCCGCGGTTCATGGGGTTGCAAAGAGTAGGAGCACACGACTGAGAGACTGAACTGAACCGAACTGAATTGGTCTGTTCATATTTTCTATTTCTTCCTGGTTCAGTCTTGGGAGACTGTACTTTTCTAAGAATTTGTCCATTTCTTCCAGATTGTCCTTTTTATTGGCATCCAGTTTCTCATAGTAGTCTCTTATGATCCTCTGTATTTCTGTAGAATCAACTTCTTTCTCATTTCTAATTTTTTGATCTGAGTCTTCTTCCTTTTTTTCTTTATGAGTCTGGCTAAAAGTTTATCAATTTTATTTCTTTCCAAAGAACCAGCTTTTAATTTCATTGATCTTTGCAACTGTTTTCTTTGTCTCATTTCATTTATTGGAGCTCTGATCTTTATGATTTCTTCTCTTCTACTAACTTTAGGTGTGGTTTGTTCTTTCTCTAATTGTTTTAGGTGTAAGGTTAAGTTGTTTATTTGAGATTCTTTTGGTATCTTGTGGTAAGATTGTATTGCTGTAAACTTCCCTCTTAGAATGGCTTTTGCTGCATCTCGTAGGTTTGGGCTGTTGTGTTTTCATCTTCATTTTTCTCTGGGTATTTTTTTATTTCCTCTTTGATTTCTTCAGTGATCCATTGGTTATTTAGTAGCATATTGTTTAGCTGCCACTAGTTGTGTTTTTTATAGTTTTTTCATGTAGTTTATTAAAACATGATAGACTCTTCAATCAGTCTTTAACCAGATTGGTTAGACCTATTTGAGTAAAGTAAAAGTACACAGTTCATAGAAATTTAGATGACAGAGTAATTTTATTCAAGGAGATGTATATTTTTAAAACAATACAGACAAATAATAAAGAAAAGGACTGATACATTCAATTATGTTAATAGTTATAAGTTTTGTTTATCTAAAAATATCATGCTGCTGCTGCTAAGTCACTTCAGTCGTGTCCGACTCTGTGTGACCCCACAGACGGCAGTCCACCAGGCCCCCCGTCCCTGGGATTCTCCAGGCAAGAACACTGGAGTGGGTTGCCATTTCCTTCTCCAATGTGTGAAAGTGAAAGTGAAGTCGCTCAGTCATGTCTGACTTGTAGCGACTCCATGGACTGCAGCCCATCAGGCTCCTCCGTCCATTGCCTTCTCCGAAAAATATCATAGATAAGTCATAAATAGGGAAATACATAGAAATGATAAAGAGTTAATATCCACTCTTGATCTACAAATCAATAAGAAACAATAAACAACCCAATTAAAAATGGGCAAAAGAACAGAAATTTCACTGAAAAGGAAACATAGATGGCTCACAAACACATTAAAATATGTTTCATTTCAGGAATGAGGATGCAAATATGTACTATTTCACACCTCCCAGAGTGGCAAGAGTTAAAAATTCATCAATACCAAATGGTGTGCTTGTGGAGCAAAGGAACTTTCATAGACTGTGAATGAATGTATCAATTGGTAAAAGTAATTTGGAAACAGGTGGCATGACCTAGTAAAGTTGAACATCTGCATAACCTATGACCTAATAATTCCATTGCTCTGTATGTAACCTAGAGAGAATCTTCCCCACTTGCAGCTGTAGTTAAGAATGTTCACAATGGCATTGTTCATAATAGGCAAAACTTAGCCAAAATACAGATGTCCATCTACAATATGTAAGTAAAAACTATTCCATTCATACCATGGAATATTACATTACAGAAAAAATAAATTGTAGCTACACTCAATAACCTTGAATCTGTAGAGCATGATGTTAAATGAAAAAAATTCGATGGCATACATCGACACAAATTCAAAAGTAGGTAAAACTAAATAATAAATTCAAATCTATGCATAGTAGGCAGATTCTTTACCACCTGAACCACCAAGGAAGCCCATAAAGAAAAGGAGTGGAATGATAAAACACAAAGTTTGAAGAGTGGTTACTTTGGGAAGAAAGTGATATAAAAACTCCTCTTTAAATAGTCAACATGAGAGATAGTTAAGACTTATGTTCTTAATTATGACATCATTAGATTTTACTGATCATAGCTTGATGGGGAAGCACAACAGCTAGAGTAAACTTGCCCCTTCTTAAGAATTTGGATGTAATTCAAATTACTCCGAGGCCAAGTAGCTGAGCTAACCCGCTGACCCCAACAGGAGCCATCCCCAACCTTGACTTCTTGCCTTATCTAATGACTTAAGATTCTAAACGCCATTGCTCATATTGTCTTCAAATGCCACATTCATCTCAATCAATGCACTAAGGAGTCCTGGACTTAATGAGAAAAATGAGGTTTAATTGTAACTCAGTTAACCAAAGCCACTTCTGACCTTGGGTAAATCCCTTTCCTTTGCTGTCATTTCTCCCCTCCTCTGTAAAACATTGCTTGTTCTAGGTCAGAGTTATTTGACCCTTTTGAATACATACTCACTTTGGAGGAACAGAAGAGTTTCACATCCCCAGAGATTATGATGTGGACCTTCCAAGGGAACATTCTCTCTCCCACAACATTTTTGGGTTTTCTTGGCCAGTGGGGTTAGGTAGAAACAGCTCCTCTAGCCAAGACATTTTTGTTGAGCTCTACTCTGTGGTTCATAGAGTAAAAAAAAAGGGGGGATTTGTGTTTGTTTGTCAAAAGTGAAATTATTGAGTGTGGGTTTTAAAGCAAAACCTCCTTCAGGGGTTGTGCCGTACCCCTCAAGGGACTATGCTCTACCTCTTCCTCCCTGAGGGGGGAACCACTTGATCAGATGGCCAGTCTGTGGTTGTGCCCACCTCTGGTGTCTGGTCTGGGTATCTGAGAAAGTCCAGGAGGTGAGGTTTGTGAACTGCTTCCCTGAGTTTCTCATTCCTGCTCCTGAGAAGGCTTGTCTCTGGCCTAGAGATTCTCAGTGATCGCTGAAGACCCCTCTCTGGCCAGGCTTTCACTGAAGGAGGCCACTGGCCAGCTATCTGCACCATTTTCTCTCATATGACTGGTCCCCTACTGTACAAATATAAAATCCAAACACAGGCATGTGTGGTGATGCAGAGAAACCTGTTTATAGTGGACTTTCTGGACAGCCAATTCTCAGCAGGATTTTCTTTCGTGTTTTCCAAATGAGAATTTTCAGTGGTCACCACCTTCCCTAGACCTAGGGGTGGGTGGGCAGTGTGAGAGAGGGTCTGGAAAAGACTGCTGATGGCTATAACCCAGCACCCTTCTCCCTTCACTCCATCAGTTGAATCCCTTCTACCATGTGCCTTCCAAGACATTTCCTAGTTTCTGTTGGCTTTTGTCTGGGAACAAGGAATTTACTACCTTCAGACAGCCTATTCCATCCATAAATATTTATGGTTGTCAGGTTCCAGAATTGCTGTGGAATATTGAAATAGGGATGTGGTAGGAAGGAGGGAAGGTTCAAGAACTTTTGAATAAATTGCTCTTTTAAGTGTAAGCTTTCTTCCTTGGGATCGCTATACCTTGCAACCATTTATTGAGCAGTTACTACGTGCCAAACCTCTGTGTTAACTATTATTCATATAAGATTCCATTGAAACATCCCCAAACCCTATGAGCTATATATATATAATTAATATCCTCATTTCATAGATGAGGAAATATAGATTCAGAGCAGTAAGACAACATGCCTAAGAAGTCACATGGCTACTTAAAAATGGGGCTGAGTTTACATTCAGGTCTGTCTGATACCAAAGCCATGCTCCTCACCACTGTGCTTGCCTGTCTCACAGCCTCACTGTAGTCTCATGAAGCCAGAAGTCATCTTTGAGTTGAAAAAGCTGAGGCTCAGAAAGGTGAAATGACTTCCCTGAGAGCATTCCCCAGTACTGGAATAAGAACCTAAATCTTTGCCCTTCCTCTGACTTTTTCACTGTCTACCCAGAGCCTCCATGCCCTGGCCCACTCTCACCTCAACTTTCGTCGGAAACTAAGGCTGAATCCATTCCTTGTTTAATTTCTTAATCTGATTCACTAGCATCTGTGGTCCCAGCTGCCCTAAATCAGTCTTTCCCCATCACTGACCACTATGACTCTGAAGACAGCTGTCCTCTCTCCCTTCATTCTGCTTCCCCCATTCATTAACCGCTGACCTCAGCCCCCTCCCAAAGGAAATGAGCATCTGGCCACCAGAGGCAGTGGGTACCAGAGCCTGGACACAGGCTGCACGGGAATCAGTAGGCTGGGGTGGGGTGGGGGAAGAATCGTTCCAGAAAAGGGTCCACACAGCTACTGCCATGCAGGTTAGGAGATGGAGCAAAGTCTAGATCATAAAGGAGACAGACTACAAAATAACATCTAACAGCAGAATGATTCTTTAGGAAGGGCTGAATAGTAGGGAGAGGAAAACCCCTGTTCTGTTCTTGACCTGATGCCTAGTTTCCAGGTGGCCTTGCCCAGGTTCCTTTCTCATTTTGGGCCTCAGAGAATGTTCCAGAATGTCCAGGGCTTCTTGTGGGCTTTAAGCCTGGGTGTTGAACGTGAGTTCCTTAAGTTGGTAGCTTTGTGGGCCCAAACAAGCAAGAAGCAGTGGACTGAGAAGGAGTAAGAAGTCACTTGGACCAGATAGTGGCCTGCAGTCTTTTCTGAGCCCTCTGTGGATGTGGCGCCAGGTGCCTGCTGCCATAAAGGGGAGAGGTAGACATCAGAGAAAGAAGAGCAATGAGGAAAGTTGAGCCGCTGATCGTTCAAGTACTGGAGCCAGCCTTACAGGGCATAAAATGTTAGACATTTTAGACAAGAAAAGAAAGCCAAGAGTTGAATGACTAAGATGATACACCACTTTGCTGTGTCTGTTCAGTCCACTTTTATTTACTTAAACTACTTTAAAATATAGTTATTTATTAAGTTTCACAGGGTCTTATTTTCAGCATATGGAATCTAGTTCCCTGACCACAGATCAAACCTGGATGCCCTGTGCTGGTGGCAAAGAGTCCTAGCCACTGGATCACCAGGGAAGTCCCCAGTCCACTTTTCTAACTCCTACCACATACATCTACAGGGTTACCATGAGAGCAGCAATTTTAAACAATGTTGCTCCTGCCCCTACTAACCACAGATGATTGGTCCAAATCAGGCCAATTAGAACCTTTCCTGGCAACTTTAAACTTGGAGTTAAAGGGAGCTAGTGTGAGTCAGACACGACTGAAGCGACTAAGCAGCAGCAGCAGCAGTGGTAGCCATGTTTCCTCCACCTGGACCAGAAAAGTAGTGGAAATGCTGTGTTTTCTCCATTAAAGAAAAAATAATGCAGCCCAGTTGTCACCACCAAAGGGTAAGCTCTGTGACAGCAGAGGTTGTTGACTATTTCTGTGTATTGCTGTATCCCTAGAATATGCCTGGCACATAGTTATAATGATAATAATAGGAATGTGTATATAGCGCTTATTATGATCAGACAACTGTCCTATCTACATCACACATGTAATTTATTTAATCCATGTAACAATCCTATAAGATAGAACATTGTTATCTCCATATTTCATATGGGAAAACTGAGACACAGGGTAACTTGCCTAAAGTCACACAGATTATTGGTCTAAGAACCAGGATTTAAACTCAGGTTATCTGGTTTCAAAGTGTGTGCTCCTCATCACCATCTGACACCAAGTCTCAGTAAACTTGTGATGAATGAAGAATGAATGAACGGATCAGGCAGGCAGAAAGGACAGCGGGTAAGGAAGAGCATTCTGTAACAATGGAGCACCTAGCTCAGAGGATCTGTGCAGCTCCGTGCTATTCTTGCCCTTGGGCTCTGTGGAAGCCTCCCCATCCAGTCTTGTAAACAGGACTGGTTTCATGGGCATCAGAAGGGCCCCATGTGTGGGTTAATGCTCTGCTATCACCGCCTCTAAATTCTTATTAATTTTATCTTTGAACCTGTTTTATAAGCAAAAGTCTGACAGGACAATGAAGCATGCACATGAGCCGAGAAGAAGCATGTAGTATAAATGTCCGCCACTGTCCCTGGTGTCTCCACCCACACACAGCGTATGTGATGCCCCATGAGCTCAGAATTCTGGTAAACTGGAATTCAGCAAGACTCAAAGCAGGTACAAGGAGAGCATGTTATGTCTGCAACTGAGTAAGTAGGAGTGCTCAGACTGAATTCATTTTTTCTCCTGTCTAATGCAGGACATGTATTCTTGTTATCATAACATTTTAACCTCATTACAAAGTGATTAGTGTTGTTTCCAGTGAAGAAGTCTCTACTAAAGTAAGTTTAAATATGTGTTCTTGAACAAATCTAGTCCTATATTTATGTGGGTGCAGCCAGAAGTCCATTTATTTGATTCAATGGCTCAAGGGATGACAACACTAGTTTGACACCAGCTGTCCTTGTCAAAGTCCACATACACCAGGTGACCAGAAACTCTTTTCAGGGACTGTGATAGTTAATTTTATGTGTCAACTTGACTAAAGCAGAGGATGCCCAGATATCTGGCTAAGCATTATTCCTGAGTGTGTCTAGGAGAGTGTTTCTGGCTGAGATTAACATTTGGATCAGCAGACGGAGGAAAGTAGATTGCCCTCCCCAGTGGGAGTGGGCACCCTTCAATCTGTTGAGGGCTGGGGTAGAACAAAAGGGCAGAGAAAATTTGAAATTTGCCCCTTTTTTTCCTGCCATATTTCTTGAGCGGGACATCTCATCACACCTTAGAGTACTGAATTTTAAACTTTATGTTCCATTAATTTCATTTTAAGTAATGCTATTGAGTTGGACTGAACAGATCCAGAACTTGTGCCCTTGCCCTTGCACTTGTCCCCAACGAGTCCTGCAGCACTTGATCTGATTCAGTGATGCTTTTGGAGGGGCTGAATCGCTCACTGGCTCCCTCTGGTGTGAGGCTCATTGGCAGAGCCTGACACACAGTAGATCCTCAACAAACAGCAACTGGTTTTGTGGGTGCTTAGGGACAACTTCTAAAGATGAAGAATCTAGACAGGGGGCTGGACAGGGAAGAAGCAAGGTCATAGGAGAGTCACTTTACCCCATTCTCTGAGGCAAACACAGGAAAGGACCAGCCTCAGCAGAGGTCAGACAGCCCCTCAGTGACTAAGGCTCACAGGAATCCACGCCCAGCTGGGTTACTTGTCCACAGAAAACCTTCCGGGAAGGGCCCAGCCTACAGAGAGCTGGGAGACAGGGAGGAGATGAAGGCGCCTCTGGTATGTCTCTGAAAAGCAGCCAACAAACCCAGAGCTGTCATCACCATAAACCCAGCTGGGAGCTCAGACAGCTCAACCTAAACTCACTTTGATACACAGAGCAAGGAGTGAGGCCCCAGGCCTGCCAGCCACTCAGCCAACTGTGTTGAGGGCTCCCATTTGGAAGCAGCTCTTGTATCCCCAACCTGGGCCCCTCTTTGGAACAAGTTCTTCTCATGCCTTCCCCTTGATCAACACTCCCTACCCTAGGTTAACTCCTGGCTTATTCAAGTCTCTGACTAAATGACCCCTCCTCCGAGAAGGCTTCCTACACACACCTTCCCTGGCTGAGTCAGCCCCTCTGCTGGCCCTGGAGAATCATTAATAATTAGCAAATAAATGGACCCTGCAGGTCTCCGCCGTGATACATCTGCACAGAGTTGCCATGGTGAGAACCAGCCTGACTACAGACTCATTCACGCAGGGTGTGACAGCTGTCCTTGTGATCCGGGGCTCTTTTTTTGACAACACTGTTTATCTTCTCTGTCCACAGCATCTTAATCAGTGTGGCTCAAATCTCTCAGGAAGCATCTCCCGTGCTTCCTGCTGTCCATCAGTTTTGGCTGCTCTGGAGGCAACTCCTTGCCCCCTGGGGCTCCCCCAGACCCCTGTCTAACTTTGAGGATGATCCTTCAATGTGTTTTCAAATAACATGATAACAGAGACTTAGTTTTATTCACATGGATTTTTAGTTCCTTGTCCAAGCCACCTAAAATGGACTGAAGGGATTTCCCTGGTGGCCTAGTGGTTAGGATTCCAGGTTTTCATTGCCATGGCCCATGTTCAATCAATGGTCAGGGAACTGAAATCCTACAAGTCATGTGGTGTAGCAAAAAAAAAAAAAAAGAACTGCAGTTAATCCCCAGTGGTGATTGTGAAAGGGCCTGAATTAGTGGGAAGAAAAGGAAGGGGGTGTACATCAGGGGTGATTAGGAAAGGCTTCAGGGAAGATGGGGCATTTGACCTGTGACTTTGGAAACAGAGAAGGACATTCCAGGCAGAGGAAATAGCATGGGCACAGATGTGGAGGCCTGAGAGAAGATGCAGGGCTCCAGGAACCCCAAGTTGTTCAGTGTTAAGGAGCTTCAGGTATGATGTTGAGCAGGAGGAGGTGGTGTGCTGGAGACAGGGGCACGCACAAGCCCTGGAGGACCTCAGAACCAGAGACTCCTTCCTGAAGGTTTCAGTGTTCGATGTGTTTTCCCCAAACCCCAGACTCATGGAACTCTCCACTCCAAAAGAGGGCTGGGTTTCTGTACCCCCATGTGGAGACTTCCTCTAACATATGCTAGTTTTATAAAGGCTCTGCTAAAACTGATAGTAACTTCCTGTGACTGTCTGCAGGGCACCCAGGCAATGCTCTAAGCATACATCTAAGCAGGCATCACCGAATTTGACCTGAATTTGACCACAACCCTATAAACTATGTCATGTTTTATTATTCCTATTTTATAAAGAGGAAAAGAAATTTTATAGGGAGCTTAAGGTCACACAGCTAGTAAGTGGTAGAGCTAAGATATGAACTTGAGTAGTCTGATTTTGAGCCTTCCTGGAGTAAAGAACTAGCTTAACTTTGTTTCATCCAAATTATAGTTTTTACACATCTAGTAACATTGTAAGGCAATTGATTCTGTGGACAATGGGGAGCTTTTAAGGGGTTCTTATCCAGGAGCCTTTCTATTTGATTTGTAAATATCCTTAGTATGCTTGTTATCAGTCACTTATACTTTAGTGTGAATTAGTCTTTTCCTGGGTGCTAAGTTGCTTCAGTCATATCTGACTCTTTGCGACCCTATGGACTGTAGCCCACCAGGCTCCCCTGTATATGGGATTTCCCAGGCAAGAATACTGGAGTGGGTTGTCATTTCCTCATTGAGGGGATCTTCCCCACCTAGAGATCAAATCCAGATCTCTTACATGAGAAGTCCTTTCCTACAGCACCTCAATATTCTTATAAGCTCCCTGAGAGCAAGTATTGTATCAACTCATTGCTATGTCTCCAGTACCCAGGAGGGAGGACATGAGACGGTGCTATAAGAATATTTGCTTGGGTCTTCCCTGGTGGCCCAGTGGATAAGAATCCACCTGCCAATGCAGGAGAAATGCAATCCCCGATCCGAGAAGATTTCACATGCTGAGGGCAACTAAGCACACGTGCCACAATTACTGAGCCTGCGCATCCTAGAGCCTGTGCTCTGCAGCAACATAAGCCATCACAATGGGAAACCCTCTCACTGCAATGAAGAGTAGCCCCCAGTCTTCACAATTGGAGAAAGCCTATGCAAGAGCAACAAAGACCCAAGCGCAGCCAAAAATAAAAAATAAGTGTGTAAATTAATTAGCTAAAAAAGAATATTTGTTTGAATGAGTTATAACTTCCCCTGTTGAAGACAGTGGAAGCAATGGAAAGGAAGGCCTGGAGCCTGGGAGGTGGTTGTGTCAGAGCGTGAGGGACAGGAGATGGGAATAGTTGTGGGGGCACCTGAGAATCTAGAGTCTTGGAGCCAAAACAGAAAGCAAGACTCACCTACTTCATGGCTAAAGGCCAGGGCTGCACATCGACAAGTCTAGACAGCATATTAAAAAGTAGAGATATTACTTTGCCAACAAAGGTCCATCTAGTCAAAGTTATGGTTTTTCCAGTAGTCCTCTATGCATGTGAGTGTTGGACTATAAAAGAAAGCTGAGTGCTGACGAACTGATGCTTTTGAACCGTCATTCAAAGACTCTTGAGAATCCCTTGGACTGCAAGGAGATCAAACCAGTCCATCATAAAGGAAATCATATCTAAATATTCATTGGAAGGACTGATGCTGAAGCTGAAACTCCAATACTTTGGCCACCTGATGCAAAGAACTGACTCATTTGAAAAGACCCTGATGCTGGGAAAGATTGAAGGCAGGAGAAGGGGATGACAGAGAATGAGGTGGTTGGATGGCATCACCGACTCGATGGACATGAGTTTGAGTAAACTCCGGGAGTTGGTGATGGACAGAGAAGCCTGGAGTGCTGCAGTCCATGGGATCGCAAAGAGTCGTACACAACCGAGTGACTGAATTTAACTGAACTGCACATTGATCGAAATGAAATCCAAATATCTACTCAAAATGTTTTCTCTTCTAGGCAGCAACTAAATCACCTGGTCAATTGGAAAATTAGGCATTTGTTGGAGCTGTAGGTGTTATCAGTAGATTCTTGGTTTTAAGAGTAGGAGTTGGAAGGAAAAAAACACTCTCAGACCTGTATCCACACCCATACTCCTAAAGTTACTGAAAAAGAGCAACATATTTGGAAAGAAAAGAAAGTGAAATTTGCTCAGTCGTGTCTGACTCTTTGTGGCCGCATGGACTGTGGCCTGCCAGGCTCCTCTGTCCATGGAATTCTTCAAGCCAGAATATTGGAGTGGGTAGCCATTCCCTTCTCCAGGGGATCTTCCCAACCCAGGAATTGAACCCAGGTGTCCCGCATAGCAGGCAGATTCTTTACTGACTTGGAAGGTTGGCTTATGGAACCAAGGGATCCTTAGAAACACCTCGGCTGTTTCTCTCATTCTGTGGAGGACAAGACTGAGGTCCAGAGAGGGCAGGGTCACAGAGCAGGTTGAGACTGGAGCATGAGGGTCCCCTCCCTGTTGGGGGCTCTGCCCAAGGCTTCAGGGCCTGCACCACTGTGCCCTCCCTCAAGACCCCCGGCAGTTCCTTGGTCCTGTCACCTTTTTCAGGGAAGGCAAACTTATGCACACACCACCCACCACAGACACACAGACTCAAGCTCTCTGCTGTCACCTGACTGCCCCTAATGAGATTACAGACTCCTAGTGAAATAGAGCATTAATTCCCCCTGGCTTTAAAGGGCAGGCCAGGCCACAAGAAACAGCAAACAACAGCAACCCAATAAATAAACAAACCCCCTCAAAACAAACAAACAAAACCCACCTTTATCTATAATACTGAATACAGATGATAATCCTAAGAGCCCCCTCCCTGCCAGGCACTTTACAGCTCAGGCCTGCTCTCATGAATGTGCTCTGAGTGGAATGTACTTCCAGCCTTAAGGAAGTACATGGTGATTATTATGTCCATTTTGCTGGGGAAACTGAGGCCCTGTGTGTTTAAATGGCTGTTCTGGATCACATGGCTAGCAAGTGGCAGAGCTGGGA
Organism: Moschus berezovskii; assembly: GCF_049115385.1. Classification (NCBI taxonomy): domain Eukaryota; kingdom Metazoa; phylum Chordata; class Mammalia; order Artiodactyla; family Moschidae; genus Moschus; species Moschus berezovskii. Next base: position 28,024,754 of record NC_142463.1, on the reverse strand, counting down.
CTTGAATGTAGATCCCTTGGACATTGTCATCTCTAAAAAATAATAAGCCCTGAGATCCTCCAGGGTTCCCAGCTTCAGGCTTAAAGCACCCTGAAGGACAATGGGTAGCAGAGCCTAAGTTTGAACTCAGAGCCACTGAACTCAAATCCTCCATTCCTGGGCTTCCCTGGTGTTTCAGTGGTTAAGAATCCACCTGCCAATGCTGGGGACATGGGTTTGATCCCTAGTCCAGGAAGATCCCACATGCCACAGGGCAACTAAGCCTATACACCACAACTACTGAAGTCCATGCTCTAGAGACTGTGCTCCAAAACAAGAAAAGCCACTACAATGGGAAGCCTGTACACCACAACTAGAAAGTAGCCTCCACTTGCAGCAACTAGAGAAGGCCCATGCATGGCAATGCAGACCCCATGCAAACCCCCAGATTAATTACTTTTTAAAAAAATTTACAAAAAATCCTACATTGCCTACAATACTATCCACCTGTTCCTGTGGTGGAAACCAAACCAACGAATTCCACTCTGCTACTTGCTAGCTCTAGGCCTGTGGCCAAGGGACTCTGGCTCCCTGGAGTCTCAGTCTCCTTCTCAGTAAAATGAAGGTTGGAATCCTGGGTTGTTGGGATGGTTCCTGATGACTCACACAGATGACACAGGCCTGCCACACAGCACGCTTGCTTTGGCCCCACCTCTCTTTGCTCCATCTGTAAAATGAAGCTTACATACTTAATTCTTGAGATCGGTGTTAGGATTAAATGTGGTAATACAAGTAATGGGCACCTGGAACAGCACATGGCATACAATGAATGCTTAATGTTGGTGATTGTTAGCTCCGCTAGGTAGCTGTTATTATTAGTTTACTGTTGCTTATTACCGCTACTTATTGTCTCGCCTTCAGTTCTTTCTGGAATGAAGCAGATGTAAAAATCAGACCAACCAAATGTTCCTCTGGTTTCTCCCACCAACTCCCGGTCCTCTCCCCTCTTTAAGAGGAGCACTTGGCTTTGAGGTCTGAACCCCCAACCACGTGGCCTGCTCTAATTTCCCAGGCTTTAATCTGCTCCTAGCTCCTAATGATGCAGCTGGTAATAGGATTGTGGCTTCCCTCTGGGGCAGCCACGCAGGCCATGGCTGTGGGGCTGGTGACTGGCGCTTAGCAACCCCAACCACCTGCCTGCTGAGGAGCCAGAGCCAGGACCCTGTGACCGGGCTGGCCTCCCGTGCATGGAATGGTGCTGTGCCCTGGGCCAGCAGGCTGGACTCGCCATGGTGCTGGGTGCCATCCTGGCACGTGGGAGGGATGTGTGCAAGCGGAATGGACTGCTCATCCTGTCTGTGCTCTCTGTCACCGTGGGCTGCCTCCTTGGCTTCTTCCTGAGGACCCGGCGCCTCTCACCCCAGGTCAGCCACGTGGGGCATCACGGGTCCCCATCTCAGAGGGCTGGGTGGGCCTGAGGGATCTGGGGGTCACATTCCCACTCCATGGCTCCCAGGTGACGTGACAGTGGGTGAGTCACTTTTCTTCTCAGGGTCCTAGTTTCTCATCTGTAAAGTGGAGTGTGGTAAATGCATTGCAGGACAAGCATGTGAGAGGCATCTCCAGGTGAATGAGGGGCAAGGGTGCCTTGTGAGAGTACCCACAGGCTAAGAGCTGTGGGGGAGGGAAGAATAGAGTCTGTGGCTGTTGTTCAGTCACCAAGTCGTGTCTGGCTCTTTGTGACCCCGTGGACTGCAGCACGCCAGGCTTCCCTGTCCCTCACCATCTCCTGGAGTTTGCCCAAGTTCATGTCCACTGAATTGGTTCATGCGGAATGGAGTCTATAAGTGTGCAAAGCAGAGAACACCTCCATCTAGGCAGAGGTAACAGTAGGAGAGGTGAGACAGAGGGGCGTGGGAGATTTGTGAGGGAGGAGCGGAGCAAATGGACACTGTGAGGCTGGGACTGGAGCACAGAGGCCATCAGGCTTTTAGATCCCTTCACCCAGCATCGGCTTGGGGCAACCACGAGGAACTCTGAGCAGGCAATGAGTTTGCAGACATCCCTCTGGTGCTGACTGGAGGATGGGGTAGTGGTTGGACTGGCAGGGGGCAATGAGGGGATGAGACATGAGAGTGGGGATGAACAGAGCAGATATGAGAAGCACTTTCCAACGAAGAAGCTTCAGGATGCGGTGGCTGATTGAATGTGGGGTTGGGGGACAGGGAGATAAGGTAGGCCCTCAGGGCTCTGGCCTGTGTAACAGCAAGGGTGATGATGCCTTGCCTGGGGAAGGGCCCTTTTCTGTTAGCACAGAGCTCCCATGGAAGAGGGAGGGACTCTCATGGTGCTGAAGGAAGAACTATCATGATGCTGTTAAAATGGTATGGAGGACTTTATTCAGGACTATTGTGATAGGTGTCAAGACCGTGGCAGTAGAGGAGAGTGATCAGGCGCAACTCCAAACACAACAACGGCAGCTGGAGATTTACAGCTGACGAGCACAGTGCAGAGGTCAGTGAACACACAATTACCAAGAAGGGACATCAAGGGTAGGGTAAGGGGATTCTTGCTAAACCCACTAACAAGATGCTTGCTGAAGGCAGAGTCGGGGGCTTCTCGCTAAATTGACTTAGCAGGATTTTTGCTACAAATGGGTGAAGCAGGATGAAGAAAAGGCCCAAGGATGAGGCTCAGTTGAAAAGAGGACTCAGAATGACCTGTCTAAAGTTTGTTCAAGGCAAGAGTCTTTGTCAATGGCTTTCTGGAAGATTCCCTATCTCATAGAATTCCTCCCTCTGCAGTTCAGTGATATCTAATATGATCTCTACAAGTGGGGCTCAAGGCATCAGATTTCATCATCCAGGAGAAGGAAAACATCCCTCTCTGGGAATTGAGCCCACTATTATGATAGTGACACTGTTAAACTGCTATCAGTTATTTAGGGAGCAGCATGGACTCTGGAGGCAGAGGAACTCTGAACTTGGACTCTACTAGTAATGGCTGTGTGGCCATAGGCAAAATCCTATCTCCTTTCTGAGGCTCAGTTTCCTTATCTGCAAAATGGAGGGGGTGGGACTATATGTCTGCCAGAATTGCTGGGAGGGGTAAACAGGGAGTCATCAGTGACCAGATGCAGTGGGTGCTTAGTGAGCGTTACTTCATTCCTCCTTCCCTTACTTACGAGTCCAGGTCCTACCAAGAACCACCTCATATATCCTGAATCTGATTGAAATTCTTCCAGATCTGCCCACATCTGAAATTACACTCTCCTCCCACACTCACCCCAGGCTCATCCCTCCACTGGAGCCCAGACACTGGTGGTCTTGCTTCAGAATCATTTGTGAAGAGTCTATTTCTCCCATCAAACTGACTTGTTGACTATCACATGGGCTTTCTTGATCCAAAATGCAAGCCTAGCTAAGTGTCACAGAGAGAACACTCAACTAATTGCTGAATTAAACTGGCAATGGCACAATCTGCAAGCCACTTTAATTTTCTTCAGCAACTAAAATATATCTCTTGCAGGAAGATTATTTTGTGAAAACAAATTGGAATGCCTATTATTAAAAGCCAGACTCATCTGGGTCCTCCTTTGCCAAAGCTGCCTTCCCCATCTGTTTGGAAATGCAAACGTGTTCCGGTCTGGATTAACCTGCCAGATAAACTAAAGGAAGGATGTGGAGTCTTAGAACAATTATTTGGCAGGAATTGCTTTCTCAGCATCTTACTTTGAAATCCAGGAGTTGTTTGTTTGATCTCTGCCTGTGACTCAGAAACCAAACCCTTCTTATTTTTCAAGCTTATGCAACAAGGCAAAAATCATAAACAATACGCAAAAGGGTGGAATGTCCTATTTGTGAAAAGAACTTACAAAAGCACAAGATTTATCTTTGAAAATGGGTATCTTGTTTAAAAACATAGATCATTTTGACAGTTCCAGTTAAACCATTATGAATTTGCAGTTGTACCCATTTTTCTTTCCTTTCTGGGATACCACTAAAGCTGTAGCAATGGGATTGTTTAAAGATATAAGCTCCCAAGAACAAAGATGATACAAAAGGAGACATTGAAAAAAGAAGTTAAGGCATTACAATACAGTTGATGAGAAGTGGATGGAGCTGAATGCTCTCATTTAGTAGAGCACAGAAAGCTGAACTCCTGTTTCTATAGAAGCAGATACCACTTGAGCTTGTCTTGGAAAACTCCAGAAGGGCTCAGAACTTGAAAGCAGAGGGTGCTGCAAGGAGGCAAGGGTCAGGCATGCTGATGAAATCGGGGATGCTGTCTAGGATTTTGTAACTGGAGCAGTTAGACTCGTAGGTCCCTTTCAGTTCATGTAATCAAGGGATTCCTTATCTACTATCTCCATCCCCCTGCTTGACACAAGGAACCAGGGAATCTTGACTAAGAGATGTTAGGCCCACCTCTAAGTGTTGGGAGAGGGGAGGTGATGAGATACATGCTTCCAGAGAATTAGTGACTGAACATCTGCATCTCGAGTGTGGGGTCCACCTATGGCTGCTGTCAGCTGGGCTTAGGCACAGCCACACCTCCACCTAGCCAGAAGCAGAAAGGGACTTCTCACTGAAGCCTCAGAGGAAAGACCTCCAAATTCTACTGAGAATCCTCCCCTCAGTGAAAACACCAGATCCTCACCCATCAGTCTTCGTTGAGAAGCCTTCAGCTGACAAGTTCCACTCATCCATACAGAAGTTTAGTGCTTCACACTTACATATAAGCGGAAGGTGAAGTCAAACCTGCTAATGTGGAAGATAGCGAGACCAAACAAATAGCACTGAGGTTGTCTAGTAAAGCATGGGCAATGCCAGGAGTAGAGTAATATTTTTCTAATCTTTTCTTAAGTTCTTCAGGTGCATGAGAGATGATATAGTGACTATAAAACAGAACAGCATGCAAAACGAAGGAATAATTCACTAAGAGACTTTGGAAATTAAAAGTAGACAAGCCAAGATAAAAATGTCAATAGCTAAGATAAAGCTGCAGAAATCTCCCAGAAAGTGAAACAAAAAGAGATAAAAATAGAAAAAGAAAATATAAGAAAATGAAAATGTCCAACATTCAACTTACTAATAAGATTTTTAAAGAGAGCTAACAGAAAAAAGTGGAGAGAAAAATTTCACAAAGAAAACAAGGCTATTTCTCAGAAGTGAAAGGTATACAGTGCTATGAATGTTTTAAAAAGGAAGAGAAGCTCTTACCATGGTCTATTACCATGAAAATTACCAAAAAAGCTAGAAATAAATAAACAATCCTAAAATGGTTCTGAGAGAATAAAACAGGTCTAATGTAAAGAATGGGATTCTTAGGTGGAGTTAGTAGTAAAGAACTTGCCTGCCAATGCAGTAGACATAAGAGACGTGGGTTTGATCCCCGGGTCAGGAAGGTCCCAAGGAGGCGGGCATGGCAACCCACTCCAGTATTCTTGCCTGGAGAATTCCATGGACAGAGGAGCCTGGCAAGCTACAGTTCATAGGGTCACACAGAGTCGGACACAACTGAAGCAACTTAGCACACACACACCTACAGTGTAAAAAATAGGAAGCAAGAATAGCTTCAAACATCTCAAGCGATGCTGAAATCTAGAAGACAAAGAGGAAATGCCTTTGAAGTTTGGCAGCTAAATTCTTTTAAACCAAGAATCTTGTATAAAGCCAATCTATTATCAGAGGTAAAGGTATGATAAAGGCATTTTTACTATGTAAGGGGCTTCCCAGGTGGCACTAGTGGTAAAGGACCCGCCTGCCAATGCAGGAGACATAACAGACAAGGGTTTGATCCCTGGGTCGGGAAAATCCCCTAGAGAAGGAAAAGGCAACCCACTTCTATTCTTGCCTGCAAAGCTCCATGGACAGAGGAGCCTGGCAGGCCACAGTCCATGGGGTCACAAAGAGCTGGCCATGACTTAGCGACAAAACAACTATGTAAGACTCAGAAGTTTCTCTCCCATTTGCCCTTACTGAGGAATCTACCAAAGGAGATGCTCCAGCAAAACAAGAAGGTAAGCCAAGAAGCCAAAGATCCAGGAAAGAAGGGTTCCTAGACAGGACAAAGCCCCAGCAAAGAAGAGACCTGTGACAAGCACTGGCCTAGACAGCAGTCTATGCAGCCTGGAAAAAGAGGATGGAGAGCTTTAGGACTGAGGTCCCAGGAGCCTAAAAAGGGACTCACATGTTTGAGTATATAGGAAATACTATTGTTAGGCATTTTAAAAGAGACGTTAAAGCATTTGGAAGAAACTAATGAATGGTTCACAGAAAACAAGGTAAATGAAAAAAATCAGTCAGTTATTAATTTCAGGAAGTAATTGAAGGTTGTACAAAAGGGGGCCATGGTGGGTTCAACAGTGAGCAATATGTTGTGATCAAAATATTTTAAATCTTGGCAATTAGTTTAACCAAAAAATGACATAATGGCGAAATGATAGGAGGAAAAAGGGAGTAAGAACTAAGGCCTCATCTGTCATGGCAGGAAAGTTAATAGATGTCAAAAAGATATATCTGGAAATAGCATTATAACCATATTATTTACAAATAACAATACTAAAGGAGAAACAGCTAGAGGAGTTGAGGATGGTCACTCCTGGGAGGTTGGGGTTGAGGATCAAGATGGATGAGGAACAGCTGGTTTTATCATTATGTGGTGTGTTTCTTCACTTGTGTCTGACTCTTTTGTGACCCCATTGACTGTAGACCGCCAGGCTCCTCTGTCCATGGGGATTCTCCAGGTACCAGTACTGGAGTAAGTAGCCATGCCCTCCTCCGGAGGATCTTCCCAACCCAGGGGTCAAACCTGAGTATCTTACGTCTCATTATAGTGCTACCTAAAGTAAAGAATATATAAGAGATGGGAATACCAAGCCACTTTACCTGCCTCCTGAGAAACCTGTATGCAGGTCAAGAAGCAACAGAACCGGACATGGAACAATGGACTGGCTCAAAATTGGGAAAGGAGTACATCAAGGCTGTATATTGTCACCCTGCTTATTTAACTAACATGCAGAGTACATTGTGTGAAATGCTGGGCTCGATGAAGCACAAGCTGGAATCCAGATTGCAGGGAGAAATATCAATAACGAAGAGGAACTAAAGAGCCTCTTGATGAAAGTGAAAGAGGAGAGTGAAAAAGCTGCCTTAAAACTCAACATTTAAAAAACAAAGATCATGGCACCTGGTCCCATCACTTCATTGCAAATAGGTGGGGAAACAATGGAAACAGTGGCAGACTTTATTTTCCTGGGCTCCAAAATCACTGCAGACATAAAATTAAAAGATGCTTGCACCTTAGAAGAAAAGCTATGACCACCCTAGACAGCATGTTAAAAAACAGAGACATTAGCTTGCTGACAGAGGTCCATCTTGTCAAAGCTATGGGTTTTCAAGCAGTCATGTATGGATGTGAGAGTTGTACCATAAAGAAGGCTGAGCACCAAATAATTGATGCTTTTGAACTGTGGTGTTGGAGAGTTCTCTAGAGTTCCTTGGGCTGCAAGGAGATCAAACCAGTCTGTCCTAAAAGTAATCAGTCCTGAATATTCATTGGAAGGACTGATGCTGAAGCTGAAGCTCCAATACTTTGGCCATCTGATGCGAAGAACTGACTTATTAGAAAAGACCCTGATGCTGGGAAAGATTGAAGGCAGGAGGAGAAGGGGGTAGCAGAAGACGAGATGGTTGGATGGCATCAGTGACATGATGGACTTGAGTTTGATCAAGCTCAGAGAGATGGCGAAGGACGGAGAAGCCTGGCATGCTGCAGTTCATGGTGTTGCAAAGATTTGGACATGACTGAGTGACTGAACAATATACATGGATTAAAATTAATTCAAAAGACAAAGTCATAATGGGTATATATTTAAAAGTAGATTTTCCGGTGTGTTGGAAATGGTGGTGGAAGGGGACTGGGAGGCCTTGTTTCTGCCCTGCCCTGTTGCTAACTCACTCTGTGGGCAAATCACCTCCCTCTCCTGGCTCAGCTTCCTCATCTATAACATGAGTCAGCGGCTGGACTTGAAGATGTTTAAAACCCCTTCTCAGCACCAACATTCTGTAATTTGGGGCTTTTCAAAGTATCAGACCAGTAACCAAAGCTATGTTTGGCTTAGGGTTTACAAAAAAATACTTATAAGTACAAAAATTTAAGTCATATGGTGTTTGTTTGAAAGTCTTGTACTGGCCTCACCCACAAGCTTACCCTCTGAGGAAAGTGGACTCAAGCTAGCATTGCCAGAAATAACAAAATTGCATTAAGTTAAATTAAAAAATTTAAAAAGAACACATCCAGTTAAATTCGAATTTCAGATAAACAGTGAATAAGGGAATTCCCTGGTGGTCCAGTGGTTAAGACTCTGCGTTTCCACTGTTGGGGGCATGGGTTTGATCGCTGGTTGGGGAAATAAGATTCCACAAGCTGTGTGGCTGGGGCAAGACAAACAAACAAAAGCAAAAAACCACCTACAAATAATTCTTAGTATAAATAAAGTCCATTCTAAAGGAGATCGATGCTGGGTGTTCATTGGAAGGACTGATGCTAAAGCTGAAACTGCAATACTTTGGCCACCTCATGCGAAGAGTTGGCTCACTGGAAAAGACTCTGATGCTGGGAGGGATTGGGGGCGGGAGGAGAAGGGGACGACAGAGAATGAGGTGGCTGGATGGCATCACCAACTTGATGGAAATGAGTTTGAGTGAACTCCGGGAGTTGCTAATGGACAGGGAGGCCTGGCATGCTGTGATTCATGGGGTCACAAAGAGTTGGTCACGACTGAGTGACTGAACTAAACTGAACTGAAAGAACAAATATTTGTTGTTTATCTGAAATTCAAACTTAACTGGCCCTCGGGGCACCTTCCTCTTCAGTTATCATGTTCCAGTTATGTGACCAGTTACTCTGGAGACAGCAGATTGGGCAAGGACCTGGTGCTTTAATCCAAGAGCCCCCAGACAGGGAGAAACCAGCAGGTTATGAGGAAGCTGGTTCTAAGAACTGTGCCCAGGAAGGGCTCTTTAATACAGAGTGTGGTGTCTCACCAACCAATCCAGTTCTCTCTCTTTCAGCATTTTAAACGTGAGCCCTCCTTCAAAGGGCTGGTAAGCATGCATGAAAGTGTGGGGTGAGGGGACCCAGTACAGAAGGGAAACTGACTCAAGAATGCTGTGGTCTGTTTATGAGTCAGTGTTCTCATAAAGTAGACCGACAACTTCTCTGGTGCAGAAACTGTGCCTCATCCACTCTTGAGTGTCCAGTATGAAGCCTGGCACAGCATGGGCTGAATGAACGTGTGAACAGTGTGCAACCCTGCCCTCTTGCCATATATCATCATTTCAGAGAGATTTGTAGCAAGGCTAGGAGGATGAATGTACAGAGCTGGGGGAGAGAGGTGATTTAATGTGATCACTAACCATTTATTCTCATCCAGGCTCTCTGCCAAGGCCTCTCATTTAAGCCTTGCAGTGGCCCTATGAAATGGTTATGACCCTCATGTTACAGATGAGAAAAACTCAGAGAGGTTGAGTAACTTGCTTAAGGCCACAAAGCTACTTACAGGGGGCCAAGACTAGAACCCAAGTCTGTTTGGCTCCAGAGCCAGTGTTTTCTCCATGGACTCTGCTGCCCATGTGTTAGACAGGAGAATATGGGTGAAATGGTGCTCTGAAGATTGTAAAATAACTGTGAAGTCCATATCATCTGCTCTAACCCCAGCTCTTGCTGTGTTTTCAGGAAATTAGTTACTTCCAGTTTCCGGGAGAGCTCTTGATGAGGATGTTGAAGATGCTGATCCTCCCACTTGTAGTCTCCAGGTGAGGGGCGGGTGTTCGGCTGGGAGGGCTGGGGTGGGGTTTCCTGGCTTCTGTACGGATTCCGTCTGGGCCCTGCTCCTGCGATGGGTGTCTGGACCACAGGCTCTGGATGGCATGGGTGTAGGGTCCTAATGGGGGCAGGCTGTGGCATGGGCTGCTGGAGTCTAGCCCATTCAGTGGCACCCATTGCTTCAGTCCCTTTCAGTGGACATTTTATTGACTTGAGCAAGCGATTTGGAGTCCTAGAAATTGACCTGACTCCAGGGTAGCTCAGGGTCAGGGAGTTCAGGCCCTGTTCCCAGGGAGAGGCTCAAGGTGGTGAACGTAGCGAGGCGTGGGGAAAAGGTGACTTTGGAGATGATCACAAGATGATATCCTGGCTCAGCTGTGTGCTGTACTGGCTGAGGAAACTTGGACAGGTTGTCAGACTCCTCTGAGTCTCAATTTCCTCATCTGTAAAATAAGAATAAAAACACCTACTCCAAAAGGTTGCTGTGAGGACCGTTGGAGGCTATCTATTTGCTAAACGTTTAAGGACTGAGCACAGGCTTTGAGGGCAGACAGGTGGGAGATGAAGCTGGAGGATGGGTTCTTGATCATGAAAGACCTTGAATGCCAGGCTAAGGCATTCAGTCTTTACCCACTAGGGTGAGGGCCAGTGCAAATCCTTGGAGGTCACCTGGTCTCTACCACAGATGTGCTGGTGAGTTTGGCCAAGGCCCTGGTCCTCTCTAGGTCTCGGAATTTTCAGATGTATAATGAGTGGGTGGCTCCAGATGGTGTCCAAGAGCCCTTTGCTCTGAGACCATGGGTTTAGAACTCTCACCTCCTAGGACCTGTGTGCAGGGAGGGAAGTGGACAAGCTTCTGAATCCTGGATTCAGGTGGCTCCTGGATGTAGGGGGCTCTGTCCCCGTGGACAGGGTCATTAGCCTTCTCAGCCTCCCTACTGCTGAGCAGGGAGCCAGCTCCTCTCCCCTGCCCCTTTAGGGTGGCAGAGATAATGGTCCCGCATTATCTAAGAGGCCAGCTAATGGTGTTTTCTGCTGCCTATAGGAGGCCTTGCCAAGCTCAGTTCAGCTGCATGCAGGCAGCATTTGGGTCTCTCAGGACTCAACCTTCAAGGCTCTGCTAAAAGGCCACTTCACCCCAGAAGCCTTCCCTGACTCCTCAACCCTTTTCAGTAATTGCCTCCTCTTCATGCATCTTTTGAGTCATTCACTGAGTCAGGGAATCTGTCAAGGTCACCAATAGCCTCACTATTGCTACATCCAAAGGACACTCTGAGTTCTTGCTCCATGTGACCTGTCCGTAACATTTCACACACTTGATACAATGGTTGGTCACTCTTTCCCTCTTAAAACACTCCTCCCTATGACCTTACACTCTCTAACTTTGTCTGCTCTCTGCCCCTTCATCCCAGTTTCATCCTTCTCTAATCAACCTCTGAATGTTGCAATTTCTCAGGCCTTTTCTCATCTGTCCTCATGGCTTTAACATACCACCTATAAGCCCAGCTTATAGATCTCCCTCCCTGACCTGCCTTCTGAGAATTACCCAAACTACCTACCTGACACGTTGTGTGTGTGTGTGCTCAGTCATGTCCGACTCTTTGAGACCCCGTGGACTGTAGCCCACTAGGTTCCTCTGTCCATGGAATTTCCCAGGCAAGAACACTGGAGCGGGTTGCCATTTCCCGCTCCAGGGAATCTTCCTGACCCAGGGATCAAACCCACATCTCCTGCGTATCCTGTATTGACAGGCAGATTCTTTACCATTGCGCCACCTGGGACATTGCCACTTGATATTTCACGAGGATTTCAATTTAGCATAATCAGCATGAGATTTTACCCTGTAAACCCATACCTTTTCCTGTTTTCTGCTTGTCAGTAAGCGGCAGCTCCACCTACCGAGTTATTCAAGCCTCTGTGTTTATTCTCTTCCCCACCCCAGCTCATCCATCAGCGACTCCAGCTGATTCTTCCCCACAACTAGAACCCATCTTCATCCCCACCACAGGTGCAGACTCCACTGTGACGTCACTGGTCTCCAGGCTTGGGTTTTTGGTCCCCTCCCATCTATTCTCCACCTGGTATCCAGAATGTTCTCATGAAAAGCCCATCCGGCCATGCCATTCATTCACCTAAAACCCTTCAATGGCTCCCATGCATTTAGTATAAACTTCAGATCCTTAACGTAACTAGGAAGCCCTTCAGGGTCCTCCCAGCCTGTGATCCACCTCATCTCGTGCCTCACTCACTCCAGCATCCTGGCCTCTTAGTTTTGTAAGCAAACCAAACCCTCCCCATCTCAGGGTCTCCACACATCTCAGGGCCTCCCTTCTGCCTGGAGCCTGCTTCCCCAACACTTTCCACGTCTTCCCCTTCTTCTTCCTTTGGATCTCAACTTCCAGGTCACCGCCTTAGCAAGGACCTCCCCACCCATCCCCCTTCACTGCCACCATCACTCTCCCCCATCATGCCCTCTTCCTTTTCTTTCTTAGCACTTACTGTGTGTTATTATTCTATATGTATTTCACTAACTTGTTTGTCTTCCACTGGGCTGTACTTTCTGTGAAGGCAGAGGCAATATTCTGTTGTGGTTCCACCCAGGAACTTGTCAAATGCCTGGCGTGCTGTAAGTGCTTATTAATACTTGCTGAGTGGATTAATGAGTTCAACAATTGTGCTTTCTGGCGTGTGGCCCTGTACTGAGTGCTGTAGATGTAGAGATGAATGAGGTTCTGTTCACTAGGAGCTCACAGGCTGTGAGGGAGACCGATGAGGAAATAGACAATTACATGACAGCCAAATAAACATGCTGCTGGAGGAACGCAGGACTCTGTTTTTTTGTTTCCTTTTCCCCAGTTGTATAGCAATATTATGGGGCATCTTCATCACCCTTTGTTGTTGACCTGACTCACTGCGAGTGTGGCCTCTTACTCATAAGAGAAACACTTCAAATGAAGTGGCCCTTGCTGGAGTCAGGCAGACCTGCCAGGGTTCACATCCTGGCTGTGCCATTTCCTAGCTGTGTGACTTTGGGGAAGTTATTTAACTGACCTAGGTCCTAGGCCAGTTTCTGCCACAAATCACCATGTGATCTTGGGGCAGGCTGGTTTACCTGGGCCTCAGTTTACCCAGGATACCAGTGATTTTAGGCCCATCCAGCTCTCTGAGTCCTGGCTCTCAAAGGCCTGGTCTCACACCACCAGACTCAAGCACTCTCTCTTGGCTGAAAGTGGAATGTGGTATTAACTTGAGAAAAACCAGTGCGTGTTTATATGTTTCATGTGTTTATATTATATAGTTTGGGCTGGTGCAGAGCAACCATGTCACTGAAAAATGAAAGTGCTTTAAAACTTTCCTATTAAGGGAGAATTAAACCTTCTTGGGAGAAAATGACACATTTCTGAGCCCCTAACTGCTCCACCCCTGAGCCTGTCTTCCTTTAGCTTCAACTGGTCTGTAATCCATCTGTCCATCCATCACCCACGGTTCCCTGAGCTCTTGCTCTTGGCCAGCCCAGGGCCAGGCATTTCTGTCCTCAAGGAGCAGCCACTCTGGTTTGGGGCTTGTCACTCAGGTCAGAGCAAAATCACCAAAGCTGCTTTGAAAATTCAACTGTCAGGCCTCATTCCTGGCTTGCTGAACCAGAACTGCCAAATGGCCCAAACAGGTTTGTTTTAAAACCTCCACAAGTGTTCTAATGGTTTGAAAAGAGACCCTGATGACTTGGGATCAGAACTTCTGGCTGGATAGCTAAAGATCCTGGCTTGAGGGCTGTTGCTCTTCAGTTCCCGGGCCTCAAAGCTGTACCCTCAGGAGACAGAGGCTTCCTGCCGTGTAAATTGCTCCTGGGCAGTGTGAGGATACACATCAAGGCATATTTGCTTCAGTTCCAGTAATCGAAGTCGGGGTCCCAAAGCCTGGCACCCGTTCCCCTCTTCCTGGAGACTCTGCCTCCCTTCCCTATACCAAACCCCTGGCATCAGGCTGGTCCACTTGTTAGTTTCTAAGCATGCCACATACCACCTCTGGTCAGGCTGCTCCCCTCCCATGAATGCCCTCTTTACCTCTTAAGTAAGTCCCGCTCTCTGTACACAAGGGCATGGATCACTAGGGGTCGCCTTAGGGTGTATCCACCTGTTTTCTGTCTCCATACCTTCCTTCTCTCTACCCCTTCAAGACCAGCCAGAAATCCTACCCTCCTTGTCTTTAAAAGTCATCTCCACTCATGCCCTGTTCCTGCAGTGGGGTTGGGTGAAGCTGCTGCCCAGCTTCTGGTCCTAGTGGCTCATCAAGGAATTTCTTCTGAACGTGGACAATCTCCTTACCATGAAAAGGATCCCGAAGAATATGAATTCGTCTCTCTCTCAGGGACATCACGGGGTCTGGTACATCGTATGTGCCTAAGAAATGCTTTTTAAATGAACAAAGAGCAATGAATGGAAGGAAGTTGAAGCAGAATTCAGGCAAGGTTTATGACCAACATTTGAACTGACCCTTGGACAATGATTCGGAGTTATCTTTTTAAAATGGTTTGCACTTTAAAAAGTTACATAAGCAAATTATAAACACCGTGGATAACAACAAAAAATCCTATCATTCCACATCCCTAATTCTGCCCCTGTTCTTTTTCCTGAAAATGTTTGTTCTTGTCATTCTTAGTAGTGAATTCACTAGGCCCAGGGTGTGGTCCTTGGCTTACCGATTCAGAAACTCGACCTCATCTCAGCCCTTGAACCAGTCGTCCTTGTCCTCTGATACAGGCAAGAGGCAACCAAATCAACCAAATGTCCATTTGTTCTTCCACAGAGATAAATACAATTGCCAAGGAGGACAAATGCACACAGCTTCTGGCCACAACATTTCTCCCTATAGGCTCATCACCTGGGGACCTCACTGGTGAAATCTGTTTGCTGGCAGGACAATTATTGAGTGGTGTAACCAGTATGAGTCTAGGTTTGCCATTTTTAGTTTTCAGGGCCCAGGGGGTGGAGTTCCTTCCTACGTGCATTTAAATTTAGTAAATTCAATCACATGTGGTATAAAAAAGAGAGAGAAGGAGAGAAATGGCTTGAAAGGAGAAAAATGGTTTTCCCCATTCAAAGAGCTATGTCCTGGGTGCCTGTACCCTGGGAGAGCTGGGTCCGATTCACCCTAAGCCAGTCTCAGTTCCTGCGTGTCTTACAGAGTGAGCATCTCCCCACATGGGTGTGGGGGTTCTAGGCCATGAAGAGAGGATTTTAAGGTTTCTTTTTTCACATCATGGCCTCCAAGTGAATGCTGTCTGCTTCAGCTGGTGATCACCTAAAGAAACAGCAACCCAAAACTGGGAGGAAAATGGTCTTGAATTAAAGTATATACCTCCTAAACTTTATGAACAATTTAAGGGATCTTCAAGGGCAAATTTAATTATGAGTGGTTTTTGCTTTATGTACTGACTTGAGGACTGAATATGCACAAGCAGGAAGCCCATTTTCTTCTTCTTGAGGCCTGAACCCATTGGCCAAGATCAGCTTATAAGTATTAAAGTAAGTATAATAAGTATTAAAGAGAACTGGAACATCTGATCTTGCCACTAGCCCTGTTGCTCTGGTTCCTTCCACATAGTGTCACTGTTGAGCACAGGTCCTGCATGGATTGGTTCAAGCCTAAACATGGCCCTTTGCTGGTACCTGTACCTGCTCAAGCCACAGGGATACTCAGTTCTGGCTCCTAGGTCATACCAGAGAGCTCAATCGTGGTTCTTCAAAACAACTTCAGTCATACTCTGAGATTAGCTCACTGCGGTTGAGCCCTGAATCCATTCTGCCCCATGGCGAGTTAGGCCTGGAGGTCTTTAGTGCTGACAGACCTTGGTCATGGGCACCCTAGTAAACCCTGATTCTAACTTCAGATTGCAAGAAGCAGGGGTTGGGGTCTTAGTCTCTTTTCTCTCAGAAGGCCCCTGAGCCTCTCGTGCAAATTAGTGCCCCTTTCCATAACTCTGCAGATCTTAAGGTCTCAAGGAGGGGCACTTCCAACAAACTGCAAGTCTCTCTCCCTTCCCCTGCACAATGTGTGCCTTCTTGCCTTACAATTGCCACGTGAAAAATTCTTCTAAAAACGAACTCAACTGCAAGGAACACAGAAGCCTCAGACAAAATTCAGAAAGCTCTGCCTCATGTTACATTGGCATAGGAACTAGTAGTCTGATGGTTAGCACCTGCCATGGCACTGTATTTGGACGGTGCTAAGGGCCTTACCACTGTCTGCTGTCTTCTCTGTGCTCCATTGCTGACTGATTCCATGCTAATTATGCCTTCTTTCATTAGAAAAGTCAAGCCTTTGGAGCCTTCCTCTCCCATTTTCTCCCTGTAATATCACTTGTTGTTACCCTGATCCTTTTTGCTTTACATTTATGATTTAACCCAATTTACATTTATGGTTTAACCCAAAGAATACTGGCAACTTTCTGTTCCTTTATGTTCTTGGAAGATACCTCACTGCTGTGCTGAGATTAGTCATTCTATCATGTTGGACTCTTTGTGACCCCGTGGACTATAGCCTGCCAGGCTCCTCTGTCCTTGGGGATTCTCCAGGCAAGAATACTGGGGTGGGTTGCCATGCCCTCCTTCAGGGTATCTTCCCAACCCAGGGATCAAATCCGGTTCTCCGGTATTGCAGGCAGATTCTTCACTGTCTGAGCCATGAAGGAAGCCCTCAGATTTACCCCAACATCTGTTATTTACCACACTCTTCACCTGGACCATTAAATAGGCACAATGCTATCTGCAAACTTACAAAGAAGCTCCCAGCAGGTGCTATGGGGGAGGGGGAACATTTTGGCCCCAGTGAGGCTGGACTTTGCTTCTAATGTCGGGAGGTCATCTAAGCCTTGTTTTCACACATCCCCAGACAAGAGTGATGCAAGGAACCCGGGGTGGGTCAAATCAGCATCTGGATTTGGGCCTCCAAATCTCCACTTGCTCTTTGCCAGACTCTCCTCTCCCCTCATTCTTCAACGTCTTAAACCAGGCGTCACTCAAGGAAAACTGAGTCCATGTGTTTGTGACTCACCGCTGATGAGCATGGCAGAATGCTTTGTTCGCTCCACATCGTAGCGGAGAACTCCACGGGTGTGTGGGTTAGGACGTGGACGTGTGCTGTAGGTCTTTACACGTGTGTACTGTGTGAGTGTATGCGTGCGCATGTATATGTATTGCTTTTCTATTGTAAGAATTTTAGACTGATTTTTCTCAGATTGAGGAAGTCTTGTTTGGCCAAAGAAACTCAACCCTCCCTTCTCCCCCTTCCTGAGGAACTCTAGTTTGGCAGACAACTCCCAAACACCCACGTTCTAACTTACTGGAGATGGTCCTGGGCCAAGCCGCCATTGAAGTCTGGCTGGAGAGCCAGTCTTCAGGGGGCAGTTGCCCAGGGCGTCCCAGGGTAGACAGTCAGTGGGAAGGGAGGCAGGAGGAATGGGCAGCCTGCACTTCTGAACTCTAGCCCACAAGCCATGGGGCAACTGTTCTTAGCAGAGCTCTGCTGACCTCTCTGATGGGAGCCCTGGGATCACTCTTTGGCCCTCTTGCCCAGTCAGCTGATCACCTTACTCATCAGGAGGGGAAACAAAGCCCAGCTGTGGGCTACGGGTGGGGTCAGATCAACAGCTTGGTGACTCCGAAAAACTTCCAGATTTTATCACCCATCACAGACTCCCAAGCTCTTTCCCCCTTCCAGTTAGAGAATTCCTACTCATTCTTCAAGGATCTTTTCAGCAGTCACCTCCTATGGGAACACTAGCCTGATTCCCAGGCTGGGCTAGACCCCTGCTCTGGCCTCTCTCAACCCAACCACGCCCCAGGGCTTTGTGATGTCCAGCCTGCAGGTCTCTCCACCCACCTGAGGACCACAAACCCTCCTCCTTCCTTTTTAGGAGCCCACGGCACGCAGAGCAAGTGTTCAACATGGGGCATTCTGGGGACCTTTGTGAGTCTGGGGAGGTGGGTGAGGTCTTGAAAAAGCTCCTGCTACTCTCCTCTGTGGACAACCACTGTATGGGGAGGGAAATTCGAGAGCCTGGGGCAGGTGGGCCCAGCTGGACTAGACACTAGCCGCCCCTCTGGGAGAGGGAGGGAGGTAGGGGACCTGTGTTCCCGTATCCTCTGGGTGGGTGCTTTTTCTCCCTCCTAACCATGGCATGGGGGCGCTGGTCATAATCAGTTATGACGGGTGTCCCAGGAAAGCTGTTCCTAATGGTGGAGGTGACTACCTGAGACCATAGAGCCGAGTCACGGTCACCTGTGGGAACCCTGGCTCCCTCCACCTGACATTCTTTGCTTCGCCGAAAATAAAGGGGTAGGGGACTGGAAACTGGATGGACCCTTAATGTTCCTGGGAATGCAGCCTTCCCAGTGCAAAGTGGTTGAGACTGACATATGGTCAGACATGAACTCTCGAGGGCTGCAACTGCAGCTTCTCCAACTTTTGCTTTTGACCAAGTTCAAGCTGGTTATTTGCAAGTTCCCAATCCATCCCCTTCTTGTGGCCAGGGGCCTGGGAAGGGGGACCTGCAGAAGGCAGGTGCGGACACAGCAGCATCCCCCCAGATCCATGCCTGTCTCCTTGCCACCCCTACTCCCCCACTCTCACCCCGCCTCCCACACTCTGAGCCCTGAACTTTGTCCCCACCTTCCCACCCACCCTGGTCCCATGGAATCTACAGTGGAACCAAAGAGGTTTGGTCTGCGTGGCTCCAGGGGGTCAGGGATGGGCTCAGTGCAGAAATTCTCTTCCCTGGAGGCAGATGTCATACTAATAAGTATAACTAGCCCACAGTGTAGGTAGTGAGTTCTCTGTCCTCTGAGGTATGCAAGAAAAGATGGTAGAGTAATACCCACCCTTGGGAAGGGGGTGCTGGAGCTAGAAGACCTAGACCTTAACCAAGTGGGAGCCTAGGCATCCCGCCTTAGGTCTCAGAAGAAGTTTGGCTTGAGGGTGGGGGTGTGGCCAGGACAGCTGGGAAGTGTAATTCAGTGCTAACGTGGCACTTGCTGTCAGCTGCCGGGCCTATGGTCTGCTCAGGGGAAGGAAAAAGATCTGAGTACTTGGTAGGGCTGACGGGACTCCCACGGACCCCAGGATGCCTCCACCTGTTGCCTATTGGGTGAACTGCCTGCAGCTGCACCCAGGGGCCAGCTTAGTAGAGCTTCGCTGACTAGGTCAGCCGAGGCCAGAACCCAAGTACTTGGCTTCTTCCTGTCTTTAACTTCCCAGTGCAGGATGTTGTGATTGTGGATGTTGTCATGCTGGTAAACCAAATCTACTTACTAGTTCAAATCTACTTACTCGCTATGTGATTTGAGCAAGTTGCTTGCACACCTCCAGTGACTAGGAGCTCACTACTTCTCAAGGAGGTCCCTTCCAGGGCAGGACAGATGTTTCTAGAAAGTTATTCCTGGGGCTGAGCTGAGCTCTGCTTCCCCATGGCTTTTCCCATGAATCCCAGTGTTTCCCGGGTCTTCTCTGCTGTGCTCCAGGCTGGCATCACTGTCCCCCACCACCTACCCCAGCTGCCCTCTCTGGGACACACACCTCCCTCCTTTGTCCCTTTTCCAGTGGGTCTCAACGTCAAGGGCAGGTCTGTAGCCTCTTCAGCAAGCCCTCCAGGCTTCTAGCTACACAGGCTGCCCTTCAGCTGCCTCATTCCCCAGTGACTCACCAAGCTGGCAGCAAACAAACCCCCCACATCCCCTTTCCGCATGCTGCTGCTGGGGCTCAGCCCTCCTCTGCCCCACTGTTTCTGCTCTCTGGGATGTTGAAGCCAAGTATAGCTCTGCATGTGTCCATGTTCATCTTCATCATGTCAGTCTAAACTAGCCTGAGTTCTGTTTAGTTCCAACTCCCTCATCCAGCACATTGGCTGTTCCTCCCAGCTTCCCATCCTCCTCAAATCTGATCCACATGCTGTCAGCGCCCTTGGCCAAGCCATTGATAAAAACAACCGGGAAGGAGAGGGCTAAAGGGAGAGCTCCGGAGACCCTCCCAGGTTCTCAGCACTCAGAAGAGGGCTCTGCCTGTGATAATCATGCTCAGGGTTCTCAGGAGACCCTGTGCCAACTACCTCAATGTCACGGACACACAGTGCCAGGGGTACTTTGCTAAACCTGGCAAGGGAAATGAGGCTGGTCCTGGTGACTTGTTCTCCAGAACCCACCGTGGGTGCTCATGGTCATCAGAGCTCAGAAGTCACCCCCTATCACAATCTTGTCTAGAATTTCACCCTGGCTTAACACACACACACACGCACACACCAGCAAACCTGCACCCAGGCCAGGCCAGGCCCTGAGCTCTTGGGACCTAGAACTGAGCCAGATACTGCCCTTCCCTAGAGGAGCTCATGGTCTGCTTGGGCAGGTGGCCATGGAACATTCGATGACAGCACAGAGATATGCTAGTGATTGGAATGTGTTGACTACTTGCTATGTACCAGGCACTATTCTAAACCTAGACCAACCCTCACAGTAAACTATCACTATCCCCATTTTGGAGAAGGAAATAGCAGCCCACTTCAGTATTGCTGGCTGGAAAATTTCATGGACAGAGGAGCCGGGTGGGCTACAGTCCCTGGGGTCACAGAGTCGGTGACTGAGCACATCCCTGTTTTATCATCCAGTGGGAACTGAGGCGCACAGAGGCTCAGGAACTTGCCCAAGCCTCCCACACAGTGAGGGCTGTGTGCAGGCAACCAGGAGCTGCCTGGCCTGGTCTGGAGGGCTCAGGAGGCCCTCAGAAGGAGGAGGTGCCTGAGTGGAGACTGGAAAAATGGGCGACAGCAGGAAAGAACCAGAAAAAAAGCAAGGAGGGCAGGGGCAAGATAACAGCGTTCCCTCACTGTTCCCTGCTTCACTCAGCAGGTGTTCCTGCCAGCCTGCCCAGTGCCAGAGCTGGGTGGTCCCTGGGGATTCAGAAGTGAGTGTGCCAGCGGTGTGCCCTGGAACAAACTGGGAAGTACAGGGTGCCCTGGGGAAGTGAATGAGATGGCCATAATCAGGGAAGGCTTTCCAGAGGAAGTGAGGTCTGAGCTGAACTTGGAAAGGGCAAATGGAAACTGGTTGGGTTGGAGAGATGTGCGTGGGGTGGGGTAGGGGGTACCAGGCTTAAGGAATAGCCAGCGCAAAGGTGATTCAAGGAGCAGCAGTAGAACGGGGTGGCCGGAGAGGTGCCAGTGAGGAGAAGAATGATTCTAAGGCCTTGAAGGAGTGTGGACAGTTCCTGAGGGCCAAAGGGAGCCACCATGGACTTCTAACAGGGCAGGACGCCCAGCAGTCTGAGCAGTCTGTCCTCCCTCCGCAGTGAAGTGTGCAGGGAGCAGTGGGTACCTCTTCTGGTTATATAGGGTCACAATACTCACCTCAGGGGTGTGCATGAGAACAGATGAGGGTCAGCAGCAGCATTTTTTTCCCTCCTGGAGGAGCCTGGCAACAGCACCTCCCTTTCCCTACCCTTGCAAGTGGAGCAATTACCAGATTACCAGATTGCAATAGGCTGGGCCCAGGGGCCAGCCAGCTCCCCAATCACATCAATCTCTTGAAACACAATCCCAGGTCCGGCAGGGTGGCCAGATGGCTTAGGAGAGAGTCCCAAACTTTTGGGCTTCCTGAAGCTCTTCCCAGGGCCCTTGAGGATGTGGGGGGTTCCCAGGAGCACTACCATTCTGGGAGCTGGGAAAGCAAATTTACCTAGTCTTTCCTCACTATAAATCACAGAGCCAGAAGCAATATTTGAGGTCAACCTCATGGAATCTCTCACTAAGTCTGGAAGCCTTGATCTAGCATTCCAACAGGTGGCCACCCAGCCTCCACTTGGATACCTCCAAAGATGGGGAGCTCACTACCACAAATCTGAGGGCAACTGGCCACGGGGCAGGTCTCTGAGACCTGAGAACTCTGAGAGCTGAACTAAAGAGGTATTACATGAACTCAATCACACTAAAATTATGATTAGCCAAATCTGGAAGGCCTTTTACTTCCATAGGAGTTAAACCAGATCTGTACCATGGGGAGTCACTGTGGGAGAAGGGAAACCCCACAGGGTTGAACCCCAAACCCCTGTCTCAATTTTAACTCTACAACTGACCAGCTGGGCAGCTTGGTTAATCATCTCCACCCCCTATTTTTCTTATCTGTAGCTTAAACTGTGCAGCCCAATAATGCAGTCCCTAGTCATAAGTGACTGTTGAACCTTTGAAATGTGGCTAAGTGCAACAGAAAAACTGAACTTCTTGTTTTTAATTGATTTAAATTAAAAATTTAAAACCAGAAGTAGTTTTTCTAAGCTTTTTCTATTGATTACACATTGAAATGATAATATTTTGCATATATTGGATTAAAATATTAAAGTTAATTCTACCAAAATGAACATCACCTGTTTCTTTTGACTTTTTTCTTTTTTTACTGTGACTACTAAAATATTTACCATTACAGAGTGGTTCACCTTATCATCCCACCAGGCAACACTGACACAGGAGATTAAGGATCCAGTGAGTAGCTGTTCAGGTGTTTGGGGACAGTTAAAGCCCGGACAAATTATGGTCTATGTGGCTGCTGGTACTTGCAGTTGTGTTTTTCATCACACAAGCAAGACATGCTCATTCTAGAAATAATAGAGAATGTGGAAAAACAATAAAAACAGAACAGAAATTGCCCATAATCCCACCACCCAAAGATAGCTACTGGTAAATTTTCTCATTTTTTTCCCTGTGCATGACCATGTGACCTAACACTCCATGCAGACCACCCCACCCCAGCCTGTAGGTTCTCAGAAAGGCCACTTTAATGGCTTGGCCCCGAAGTCTACACCTCAAGGAGCCCCCTCCAGCTGAATGGCAGGACCTTGAACTTCCTTTTCTGTGACTGTGAGTTCCAGGAGTGGCCGCTGTCTCCTGTGAAATCCAGGCCCTCCCGCACTCAGCTCCTACTCTCCTCGGCCTCTGCCATCACTTGTGGTCACCCCAGTACTGCTGGCACCAGCCTGGAGAGGGGAGACAAGGGTCTTTGCTGATACACTGTCAGCCTGGGGAGGGGAGGCGAAGGTCTGCTCTGTCATACTGTCAGCCTGGGGAGGGGAGGGGAGGGGAGGGTCTGCTCTGTCACATGGTCAGCAGTTCACCACAGCTGCTCCCACTTCTCTTCAGCCAGTAGGGAAAACTTTTCCATGCTAGGGGCTGGGAGCGCGACTCCAGAGCGGAATCACTTGTGTCCCGGGTGAAGGAATTCTTTCCATTTTATCCATTAGCCTTCTCCTCTCCAGAGCCCCCATGTCAGGGATCCCCTTTGGCTGTCTCTAGAACTGGCATTCCTTTTCTTACCACATCTGGTCTGTTCCTGAGAGGGCACTAACCCCGTGTGAGACTTCTTCTTCCTCGGGGTGACCTACTGAGGGGCCCTTGCTTCCTTCTGTGATCTGATTTTCACCTATACTCCTCGCCTGCACAATCCCTCAAGCACATCTATGTTTATCTGTACCACAGAAGCTCCAGGGCATCCTGTAGAGACGTAAACTATCTCATACTTTGCTTTCCCCACTTGACATTAAATAGGAACATGTTTCCAATGAAACCATCACTTCTAATGGCTTCATAGAACCCTATTGCATGGATAGGTTGTACCTTTTAATCTACTCTGCCTCAGTGATTTAAGATGGCCCCATGTTTTTGCTCTTACAAATACTACTTCCCTATAGACTTCGATTACTTTCATATTCTCAGACCTCAGGAATGTTTAGCTTTCCCTTTTCAGACTTCCAGCAAATCCTACTAGATGTGCTGTTAACCCCTACCCTCCTCTGTGTTCTCCTTGGGCTGGCACTCAAGGCCACTCCCACACCTACGCTTAGTCCATCTCTTCTGCCCCGCATGTCACCCAACCTAAAATATGACCTGAGCTCTGGCCACACTAAGCACCACGGTGTCCCCACACTTTCCAGCCTCTCGGCCTCCCCGTTGGCTTCTGGTGTCCCACTGCCTGGCACCTCTGCCCCCATCTCCAGATCTTGTTCATCTTCCTGTGCCCTCTCCTCCAGGTAGCCCTTCCTTATTTCTCCTAGCTGGAAGTGATCCCTCCCTCCTCCAAATGAAGACAGCATGTCCTTGTCCCCTCCCTTGTGGTACTGATGCAAACATCATGTTTTTGAGTCCACTTCTGTCTCGAGTATCCAGGTCTGTCTTGTTCCCCACCCCCCTGCCAGAGCGGGAGCTGCTTGAGGGACTGTTCTGATTTCTTTCTGTGGGCACAGGGCATGGCACAGAGTGGACATGCACTGCTGCTGCTGCTAAGTCGCTTCAGTCGCGTCCAACTCTGTGCGACCCCATAGACCCCTGGGATTCTCCAGGCAAGAACACTGGAGTGGGTTGCCATTTCCTTCTCCAATGCATGAAAGTGAAAAGTGAAAGTGAAGTCGCTCAGTCGTGTCCAACTCATCGTGACCCCATGGACTGCAGCCCACCAGGCTCCTCTGTCCATGGGATTTTCCAGGCAAGAGTGCTAGAGTGGGTTGCCGTTGCCTTCTCCGGGGACATGCACTAAAGGACTACATAACTCCATGGGTGAAAGAGGACAGGCCTGGAGTGAGGGGCTGAGTTCTGGTCCAGCCAGCCACTAGTGTCCTGGCTCAGGGCCAGGGCTTCCCTATGGCCTGCAGTAGTTGGACTTGGCTCTGGGGAAGTCTGCTACGGTCAGAGGCCCATTTGGCCCTGGGCTGATGTGCTGGCCCTCATCTGGGGATAATCTCTCTCATGGATAATGTTGCAGGGTGGCCCCTCATTTCTCCATTCAATCTCATTACCAGCCCTTCAGGATTCACACTAAAGACCCACCCTAAGCGCATCACTAACATATGGTATCTTGGCAGACAGACATGAATGGAGACTAAATACTGACTCATCATTCACTCCTTCACTCAGCAGACGACACTCTAGCAGTTCTGGAGTGTGGGTTCTGGCTCCACAGGCCCAGCATTGAATCAGACCCAGGCTCAGCCCTGGAGGTGCTTTCAGTAAATAGTCGACAGCTTAGTGAGGTGGGACTGGGACAGCACAGGGATAGTGGGATCCCAGCAAAGGGGTCTTACCCCTGTTTGATGGTCAAGGAAGGCTTCCTGGAGGAAGAGACCTTTAAATTTGTCTTAAAAGAGGAGTGGGCCTTTGCTACAGCAAAGAGCAGGATACTCACAGGCAGCAGTTACAGCCAGCGTGGGGGAGAGGCTTTCTGTGCTCAGCTCTGATGCTAGATGATGCCTGCTGCAGTCTAATGATAAGAGGAGGTGGATGGGAAGGGATTATCTGCTCTTGTTTACATGATTAAAACCAGACAAATACTTCCTTTATCTGAAAGAATGAAAGGGCTTTGGGGAAAAATCCTTTTGGCAGCAAAGCAAAGTGCAAGCATCTCCTTAACTGACCTCACCTGCTCCCCCCACACCCCCAACCTCGCCCCACCCCCCTCACCCGCCCCAACAGCCATGAGAAGAATAGCTCCAGGGTTGACTTGCCCTGGTGGGTGGCAGGCAGAGGTGGGGAGGAGCCAAGAGAAATGAGACCCACAAGACCCTTCTCACAACCTCCCACGTGGAGAGTCTGGGCCAGGGCACTAACCCAAGCCAGCCACAGGGTGGCGCCTCTCGGGGAAACTCTAACCATGCTCCATTTTATAGATGCAGCTCCTGACGTCCAAAGACGGATGCCTGGGTCACAGAGCCAGATCACCAACTCCCAGCCCACGGCTCTAACTCACTCCCTCGTTCACTCTCAGTCATGAGTTCATTCAAAAGCCTGCATTAACCACCTGCCTGGGGCAGCACCGAAAACTCAGGCTGGGCACGAAGGACACACAGAGAAATCAGACCTGCCCCTGTGCTCACATGTCCTCAATCTGATGAGAGAGACAGACAGTGACAACCAGGGTCATGACACAGGAGCCCAGGAGTTGTGCGGACTCTCCCCCATGGGGTCCTAACTCTGGGGGAGGGGCAGGTTGTCCAAAGAGATTTCACTCAAGAGCTGGCACTGAGCTTGGTCTCATCTGCAGGGTAGAGTTGGGCAACTGAAGGGAGCTGCTAAGAGGATAGAAAGCAAAAGAAAGAGCGTGTGGAAAAGTCTAGAAGTGTGAATGGGCTTGGCTGATGACACTGGGCAAGGGGACAAGAGCAGACGGAGGCTCGATGGAGCCAGGGGATTAGGGGTGGGAGGATCCCCATGCCTGCTCATTCCCAGGAGCTCTGCGAGGGTGCCGGGCAGAGCAAGGAGGGGGTGAGAGTGGGTGCGCCTGAGTGCTTGGCCTGCCCACCCACAGACGCTGACACCCACCGCTCTCCCAGCTTGATGTCCGGCCTCGCCTCGCTGGATGCCAAGACCTCCAGCCGCCTGGGCATCCTCACCGTGGCGTACTACCTGTGGACCACCTTCGTGGCGGTCATCGTGGGCATCATCATGGTCTCCATCATCCATCCGGGTGGCGCAGCCCAGAAGGAGACGACTGAGCAGAGTGGGAAGCCCATCATGAGCTCAGCCGACCCCCTGCTGGACCTCATTCGGTAACCCCCGCGGCTAGCACCCTACTTGGGAATGCCACACCCGGCTGACTCCACAGGCCCAGCCCTGCCTGTCACCCAAGGAGCAGGAGAGGGGGTGGGGACGGGTGCTCAGGGTCTTCTCTTGATCACTCGTGGTCACAAAGGGTCAGCCACAGAGGCCACACTCTGTCCCCTCCACGCCATGCTCCCCGCGGGCTCACACTGGACTGTCCACCCCCATCAGGACGGGATGAGCAGGCAGGCAAAGGGGATGCAGTAAGGACATTCCTCAGGAAGGCAACAGCTGCACAAAAGTCCTGAGCTGGGTGTAGAGCTGAGGGAGGAGTCATAGGCCATTCTGGGTCCTGAGGTGTAAAGAGGGAAGTGGACAGTCATTGTTGGAGAAGTCGGTTGGGGCCACACCATGAAAAGCATTGGGAACCAGAATAAAAATCTCATTTTATCCTAAAGGCCACAGGAAATGGGTTTTAGACATAGGAGTGCCATGATCCAATTCAGAAGGCTTACTCTGTCCACCAGGGTGCTGGTGGATAGGATTGGGGATGCACGACCAGAGAGGAAGACAGAGGAAGGGACAGGACCAGGGTGGTAGCCACGGGCCTGGGGTAAGGAGGAAGACTGAAGGCCGCGCAGGAGGTAAAATCACAGGAGACGGCAAGATGGGGGGAGAAGTGGAGGAGGTGGGGCTGCTGATTTCAAGGGCATGAAGGTGCCTGGTCTGGGCACCTGAGTGGACAGCAGCATGGTCACCAGGCCAGAGGACAGTGTGGAGCAGGTGTGGATCTCCTGGGGGAGGTGTCACCTGGTGGTTGGCTGCTGGATCTGAATCCTGTGGGGAGTCTGAGCC
Source organism: Moschus berezovskii (assembly GCF_049115385.1). NCBI lineage: Eukaryota > Metazoa > Chordata > Mammalia > Artiodactyla > Moschidae > Moschus > Moschus berezovskii. The sequence goes on along the minus strand of NC_142463.1, from coordinate 27,997,528 downwards.
AGAGATGGAGGTTGGGAGAACAGCGGATAGAGGCCTTAAAAAGACCCCCCAATGGCAAAGTGGTCTCCCAGGACAGTGTGGGTATGGACAGCAGGGCTGGGACTGAGCCCGAGGAAGCACCACATTGGAAATTGGGTTCAATAGGGTATCCCATTAAACTTGCTCTGTGGACTTCTTCTGGTCCCTCCCATTTTCTTGCCAATTTCAAATATAAGAAATCCAGTCCAGGACTTGCCTGGAAGTCCAGTGGTTAAGACTCCCCACCGCCAATGCAGTCCCCATCCCTGGATGGGGAAATAAGATCCCACGTGACACACTATACAACCAAAAAAAAAAAAAACAAACTCGTAAGAAATCCAGTCCAACCTAAGAGTAAAACTCCAAACTCATTCTATTTAAAACAGATCCTGTACTAGCCTTTTGCTGATTCAGACGTGGAAATTGGAGTGAGGAAGAAGGTCATAGCAGGTTTTTCCTTCTTTCTTGCTCCATCTACTTCCCTGTTGCTAGCTCTGGGGCTGCACAGCAGAGAGGGAGAGGGGTGGCTAGCAAAGTCCTCCTTCACTGGAAGTGGAGGGAGCTGGGGTGGGGGGTCCCTGATTATATTTCTTCAGGGCAGCCTTTGTGAGCTCTTTGGTGCCCCTCCTATCACTGGTGTCTCTCACCTGTTATCCCCTTCACTCAGACACTCCCTGCACCATTTGGCTGCTCAGGATGGCCTCCTCAGCCCTGACCTCTGGTGTCCAGGGACACCTCACCAGCACTCACTCGTGATCCTCTTAGGCAGAGTCCCTTCTGCAAAGTTCACATTGGCCTGTGGAACACACACCCCCCACACACACACATCCTTTGTGGATGTGCAGGCTTTCCCAGGTCCTTTGGACATGAGTCAGGCACCAGGTCCTACACACCACAGATCCTAGAGGACACAGCCAAGGTCTTTGAGTAGTTCTCTTGCCCTAAAGTGAAGGAGACGCAGTCCTCTCGTCCCCTGTGGGGTAGATGCCAGCATACAGTCCCTCTCTCTCCCTTTCTCTTTCTCTCGAGTAACCCTTGCCCTCAGTATCAGTTAGCTGTTGCTGGGTGACAAACCATCCAAAGACCTAGTGCCTTAAAACAACAGCCACATGTCTACAGGTCAGATGGAAGTTCCCGCTGGCCTGGACTGGGCTCAGCTGAGCTGGTTCATGTGTCTGCAGGCAGCTGGCCGCTCCACTGGGGAAGAGCTGCTACAGGGTCATCTTGGCTTAGATCTAGCTCGCTCCTCATGTTCCCTCATCTTCCTGCAGGCCAGCCTGGATTCATTTCATGGTGGTGATGGGGTTTCAAGGGAGAGCTAGTCTGGGCTTGATCTTATGAGCAAGGTAGAGGAACAAGAGAGGGAAACAGAAACATGCCAGTGTTTTTGTAAGTCTCTACTTTTGCTGAGTCCACTAACATCCTATCGGCCAAGACGAGTCATGTGGCCATGCCCAGACTTAGGGTGGGAAGGGATAGCAATGTGACAAGGCAAAAAAATCGTGGTGCCCTGACTCTTTGTCACCCCATGGACTGTAGCCCTCCCGCCAGGCTCCTCTGTCTGTGGAATTTTCCAGCAAGAATACTGGAGTGTGTTGCCATTTCCTACTCCAGGGGATCTTCCCAATCCAGGGATCAAACCCATGTCTCCTGCATCATCCTGCACTGACAGGCAGATTCTTTACCACTCAGCCACCTGAGGATCCAGGCGTGACAAGGCTTCAATGAATAAGGGCCGTTAGTACAATCAAGCGACCTCTCCCTCCATCTTCTCCATTCTCCAGGTTATTTTAATCCTTTGAGATGTGTGATGAACTAAGGGTCACAAAAGTACCTGCAGTTTTGTTCCTGCTGTGTGGTTCTCAGCCACAGGGTCAAGAGTTAGACAGATCCAGGCAGAGTCTGCTGTAGCTGGTGATTGCCTGGTGATTCCAGCAGTACGTTGGTGTTCACTTTCTGTACACTGACACTGCCAAATTTTGTTTCCAGCAGAAACCTCTCACCTGCCCTCCAGTTTATTTCCATGCACTTGTCTAAAGGCATCTCAAAATGAGCACATGCGAAGTTCAACACTTGATTTTCCCCGTAATCTGTCCTTTCCTCAGTCCTCCCATCTTAGTCTGCTGTCTCTCTTTCTCTCATATCCTGCATCCAGTCTTTCAGCAAATTCTGTCAGCTCTGTGATATCTTAAGCGTCATGCCTCCCGCCCCTCTGCCATTGCCACCATCGCACAGACCACCATCACCTCTCTCTTGAGGGTCCAGTATGGTCACCTGCTTTCTCTCCGCTTCCCTACAGTCTGTTCTCAGCACAGCAGCCAGATGGATCCTTTATAAACCTGCTCACAACCTGTCACAGGTGGACAAAATCCACAGGGTTCACTGTGGCCTATGGGCCCATCATGGTCCACCCCACCACGTACAGGTTGGGCCTCTGACCTTCACTCCAACTCTCTGCTGGCTCCAGCCTGCTGGCCTGCATACAATCCTCCAAACGTCCTTAGGATCCTGTCTCAGCACCCTGTCCTCCTCACCGCCTCTGGCAGAATAGTCCTTCCCTTGCTCCATGTACGCCTCTGCAGAGGGCCCTCCCAGCCTCTCTTCACAGCCTGTCTTCAGTTCAGTTCAGCTCAGTTCAGTCGCTCAGTCGTGTCCGACTCTCCGCGACCCCATGAATCACAGCACGCCAGGCCTCCCTGTCCATCACCAACTCCCGTCTTAGTGCCTGACATTACCCTATCTAAGTATTTCTGTCTCTCTCACTGGAATAAAGTATGCTCCAGGAGGGCCAGTTGTTTAAAAGCCACCCTGCTGTATCCTGGAGCCTAGAGCACACCCGCACAGCGGAAGCACTGAGTGCTTGCTGGCTGTATACGTGGGAGGCGGGGACATCTGTTGCACTGGGGCCTGAAGCCCCAGTGGAGTTTGAGGGACTGGCATGGGGAAAATGGCCAAGCACGAGGTGTGGAGGCCCCGGTGAGTCTCTGCCCACAGCCACTCTGGAGGACGGTGCAGAACTGCTGGAGCAGGAGGAGAACCAGGAAACCTGATGTCCTGGAAGCCAAGCACAGAGGAATTTCGAGAAGTTACATGTCTAAGATCCACTATTTCTAAGATTTGGTGCCTATGAGTCATCATTTCTTGGAGCCCATGATTCGAAACAGCCTTTCCCTGTGGTGGAAGGAGTCTTGGCGCACGGGGAGCCCCCGCCCTCCCCAACGGCCTCCCCTGCTCAGGGGCTCAGGGCCCTGGATCGGACACACATGTCAGAGTCAAATGTTCCAGGAGGAGTCCCTGCTCTCAGCTGCTTTTCACGTGGTGAAAATTGATACTTTTGGTTTGAGGTTTTTCCCCCAGTTGCTCTCAACCCTGAGCAAGTTTTCTTGCAAAGCTGGGTGGTTGGACATGGCTGTCACCATGTCTCAGTCAGAGAGTGGGGTTGAAAGGGAAGATCACGTGCTTCCCACAGGGACCCTTATCTCAGCTCTGTGGGATTGCTCTGTGTCTCCCGGGGGCCAGCCCCCTCCCCGGGCCTCTTTCCCCAGTGGGTTTCAAGATCCCTTCTAGCTCTGTGGTTCTGAAACACAAAGGCCTAGAAGCCAGTGAGGAGGCTTCTGGGCTCAGGCAGAAAGTTCTGGAGGCAGGTTCTGGGAGACAAGGCTGGCAGGACGGTGTAGAGCTCAACCTTGCAGACCTTCTTTCCAGGCTGAGGGGGTGCCTGCTCTACTTGAGAAGGGGGAGGCCAGTGGGTTTGGGAAGGATGGATCAGAGCAGGGTAGCATGGAGTGTGCAGGATGTGCCTGGAGACATGCCTGGGAAGGGGTATAGTCACTTCAGTTGCATTCAGCCCACTTTACTAAGTAACTTCTCTGGGCAGAGGCATTGGACTGAGAGCTGGTAGGGAGGGAGAGCAGGGGGAGGGGTGCGGAGGGGAGGGCAGGAGAATAAAGGTCCCTGCATCCAGCCGTCAATCATCTTAGGACAGACAGATCGGAAGAGCACCCTGGATAGCCATTCTCGGCATCTTTTTCTAGCTCTGAGGTTCTAAGAGGCTGTGCAGAAAATAAAGACACCAGCAGGGAGGTTAAAGCAGCCGCCTCACCCTTGCTCTGGCCCAGAGCAGATGCCCACCAAGTGTTGAAAACAGAACAAGAGTACAGGTGACCAGGAGAGGGAACTGAGAAATGGAGGCAGACATGACTAAGGAAAAGTCAGAAAAGATGAGGGTTTCAACTGAACAGGAAAATAAGGCTCACAGCATCCTTCAGGGTGGGAAGATATACGTTATATCTCTCTAAGATGCTTCCAGAGAAACACAACAGGCCATGTCCCTGGATGACTCTCCAAGACATGAGTTCATTTCCTAGGACTCCAAGTGGGGGCTCCAGAAAACTGACGTCTGCTCACAGGGCAGCCTCCCGGGACAAACCCAAGCGAAACAACAGTCAGAGCTGGGCCCCTTCTTTGTTTTCTAATCTTTCAAAAACACCAGTGAGATTAAGTCAGCTTGGCTATATTTATAACCCCCAGTCACCCCTTCAGGGATTGGATGAAGCTCTTGGGAGCTGTGCTTGGAAGGGAATAATTCCCACCTTTGGAGCTTGGGCTGGGGACGTGGGATTAGGAGTGAGTTTGGGAACTTACAAATAATAAATGAGGTGGACCATGGCCTTGCCCCAAGAGACATGCAGGGAGTCCTGGGGCAGAGTGTATGGTCTTGGCCTGCTAATATCTCCTAGGAATATTATGTCTGAATTTTATGTAACTACCACCAGGAACCCACGTCTCCTGGGGAAAAAAGGAAAGCTTCCCATGGGTCTTCAAAACCAAAAGAAAATGTATGTTTTTTCATTTAATAATCAAAAGTATAATTCTTTATGAAAATCTGAGGCTAGGACTTCCCCGGTGGTCCAGGGGACACGGGCTTGATCCCTGCTCAGGGAAGACCCCACATACCGAGGGGCAACAAAGCCCATGCGCCACAACTGAGTCTGTGGGTCACAACTACTGAAGCCTGTGCCCCTAGAGTCTGTGCTCCGCAACAAGATAGGCTACATCAGTGAGAAGCCCGTGCACCATATGAAGACCCAGCGTACCCCCCAAATGTTTTTAAACACACTAAAAAAAATCTGAGGATAAGCTCGTTGACAATAATGCAGCCACAGGCATCAGGAAATGATTTTGGCTCCCAGTTAAGAGAAACTTGAAGCGGCAGAGGCTTAACTAATGTAAAGACGTGTATTTTCTCTCCAATAAGCAGACCAGAGGTGGCAGTTTGTGATCACCAGGAGCCCATGCTCCCTCCACCTTTGTGCTTTGCCGTGTTTGTTTAGAACTTGGCTTTTCTCAACAGTGTCTCATGGTGCAGTGAGGCTGCTAAAGCTCCACCTGTTACGTCCATGTTCTGGGCAGAAAGAAATGAGCTGGAGGAAAGGACCAAAGGGTCCTGGCTTGCATCTTTGCAAGCGTTTTCCAGGAAACACCAGCCAATCACTCCCACTTACATTGCATTGACCACCCCTCTGGAAAGAGAGGCTGGGAAACAGGGCTTATTGTCGGGGCCCTCTTGGTCCCTGTAACAGCCTTCAGTTTCTGTTAGTGAGAGGAAAGAATGGAGACTGGGTAGACAGCTAGTCATCCTGCCACAGCACATATTTTAAATTACTTTCGTTGTTAAGGACATTGTAAAGAGATGAACGCAAGAGGTATAAGTCCCATTCACTTTCTTACTTGTGTTCTTTTGAATGCTCTTGGTTTCTGCTCAGGCTACACTGGCTTTCCTTCTAAGTTTTATTAGAGAAACATTTAGTCACTCGAACCTACTGGGACTGTACCCAGGATACGTCTGCGAACTGTTATCACTGGCTCAGTGTGGACATCCTACATTCTGGTCACGAGTGCTCAGTCCAGTGTGCCTAGTGTGAGCTTTGGCTCTGCTTGATTTCCAAAGCCCTTGCCAGCAGCCATTATTCTGGTGGCAGAAATTTGCTTATCACTTATTGAAAAAAATCCTCAGGTGAGCTTTTGCAACCTCAGCTCCTGACCCTGCTTTCCCTCTCCCTTGTGACAATGCTGAGATCAGTGGGGAAAACCATGACCATTCTCTACCAGTTTTCTGCCTTGGCAGCTCATTGTAAGTCCTCTTCTAACCGCCACATAAAATACAGGTTACCCTGAACCTGTATTTTAGCAGCAGTGAAAAAATAATATAGTTTCTGCTTCTCAACACTGACTGCTGGGGTGTAAAGTCAAGAAAAAAAAACCCACACTCATGTTCACATGTCTAAGTCCATGGATATATGAGCTGAGTCTTGCAAAAGAAGAGACATGCCGAGAACAAGAGTGAGCAGGAAGGAGGGTCCAGGAAGAGGACACAGCATGAACACGAGGCGCCTGGCCTGTTCAGGGAAGTGCTAGCACAGGAACAAAAATCCTGTGAGCATCTCTGACTTAGGATAGACTCCTAAGGCAGATTATAAAGGCAGAGATCCTCACTGTAAATTGCAAACTGCTTTATAGTTTGCTGCCAGAACCGTGTAAGGGAGTCCATGTCACCAAACATCCTCTGGCATTGCCCTTCTTTGGGATTCGAATGAAAACTGAACTTTTCCAATTCTGTGGCCACTGCTGAGTTTTCCAAATTTGCTGAGATACTGAAGGCAGCACATTAACAGCATCATCTTTTAGGATTTTAAACAGCTCAGTTGGAATTCCGTTATCTTCTCCAGCTTTGTTCGTTGTAATGCTTCCTAAGGCCCACTTGACTTCATATTCCAGGATATCTGGCTGTAGGTGAGTGATCACACCATTGTGGTTATCTAGGTCATTAAGACTGTTTTTGTATAGTTCTTCTGTGTACTCTTGCCACCTTTTCTTACTCTCTTCTGCTTCTGTTAGATCCTTACCGTTTCTGTCCTTTATCATACCCATACTTGAATGAAATATTCCCTTGATAGATCCAGTTTTCTTGAAGAGAACTCTAGTCTTTCCCATTCTATTGTTTTCCTCTATTTCTTTGCACTATTCACTTAAGAAGGCTTTTTTAACTCACCTTGCTATTCTCTGGAACTCTGCATTCAATTGGGTAAATCTTTCCCTTTCTCCCTTGCCTTTTGTGTCTCTTCTTTTCTCAGCTTTTTGTAAGGCCTCCTCAAACAACCAGTTCGCCTTCTTGCATTTCTTTGTCTTTGGCATGGTTTTGGTCATTGCCTCCTGTACAATATTATGAACCTCCGTCCATTGTTCTTCAGGCAGTCTACCAGATCTAATCCCTTTAATATATTCATCACCTCTACTGTATAATCATAAGGGATTTGATTCAGGTCATATCTGAATAGCCTAGTAGTTTTCCCTATTTTCTTCAATTTAAGCCTCAATTTTGCAATAAGGAGTTCATGATCTGAGCGACAGCCAGCTCCAGGTCTTGTTTTTGCTGACTGTATAGAGTTTCTTCATCTTCAGTTGCAAAGAACATAATCAATTTGATTTTGGTATTGACCATCTGGTGATATCCATGTGTAGAGTCATCTCTTATGTTATTGGAAAAGGGTGTTTGCTATGACCAACATGTTCTCTTGACAAAACTCTGTTAGCCTTTGCCCTGCTTCATTTTGCACTCCAAGGCCAAACTTGTCTATTATTCCAGATATCTCTTGACTTCCTACTTTTGCATTCCAAACCCCTACAATGAAAAGGACATCTTTCTTTTTTGGTGTTAGTTCTATTAAAGTGACAGTGAAGTCACTCAGTCATGTCCAACTCTTTGTGACCCCATGGACTGTAGCCTGCCAAGTTCCTCTGTCCATGGGATTCTCCAGGCAAGGGTACTGGAGTGGGTTGCCATGTCCTTCTCCAGAGATAATTTCTATTAGTTCTATTAGGTTGGTACAAAAATAACTGTGGTTTCAGACTGTGAATTTTAAACCATTATAACGGCTCAAACACGTCTTTGTTAATTAAAATAGGAACCATTACAATCAACAAATTTTTGCCAGTGAGAAATAGGTTTATTCCTGTAGTGTAAAAATCTATACTTCAGAATTCAATGAGCTGTTGGGAAGCATTTTCTGCCTCCTGCTGGTTGTGGAAACATTTTCCTTGCAAAAAGTTTTCAAGATACTTGAAGAAGTGATAATCGGTTGGCAGGAGGTTGGGTGAATAATGCAGATGTGGCAAAACTTTGTAGCCCAACTCATTCAACTTTAGAAGCATTGGTTGTGTGATTTGCAGTCAGGCGTTGCCATGGAGAAGAATCGGGCCCATTCTGTTGACCAGTGCTGGTTGCAGGCATTGCGGTTTTCAGTGCATCTCATTGATTTGCTGAGCATACTTCTCAGATGTAATGGTTTCTCCAGCATTCAGAAAGCTGTAGTGGATAAGATGGGCAGCAGACCACCAAACAGTGACTATGACCTTTGTTTGTGTGCAAGTTTGTCTTTAGAAAGTGCTTTGGAGCCTCTTCTTTTGTTGATTATCAGGACTACTCCATTTCTTCTAAGATATTCTTGCCTACAGTAGTAGATATAATGGTTACCTGAATTAAATTCACTCATTGCCATCCATTTTAGTTCACTGACTCCTAAGATGTCGATGTTTACTCTTTCCATCTCCTGGTTGGAAGATTGACTACATCCAATTTACCTTGATTCATGGACCTAACATCCCAGGTTCCTATGCAATATTGTTCTTTATAGCATCAGACTTTAATTTCACCACCAAACATACCCACAACTGTTTCCGCTTTGGCCCAGCTGCTTCTTTCTTCCTGGAGCTATTAGTAATTGCCCTCCACTCTTCCCTAGTAGCATACTGGACAACTTCCAACCTGAGGGGCTCACCTTCCAGTGTCATATCTTTTTGCCTTTTCATACTGTTCACAGGGTTCTTGCGTCAGGAATACTGGAGTGGTTTGCCATTCTGTCTTCCAGTGAACCATGCTTTGTCAGAACTCGGCACTTTGACCCGTCCATCTTAGTGGCCCTGCACAGCATGGCTCATAGCTTCATAGAGTTATGCAAGCCCTTTTGCTGTGACAAATCTGTGATCCATGAAGGGGATCATTTTTCTATTGAGGTATTAATGTTTTTGTGGTCCATTTATTTATGTAGCAAATATTTACTGAGTGCCTGTTATGCGCTGGGCACTCTTCCAGGAGCTAGGGACATAGCCGAGAACAAAGCAGAGATCCCACCCACCAGGGAACTGATGTTCTGGAGAGAAAACACAGAGTGAACATGGAAACAAGGCCAAGATTTGTAAAAACTCTTTAAAGATTGAAGATGGTAACACTTTGTTGTATAGTTCCCCAGTTTGTTTGCTTTATTATTTGTATTGTAATCTGTCTTAAAGAGCTTCTTAATTTTTTAGCTTTTGATTTTGGCATGATTTTAGGTTTATAGAAAAGTTGCAGAGTACAGAGAGTTCCCAGCTCTGCTCAACTCCCCCTGATGTTAGTAACCTACATCTAGTACATTTGTCAAAAGTAAGACATTAAATTAGTACAACAGTATTAACTAAATTGCTTCATTGGATTTCACCAGTTTTCCACTAGTGTCCTATTTTTCTGTTCCAGAATCCAATCCAGGATACTAAGCTGCACTTAGGAAGTTCTTAGTTTTAATGAAGTAAAATCTATTGATTTAATTGCTCATTTTGTTCTTAGAAGTTCTTCCACAACCTGAGATCTGATAAAATGTTAATCTGTATTTTTTCTAGATATTTATGGTTTTATTTTGTAAATTATTTATTTCTTTCAGCCATCTGGGATTTATTTTGGTGCAGTGTACATAAAGATCTATGGCTTCCCAAGTGGCTCAGTGGTAAAGAATCTGCCTGCCAAGCAGGAGACACGAGTTTGATCCTGGGTTGGAAAGATCCCCTGGAGAAGGAAATGGCAACTCATTCCAGCATTCTTGTCTGGAAAATCCCATGGACAGAGAAGCCTTGTGGGCTCCATGGGGTTGCAAAGAATCCAACATGACTTAGTGACTAAGCAAAAACAACATAAAGATCTAGGGCTTATTTTTAAAGTTTATTTTTTTTAAGGGGACCATTTTTAAAGTGTTTATTGAATTTGTTACAATATCACTTCTGTTTTATGTTTTGATTTTTTTGGCTGTGAGATGCATGGGATCCTAGCACCGCAACCAGGGATTGAACTTGCAATCCATGTTGTTGTTCAGTTGCTAGCGGTTGTCTGACTCTTTGTGACCCCATGGACTGCACCAGGCTTCCCTGCTTTCAAACTGTCTCCCAAAGTTTGCTCAAAGTCATGTCCATAGAGTTGGTGATGGCATCCAACCATCTCATCCTCTGTCACCTCCTTCTCCTCTTGCCCTCAATCTTTCTCAACATCAGAGTCTTTTCCAGTGAATCAGCTCTTCACATCAGGTGGCCAAAGTATTGAAGCTTCAACTTCAGCATCAGTCCCTTCAATGAATATTCAGGGTTGATTTTCTCTAGGATTTACTGGTTTGATCTCCTTGTAGTCCAAGGGACTCTCAAAAGTCTTCTCTAGCACCATCGTTCAAAAACAAATTCTTCAGCACTCAACCTTCTTTATGATCCAACTCTCATATCCATATATAACTACTGGAAAAACCATAGCTTTGACTAGACGGACCTTTGTCAGCAAAATGATGTCTCTGCTTTTTAATACACTGTCTAGGTTTGTCAAAGCATTCTTTACAGGGTGCAAGTGTCTTTTAATTTCATGGCTGCAGTCACCATCCACAGTGATTTTGAAATGACTGCCCAAGAAAATAAAATCTGTCACTATTTCCACTTTTTTCCATCTATTTGCCATGAAGTGATGGAACCAGATGCCTTGATCTTAGTTTCTTGAATGTTGAGTTTTAAGCCAGGTTTTTCACTCTCCTCTTTCACCTTCATCAAGCGTCTCTTTAGTTTCTCTTCTCTTTCTGCCATTAGAGTGGTATCAACTGCATATCTGAGGTTGTTGATATTTCTCCTGGCAATTTTGATCCCAGCTTGTGATTCATCCAGCCTGGCATTTTGTATGATATATTCTGCATATAAGTTAAATAAACAAGGTGACAACACACAGCCTTGATGTACCCCTTGCACTGGAAAGCAAACTCCCAACCACTGGACCACCGGGGAAGTTCCAAGACCTGGTGTTTATTTTTCTGAATAGTTGGTCAGCTATGCAATTCTCTAGAATGGGTCCTTCCTTTCTTCACTGATTTGTGAAGCAACGTCTATAGAATATGAAATATTAAGATGTCCCAGGTTCTGTCTCCAGGTATAGTTTCCATTACATTGATTTTTCTGTTGATGGCTGTCAGTATCTCACTGTTTCGAGAGTTGCATATTTATAGTATGTTTTCACATCTGGTAGGACAAGACCCCCTCCTGCTTTAGAAGATGAAGATTATGTTAATAAGAATAATGATCCCATTTATATGCCAGGTTCTGTGTTGGGAGCCACAGATAAGATATGAATGACCAAGTCCCCCCTTCAAGGAGGCCAGTCAATGGGAAGGCAGACACCTGACTAGTGCCACCAGCAGCATGCTGGAGCGTCGGTAACTATAGGGGAAGGGCCAAGGAGTCTGTCTGGAGCAGTTGCAAAAGGTTTGGTCTCTGCTTGACTGGTGTAGGAATCAGCCAGAGAAGTAGGCAGGGTATTTAGGCAGAAGGAACAGCAGTCAAAGGCCTGGAGCTGGAAAAGTATGCAGTGTATTTAGGGAACCACATGCAGTTGGTGTTGAAGCTTTAAGTCTTGAGATGGGAGTGATGGAAAGAGGCAAGACTGCAGGGGCAGGTGGGGCGGGGTCATAGAAGCCCTCCACTGCCAAAGGAGGTGTTCAGGTGACCCCAAGGGCCCTCCTGTCCTGGAATTCTTCAATTACTGATTCTCTTCTCAGGAACATGTTCCCAGCCAACCTGGTGGAAGCCACATTCAAACAGGTGAGTGGGTTCCTGGGCAATGGAGGATGGGCAGGCAGGGCCAGCCTGGGGCTGGCTTGGCTGGTTAGTCTCCCTTTCTCGGGGGTGGGGGGATGCTACAGGAGAGGGGCGGTGGGAGGGGAGGACCTAGATCTTTAGAGCCTCCTGTGGCCGTACCCCTGCCCTGGGTTCTGACTTTTCATGAGGAAGAATTATGAGGGGAGAAGGAAGCCCCCACTGAGTGCTGGCTCCACCCTCAGTTACACCCATGCTCATGCACAGGGTCTCTCTCAGTCCTCACAATAACCCTACCCTGGGCTAGGACCAGAACATCTCCTGGATGAGGAAACTGAGACTCAGGAGGGTTAAAGGATTTGCCCAAGGTTAAATCACTAGTAAATGGCAGAACTAGTAGGTGAACTCAGACCTGCTGGCATCAAAGCCTGTTTTCTCTTTCTTTTTAAAATAATCCTTTCCTGTAATAAAAACAGTAATAACACTCACTGTAAAATATTAGGGAAATACTGAAATAAATAAGTGAAATACACTCAGTTGTGTCCAACTCTTTGGATCCCCATGAACTGTAGCCTGCCAGGTTCCTCTGTTCATGGAATTCTCCAGGCCAGAATACTGGAGTGGGTAGTTGTTCCCTTTTCCAGGGGATCTTCCCAACCCAGGTATTGAACCCAGGTCTCCTGCATTGCAGGCAGATTCTTTACCAGCTGAGCTACCAGGGAAGCCCAAAGCAGAGGATCAAAATAGTTGTAGTTCCAGGACCTAGCAATAGTGATAGTAGATGGTATGCTTCTAGTCTTTTTTCTCTGCCAAAATGTTTTAAAAAATAGAATTAGGATCATGGTACACACACAATGTGCATCTTGCTGTTTTCCCCACTCCCATTATGTCATGAGCACTTTGCATGGTTATTAATATTTCTTAAAAATATAAGTCAAGTGCAGATGTGAGAGTTGAACTGTAAAGAAGGCTGAGTACCGAAGAATTGACGCTTTCAAGCTGTGATGTTGGAGAAGACGTTTGAGAACCCCTTGAACTGCAAGGAGATCAAACCAGTCCATCCTAAAGGAAATCAATCCTGAATATTCACTGGAAGGACTGATGCTGAAGCTGAAGTTCCAGTACTTTGGCCACCTGATGTGAAGAACTGACTCATTGGAAAAGACTCTGATGCTGGGAAAGATTGAAGGCAGGAGGAGAAGCAGGTGACAGACGATAAGATGGTTGGATGGCATCACTGACTCAATGGAAATGAGTTTGAGCAAACTCCGGGAGGTGGTGAAGGACAGGGAAGCCTGGCGTGCTGCAGTCCATGGGGTCGCAAAGAGTGGGACTGAGCAACTGAACAACAACAAAAAATACAATTCTTAGTAATGACGTCATAGCCTGATGTAAGCCTAGGCTGTAATTTATTTGCCTATTTCTCCTTTTGATCGTTTATCAAAACAGCCTTGTTGTTATTCAGTCACTAAGTAATGTCTGACTCTGTTCCCCATGGACTGTAACACACCAGGCTCCTCTGTCCTCCACTGTCTCCCAGAGTTCACTCAAATTCACGTCACTGAGTTAGTGACGCTATCTAACCACCTTATCCTCTGCTGCCTCCTTCTTCTGCCTTCAGTCTGTCCCAGTATCAAGGTCTTTTTCCAGTGAGTTGGCTCTTCACATCAAGTGGCTAAAGAATTGGAGCTTATGAACAGTCAGGGTCAGTTTCCAACAACCCTATACACCAATTTTATTTGCACTTCTAATAATTTCCCTTCTAAAATGTCAGTCTGTTGGTTGACTCAGTCCAACAAGCATTTCCTGATCTTCCCTGTGGTGGGCCCTGTATTGAGCCTGGAGACACATAAGAGGTGGTTGAGAGGTGGAGGAGAGGCTCCAAAATAAGGAGCTGTGAAAGCTTGAGCTAATCACTGTATCCTCCCTAACCTCTTGTGTCTTTATCTATGAAATGAGCCAAGTAGTGACGGGCCCTGAGTGCTAGGCTAGCGAGTTTGGATATTATTCCAACAGTGATGGGCAATTCCTGAAGATGTGAGAGGGAAAGAGAACATTGCTCTACTTTCTACCCCATCTGGAATGCCCTTTATCTTTTGGCAAACTGCTACCCATCCTTCAAGAATCAGCACCTGGCACAGAGTGTTCGACACTGGGGTGATGACGGTGGTTATGATGGTGATGGTGGTAGTGATAATAGCAGTAATGGTTACAGAAGGCTTACCATGTGCCAGGCACTGCTGTCAGCACGTTACGTGTATCATCTCATTTAACCTAATGAGGTAAGTAACTATTAAGACCCCACTTTACAGATGAGGGAACTGAAGCATTGAAATTTTAGGTGTATTTCCTGAGTGGTTCCTTTGCTCCACCCACCCCCAGAAACTTTGCTTTATTGATACTTGGTGTTAGGAAGACAGGAGCCCTTGTTTGGGCTCATAGCACCTGAGGAATGAGAAGAAAAGGCTTGGAAATGTCCTGGGGGCTGAGGAAGAGAGGTAGGTGACTCACTCAGCTCTCCCCAGCTGGCGTCTCATCTCATCAGGAAAGCTTGGGGCAAACTAAGCTTTCAGAACAGAAGGTCCAAGTTTCCTTCAGTGGAAGGCAGGGCTGGCTGGCTGTGAGGCAGATGGATAGTGGATGGCTGAAAGAGGATAAACAGGTGAATGGAGGATTATCCAGGTAGATTATCTGTATAGGAGATGGGTGGATGGTTAGAGAGGGTCCCAGCCAGGTGGCGCTAGTGGTAAAGAATGTCGGTGTAAGAGATGTAAGAGACACAGATTTGATCCCTGGGTTGGGAGGATCCCCTGGAGAAGGGCATGGCAACCCACTCCAGTATTCTTGCCTGGAGAATTCCATGGCCAGAGGAGCCTGGCAGGCTACAGTCCACAGGGTCTCACAGAGTCGGACACGACTGAAGTGACTTATCACAGGTGGGTGTAATGATGCATAGAAAGAAGACAGGAGGAGGGATGGAAGGAGGTGTTCCTGGTAGTGTGCGGATGGACGAACAAATCTCAGTTTTGCTTTTTGGTAAAACATTGATAATAATCCCTGTCCTGCCTATGTCACAGGGTTACTGTCAAATAGTTCATGAGTGGATACAGATGTGCTTCCAAGATGTTATTATTATTGTTGTTGATATTACGCTTGGTCCTGACTCATTCCTGGTTGGGGTGTCGCCCACCAGTATCGCACCAAGACCACCCCCGTTGTCAAGTCCCCCAAGGTGGCATCCGAGGAGGCCCCTTCTCGGCGGATCCTCATCTATGGGGTCCAGGAGGAGAATGGCTCTCGTGTGCAGAACTTTGCCCTGGACCTGACACCCCCGCCAGAGGTCATTTACAAGTCAGAGCCTGGCACCAGCGATGGCATGAACGTGCTGGGCATCGTCATCTTCTCTGCCACCATGGGTATGTGCTGCCCACCACCCCGGGAAGCCCTGGAGCCTGGCCCTCCTTGCATTTACCCCTCCCTGCATCCCGTGTCCAGTAACCTGAATAGGCTGGAGTCTCCCCATCTTCCAGGAGGTTCCTTCCTTTCCTTTTCCGAGGGAGTGACTCAAGTCCCTATTCCATTACCCAGGGACAAGAGGGTGTCCCTAGTCCTCCCCAAGTTGGAGCTGCTGTTCCTCACTGGGAATTCCCCATCCCTGGGTGCTATTGCCTCCAGGGGTGTTGCTCCTCCCTCTGAGAAGGCCATGCCTCTGATCTTACCAGCAGCTGTTTGTTTAAAGCCCTCATTCTTCCTTTCCACCCTCAACCACAGGGCTTTCTCAGTGGCCACCTCTCTCTGCAGACCTGTCTGTGCCATTTCTGGGGGCCCATGGCCATACCCTTTCCTTTGCTGGGTCCCCGAGGCCCACCACAGGCTACTTACCATGAAGTTGGTGAAGTTTAACTTGCACAGGTCCCTTCTAAGGCCTGTATCCTTTTTCCTTTTTTAAATTTTATGTTCTTTCTCTTGAAGAAATCTCCGAACTGTGCAAACTTCAGATCCTACAAAACCTCTGGATATGCCTCTGCCAGCAGCGTCCCCCCCTTGACCACCCCCACCGACATATGCACACAGCCTTCTTCCTTCTTTGGTAGTGGTGGTTTGTCACTAAGTTGTATCCAACTCTTGCCACCCCATGGACTGTAGCTCACCAGGCTTCTTTGTCCATGGAGTTTTCCAGGCGAGATTGCTGGAGTGGGTTGCCTTTCCTTCTCCAGGGGATATTTCCAACCAAGGATCGAACCTACATCTCCTGCATTGCAGGCAGATTCTTTAAACTGAGCTACCAATGAAGTCCTCTTCCTTTTTTGGAGTCTAGGAATTCCTAACCCCTCCACAACTACCTAGCTTGTCAGCCCCACCTCATCCTCTAGGTCATGCCAGGGGTCACCAGGAGCCGCACTATAAAATCCTATCAGCCCCTTCCCCCAGCCCCAGCCCCGGGCCTAGTTGAGGGCTCCCCAGCTTCCAACTCCTACACAGGGTTTTCTTCTCAAGTGGAAATTCTCTAATCGTCTTGGTTTCTTAGGCAAGGAACTTGGGGGTTACTTTCTACTTTGCCCTCTGCTTCAACTCACACCCAAATCCCATCAGGTCTGCCTCTGGAATCTCTCCAGCCTCTGTATTTCCTTCTGACCACTGCCCCCGCCAAGGCCGTTGTCATCTCTCATCTGGTTTCTGGAAAAACTGTCCCAAGAGTCCCCTGACCTTGTGTGTCCTCCTCACAGGGTCATTGAGCCTCCATGTAAAGCCTCCGCTGGCTCCACTGTCCTCGGAGAGGGGTCCAAACACTGCGTGACCTGCAGAGCCTGTGAGCTCCGGCCGGGCTGCCGCTCTCGGCCGGCTCACTTCCCCAGCCGCTCTGCCTGTGGGTTCCTGGAAGGCGCCTCCCTCAGCCAGGCTGCTCCTGCCCCTCGCTCTCCGCTACACTTTTCTCATCCTTGAGGGCGCTCAGTATAAGCATCCCATCCTGAGGAAAAGTCTAACCCCAGTCAGATGCCCTGTGTTATTCCTTAAATGTTTGACCCAGTACAACTGCCTGCTTGTTAGTGTGGCTGTTTCATGCCTGCGCGGCAGCTGTGTACATTCCATGCAGGCAGAGACAGGCCTTGGTCTCCGTGTAGCCCCACAGCTACCATGTGTGGTTAGAGCAGGTGCTCGGTAAACTGGGAAAGATGGGTGGATGGGCAGATGAACGACAATGGGTAATGGAGCTCTTTTCATCCTGGTCAAAAGGCCAGGCAGGCACACAGAGGGGCCAGGACCTCAGAGACCCTGGTGTATGAGAGGACAGTGTTTGGAAGCATCTTCAGCACATGTGATAATCTGTCCCCCGCCCTGGACTTTCTTCCTTTACCCCAGCCATCACTGCTCTCTTAGGACTGGGAACATTCAAAAAGGACATCTGTTAGCAGAACTAAAGAAAACTTTGAGACCCTTCGATTCGTTTCACTGTTTACTGAGCACATGTCACTGTCCACGTGTCAGTGACTATTTTTTGCGTGTCCTCAGCTCTAGCTGTGCCGATGTCTCTGTGTACCCCCACCTGAGTGAGTGAGCACACCGGCACAGCTGCTCCCCTCACTGCAGCCTCTTTCCCCGTCTTCCCCTGGTGTTGGGATGTGGCTGATGCTACGGTGGCATCGGCCTTGCTTGTGGGAGGAAGCCCACTGCCACCCTCCGCATCCCATGGACAGCTGCTCTAAGCCAGCCAGAGCCTGTGGCTGGAACAGGGAGCTTGATGAGGAGCAGGAATAGCCGGGGAGGGACAGCGTCAGCTGGGAACCTGGCTCTGAGTTCAGCCAGGCCTCCACAGGCCAGATGGACAGAGCTGGGCCCAGTGTCACCTGCCTCTCTGGCCTCTCCTGCCCTCCCCAGTAGGGCCCCTCCACTCCCCTCCCCCATGGTAGCTGCTCCCTGTTCAGCGTGGGTTCCGGGCATCCTGGACAGGGAAAGAGCTCTTCTCTGGGGTTCCAGAGGCCAGGATTCAGATCCTGCCCCCTCACCGGCTGAGGCAGTGGATGAACCTCTTGGACACGGTGACAGTAAGCTCCATGAAGGCGGACACAGAGTGTGTTATGCTCCCCATTTTTGTGTCACCAGTGGGAGAGCAGTTGCTTGTCACCGTGGGAGTGACCTAACTGTGGTCACCTGCGTGAGCTCAGAACCCCAAGGGGAGGGTGACAGGGGCTTCGGAAGAAGCTCTGTCATTCCTTCCCTTGTTCATTCATTCATTCAGTGATAAGTTGCCCTCATGGATTAACTTTCTATTGGAGGAGACAGAACAACACAACAGATGACTGTTGTAAGAAGCGACAAGAGGCGATCAGAAAGGGATGGGTTAGAGAATAAATGGGGAGTCTGCCAAGGGCGAGTTGGAGAGGTGCAGGCCTCCAGGCCAGGGCTTCAGGCATCAGGAACTGAGTGGACAAAGAGCTTGACGCAGTCTAGATGCGTGAAGACGGCACGAGGCAGGAAGAGTGAGGAAGGGAAAGCAGGGCCAGCCAGAGGCGGGAGTCAGACACATGGCCAGGTCAAGCGGGGCCTGAGCCAGGGTGTGAGGGCTGGGGAGTTGGTCACGGTCTCTGTGTGCAGGAAAGTCAGTTGGGGGTGTTGGCAGGGAGCATTTTTGTCTTTAGAAGGTGGCACATGCTCCTGGGTAGACAGGAGGAAGAGATGGAGCCCTGTGGGGAGGTCACAGCCCTCTCCAGCGGGGAGGCTGGGAAGGGAGGGGGAGTAGGGGGGAAGTGCTGGGTGGCAGAGGCTGCTGGGCTGTGGACCAGGCGCTGAGATCTGTGTGTGCCCGTGGTCTGTCCGTGCCTGGCCGCAGCGCGTGTTGGCTCACGTAGGTGTCATGCAGGCCTGCCCCTCTGCCGGGCCTGTCATCTGTTGTGTCCCGCCCTCCGCAGGCGTCATGCTGGGCCGCATGGGCGACAGCGGGCCTGTCACCTGTTGTGCCCCACCCTCCGCAGGCGTCATGCTGGGCCGCATGGGCGACAGCGGGCCTGTCATCTGTTGTGTCCCTGCCCTCCGCAGGCGTCATGCTGGGCCGCATGGGTGACAGCGGGGCCCCGCTGGTCAGCTTCTGCCAATGCCTCAACGAGTCTGTCATGAAGATCGTGGCCGTGGCTGTGTGGTGAGCCTCACTGCAGGGGTCGAGGGTGGGCGCCTACCTACTGCACCCCCTCCCAGCCCTGCCCTGGACAGCTGGAGGGACCCCGTGGTCCCATAGGAATGAGCAGAAAGCTGCACAGGAAGATACCCCCAGCCCTGACCAGGCCAAGTTCCGGCCCCGGGCCTGCCACTTCTGGTCCTGTCAGGCCCACTGGAGGCAGACCAAGAGCTGATCAGCCTGGTCCTGACCTCTCAGTCTGCTTCCCCATCTCTTGGGGCCTCATTAGCTCCGTTTTTAGAGAAAGGAGACACTGGAAGCAACGGCCAGCTGCCACTCCTTGGCTCAGAGTTCAGACCTTAGGAATCTTCTAGTCCAACCCTGCACAGTGAGATAGGGTAAGGCAGAGGCCTGCCAAGGCCAGCCATAGAGGCTGTCTCACTGCTGGGCTGAAATGTGGGCCTGCAGAGGAAGGCAGAAGGGTGAAGGCTGTGCATGGCTGGACTGGTTGAGGGGGCGTTAGTGACACCATATGCCAGGTGCTCAGGTGCATAGTCACATTCTCTCCTCACAAGAGTCCTGGAAGGCTCAGGGTGGACAGGCCTGGCAGTGATTCAGCCCCCGGGGCCTCCCAGGGTCTTTGCCTGCCTGGTGCTGAACCGGCTGCCCTGCCCACCCCAGGTACTTTCCCTTTGGCATCGTGTTTCTCATTGCTGGCAAGATCCTGGAGATGGACAACCCCACGACCGTAGGAAAGAAGCTGGGCTTCTATGCAGTCACCGTGGTATGCGGGCTGGTCGTCCACGGCCTTTTCATCCTGCCGCTGCTCTACTTCTTCATCACCAAAAAGAACCCCATCGTCTTCATCCGCGGCATCCTCCAGGCACTGCTCATCGCGCTGGCCACCTCCTCCAGGTAGCCCTGGGCAGCAAAAGTGTCAGGGAGGAGACCATGGCTGAAAGCTATTCTTGCGTCCAGCCATCATTCGTCTGTAGCCACAGAACCATGGAAAGTGTCAATGTGACCTACTTCGCAAATTTGGGGGAGGATTTGGTAACAAGACCTATTCTTGAAATGCTAGAGCCCCTACCTTCCCGAATGGCAGCAAGCCCTGCTCCACATCCCCAGTGTTCGCTCAGTCCACATGGGGGTTGGCTTCCACATGTCCAAGGCAGACAGAGCTCAAAAGGGGTGAGTCTGCAGTCTCTGCTGCCTTTCACTGCCACGTGGAGCTCCTGTTGGAGTCCGGCCCTCTGCTCTTCAGGGACTTTGCCTGTTTACTGTCACTGGCAGGTAGCCCTGTCACAACGTTGGCAATGTCTCTAGACAGTGAGAATTTGAGTCATGATTCCATTACCCACTAGTTCTGTGACTGCGGGCAAGCCACTCCACCTCCCTGGGTGGTGGGATTAGTTTCCTTATATACAGACTGGGAGTCACTGTGGCCTCTGGCACGTAGAGTTGCTGTGTGATTAATGGAGATAACCCACTAAGGCCATTCTGGGCTTGGTGAAGCAACACCTGACCTCAAGCATCCCAGACCGCAACTGAGTACAGAAGACCCAGGGAGATGAAGTCATGCAAACTCTGCCACTGAGCGAGGAGAAGGGAAGGAGGTGGTCACTTACTGGGCATCTAACCCTGTGAAGA
The DNA here is from genome assembly GCF_049115385.1 of Moschus berezovskii. Taxonomy (NCBI): domain Eukaryota; kingdom Metazoa; phylum Chordata; class Mammalia; order Artiodactyla; family Moschidae; genus Moschus; species Moschus berezovskii. The sequence continues at coordinate 27,976,824 of NC_142463.1, read as the reverse complement.
AAGAGTGGTTCTCCCCACAGTGAGTGCCCAAGCTCTACACGAAGGAAGTCGTCTAAACCTAAGCCCATGTCTCTGGCCTCAAAGGCCTGGCTCTTCCCTCCATCCCTTATTGCCTTCTCTTCCCTAGGCCTCAGTCACCCAGTCTGTAAAATGGGAATAAAGGCCACCACAGACCTCCTTCCCCGGCAGCCACATAACCTGCCCTTGGCAGCAGAAGTACCTCATGCAGGACTAGGAAAGAGCAGAACCAGTGAGGAAAAGCCCTAGAAGCCTTGTCTGGGAACCCCATCCAGGGCAGAGGGAGGAGGCAAGAGGGAAAGATGAAGCCCCAAGCAGCTGCTGGCCCCCACGTCGCTGGTTAAGCCCTACCAGTGCCAGAAGCCATTGCTGTTTCCTGTTAGCAGGAACCACAGCCTTGGGCCCAGCATGCCTGGGTCCCATGAAGGGCTCTGGCAAGCGTACCTGGGCCTCCCAGGCAGTGACTTGTGGGAAGTAAGGGCTGTGGGGATACGCAAACCTGAATTTCAGGCCCAACACTGCTACTGGGAGCTCAGTAACAGCACAGCTACAAGAGCAAGGGCTACCACTGGTTAAGTACCTACGATGGGTGCTTACTAAGTCACTGAATCTTGTCTGACCCTGTGATCCTACGGACTGTAGCCCGCCAGGCTCCTCTGACCACGGAATTCTCTAGGCAAGAATACTGGAGTGGGTTGCCATGCCCTCCTCAAGGGGATCTTCCTGACCCAGGGATCGAACCTGGGTCTCCTGCATTGCAGGCAAATTCTTTACTGTCTGAACCACCAGGGAAGTGAAGGGAAAGTCGCTCAGTCGTATCCAACTCTTTGTGACCCCATGGACTATGCAGTCTGTGGAATTCTCCAGGCCAGAATACTGGGATAGGTAGCCTTTCCCTTCTCCAGGGGATCTTCCCAACCCAGGGTTCGATCTAGGTCTCCCACCTTGCAGGCAGATTCTTTACCAGCTGAGCAACAAGGGAAGCCGGAACCACCAGGGAAGTCACCTACAATATGTAGACGCTATTCTAAGCAACCTCTTGTTGAATCCTCCTAATAGCTCCATGGTGTACCAATTGTTTGGGACAAGGAAACTATGGCAGGTACAGGTTGAGAAGGTGCAAAGGCCACTAAGCTAGTGGGAAGCTGGAATCTGAAACCAGTGCTCCCACCCAAAGCCCTGCTGTTGACCACTTCATCACCACTTTGTATGTTTGGTTGTGTGACATGGCATCAGCCCCTCCTCCCCTCTGGGCTTCATTTCTTCACCTGTTAAAGGAACTCAAAACCTTCCTAGCAGGAAGCCATGAGGCATAAAGCACAGCACCTGGCACCTAGCAGATGCTCTGCTGGTGGTCACTCCCTTCATGGCCAGTGTGCACAGGGAGTCTCTAAGGCCCTGAGCCTGGGCAAGTCTGGCCACATGACCATTCTCCACCCTAGATGGGCCAGCTGCCTGGCATTGGGGGTTGGGGGGTCGCTTCTGTTACCGACCAGCTGGCAACCTGGGGGCCCTGACCATCCTGGAGGAGGGTGATGGGCAGACACTGGCCTTTCTATCCACAGCTCAGCCACACTGCCCATCACCTTTAAGTGCCTGCTGGAGAATAACCACATCGACCGGCGCATTGCCCGCTTTGTGCTGCCCGTGGGTGCCACCATCAACATGGATGGCACTGCGCTCTACGAGGCCGTGGCTGCCATCTTCATCGCCCAAGTCAATAACTATGAGCTGGACTTCGGCCAGATCATCACCATCAGGTGCGCTCTTGACACCCCGCACCCAGTGTGGATTGGGGAAGGTTGCTCTGGAAGGGCTTTCGGGAGTCTTGAGCGCCAATATCTCATGCAGTCTCTGCGGCCCAGAGAGGGCAAGGGGCTCATTCCAGGCCACACAGCAAGTCAGTGCTGGGGTCTCATGATCCAGGGCACCAGGCTCCTTCCCCAGTGCCGCCCTGCAGATGGGGAGCCCTGAGCAACTTGGGAAGCTAGGGCCCAGAGGAGGGCCTGCAGTGGAGACATGCATAGCAGGGAGGACACTGCAGGCAGGCAAAGGGCAAGCAGAGGCCAGGGAGGGACTAAGGACAGTGGAGGGGCTGCTTGTGTGGCTGGAGCTGGGGGAAGGTGCTAAGTAAGGACAGAGGTGAAGGGGAAGACCTCACATGCCAGCCTGAGGGTACAAGCCTGACCCTGGGGACCCAGTGCCAGTGGACAATGGGAAGCTGTGGACAACTTCCTGGAATCCTACAGTGACAGTGGCCTGCCAGGCTCCTCTGTCCATGGGATTCTCCAGGCAAGAATACTGGAGTGGGTTGCCACGCCCTCCTCTAGGGGATCTTCCCGACCCAGGGATCAAACCCGGACACAGGGCTTTCCACAGACTTCTTAGGATGTTCTGCTGAGGCCAGGGATACAGCCTCTGGGACCACAGGACCTTGGGCAGAGGCATGCCCCTGCCCCAAGAATGCCTGCTGTGGCATTCCTAACAATGCCTGCTCCACAATGCTGTCCCCAGAGGCTCTGGCATTCTGGCCTCCTCCTTGGGTCCAGGGCCCAACAATGCTCCCTACCCTCTCCCGCAGCATCACAGCCACCGCAGCCAGCATCGGGGCAGCTGGCATCCCCCAGGCTGGGCTCGTCACCATGGTCATCGTACTCACCTCTGTGGGGCTTCCCACTGACGACATCACCCTCATCATCGCTGTCGACTGGGCTCTGTGAGTACCAGAGGGGGTGGATTCCCCCCACCCTCTCCTGTCCCCTGGGAGGCAGGCACTCACAGTGGGCCGGTTTGGCACAGTGGGTACTCATTGACACCTGCCCAGCTGCATGATTTGTGGGGCCCAGTTTTCAAAAGTGAAAACCTAGGATCCCTTGTTCAAAAACTACAAAGAATTTCAAGAGGGTGGGAGCAGAGCATTAGCTCAAGCCCTTTGACACACAGGCCCTGAAGCAGGATACACCCACGTACCTGCATCACCCACTTCAGCACTGCCAGGGGGTGCTGGCCCAGGAGGACCAGGAAGACACCGGTCCCGTGAGCACCGCCCTCTCCTAGCTCCCCTTACAACAGAGGGCCTGCTGCTCACCGCCCACCTTGGCCCACCAGGGACCGTTTCCGCACCATGATTAATGTGCTGGGTGATGCACTGGCTGCCGGGATCATGGCTCACGTTTGCCGGAAAGACTTCGCTCAGGACATGGGCACTGAGGTGAGCACACCGTCTCCCTCCAGCCAGGCTGCCCAAAGGCCCAAGGGTGAAGCCAGGAGTGGTGGGCAGGGCAGTACATCAGCTACCCATCAGCTGGGCAGCCTTCCACCGATCCCTCTACACCTTGATCTCCTCACGGGCACCCAGGTGACAGATTCCTCTAATAGCTGATTGTTGAACACCCACCACGGCCAGTGGTATACACAGTCAGCATCCTCAGGGAGCCATACCCTAGTGTCCTGTTGACAACAAGGCCAGTGTTCACATGTCTGCTGGGAGCTTCATGGTCCTCAGGGCTCCTTCAATACTCTGTGGGGAGGACGCTGAGGCTCAGGCAAGGGATCTGCCCACTCCCACACTGGATCCCAGGGGGCAGGTGCCTCCTCTTCTAAGACAGTCCCAGGGGGCAGGATAACTTGGAACTGGAGCCCAGAGAGGCCCTATGACCTAGCAAGTTCTCACAGCATGTCTGTAGGAAAATCAATCAGACTGTCCCCAGCCTTTGTCTGTCCAGTCCTCCCTACTGTCTAACCTCAGTCCCTCCTGCTGCTGCCAAAACCTGTTTCCTCTCCCCAGAAACCGCTGCCCTGTGAGACCAAGCCCGTGAGCCTCCAGGAAATCGTGGCGACCCAGCAGAACGGCTGTGTGAAGAGCGTGGCTGAGGCCGCAGAGCTGACCCTGGGTCCCTCCTGTCCCCACCACGTCCCCGTCCAGGTGGAGCAGGATGAGGAACCAGCCACCACCAGCCTGGACCACTGCACCATTGAGATCAGCGAGCTCGAGACCAATGTCTGAGCCTGAGGAACTGCAGGGCCCGGGGAAGGCCTCCAGGGTTAGGGGCCAAGGGCAGGATCTCAATTCACTACTTTTCTGAGCACAAGGGCCAGGCTCACAATATCTCCCCACCCTTGAGAGTCCAGAGTGGGCTCCACTTGACGGAAAGTGGAGTGTAAGAAAGGGGAAAGACGGCACATGGGGGTCCCAGCTGGAGAGTTACAGGCAGGTGTAGCCTGAGCCCCGACTGTGACATTTCCAGTGGGTTGGCCTGTGCAGATGGCAGGCAGGGGTATGGTCCCCACTTTCTGGATCACAAAGTTGAGGCTCTGAGAGCTGAAAACACTTGCCCCAGATCTCGGAACAAGTGATATCGGGACTAGGACTCTAGTTCAAGGCTTTCAAGCCCTGGCCACTCCCTGCCAGAGGACAGGGATGCCTGCAGGGTCAGATGCCGAGAGGAAGGCTCTGCCTTCTCCAGGAGCCCAAGAGCCACCACTGCTTTCAATTTATGAAGACATAGCAATGTCCTGGTTCTGCCCCAGCTGTGTCCCAGCCCAGGCCATCCCCCACCCAGCCCCATAACACATGGCCTCAGACCAACAGCTCTCCCCAAGGACGGGCCCAGCCTAAAGCTAAGACCCACTGCCTTCCATGTGCCACAGCCTGTCCCATCTCCTGGCCTAGCATAAAGCTAGGCCATAAAGCTCATCTGATGTGGAGATGAAAATGTCTTCACCAGAGCTGCAGGGCCGCTAGAAACCCCTGGGCTAGTCTCCCATTGGACAGGTGAGCCAGCCAGGACTGGGGATGCAGACTCACCTGGGATGTTTTGGTCAAGCTGCCCAGATGGCCCTGGGGTCAGCACTCTCCCCACCCCCTGCCCCAAAGCCCATGTGATGAAGAGGAGTTAGATTTTCTATTCCTTTCTGTGTTTGCAAGTTCAGTGATAACTAAATAAAGGGATTTTGTTTTTCAAGTCTTGTGGGCTTAGTGACCATACCCAAAACAGCATTTCTTTATTGGGTTAATACAGGCAAAGCACAGACTTGCTTGTCTGGGCAGTCCAAGTACAGACAGGGCTGTCCAGGAAGCCGGAATGTAAACAGCCTTGTCTGCATAGCTGGAGTGTAGACAGGTCTGTCTGGGCTGTCAGTGTGTGGATGGGCCTGCCTGGGCAGCCAGAGTGCAGATGAGCCTGTCCTGGTGGCCAGAGTGAGGACAGGTCTGCTTGAGCCATTACATGCAGGAAGCAGAGAACACAATGGGCTGCCCACGGGCCTGTCTGGGAACCACAGTGTGGACAGACCACTCTGCTCATAGCCTGGGTTCTACAGGCAGGACCCTGAGGTCAGTCCTCACAAAAGAAACGCATTTCTTCAGCCAGCCTGGCTCCCATCGGTGAATGCTTTGCTTTAAGCAGGGGATGTGCCCACGAAGTTTTCAGACTCTCCTTCCCTCACTCTCCTCAGCCTCACGGTGTCCCCAGGAGGCTCACAGGGCACACAGAAGACCCTGGCCACACAGCCTGCTCTGGATGCACTTTGGGGAGAAGATACAGCCCCAGGGTTTTGCACCATGGAGCCCACGAAGCTGGGGGAGGGGATGAACCTTCCAGGGTCAGTCAGAGAATGAGGAGGGTAATCAAGTCCTGAATATTCAGTGGAAGGAATGATGCTAAAGCTGAAGCTCCAAATACTTTGACCACCTGGTGCAAAGAGCCGACTCACTGGAAAAGACTCTGATGCTGGGAAAGACTGAAGGCAGGAGGAGAAGGCAACGACAGAGAATGAGATGGTAGGACGGCATCATCAACTCAATAGACATGAGTCTGAACAAACTCCAGGAGACAGTGAAGGATGTGGAAGCCTGGAGTGTTGCAGTCCATGGGGTCGCCAGGAGTCGGCTGAACAGCAACCACCACCTGCCTCCCAGGCCCCACTCCTGAACTACCTCCATCTCCCTTCCAGGGTCATAATCTGAAGAGTCCAGGAAGGGCCCTAGGCTCCCCCTCCCACTACAGGGCTAGAGGCTGTAGAATCCACCTTGGGAGCATCCTTCCTTCCTTAAGGCCTAATCACCTATGACAGATCAAATGTCCAGCTATCAGAACTCTCCCATGGTGTGGCCTGCCTTGAGCAACGGCATCTGCTCCACACAGGTCAGGAAGCTGCTCTTTACTGGGCTCAAAAGCAGCAGGCTTACACACCTCTAGTGGCACAGGGCCACCACTTCCGGGGCATGTGATCCACTGTGGGGCAGCTCTGTCTGGCAGACATTCTTCTTTGCTCTGAGCTTGGAGCTGCCTTCTTCTGGCCCAGCTCTGGCCCCGCTGGTGATGGTGACACACTGGGCTAGTCTGCCACCTCTGGGCAAGCCTGCAGGAACCAGGGCCCTGAGGTGGGTTCTGCTCCAGCTCCCAGGCCTGCCTCCAGCCCCCTTCACATCCCAGCATCCTCTATGGACGGACCCCATCAGTCATGCCCATTCAGTGCCCAGGAGCTCTGAGCAGCCCAAAGCCTGCAGGTCCTCTGCTCCCCTAGGGAGCACAGAGTGGGCTCAGAGGCTTTGTGTGGTGGTCCCGGCCTAACCTGTTGACCTCCACCAAGTTGAGGGGCTGCACGTGCCTCCAGGCCACCTCACCTTCACCTAAACCCTGCGTCCCTGGACTTCTTTCTATGGGATGACTCTGTGGGCCCCCAGAACTGAACTCTGCGCTGACTCCTGCTGGTCAGAAGGTGCTGAAGTGCTTGAGTCCTGCCCGGCTGGCCAGGCCTGAGCCCAGCACCTGGCAGGAAGCACACACAGACACGGCCACAGGCTGCCAGACAGGGGTAATGCTTTTATATTAGTTTTTCTGTAACAAGAAAAATCAGCTTTGAAGTTTTTTTCATTTTTCTTTCTTAAAAAAGAATTTAAAAAAAAAGGCACCCAGAACTCCCCTCAGGCCCAAAGAATATAAAAGTTCTCTCATCGGTGCAGCTGGGCCCTTCGCTCTTGCTCCACCCAGCCCTGCCACCTCCACCGAGCTCCAGCCCAAGGCCCCAGCAGCCTCAGACCTTCCCTCTGGCCTCAGTGGGGCTCGTCCAGCAAAGCTGTGTCTGGGCCCAGCCAGGGCCTGGTGGGGAATGACTGCCCCGGCCTTGGGGAGCGTGACCAGTGGGCCAAGGCAGCAGTCCTGAAGGTTCTTTTCCCCAAATGGAGAGAAAGGAAGAAAACCCAGTCTGTGAGTTCCAGAGGGTGCAGGCACCTGGCTGCAGATAGCATGGAGATAACTCTGTGTCTTCTCCAAGGGATAGACAGAGGGGGCAGACAGACAGATGGCGAACTGGCCATTTCTGGCTGGGGCAAGAGCTGTTGGTGGCAGATGCTTGGAAGAGCTATTTGCATGTGACTTGTGTGTGTGTGTGTGTACATGTGTCCACAGGGCAGGAAGCAGGTACCCATGAGTGCTGGGGCTGGTCAGACCCTTTGCCTCATCTGTAGGACTCAGGGACTGAGGGCAGCATTGAGTGTGGGGCTGACAGGGGGAAGTTTGGAGGATGCTGTGTAGCTGGCTGTGTGTGAGTGTCTGGCTGTGGATGGACTGGGAAGGGGTGGGGAGGGGAGGCTGGGTCCAGCCTATGTGTGGAGTGGGGCCTGGTGGGTGCTGCGCTGGGAGTGTCTGTGAGCAAGGCAGAGTGGGGGCACGCAGGGCTCAGGCACGTGCTGCAGAAAGGCTCCAGCGGTCCGTCGTCCTGTAGAACACACGGGCAAGTCAGGGGAGGCCAAGGCAGACCTGCCCACCAAGCCCAGCTGGGGCCAAGGGGATTAGAGCTGGGGGCCCTGGCAGGGTCAAGCAATTGCAGGCCTGAGGGGGAGTTGCCCTGGGAGTCCAGAGCCAGTTGGGGGCGCCCACTGGGAGGTGCTCCTGTGGGCCTGGTGTGGACTGGAAACCTCTGGACCCCTTTGGCCTCTCCCGGGGCTGCTAACTGTGGTCAGTGTCCTCCAGAGGGGCAGACTCTCTTTACCCAGGGACCCACAGTGTCTTCCTGAGGGCCCCAGCACCCCCACTGAATGGCTAGTCACCCCAGTCACTGAGCCCTGGCTCTGCCAGAGGACAGTGCATGGAGATAAGGGGCTCCATCTTCACGCCCCTGGGCCCAGGAGTCAAGAATGGAGACTCCTGAGCACTGCCTCTGGGCTTGCCCTCCACAGTCAGGTAGCAAGCCCAGCACACTCACTCCTCTCTCTGCCATCAGCTGGACCCCTGTTCCCTCCTCCCTATAACCTCCACAGGATCCTCAACCCAACTCAGACTTTCCTCTGTCTCAGACCCTACTTCAATTAAACATCTTAATAGTAGTGGCCCCTGGACCCCCAACTCAGCTTACTGTGATATCTCTCCTGACCACACCTCCCCTCCTGGCTACTCCCCACCACCATGCCCACCCTCCAACCTCCTCCCCCAGGAGACCAACCCCTCCCAACTGCACCCCTTCCCTTTCCAGCCTGAGCCCCAGCATCTGCACGGCAGCCTCTCTCTTGCCAGCACCCTCAGTTTCCTTGTTCCTTGCCTTCCTGTCTCACACTCCTGGCCAAAACCTCAGTCATGGAAGGATCCAACTGGCCATCGTCTCCACACCCACCCTGGTCTGCTGAGTACCTGTTGCACAGAGAAACCAGAAGGCATCGGGTGGGTGTGACTTCACATCCAGCCACGAAGCCGCTGACCTGCATGTGACTGCAGCCTCGGGAGAACTGACCCTCCTGCCCAAGCTAGTCCTTCCTCCTGCTTGCACAGGTGTGGCTACACCCAGCTCTCCTCTCTCAAGCCTTTAACTCCTCCCTCAACACGGGCTCCTCCCCATCGCATTCAAACCAGCTCCGTTGCTTAACAAAGGCCCAGCAAGAACAGAATCCTGCCTGAGCTTCATGCATCCTTCCCACCACCAGCCTCACTCAACTCCTCGCAATCAAACTTCTCGACAGACTTGTCTATAATCCCCGAACCCTCTCCTTTCCAGCCACTTTCTCCACCCTCCTTGCCCCTGAAACTGCTCCCCACAAGGTCACGGTGACCTCCCTGTAGATAAGTCCAGTGGGTCCATGGCCATGCTCAGCTCCATCAGTCTCTCTGCCGTGCTCACACAGCTGATTCCTTCCACTTCCTGTGCATGGATGCATAACAGGCATGCACGCGTATGTGTGTGTGTGCACCTGTGCACACAAGGGCATATGTGCCTGGGGAGGCGTGCGTGTCTGTACTCACACGCATGCACACATGAGTATATGCAATGCTGTGCTTGTCCTGCATCTGTGAATACACAATAAAGTATGTGCAAGTGTATCTGTGTGTGCACACGCGCGGTGTGTGTGTGAGTGCTTTGTGCATGTGCGTGCATGTTTAGGTGAGTGTGAGTGTCTGCACACTGGGGCACTGTGTGCACGTGTGATGACCCTCAGTCCTGGGCTGTCTGCAGTTCTGCCCCCTCCCCTGAGGCTCTGTCCCCTCCCTCCTGCGCTCCCCTCCAGCTGGCAATCCCCCTCCGTCCTCTCTCCCTGCAGAGCTCCCCCAGCCTCAGGGACTGTTTCAAGGCCTGCGCTTCCTGGACCTCCCTCTCCATCCAGACCTCACTCTGGAGCCCCAGATCCAAAAAGCCAGTCCACCCTGGGCAGACCTGCTCCTCCTAGCACTGTCGTTCACCTGGAATTCCAGGCTAGAGCTGGGATCTTGCCTTCTCCCTCACCCCATGTCCAGCAGGACTAGCTGGGCCCCTCGAGTCTGCATCTCCAGACCCCTTTCAGGCCCATCTGCGTCCGCATCCTCCCTGCCCACCTCCAGCATCTCTGGCTCAGGTTGCAGCAGTAGCCTCCTGGTGGGCCCCCATATCCACTCCCTGCTTCCTCCCTCCCAGTCCCTGGGTGTGTCCCATTAGGGATGCATCCCTGTGGTTGGAGGTCCTGGCATGGACCAGCCTCCCGCTGGCATGCTGTCATCCCCAACCTCACACCCAGGGCCTGAGCACACTGACAGCTCTAACAGATTTGCAAAATGAACAATGAAGCAGGGTACAGAGGGTGGAGAATGGACAGACAGACCCTAGACTGGGGTCCGGAGCAGGAGTGTGGTGAAGCAGGCTAGGGCACCCCACACAGACCACCCACCTATGTCAGATCCGGTTCACCCAGACACTATCGCCTTTCCTCTTCCTCCTCCTCGTCATCGTCCTCCTCCTCCTCTTCCTTCTCCAACCGGCCCCGGTCCTTGGAAACGTCACCAAACTCAAAGTTGCCCTCTATGTCCAAGACCTGCAGGTGCTTCAGCTTTCGGAAGGCACTCTCCACCACGGAGCCCACAGCCAGCTTGTTAAACCTGCGCAGGGCACCCACGTGAGGTCTGTGCCATTAGCCAGTGTCCCCACAGTGACCCAGCCCAGAAGTGGGGTGGATGGGACAGGCCCTCCAGGAAGACACGCAGCAAGCACAAAAGAAGGGGGCTTAGGAGCCCAGGCCATCACAGGGAGCTCAAGGTATTCTGTGTGGCTCCTGCAGCGGGGAAGGGTGACCCCGTACAGAGGAGAGAAGGCCTCCACCATGTATGCTCTGACTATGATCTGGGAGTGGCAGACACAAGCAAGTCCTCCCAGCCTGCCCACTGGCATTAACCTGGAGGTCTGGGGATGCTCTTTGGCCAGCCTGAAGTCACCTTGGTGCTGGGTGTAGAGGGGCACAGGAAAGGCCAGGGCCACAGTGGGTCGGGGACACACTTACGCTTGGGAAGGGGCAGGCTGGGCTCTGATCTCAGGTCCCCTCAACTCTTTGTAACTCAGTCTCCTGCAGGAGCCGAGGCACAGGTCACACTGCACCCTGATGTCACCCAGCCTGAGCCTTCTGGGCCACAAAGCCCCTGGGATTGTACATGCTGCCTTTCTCTGATCCGTCTGACTCGGAGGGGGATGGTGGGAAGAACCACTCTGGTTCTGCTCTCCTTGGGGAGCCGGGTCGCCTGAATCATCCTAAACCCCCAGAACCCAGCGATGACCTGCACATCTGCTATCCTGGGTCTGAGGCCCGGGCCCAGCCTGTCCAGCTGTGGACACAACAGTCACCTGCGCTTTCTGGGCCTCAGCTTTCCCAGCTGTAAATTGGGAAGATGCTCTCTGTGGCCCCTTCCTGCCACAGGAAAATCAAGAACGCCCACAAGTTCTGCTTTTTAAAGTTTCCAAAGCCCTTTCACAAACCAGTGAACCTGACCAAGCCTGGCCAGGACTGTCTCCACCCTTGAGAGCTAAGGGAACAGGAGCTCAGTGGGGCTCTGTGATGTAACCAGGGTTCTGCTCTACGGAAGCACTGCTTCAAGCACTGACCTCCACCTGCAAGTGGTTCCCATGGGCCCTGACCATTCTGCTGGAGCTGGGCAGCCCCCTGAGGGGCAGGGGCAGGGCCTCCTACCTGAGAAAAATCCCTTTGAGGTTGGGTGTGGAGTCAAAGGCATTGGCGGGCACGGCACTAATCTTGTTATTCTGCAGGTACAGGTACTCCAGCGACTCTGGGAGCCCCCCGGGGATCTCCGTGAGCTGATTCCCGGCAATGTCGAGCAGCTGCAGGGGTGAGCAGGGCAGATACAGCACTTGACAGCTTGCAAAGCTCCCACTGACCCAGAGCATTCTAAATCTCATAACCCCGTGAGGTGGGCTCTATAACTATCCCCATTTCCAGATGGGAAAACAGAGGCTTGGAAAGGTTCAGAGATTCATTGCAGGCCATAGGGCCCGTAGAGGCTGGAAGCCGGGGCTGGTGACTCCGAATCCTTATTCTAATTGGTGTATATCCTACCCTGCTCCTTCCACCCAGCCACATGAATTCATGGCCACAGTGTCTGGGTGCTAAAGTCTTTCCTCCTTAGCATACCCGTCACCTCCCTGAAACTAAAGACCCCAGAAGGGCAGGGACTAGGTGTCCTCCAGTCTTTAAATCACAACCCAATTTTGTCAGATGAGGATGGGGGTGGGGCTGCTCCTTTGTGGATCTCAGGGCCATGGGGTCAGGGGCCAAGGGCCAGGATTCAAAGCCCACAGTGACCCCGGCATGGCAATCAGGCCCCAGGCTGGTCAGTGTCAGACTCACCACAGGCCTAGAGGCCAGGAAGCAGGTGGCCAGGGAAATGGGATGGTTTTCCCAGGGAGCAGAGCACAGATGCAGCAGGAGACCTGGACATGCCCGGGCCTGGCTCACTGCCTGCACCTCAGGCTGTCAGCACCCTTGCCCTGATACACAACTGTGTAGCTACAGGTGGGCTTCCATCATCTCAAGCTCCCTCCTCACCCTGACAGGCTGGGGCTCAGGGCCAGGGAACTGGGGGCCATAAGTCCAGATTCCAGATTCAGGGAAGCACACAATTCAGGCACCCTAGGGAGCCTCCATGTCACCTTCTCTACCAGCAGGGCTCCCTGCTCCCCACTGAGTTCCTTCCACATGGATCCAGCATTTCCTTATTCATTCTAGACCTCCTCAGTGCCCATGGACACTGGGGACATGGAATCCACTGAGACACTTCCTCAGCCAGGCTGCCAGGAGAGATGGGCACAGCAATCTGACAATGACAGCAGTGGAACCAGGCTGTGATAAGGGAGTCTGGGCAAGGGGTCTGATCCAGCCCAATCGGGGTCGGGGGAATAGATAGCAGCCAACACAGGCGGGAGCTCTGGAGCAGTGAGAGCAGCTGCTTGTACAAAGATCCAACAGGCTGAGGAAGACCTTCATCAAATACCCCATTCCTGACTGGACTCACCCAGACAGTCATTGAACCTGCCCATCGTTGGTGGCTTCCTGGAGGAGGTGACAATTGAGCTGAGTCCTAGGTATATGATAAGCTCTTGGAGGCCCTGGATCTGTCTTATTCCCCTCTAGGTCCTCAGTTCTAGAACTGGGTCTGCATGTGGTGAGGTTTCGGTATCAGCTAGTAGAATGAACAGTAGTAGTAGTAGTACAAGACTACAATTCACAAATTCTGCTTCATGAAGGCTGTAAGAAGATTCTCGTAGCCGACTCACTGTCCTTACTAAAGAAGATGCAAATGAAAGGCATTCTGGTTGATGAGAAGAACATCTGTGAGTCCTGCCTTTCCCCTATTCTTCCATCAGTGGGTTATACACATATCCGGAGAAGGCAATGGCACCCCACTCCAGTACTCTTGCCTGGAAACTCCCATGGACGGAGGAGCCTGGTAGGCTGCAGTCCATGGGGTCTCGAAGAGTCGGACACAACTGAGCGACTTCACTTTCACTTTTTACTTTCATGCATTGGAGAAGGAACTGGCAACCCACTCCAGTGTTCTTGCCTGGAGAATCCCAGGGACGGGACAGAGTCGGACACGACTGAAGCGACGTAGCAGCAGCAGCAGCAGTAGAATGAAGGAGTGAGTAGGTGTTACTGGCCGTCTGGCCGAAAGGACAGTATAAACAAAGCCAGGGCATCTGGGAAACCCAAAAGCGCAGCTGGGAGCAGAGGCAGACCAGGCACTGAAGGCCACAGCCAGGATTCTGGTCTGGGTTCTAAAGGAGGGTTCTGGGTGGGTGTACAGTGAGCATGTTTTTTTTTTTTCAAGATACTTGCTGATTGCATGTGGAATATAGAAGTGGAATGCTCCTAGGAAGCTGAGGTCCAGGAAGATATGGGGGTGACTGGACTTTCTGATTGACCAGCAGGATGGAGAGAAGTGGAGAGATGGGAAGATGTCATGATAGAGTGGGCAGGTTTAGTAACATTGGGCAATGGGGGTCAGACAGTGTGGAAAAGGGGGTGTCAGGGCAGCATCCACGTTTCCTGTGGACACCCAGGTGGATGTCACCCCCTTCAGCAAGTTAGCCAATGCAGCAGGAGGAGCAGGTGTGGAGGAGAGGGTAATGGGGTTGGGGCCCCTTAAGAACTGGCACAAGAGAGACTGCACAGGTGGCTGGACCCTGGTGTCTGACACTCAGCAGGGCTCTCTGGGTGGAGAGACTCCGGCTGCTCCTGTAGGACCAGCCGCCTCCCACTTCCCACCCTCGGGGCTCAGCCCCACCTCCCTGCCTCCCACTCTCAGGGCCTCTCCCCTGCACTCCCCGCAGACGTCCCCACCCTGACAGCTCCCCTGATAAGCATGTATGGTGTGCCTCCCACAACCAGGGCCCTGGTCCAGCAGTGAACACAACAGATGAAAACGCCTGCGCCTTGTTCTAGCAGGAAGAGTAGGAAACAAACAAGTAAACAGATGACCTACTGTCGGAAGGAAGAGGGTTATGAACAAAAACAAAGCAGAGGAAGGTGGCAGGCAGTGAAGGAAGACCTCCCAATGAGGTGATATTTGAGCAGAGCCCTGCGAAAAAGGGCAGAGCAAGGCCTGAGGACATTTGGGAGAGGGGTCCTGGTAAAACAGCAGAGCCTCCCAGGTTCCTTAATGAAGTTCCCTTTCAGCCCTTCATTGGGTCGGAAGGCTTCACTTGTAACCAAGGAGCCTCAGTTCACATGGCCAGACAGCCCTCCTGTCTCGGATTGTGGCTACAGGAGCCACAGCCACTGGTCAGTCCCAGAAGCCTCAAGTTCACTCCTCTAGACTCTGCAGCCTGGTGAGGTTAGCCCACCTCAGGCACCTGCCAACCTCCCCTCCCCCAAGCCCAGCCTTCTCCAGGCACCTATCCTGTGCCCACAGGTGGGAGAGCTCCACTTTCTCATGCCACCTGAACTGTCCCTGTCCTTCAGTCCTCCTGGACAATGCCACCCCACCTGCAGCCACAACTTCCCCTTGTCCCTGCAGGGTTCCTCAAGCCTGTCCCTGCAGGTGGAAAGCTCTGCCTTGCCTGCCAGCTGAACTCTGCCCTGCGCTGCTGTACCATGAGCCCAGACCCTTGGCATGGCCCAGGCTCCATACCCTAATGCCCAGGCTGCCCAGCAGGCCCTTCTCTAGAGGCCCTGCCCTCCTGCTCCCCCCCTCACCCGGGGCCAGCAGATGGGTGGGCTCAGGGCAGCCTGACCAGTAGTACCCTATATGGGCACGGCCCTGGCCCCTCACCTGCAGACCAGAGAGGTCGGCCCAGGCACGGGGTCCCAGGGCCCGGTTGCGCAGCCGGTTGCTGGTGAGGTAGAGCTCTCGCAGCTGGGCCATGCCGGCCAGCGCACCACGCGCCAGGGCGACCAGCTCGTTGCGCTTGATCTTCAGCACGTGCACGTTGCGTGGCAGCCCAGGCGGCAGCGTGTGCAGCCGGTTGCCGGAGAGGTCCAGCGAGCGCAGCAGACGCAGCTTGCGGAAGGCGTCGCGGTGCACTTGCGGGCTGGTGATGCGGTTGTAGCTGAGGTTGAGCTCCTCCAGGTAGTAGGTGGTGGCGAAGTCGTCGCGGCCGATGCCGGTGATCTGGTTGTGCAGGATCATGAGGGTGCGCACGCGGCGGGGCAGGCCGCTGGGCACGCGCTCCAGCGCGTTGTTGTACAGATGCACCGTGTGCAGCCGCTTGAGGCCCTGGAAGGCCCGCGGGTGGATGCCCTGCGCGCGCAGCTGGTTGCTGTGCAGCAGCAGGTACTCCAGGCTGCGGATGGGGGTCAGCACATCCGCGTCCACGCTCCGGATGACGTTCTTCTCCAGGTGCAGCAGCACCAAGCTGCGCGGCAGCCCCGCCGGGACCCGCGACAGGTTGTTGCTGGACAGATCCAGGTACTCCAGGCTGGAGAGCTTCCTGGAGGGAAGCGGGGGATTAGGTCTGTGGGCAGGAGCCCACGTGGCACTTGTTTCCAACATTACTCCCAAGGGAGGTGGCAGGGGACTTCCCTCTAACTCATCCCAGCTCTGCCACTAGCTGAGTGGGGAACTGAGTCCTCTCGCAGCCTCTCAGTGGCTTGATTCAATGATACATTGGTATAAGAAGGATCTAGCATGGTTTCTCGGAGAAGGCAATGGCAACCCACTCCAGTGTTCTTGCCTGGAGAATCCCAGGGACGGGGGAGCTTGGTGGGCTGCCGTCTATGGGGTCACACGGAGTTGGACACGACTGAAGTGACTTAGCAGCAGCAGCAGCATGGTTTCTGACACAGGATTTGTTTGAAGACTAACTGTTTAAAGCCTTTTGTCCTTTTAGGCTACCCTGGGCCTAAAACACTGAAAATAGATCTGCCTTCAACAAGAATGTTTGAGTTTCTACTTTGTACCAAGAAGCCAGCCTCTGCAAACACTTCCTCGCCTTACTAGAATTTGGGCAGGACTTACATAGCGCTATTCTTCGGGACAGAAGTGTCAGTAAAGGCACAAGCCTTAAAGTTCCTTCTTCGAGAAAACTGGCCAGGGGCAGGTGGGCAAGGACCCGGCCAGGTGAGCCCCGGGAGGGGCCTCCTGAGGGCAGAGCTCACACTGAGACCCAGGCAGGGGCTCACCAGAAGGTCTCATTGTCCAGGCCCCCATCAGTCAGGTAGTTGTTTTGCAGGTACAGCTCACGCAGGTTGCTCAGCTCGCTGAAGGCACCTGGTGGGATCTTCTCCAGCTTGTTGTTCTGAGAGATGGGAGGGTGGGAAAGGGGCCATGAGGGACAGCCAAGGCGCAAGGACACAGCCTTGAGATGAGATATGAAGAGGGGTCTGGGGGAGCCATGGGGAGAGGGCCCAGGCCTAAAGGACTCAGTGTGGGGCTGACGGCCAGGTGTCCGGGTCTCTGTCTGCTTCTTTGCGATGGATTCTGTGCCCCTCTCCCCGGCTCGTGCCCAAGGCCCCGCAGCCTCATGACTGTGCCCATGTGGGCCTGGGCTCTCCCCCTGCTCGGGCAGTGCTCTTCCCCGCCCTTTCCCTCCCACCTTGAGGTGCAGCTTGTAGAGGGCGGGTGGCAGGTGCTTGGGCACATGGCGCAGGAAGTTGCTGGACAGGATGAGGATCTCAACGTTGCTGGAGCCATTGAACATGTTGTCCGGCAGCCCGGCGTCCGCCAGCTTGTTGTTATGCAGATACACCGACCTGGGGGCGAGGCTCAGGTTTCCCCTCAACCATCCCCACACCAGCTCACCTGGTGAGCCTCCAGACCCTGCTCAGGTCGGGCCTGTGGCCCAGGGCACCCTCTTCCCATCTCAACAACCTCAGACTCCACCAAATCCAATTCCCCCTACATAGACGAGGGGGACGAAGGAACCATCCCACAAGTTAGTGGAAGAAACAAGACTTCCTGATCCCCAGTCCCTGCTTCTCCATAACCTTCAAGGTTCTCACTTGTTCCCCAAGTGTTGCAGCCCTGGAGGCCCTGCCTGTCCACACAGCTGGCTCTGAGCTCTGTGGGACCTCCTGAGAATGGAGCCTGTCCCTGTCACCTCTTTGTCCCCAGTGCCCAGCACAGGATCACAGGATCTGGGTTCAGAGGAGGTGACCCCTCACACATTCAGCAAGGAATGAGGCAGAGGCTGCGGGCCCCGAGTGGGGTACAGGCAACCCAGAGAGGAGGGATGGCAGTGCAGTGCAGCCCCGATGCCCCACGCTCAGGGCCGACGTGACAGACATCCAGGGCTGCAGGGGCACGGGGTCTGGAAGACTGGCATACAGTAAGTGCCTCTATGTGCCAGGACCGTTCCAGATCCTAAAGATACAGCAGTGGACAGAACCAACAAGTCCCTGCCCTCCTGGAGCCAGCATATTACAAGGAGAGAAGACAACGAATAAAAGAAATCCATAGGCAATGCAGTTCATTCTTGCTGTCTGGCCTCTCTGGGGCCTCAGTCTTCTCGTCTGTGGGACGGAGCCATATACAGCAGCACTGGCTTCTCCGGGGGATGGAGAGAATGGAGGTGACAGATTCAGGGACAGAGTGGCACTTGAGGCTGTCAGCACCTTCTCCTCCCCAGCACCCCCACCCCCCACCCCCGCTCACATACCTGGGCTGTGTGGCCTCACCCAGAGCAGCTCTCAGCAAGGGCAGCTCTGCCTATTGGAAGAGGCTTCCCTTCCCAGGGGCTAGGCAAGGAGGGAAATACCCTCACCTGCTTCCCACAGTTCCCCAGACATCACCCTCTGTCCTCACCTCTGGGCTGACGCCTTCTCCTTTAGGGGGTCAGCCTTCCAGACCCTGTGCCCCTGCAGCCCTGGATGTCTGTCACCTCAGCCCTGAGCATGGGGCATCAGGGCTGCACTGCACTGCCCATCCCTCCTCTCTGGGTTGCCTGTACCCCACTCAGGGCCTGCAGCCTCTGCCTCAGCTCCCCCCTTTCCCCAACCTAAGCCCAGGGTCCCCCTCTGACCTCTGACCTCAAGTTTGGCTTCTGACCAAAGGTGAGCCCGTAGATCTTGGTGAGATAGTTGGCAGCGAAGTCCACACTGATCAGGGCATTTGGCAGAAAGCGGGGTGCCAAGGTCAGCTGGGAAGGGAAGAGTTGGGGTAGAAAGACCAGTGGAGGGTGAGAGGCCAGCATGGAGTCACACTGCCTGCTGCTCATCTGAGCCCCTTTAATTTGTCTCCTCTCTGCAACTAGAGCCATCTTTCTAAAGTTCCCAATAACACAAAACCAGAACCTCTGTGGCTCCGCATAGTCCTGAGCTTGACATTCAAATCTCTCCATCTTGTCCCCTGTCCTGCCCATTCTCCTGGCCTCTCCCCTCACTGCCCCCCTGACACTGGCCCTCTGTGCAGGCACAGTGAGCACCCACGTTTCTCCAACCCCAGTGCATGGTATCCACCCTTCATTTACTCGACAGTACTCCCTGAAATCTGCAATATGCAGGCAGAGTTCCAGGCCCTGGACATGTCCTAGGGAACAAGACACAGATCGCTTCCCACACCACCCACACCAGAAGCTTACATCCTAGTGGAGAAGATGATACACAAGGAATAAAAGCATCGAGAGTGATCACTGCTGTGCCAGGAATTCAGACTGAAGACAATGAACTACTTTGTGGGGTGATTGGAGAAGAGATGACGGCACTCTACATGCCATCTGTGTGGGAGAGCACCCACACAGCAGGGGTAGTGAGTAGAGGCCCATGTGGGGGGGTCTGCCAGGTTTTGGGGGTGGGAGCCAGTGGGGAGATGAGTTAAGAAAGCCAGGAGGGCCGGGGACACAGGTCTGCAGGCCTCAAGGAGACGTGTGGGTTTCCTCCTGGGCAGAGGGTGAAGCCGTGGGAGGGCTTTAAGTGGTGAGGGGACAATATAGAGCTAGAGTTGGGCAAGATTTTGAAAAACCCCTCTGGCTGCTTGGAGGAGAAGGGCCACAGATGAGAAGGTGGGTTGTCCTGTGCTGGTGGGCAGGGCAGGGGATTGGGGAGCTGTGGAGAGAGCAGACGTGGGTGAGCCAAGCACTCCTGGATTCCTGGCTCTGACCAATGGCGTTGCAGGTGGTTGGAGATGCCCCTTCCAGAGATGGGGAGACAACAGGAGGGCTGTGGTGGGAGTGGGTAGTTCTATTTCTATCAACATCCAGGGGAGATGCTGAGGAGGCAGGTGGCTCTGTGAGTCTCACGTGGGAGTAGGGGAAAGCCTGCAGACTGCCTCTGGATGGGCCTTGATGTAGATGGGTGTTATAGACCAAGGAGGAGATAGTCACCTTAGGAGTTTAGAGAGAAGGGCCAGGACAGAACCCTGGGACGGGCCAAATATTGTGAGCTTGAGTGCCTTTGTACCTTCACTCATGCTGTCCCTTTTACTGCAGTGCCCTCCCCCTTGAGGCCTCTGGTTGGAATCCCATTACCCTTCATGGCCCTTTAAATGCTGTCCCTCCAGGAAGCCCTCCAATGCCCCCTCCCCATGGGGATGAGCTCTCACCCCACTACATCGATGTAGGCCTTGGCCTCAGTCATCATCTGACCACTCTGAAGCCCTGTGTTACAGTACAGGGTCTGGGCTGTGTCTGAGCACCAATAGGAACCCAGCAGCTGGCCCAAAAGAGGCCCTGGTGAAAGTTCCCTGAGCTCAGCCCCAGACACCCTGCCCTGCTGCGGGCCCCTCACCTTGTTATTGGCCAGGTACAGGTAATTGAGGTTGGTCAGATGCTCAAATGCCTCCTCCGGGAGCCCTTCAAAGGACAGGCATCGGTCAGAGCCCTGGATGAAGGAGACGCTACAGGGGAGCACGTGAGCACTGACCACCCCACACCCACCCCACTTGCCACGACAGGGAGGCACTGCCTGGGGCAGATGCGGCTCTGAACCCTACCCAGCCAGTCCCAACAGGCCTGCCCAGTGCCACCCCACCCCCAATCCCACTCTCAGAGGCCCAGGCTCAGAAGAGCAGATGGCAAGTGTCCACTGAGAGATGACTGATCCTTCACCTTCTCAGGGCAGCCTGGGTGGGAATGGGCACCCAAAAGATCAAGCCACAGGGCAGAGGACCTTGCCAAGAAGGAGTGTGCCCCTGGGGACAGCTCCAGAGGGTCAGAGAGAATCTTCACACCCAGCCCCAGGCAGGGTAGGGCAGGGCAATGGCTTCTGAGCCCGTTCCCACCCCCGCCCTGCACCTGGCCCTCTCCTGCCCCATCTGGCAGATGTGGTGTCAGAACCCGGCTGTCACTAGGAGCCCAGCCAGGCTGGCCCTTCTCCAGTCCTGAGGTCGCCTCTGACACTTGGTTCTGAGCTCCCAGACCCTCAGATGCTGGGACTCACCCAAGTATCTAACAAGAGGGAACAGTTACATAAACTGTGCGGCATCCCTCTGTGGAATACCCTGTGTCAAATGATGGTCCTGGAAAGTTCTCAGCAACATGAGAAATGCTGCTGAGCTAACTGCTAAGTGAAACAAAACAATTATAACAGTTATAGTATCGATAGTATCAGTACAGCTATGAATTAAAACCACAAAGAAAAAGGACTGGATTGGATTGTGGTGATGGCTGTACAACATATAAACTTATAAAAACTCACCAGATTACACCTTTAAGTTGGATAAACTTTATGGTGTATAAATTATGCTTTCTTTTTAATGGAAAGAAATATACCGAAATGTCAATAGTGATGAACTTCACATGGCTCAGCTGATAAAGAATCCACCTGAAATGCAGGATTTCTGGGTTCGATCCCTGGGTAGGGAAGATCCCCTGGAGAAGGGAAAGGCTACCCACTCCAGTATTCTGGCCTGGAGAATTCCATGGACAGTATAGTCCATTGGGTTGCAAAGAGTTGGACACGACTGAGCGACTTTCACTTTCAGTTTTCAGGTGGCAGTGGCAGGATAATGAGTGGGGGTTTTTTGTATTCTAATTTCTATATTTCCAAATTTTCTACTATAATTAGAAACTATTTTCATCATCATCAAAAAAAACAACTTTTAAAATTTGAGGATTCTAAAGGCCTTCTGTGATTCCTCGGATGCTGGAGTCTGAGCTGCTCTGAAACCTCTCCTTGATCAGACTCCCCGGTCTCAAAAACACCCAGCGGTGACCGTTAGGCAACCACAGGGAGCACCTGCCATGGATCTGGAGGCCAGTCCGGCCCAGGCCTGCTCTTTCCCACGTGCCAGGGTCTGCAGTGCGGGGCTTTCCCCATAGGCACCTAGTTTCCTGTCTGGGGTCCCAGACCCCAGCCCTGGGCAATCCCTCACCTCGGGAAGTCAGGCGGTTGTTCTGGAGGTTCAGCGTTTCCAGCCGATGCAGCCGGGAGAGCTCCCTGGGGTAGATCTTCTCCAGCTGGTTGTTCTAGGGGCGAGAGGTGGGGACGGTGAGGAGGCAACACAAGGGGGTGCCCAGGGCTCCTGCCCCATTAGAGGCCTGCACCCACCTCAGTCCACTCCCAGGAGCCAGTTCCTCTATTGAGCCCCTCCCTTGGGTTTCTGCCCCATGGTGGACAGACCCTGGGGACTGGCTCTGAGCCAGGCCCAGGTGCGGGTGTTGCAGGCACAGCAGTAACCACAGCAGAGGTGTGGGCCCCCCTTCTAAGAGTGCAGGCATACACACACACGCACACACACACACGCACACACACACAGATATCCACAGGCAGTTCAAACTTAGAATGCTGTCTTCCCTCCAGAACTGTTCCCACTTAGTGACAGGTGACCCCAGCCCATTCTCCCCTTCCCCAAGCTGGAAACCCACTTTTGGTTCCTGGCCCAGGGGACCCTACTTCCCCCTGGGATGCTTTAAAACCTGGGTCAGGTAGCACTTCCTCCAGAAGCCTTCCTGGGTTGGATTGGGGGCTGGACTAGGAGCTGCTCTGGCCTCACAGCACCAGTCCTTCAATCTCTGTCTGTTCTTTCTACCTGTTTAGGTCTCTGCCTCCCAGATAGACAGTGAGCGCCTCACAGACAATATATGTCTGAGACCTCCCTACTTGCCCAGCAGCCC
This sequence comes from Moschus berezovskii, assembly GCF_049115385.1. Classification (NCBI taxonomy): domain Eukaryota; kingdom Metazoa; phylum Chordata; class Mammalia; order Artiodactyla; family Moschidae; genus Moschus; species Moschus berezovskii. The sequence continues at coordinate 27,954,573 of NC_142463.1, read as the reverse complement.
ACACAGGACCAGAAGCATAGAGCTGATACACAGGAGCTACTTGGTGAGTGAACCAACAATAAGTCCTGTCCTCAGCTGGTCTCTTTGCCTCAGGGGCTACCTTGGTCTTGGGCTCCCACCACCACCAGTGCAGACCCATGGGGGCTGCGTGACCATGGGTCGGTCACTGTCCTTCTCTGGGCCTGGTCTCCTTTGGAAACAGGTGCAGCAGCCCATCCCTGTCCCTCAGGGCTACATGAAGGCGATTATGGTCGCATCAGTGCCCCCAGAGTTCTCATCTGGAATGCTGTGTCCCACTTCGGGATGTTCTAAAATCTAGACTGGGCCTAAGCTGGGGACAGCACTGGACCCCCCGATCCCCCAGGGTGCTCTTCAGGGGTCTGCTGTGTGTTCACTTTCCTGGTCCATAATGGTGTCCGAGGTACCCTGTCTTCCCAGAGGGTCAGCTGAGGGCAGGTCTGTGTCAGATCTCAGACAGGTCCTGACTCTACTGACAGCCTCAGCCCAGACTCCTCCCACGAGACAAAGCAGGTTATAACATCACAGTGCTCTGTGCCCGGGATGTCAGAGCCGGGATGCCCCTGGTGGAGCCATCCTTCGGTCTGACCTGCCCCAGCGCCCTGTGTCCGGAGGGTGGGAGGCCAGGGGCAAGGACTGTGGTGGGGGTGGGGGTGGTTCCAGGATGGGAGCCTTCATGTGCGGGGCAGCCCTCGGTGACCGTGACCATTGGCACAGCATCCCAACCTCACCTGCAAGGACAGGTGGTTGGTGTGCTCGGGCAGGTCCCCAGGGAACTCGCGCAGGTCGATGCCTCCGCAGTCCACGACCCCCTCCTGGGAGCAGGCGCAGTCTCGAGGGCAGTCGATGGTGGCTGGGCCGCGCCCGGGCTCTTCAGGGCTCAGGACTAGCACCGGCTCCTCCTCCGAGAATTCATTCTCTTCGGGGCTCAGGCTTCGGGCGCCGCTTCGGCCAAACCCTGGGGCCCTCGCTGCGAGCACCACTCCCAGCTGCCGCGGCAACAGCAGCAGGAGCAGCAGTGCCCAGCCCTGGGCCATGGTGCCTGAAGGAGGGGTCAATTCAGACTCACCCAGAGGCCAGGGCTGACTTAACCTATCAGGTAGCGCAGCCAAGGGACTAGGGCCCATGGAAGTCATGCTGGGGCCTTCCATGCCACAGGGCAGAGCACCCCTCTGGACCCTGTCCTCTGCACACACCAGCTCTGCTGGCTGCTCCCCTCCCATCCACACCCCCTTATCAGCGCTGCCCTCTGGCGGCTGGGGGCAGGGGGGATGCAGGGGTGGGAGTCGGGAGCAGGTGAGCTGAATTACTGTCCTTAAGCAGATCTGCAAAACCTCCCAGAACCCTCTCTGGGCCTGCCTCAAGGGATCTGTACCCTCATTTCACAGAAAGGAAAGCTGAGGCCTGGGAAGAACTTGGACTTGCAGGGCTTGGCTTGGACTTGGCTGAGCTCTTGCTATCCTGGCACAGGCAGTGATGGGGGAGAGGGGCGGCTGTCCTTTGTTGAGCAGCCACAGGTCATGGTGGACCAGCAACAGCTCTGGGACACCACAGGTCTGAGGTGCCCCAGCACCTCCGATTGCCATTCCAGGACCTTCAGGACATGGCCCTGCCTCTCTTCCAGCTCCCAGACTCACCTACCCTGCTTATTGTCTGTTTCCTCTTCCTCCCTCCAGACCTTCGCACGTGCTGTTCCTTCTGCCTAGAACCGCCACCCCCCACCCCCCTCTTGTGCAATCAGCAGTTTCTTCAAGAACTAACACCAATGTTAGGTCCCCTGGCATATGAGATGCCCCAGGGCCCTGTATCACTTTGTTCCCCCAGGGCTTGGCATGAGTTGAAAATGGGATGTATTGTGTTTCTCCCACACAGGGCTGTGAGCCATTCTCTGTCCCTGCATGCTGGGCACAGAGTAGTCATTAGTGAATGGAGCTGCTACTACCTGAAAAACCCTCAAGTCCTGTCTCTGGTGTCTGCACCCTCAGCTGCCCTCACCAGGACCTGCAGTGCTCATGTGATCAAGTGCCACCTGCAAGTGACCTCTCCCCAGCATGGTCCCTTAAGGCAGCAAGGAGCAGGTAGAGGGATGGCCTTAGGACACTGAGGAAGATGCTGGGGGTCCATCATCCAGGCAGCCATGGGCATGGCTTAGCTCTGGGCTGGTCACTGGAGTTCCCTTTAAGAGACTCACTGAGCGAACATCTCTGGGGTATGGTAAGTTGGGACAAGCAGTAGCTCTGGTACACTGACTCTGGAGTCATACACACCCAGGTTAGGTCCCCTTTTACTGCTTGGTGGCTCTGACCTTGCTGAGCCTGTTTCCTCATCTTACAATGCAGGTAACAGATCTAACCTCAGAACTCCTTGGAGGGAGTCAGCAAGAAAGCAGATGCAAAGCCCCGGCACCCACTGGATGATGAGGCTGCTCTCACTATTGTGATGCTTACGAATGCAGGTACTACAAGACAGGCGTCCAAGCCTGGGCGCACCCACTCTGAAGCCTGAGCATCTCTTCCCACCATGAGCCCAGGGATCATAGCCCAGTAGTTAGAAGGCTCTTCTGGGTCTGGGAGGGTTGAGCAAACTGGAGCTTGATGATGACACTGATGTCTGGTTAAGCAGACATGCTCTGAGCCAGAGAGCTGGGGCTGTGAGCTCTGCTCTGGTCCTCATCAGTCCTGTGACTCTGGGAAAGCTTTGCCACCCTCTAAATCTCACATTCCTCCCCCTCCAACTGGGTGGGATAGAGCTCTCCTGTTGGGGAGACTGTGAGAGTCAGTGGGATGCAATGTACTGCACACAGTAAGTGCTCAATAAATGTTAGCTCCACCACTAATATCTGATCCATGGGCACTGTTGACATCCCAACCACAACACTGTCCGCTTCAGAAGCCCCCTGCTTCTTCCCCTTCCAGTGCGTAGCTCCTGATTGTGCCTTTCAGGTCCAGTGCTAGGCCCGCCTCCTCACTGAAGATTTGCACATTCCATTCTTCGGTGAATTCTCTGCCCGTAGCTGCTGCGGTATTTCAGATACTGCTTTGCCTCACTCGTTGGCTCAGCCAGCTCTCAAAGGTGAGGCCCCATCTGCCCCCAGCCCTGTGCTAGGCCTAGGGGATACAGGTAAAGTGGATAAGGTCCCTGCCCTTAGTCTCCAAGAGGCAGCAGACCCCAGTAAAATAACCACTGCCCAACAGCCTACGTGAGCCCTGTAAAAGGTGCATGAGGCCCCAGAAAGAAAGCTGTGAGGAGAGAGAAGAGGGCCAGCAGCCAGACTAGCTTGACCCCATAGGTAGGTCCACAAGGCCTCGGCAGACTCATGCCCCTGAGGCAGCAGAGAAGCAGGGGGCCCAAGCACACACGGCTCCCAGGCTCCATCAGCAAAAGTGATGGATGCATGCTACAGCCTGGCCCTGCCTGCCTTACCACACCCCTCTGCCTCATGCCCTGACTAAATGGGCAATAAATCCTTGGCCAGTCTACTGATCGTCATTCCCAGGGCACGTTATAATCCCCCAGCTATCTCAACAGCTTCCAACCCCTGGAGCCACCTGCATTAGACCTGAGTCTCCCTAGCCTGCCTGCCCGCCTGTCTGACCCCACTGCAGATCCAAACTCTGGGAGGTAAAGTATAGGCACAGGCCCAGGCCCCAGATTCAATCAGGGCAGGAGGCCAAGAAGAAGGATCCGCCCCACAAATCTTATATACACTCACTAAACCAGCTAGTTCTCCTCCTTCACCTTCAGTTTTGCATCTGTAAGGATCTGTACACTGTATCTATACAAATATTTAATTTATATTAACATTATGTTAATTTACATTAACATGATGAACCATATTGAAAAATTATCACCACTACTTTATAGATAAGCAGCTGAGGCCCAACGGGGTTGGCCAATATAACACAGCTGTTAAGTGGCAAGGCCAAGTTCCCAGCCTGGGTCTTAACCACAAAGCCATGAGCCCTTCCCTGGGCCAAGCACAGCTGGGCACTGAGGACCCAAACAAGTGACTCAGGTATGGCTGCTGCCCTTAAAAACCTCACATGGGTACTGCTCAATACGGTGGCTACATATGGCTATCAGCATTTGAAATATGGCTACACTAAATTGAGAGGTGCTATAACTGAACTGAACTGATAAGTATAAAATGTAGGTATATGTGGATTTCAAACAGTACAAAAAATGTAAAATATCTCATTAATATTAATAACAAAATATCTCATTAATTTTTTATAGTATTATATGACAATATTTGCATATTTTGAGCTAAACTATTAAAACTTTGCCTGTTTCTATCATATATTAATGCATATATATGGAATCTAGAAAGATGGTACTGATGAACCTATTTGCAGGATAGTAATGGAGGGTACTGCAAGGAGATCCAACCAGTCCATTCTAGAGGAGATCAATCCTGGATGTTCATTGGAAGGACTGATGCTAAAGCTGAAACTGCAATACTTTGGCCACCTCATGCGACGAGTTGACTCACTGGAAAAGACTCTGATGCTGGGAAAGGTTGGGGGCAGGAGGAGAAGGGGACGACGGAGAATGAGATGGCTGGATGGCATCACCGACTCTGTGGACATGAGTTTGAGTGTACTCCGGGAGTTGGTGATGGACAGGGAGGCCTGGCGTGCTGTGATTCATGGGGTCGCGGAGAGTCGGACACGACTGAGCGACTGAACTGAACTGAACTGAACTGAATGGAGGGTACCTTGGACTGCAAGGAGATCTAACCAGCCCATCCTAAAGGAGATCAGTCCTGAGTGTTCATTGGAAGGACCAATGTTGAAGCTGAAACTCCAATACTTTGGCCACCTGATGCAAAGAGCTGACTCATTGGAAAAGACCCTGATGCTGGGAAAGGTTGAGGGCAGGAGGAGAAGGGGACGACAGAGGATGAGATGGTTGAATGGCATCACCGACTCAATGGACATGGGTTTGGGTGGACTCCGGGGGTTGGTGATGGACAGGGAGGCCTGGCGTGCTGCGGTTCATGGGGTCGCAAAGGGTTGGACACGAATGAGCGACTGAACTGAACTGAATGGAGATGCAGACATAGAGGACAAATTTGTGGACACTGTGGGGGAAGGAGAGGATGGGGTGAATAGGGAGAGTAGCATTGAAACACATACAATATCATATGTAAAATAGACAGCAGGGTGGGAATTTGCTATATGACGCAGGGAGCTGAAACCCAGTGCTCTGTGACTACCTAGAGGGGTGGGACAGGGTGGGAGGTGGGAGGGAGGTTCAAGAGGGAGGGCACATGTTTATAACTATGGCTGATTCGTGTTGCTATATGGCAGAAATGAATACAATATTGTAAAGCAATTATCCTCCAGTTAAAAGTAAATTAATTCATTTTTTAAAAAATGCTTTGCCTGTTTCATTTTACTCTTTTTAACATGACTTCTAGAAAATTTTATGTCACACACATGGCTTACATTGGTGGTTCTCATATTTCTGTTGGTCAGTGCTGGTCTAGACATTTTGTATAAATTGAGTATTATAATACCAGTGTCATCAGAAGTATGATAGAGGGAACCTAGAATCCACGGGGGCCCAGAGGAGGCCTAAGTATGTCTGAGGCCAAGAAGGCTTCAAGAAAAAGCAATGCTTTATCTAGCCATGAAGGATAACTATCAGGCAAAAGGAAATGGGTGATACAAGCAAGGGGGTCAGTGTGTGCAAAGGCCCTGGGGCAAGAGCACTCATGTGACATCTACAAAGCTTACTAGAATATCTGGTGGGGGTTGGAGGACTGGGCAGTGGCCATGGTCCAAGCCAAGAAAAAAGTCGAAAGCCAGATTAGGAAGAGTGTCCCTTATCTTTGGAGAGATGAGAGGTTATTGAAGAACTGGAGGGTGGGATAGGCAGGTTTCTGGAGGGGCCAGAGGGAGCTCACAGAGGCTGTGCAGTGCTGCAGGCAAGGGTCTAGGCGGAGGGAGCTGCTGAGCTGCAGGATGGAGAGGAAGAGGTGGTTTCAAGGGAGTGGGAGGAGTAACAGGCAGGGCTTGGAGAGTGGTGGCCCCAGTTCTATGTCCCCCTTCTTCCAGCTTGGCCAGCCACCCTCAGGGCCTTGGGATCCTGGGTAGCTCCAGTTCCACCACCTCATATGCTTGTGACTTTGGTGACATCACTGACCCATCTGAGTCTCAATATTTTACTTTGTTTCTCTAAGAATGTGGAGCAAGATAAGCCCCCACGTCCCTTCTTTGTGCTGAGCCATGCTGGAGCTGTGTGTGGAAGAACAGCCTTTCAAGGCTTTGGAAGTCCCCAGACTGAGCAGTCCTGATGGGCAGAGCTCACACCGTTAGGCGCGAGGGACAGCTCAGCCTATGGGAGTTGTTCCAATCTGAACTGTTGTGTGAACCTGGATGAGTCGCTTCGGTGCTCTGAGCCTCTGTTTACTAGTCTAGGCAATGAGACAAGAGCTCCTCATGAGGAGTCAATGAAAAGACATGCCCAGCCGATGCTGGAACCTAGCAAGTGCAACATACTTGGGGTTGCTGTTTCTGTGGAAATAGCTGGAACCCACTGTCAGCCACCCACCCCTACCCACCAGGAACCAAACCTTAAGGCCCAGAACTGCTTAAATGAGGGGTTAAGGCAGGACTGGAAGAAGGAAGGTGAAGGGAGATCCAAATCAGGAGGTCGGTCCTCAGCCCCCAGCATCACCTCCCTCCTCCATTCAAATTCAGTAAAGATTGGCTGAGCATCTGCTCTGTGCTGGGCCCCAACAGCTGTATCTTACTGACTACAACAGAAATCCCAAGACTAAGAATTAGTCTTCCTACTTCGCAGAGGAGAAAACTAAAGCATAAAGAGGCTCCCACTGTTGCTCATCCCCAGCAAGCTGCTACTCTAATGCTTTTGCCTTGGGAAGCCGCTCCTGCTGGGTTAGGGAGTTCCGTGATGCTCCCGCAGCACCCTTCAGGGCTCTGCTGAGCTTTCCCTGACTCCCTAGGCAAGGAGCAGGTGCTCAGGAAATGTTTGCTGAATGAAGGAATGTATTTGTGAAAGGCAGACTTGGAAAGATCTACAATATTATTATCTGGTCTGATTTCCTCAGTTTACTGATTAGTATTTTAAAGGCAAGGCCAGGATTAGATTTTGTGTCTTCTGACTCCTGCTCAGAGCCTTGGGCCAGTCCTGAAGACTGAGTAGGGTTTCTCCTGGTGGACAAAGGGGAGGAAAAGGCACTCAAGGCAGAGGGCAAGCCATGGGCAAAGGCACAATGTGGGGAGGGTAAAGAGGGAGGTGTGTTTAAGGAAGGGTAAACAGGGAAGGGAGAGTCAAGTTTTCAAGGGTATCAGGCACTCTGCTAAGGGGTTGCTGATAGGGAGCTATCAAGGGTTCTAAGCAGATCATGGTCCGAGCTCTTATGCGGGACTCTACCAGGCCTAAAGGTGCAACCATTAAGTCACTCCTGTCCCAAGATTCAGATGGAAGGGACAAAGATGCTTCCTCCAGATTTCATAAAAGCATTCACGTGAATCTGACATTTCTTAACTTGAATAGGCTGGCCCTGGACCCTAAAAGAACATGACCTCCCAGGGGCTCCGAGTGGAGCCTTCTGTAGCTGGGTTGACCACAGCATCACTTTCCTGGACCAGCTTGAAGTCCAAGGGTAGACGCTCCAGTTTGTGTGGCCCTCCATCTTTCCGTGATGCTCTGCAAGGTGCAGGGTGCGCACGCATCCTTCCGCGCATCCCGGACTCGGATGCGGACGATCATTGCCGCAAGCACGCCTGCTCCTCTCCTGAACTTCAGGCTGCAGCTCCCGCCCACCCCCAGCCTCAGCCCCAGCCCCGGAGGCCACCAGCAGCTCCCCGCCGCCCCCTCTTCCACCTGACGGCGCATCAGGTATTCTAATGCCGGATCGCATCCCCCGCCCAGGCCAGCCTGGAGGTTTAAGGACCTGCAGCCTGGGAGCTTTGAGCGCCTTCTCCGGGGCGCGCCGGCCTCGCCCCAGACCTTGCACTCCGCCGTCATCCCCCAACCCCTTTCTCAGTCCCGCTGTCCTAGCGGGGAGGCATCCGGATAGACAGATACCAGGGCCCCAGCTGAGAGTTCTGGCTCAGCGACTGCGCGGCGCGGGGCTGAGGAGCCAAGCCCAGAGCGGGTTGGGACAGGGACGCGCGGGCTCCGCCTCACCTGTCCGCGCGTCCCGGGAGCAGATCTCTGCCCCGCTACAGGCCTCAGTTTCTCTATCTGTAAAGGGGTCGAAGAGCGGGCTACCTGGGATGATCTGACGTGAAAAGACACGGGCATACTCAGCGACCAGGCTCCAAGTACAGGGCTCCTCTACCCTTCCCGGTTCCACCTGCCCCCTACGTTCCCTGTCGCCTGCCCGCGTCCTTCCACTCCCCCCTCCCATCCGCCCGCAGATTCTTTCCAGATGTGCGCAGCGGGAGGGGCCGGGGCTGGGACCAGCCTCCCGCTGGAGATGGGAACAGGCCCCCGCCGGGTCGGGATCAAGGAGGGTCGCGCCCCCTGAGGCAGATCTCTCCGGCTGCGCCCTCCGTGTAGGGCTCTGAGTGAGGGGGCGAGATGCGTGGCCGCCCCCCGGCCAGCTGCTGGGGCCATCGTACCAGGGCGGGAAGTCCGAGTCGGCTGCCCAGCCAGGTCCCGGCCCTCGGCCCACCCGGCCGCCTGCGCCCGGTACCTGCTGCGCCCCGCCGGCCGACCGCGCTCTCCCGAGTCTCGGCTGCGCTCCGCGGGCGTGGGCTCCTTCCATTCAAGTCGAGCCGTGCGCTCGGCGACCGACGCAAGTTTTGTTGTGGGTTCTCTCCCCGCCTCTCCCCCGCCCCCACCCCCCCGCGAGCATCTGCTGGACGCCGGCCTCCTCCGGACACAGGCGTAGGGTCCCGGCAGGCGCGGGCAGGGGAGGGCCTGCCCCTCCCGGCGTTGGACCCGGCTGAGCCCCGCTTCCCCCGGAGGAAGAGGCGCCGCGCAGACCCCTCACCCCTCTCCGCCCTGGCGGGGCCGCCGTACCACGCCCCCGCCCCTCTCTAGGAGACTGGGAAGGCGGGGTGCCCAGCCCGCGACGCTTCCTAGTTCCCAGCTTTCCCAAGTGGAACCGGACCCCCTCCAGGCCCCAGCACCTGAATGGCAGGCGGGAGAGCGGGCCCCTTCCATCAAGTGCGTCTGAGTTCTACCTCCCTCCCGGCAGAGGATTTTGCAACCGCTCCAGGCAAGAGTACCTTTCCGTTCACTCTCCTACCTGGGGGTCCTGGGCGGTGGCTAACTGGGCAGAGAGCCAAGACACTGCTGTGCCCCTTCCCGGAAAAGCTTCCCCCCACAACCCTCCACCCCCACACCTTGGCCCTGCGCCCACAGCCTGGTGAGCCTTGAAGGACGATAAATTGGGCTGAGAGTAGGGTGCATGGGAATCCCAGTCGCAGAGAGACTAAGGGGGTGAGCGGTGAGCTCTCGTGGCACCATACTGCTTCCCAGGAGCTGAAGACGTTTCCAAGTCAAGGAGTATTAACTACTAGCAGCTGAAGCAACACTGTTTGGCGCCAAGGTCTTTGGCGGTAGAACACGATCGGGCTGGGTTAGGTGGTACTTGGCACTTCCACTGCCTAACAAGGCTCTCCCCCATACCTGCTCTGGCCTGTGGCAGAGCACCCACAGCTACCTTACCTGGCTGCCCTCCTGCTGCAGAGGGGAAAGGATAAATAACTCAAACTTGGGACTACTTGTTCAACTTCAATTGCCAGAGCCCTGAATGAATGAACAGCTCATTTAAAGGCTCCAGACCTTCCACTGCGGCTGCTACTGGATCCTGATTGTACCACATGCATTACTCTCTAACCTTTACAACCATGTAAGACAAGAACTGCTATTGCCTCTGTTTGCAGATACAGAGACATCCTTAGAAAGAATAAATGATTGCGTAAAATGGCCAGGTGTACTTTCCCCACAACTGGAGTTCTTTCCATGATGGAGATCAGCAGGTAACTTAAGCAATCAAGTGCAGAGTCTGGATTTGAACCCGGGACTGTCTGTTTCCATTACATCAAGAACTCAAGAATGGGAAAGGGAAATATTTTTGCCTTCTTTGGCCCTAAATTCCAGTTCTCTCTGAACTTAAACTTATGAGAGTTGGTATGATTCACAGGATTGGACAGGAGCCAACACAGAGCTGCATCTCATGTCTTCTCAACATTAAGCCTAGATTCAAGTGGAGCTAGAACAGCAAGATTCTACTGTTTGAATACACATCAACTAAAGACAGCCTTCTTGAAGGACTTGAGAACCAGCACATATGCTGAATGCCTACTGTGTTAAATTCGTGAAGATATTAATCATTGCAGCCTGGTAGGGAAGGTATTCGGAGAAGGCAATGGCAAGCCACTCCAGTACTCTTGCCTAGAAAACCCCACGGATGGAGGAGCCTGGTAGGCTGCAGTCCATGGGGTCGCTAAGTGTCGGACACGACTGAGCGACTTCACTTTCACTTTTCACTTTCACACATTGGAGAAGGAAATGGCAACCCACTCCAGTGTTCTTGCCTGGAGAATCCCAGGGACGGGGGAGCCTGGTGGGCTTCCGTCTATGGGGTCACACAGAGTCGGACACGACTGAAGTGACTTAGCAGCAGCAGCAGCAGCAGGGAAGGTATTCTCCAGCCACAGGGCACACCACATGCCCCGCCTACCCCATCCCCTCCCCTCAGAGAAGTAGGCTCTTCAATGGGATGCCAAGCTAGGGCTTACACAGGCTCTGTGGCGGCCCAGTGCTATAGGCACAAGCTCAGATCACCTGTCTGAACCACTCTGAGTGTTTCCAGTGGAAAATGGAGACAACCCTTGTGTTCTAGAAGCAGATCCTCTAACCTGCACAAGGGCTGTAAAGATAGAGCGGAGTTTGAGGCTTGAGTTTTCCGAATCTGCTTGTGCTGCTTTGGTGCCTTCATGCCACCCCTCCTTTTCAGCTCCTGCTATTCCTGTAGTGCCTGGTGTCAAGTACAGGCTTTGGGTTTAGATCTGGGTTCAAATCCCAGCTGGGTTCAAATGAAGATATTACCTATACCTCACAGAATGTCTAAATGAAATGAGAAGATGGAAGTACAGGACTCTACAGCCTTTGGCACATGGTCGTTCCGTTCCGTTCCGTTCAGTCACTCAGTCGTGTCCGACTCTTTGCGACCCCGTGAACTGTAGCCTACCAGGCTTCTCCGTCCATGGGATTCTCCAGGCAAGAATACTGGAGTGGGTTACCATTTCCTTCTCCAGGGGATCTTCCCGACCCAGGGATCGAACCCAGGTCTCCCGCATTGGAGGCAGACGCTTTAACCTCTGAGCCACCATGGAAGCCCATGGTCAGCATTCCATAAATGGCAGCTGATATTATTACAGAACTATCACTGAGATCTGACTAAACATCCAGAAATATTATTAAAGCAAGAAGGACAAGTGGCAAGAATTAAACAGAAACCTCCACATGGCCCTGGGTAAGTGTCTTCTAATTCAAAGCAATACAAAACAAGAAAACTCAAAAGAGGGGAGGAGTAAGATGTACACGGGGCAGAGAGAGCTGGGAATGAAGGACTAGAAGGCTCTCAAGATGGAGCTGATGTGGACAAAGAGGCAATCAGGACCAAGGTAAGGGGAGATAAAATGGTGTTACATTAATTCATCATCAGAGAAGAAAATAACTCCTCTTACACAAAACCTCAAGATCTTTCCTTATTAAGTAGCAGAGTGAGTACTGATCTATGGCAGCAGCTTAATTTTCTGGACATTTAGATATCAAATTGCATGGTGGTTTCTGTATATATGGATTCCATCTGAAGGATCTTGATAACAAACATCAAAGGACAAGCAGGGAATGATGAAAAAAACCACAGGGCAAGTCAGGTACAGAAAAAGTCTTCTGGGCTCCTGTAACATTTCATGCAAACTCTTTATTATTGGACTTTTCTTGCTGAATATTATGTTTCTCATCTCTTTCCCCCTGGATTGTAAACCCTCCAGGGCAAGGACCTCATCTCATGTTCTGTGAGGCCCCTTTCTAGCCCTAAAATAGCATCATTGTAGTAGGCAGAATGAACCACCAAGGATGTCCATACACTAATCCCTAGAGCCTGTGAACAGTTACATTGTATGACAAAAAGGACTTTGCAGATGTGTTTTAAAGTTATAGACCTTAAAATAGGGAGATTATCCTGGGTTAACCAGATGATTCTAACCTAATCACATGAGCTCTTAATAGCAGAGAACTTTTCCTGGCTGGAGGTAGGAGGTGAGGCAGAAGGGGAGATCAGAGAGACCTGAAATGCAAGGACTTGACTAGCTTCAGAGATGAAGGGAATTTAGGCAGCCTCTAGAAGCTGAGAACAATCCCAGGCTGCCAGCACAGATACAGGTATTTCAGTTCCACAGCAACATGCAGCCAAATTCTGCCAACATCCCGAATGAGCATGGAAGCAGATCCTCTCCCAGAACCTCCAGATGAGAGCTCAGGGGAGCAAACACCTTGGCTTCTGCCTGATGAAACCTAGAGCAGAGAAACCAGCTGAACCCACCCAGACTTCTGAGCTACAGAATTGTGGGATAATAAATGTGTCAATGGTAATGTGTCACAGTAGCAATAAAAAACTGACACAAACAGAACTAAAACTGGTTCATACTACAACAGCATTCCCACACCTCATTTCACTTAATCTTCCCAAGCATGATGGGATTATTGTCCCCTTTTATTCCTAAAATTTCCCAATTTTAGGAAATTGATGCTCAGCGGGGATAAGTAACTTGCTCAGGTGACCAGCTAATGAGTATGAACTTGAGCCAGAATTCAAACTTAGGCCTTCAGGTCCCAACTCCAGTGAGAGTTGTCTCTTACACTGCAGCTACCATTTGATGGCTTTCAGATTCTACTAACTAAAGCTAAATAAAATGCAAACTTAAAAAAAAGGACAAACAAAAAGTGAGGCTACTTTTACACTGTGAAAACTTAAAAGCCTCTGAATACTCATTTCTTTCTGTTTCTTCTGAAGATATCTAAGGGTTCAGTTCAGTTCAGTTCAGTCGCTCAGTCGTATCCGACTCTCCGCGACCCCATGTAAATATAAAAACTTGTCAAAGTCTTCTTTCTGATACATAGAAGAAATATTTTAATAAATGAGAAGAGGAGAAATCCTCAAAAGAGTGACTGTCAATAAAATATTATCTCCCATTCAGATGCTTTTTCTGCCACTGTTAAGGTACATCTTCCATAATGAAATGCTCTGATTTGCCAGATTTGTTTAGGAACTTCTCTGTGGTTGGAGCTTTCAGTCCTTTCGTGACCAGTTTTTACTGTCAGGAAATTCAACTGATTCTGTCTGAAATTTCCCTTCTATATTTCTTCCCATTATTTCTAATAAGTAAGCAAAATAATCTCCTCCCCTTTGGTCTTTCCATCTTTCAAATATTTGTGAACTGTTATCACGCCCTGCCTTTGGATATCGTTTTGCCAAGTGGAAGGCTCCTTTCAGTCTGCCTAAGTCAACCTTTCTCTTATACGGCTCTGCCTTCCTGTCTGAAATTCTTTTCCATATATTCCTGTTCTAAATGAGGTGTTTCATCTTGAACCAAGTGTTCTGTATACTACAGAAGGTGCCATATTCTTAAAGGTGAATTATACAATAACTTGCAAGGAAAAAGAAAACTTACTGTTTGGTAGTTGGTTAGGAAACTGTAGCACTTACTGCTTCTCTGCTTGCAATTTAAATAAACAGCAGACTACAATGAATTTCCCCCTGTTTTACATAAAAGTTTATGGCCACAAATCCAGGACCCAAAAGGTCAAGCATTTATTACATGCTGCTGAAAACAGCACTGTGAATATTTACAAAGTATTTAAATGACTATTAATAGAATAGATAGACTAAATGGACACCACTTCTTGCAATAAGTTTTGGATGTGTTACATTTAAAAAAATATTTCTCCAAGAAGTCTGGCTAAAGTTCCATACCAGATTAAACTTCCTGCCAAATGGAATCAGACGCCACATTTCTTAAGGGCCAGAAATCTGGCCCAATATTCTCTGTTCTTACCAAGAACTAAAGAGCCATTTGTTTGCAGCAGTCTCCAGATAGATATTAATACTGGACCTTTCCAATAGATTTTGTAACTCTCTATTGAGAAAAACTCTAAAATTTGGCCAGACATGGCTCTGGTTCCTGATAGCACTTAAATCTTTGAGGACCCTTATTAGCTATGTAGTAGTATACCCCAAATTCCTAATTCATATCAGTGTGTTCTCTAAACAAACTCAACCCCACAGAGTAAGTTACACAGAGGTACAATCTGGCTGATTACCTTCTTTTCCCTAGTCAATAAGATCAAGCAACTTCTTTGTGTTCAAAAAGCAACCATGCCATGGACAGCTAGAACCATAATCTTTGGCTGAAATGAAAACCTTCTGAAAGTCTAAATAATCCTATATTCATTCACTGAGTTACAAAGACTATTAAATTTTCATGAATTTTGAGAATGTAAAGATGAGAAATGAAAACTTCCCCCAATCTTGAAGTCAGCTGATTATCTGAACTCAAAGGATTATCATAAAAGGTTCCAATGAATAAATTCCTTCATGTTAAAAAAATTTCTCAGATAACATTAGGCACCATCCACTGAGTTACCTGACATTTTACAGCTACAGTTGCTAATCCTCACAACCAGCAAGGCAGGCATTATTATTCCTGTTTTACAGAGTGAGACACAAGCTCAGAATCATTACCACCTCAAGGAAGGTCCCAATGTTTAAGTGTCAGTGCGTGCATGCTCAGTCACAAACATGCCGGACTCTTTGTGATGCTATAGACTATGTAGCCCGCCAGGTTCCTCTGTCCATGGGATTCTCTCAGCAAGAATACTGGATTGGGTTGCCATGCCTTCCTCCAAGGGATCTTCCTGACCCAGGGATCAAACCCATGTCTCCCGTCTCCTGTACTGCAGGCAGATTCTTTACCTCTGAGCCACCGTGGAAGCCCTAAATGCCAGAGTTAGGACCAGAACACTCATCTGCTAGGCCTCAAGTTTTCCCACCATACCAGGCTGCTCTAAATGTATTATTTTCTGAAATAATTGAAATAATTTCTGAAGTTTAACTGCTAAAGTTAATTACAGGATTTAATTTCATATTTCTTTTTTCCAGGGTAACACATGAAGAAAACAGAAGGATTTTATGTTTATATGTGACTGAACCTTTTACAAGGTATTTTACAGTTTTCAAAGAACTTTAATGGATTGTTTTCTCTTCTTCATTTGTTTGAGAAACCTTTACTGATGCTTACTCTGGTAGACATAGTATTAATACTAGAGACAGAGATGAATAACAGAGTTTCTACTTTCAAGGTGTTCACAATCTAATGAGACTATTTTTTAAAACGTGAACATTGCCCACATTGTGCAGAAGAGGAAACTTGAGTCTGGCAAGGCTTAAAGCCTTGTCCTAACTTAGCTTCCTAGAGAAGGAAATGGCAACCCACTCCAGTATTCTTGCTTGGAAAATCCCAGGGAAAGAGGAGCCTGGTGGGCTACAGTCCATGGGGTCGCAAGAGTCAGACATGATTTAGCAACTAAACCACTACCACCACCAACTTAGTTTCCAGGAGGCAGACAGACTCTGATCTGAGATTCCTCTGATCACACCTCTGTGACTCCTCCACCCTCACCTCCACACTCAACTTCCTAATCATGCTCTCCATTATTGTTCTTCTATACATGCAGCAAGGATTACAGAAATCTGAGATCTTGAATTCATCTGGACAGGTATGGCAACAAGACTAAAGATTTTAATGTACACGGAACCCGCTGAGCCACTTTGTTTTATAAACATGTACTAAAACTACAAATAAACTGACTTTTCTGATTACTTCAGGCTGCTTCAATCTTAAATTGAAAGGCTATCCTGAGAAGCTACAAGTATTTTCAAAGAAAGAGCCGGATAAGTCCGGCTGAAGAAGAATTTTTAATGTTCTCTGTCATCATCCGGGCAGTGGAAGGTCATTGTCATAGAGAATGCACTTCTATGATGAGGTTCCTATCTTCAAAAATGCCCCCTGTGAATATAAAATTGTTTTTCAGCTTATCTCATTCATTCGCTTAATGACAGTAAGCCAAGGCTTTGTGCCGGGAGTGTCAAATGGATGTATGAAATGCAGTCTCTGCCCTTAAGGAACTCTCTGTTCAGTGGGAAACAAATTCCTACAAAGGAATGATTACAGCCCTGGGGGGTTTTCTGTTTGCTTGCTTGCTTTGTGGGTTTGTGTGTGTGTGTGGCAAAGAGGGACAACTCCATGAAAGCTAAGACACGAAAAGAATGAAAAGGAATTTGCCAAGTGGATAAGGTGGGGGACAAGAGGGAGAGAATGGTGAGGGTGGGCACAGAAAGCAGCTCGTGCAAGATGACCTAATCTAGAACTAAAAGTATTAGCTAATGTGCTTGCTCTTTATTAATCACTTGGAAACTGAACATATCACTACCCAATGGAACTTTTTTGTTCTTATTATTCGTAGCTCTTCATGAAACCAGTTCTAATCTAGCACTGAAACTGATTTTACAGTAATCACCAGTGACTTCCATGTTGCCAAGTTTAATCCAGTAGACATTTTTTAGATAGCATCCTGATCTGCCTGCATAGGACACAGTTGACAATTGCCACTTTTAGGCTATACTCTCTTCCTGAGAAATTTTCCTCCACCTCTTCAGTCCCTCATTCTCATCCCCCTTGACAGATCCTCCTCCTCGACCTGATCTCTAAAAGCTGAAGTTCCTCGAGGCTTCATCTAACCCTCCTTCTCCCCTTCCCAGGTAATACCATCCATTCCTGTGGCTTTACACACCACCCAGTGTTCAAGACCTCCAAATGTGCATCTACAAGCTGACCTTGCCTCTGAGCTCCAGTCTCAAAAATCCAGCTGCCTCCTTGGTGTCTCTACCAGGAAATATTTTCAGGCACCTCAAAGTTAACAACAAGTTTAAAACTGGAGCTTATTATTTCAACCACTCCCTAAAATCTGCTGTCCCTTTGTCATTGCAGTCACGACCCACCATTCACCTGGCCAGTCACTGGAAATCATTCTTCCCCCTACATCCGGTCACCAAGTTTCATCAGCTCTACATCTGCCTACTTTTGCACATCTACCAAGACCTCCACCACTGACGCCGCAGTCCAGGACACTGTCTTCTTCCACCTTCCACTCTCCAACCCTGTAGCCCAGTACATTCTCCTCACAGCAGGTACAGTGACAGTTTAAGTCATTTCATTCCCCTACTGAGAGCCCTTGGGTTATGGTCATCAGTTCCTTCAGAAATAGTTCAACTCCATTCCCTTCTTCTGGTACATGGTAAGATTGTGAAGTTAGGAGCATGTGACATTATTTGGACAATGAAATGGGAGCAAAGTGATAAGCATCATTTAAAGGTAGTTTTAAGAGTCAACACATACTTCAGCTGTTTTACTTCCTTGGTCCTGACAATCCCAGTGCTCCAGACAGAAGCAGCTGCTCCACTGGACTGGGTTCTAGACAGGATATGATGGCAAAGCAGATATATAGCATGAGTGAGAAATAAATATATGTAACGCTACACCTTCAAAAGCTTCCAAATGCACAAAGAATGAAACACAAATGGCTTACTTTAATGAACAAATGCCCATATAGCTGGCTCCTGTGTGTCTATCTAACATCATCTTGGAGCTGTCCTTCCAGGTCACTATATTCCACTCACATTGGCCCTCTTGCAATGTCCAGAACAAGCCAAGCATCTTTCATCGTTTCCTGAATGGTTCTTTGCATGGTTCATTCCTCACCCTGTAGATCTCAACTTAAATATTACCTCTTCAGAGATGTCTCCCTCAACCACTGTCTCAAAGGTGGACCCTCACTGTGACTCTCCATCAGGGCACCCTGATCATCTCCTGAAAAATACATCAGTCTGTAATAATGATTCTTTGACTGACTGTCTCTCCCACTAGGCTGTAAACACTATTAGGGGAGAAGCTCACTGCTATCGCCAGTGCCTAGCATTACCCTTAATATGCTACCCTATAGACAGTAGGCACTCAAGATATATTTGAACAGTGAATGAACAAATGAGAAAAGATTCAAAACAACTACAGCGACTTCCCTGGCGACTCAGTGCTAAAGAACCCGCCTGCCTATGCAGGAGACGTGGTTCGATCCCTGGTTCAGGAAGATCCCACATGGCTCACAGCAACTAAGCCCATGTACCACAACTACTGAGTCTGTGCTCTAGAGCTTGTGAACCACAGCTTCTGAGACCACACACCACAGCTACTGAAGCCTGTGTGCCCTAGAGCCCATGCTCTGCAATAAGAGAAGCCACGGCAATGAGAAACCCATGTACTGCAACTAGAAAGTAGCCCCACTCACCACTGCTAGAGAAAAAGCCCAGGCAGCAGCAAAGATCCAGCACAGCCAAAAATAAATAAATAAAATTATTTTTTAAAAAAACTATAGACATCATATTGCACATCACAGAGGCAAAAGGTGGGGAGAAAAAGGGAACTTGCACTTACAGTAAGGGAAGTAAGAATGGCTAGGATGTATACCTAACATTCATTTAGGTACTTTACATGTTATCTCTCTAGATTCTCAATAATCCTAGGAGGTCAATATTAGAATCTCCACTTTCTAAGTCAGGTAACTGAAGCTCAACTTGCTCAAGTAACGAAACCAGTAATGGCATTAGTTTTAACTCAGGCCAGTTAACCTCTTTCCTCCAAGCAATGATGCTTCTCTAGAAATTAAACTGTTATTACATTTGTATCAAGTACTTTTCTATTATAATATCAGTTCAGTTCAGTTCGGTTTTTGGCTGTACTGGGTCTTTGCTGTTGCTGCCTGGGCTTTTTCTCTAGTGGTGGCCAGCGGGGCCTACTTCCTAGTTGCAGTATATGGGCTTCTCATTGCTGTGACTTCTCTTGTTACAGAGCATGGGCTCTAGGGCGTGCAGGCTTTCAGTCGCTTAGTTGTATCTGACTCTTTGTGACCCCATGGACTGCAGCATGCCAGGCTTCCCTGTCCATCACCAATTCCCAGAGCTTGCTCAAACTCATGTCCATCGAGTCGGTGATGCCATCCAGCCATCTCATTCTCAGACTCTTTTCCAGTGAGTCAACTCGTCGCATGAGGTGGCCAAAGTATTGGAGTTTCAGCTTCAGCATCAGTCCTTCCAATGAACACCCAGGATTGATCTCCTTTAGAATGGACTGGTTGGATCTCCTTACAGTCCAAAGGACTCTCAAGAGTCTTCTCCAACACCACAGTTCAAAAGCATCAATTCTTTGGCACTCAGCTTTCTTTATGGTCCAGTTCTCATATCCATACATGATTACTGGAAAAACCATAGCTTGACTAGACAGACCTTTGTCAGCAAAGTAATGTCTCTGCTTTTTAATATGCTCTCTAGGTTGGTCATAGCTTTTCTTCCAAGGAGCAAGCATCTTTTAATTTTATGGCTGCAGTCGCCATCTGCAGTGATTTTGGAGCCCAAGAAAATAAAGCCTGTCACTATTTCTATTGTTTCCCCATCTATTTGCTGTGAAGTGATGCCATGATCTTAGTTTTTTGAATAATATAAATTGCACTTATATATGGATACATCTCTACTCCAAGAACCAGTTTTTGGCTTTCTTTTCTTTTTTTTTTTCAGGTTCACCCTAAAGCCTATAACAAATATCTCCTTTTATCTGGAACAACAGGAAGCAGAATAATGCAGCAAATCCAAACTACAAGTAAATCAGGCATTTTGTTGGAACTTTTTTCTTGAAGTATTTTTTTCTTCACAGAATAAAAAGCCAACACGATTAGGAAGTAAGTCTGTGTTCTGAATTCATTTTCAGGACTTGAGATCAACTTGTGTTCCTGTTCAATTGTTCAGTCATGTACGAGTCTTTGAGACCTCATGGACTGTAGCCCACCAGGCTCCTCTGTCCATGGGGTTCTTCAGGCAAGAATACTGGAGTGGGTTGCCATTTCCTCTTCCAGAGGATCTTCCTGGCCCAGGGATCGAACCCGCATCTCCAGCAGCTCTGGCATTGGCAGGTGAATTCTTTACTGCTTAGCCACCTGGGAAACCTGAAATCAACTTATACTGGCTTAATTTACCATATTGCCCCATTCCCACTGTTCTGCTTGTTGCAGAACATGCAAAGTTAAATGGCCAAGGGCTATGGGATCCACAGTCCTGATTTGATTAGTAAAGATGCCGAACACCTAAACAAACAACTGAAACCACCCAGCTATTTGCCTCTGACCCATCTTTGGGTAAAGTAATTGTGTTAACAGCAGAAAGGTGTAGCCTGAATAACTCCCAAACACTTCTGCTGGGCTCTGAGTAGACTCACAGGATTATCAGAGCAGAAAGAGCCTTACGGACCATCTTAATTGCCCTATTTTAACAGGTTAGAAACTGTCAGACGTTACTTATTTGCCTAAGAGAAACAAGACTCCTGACCCCTGGTCAAGTGCCCTTTCCACCACAACACAACACGTCCCTAACCAAGAACTAGTAGTGACTGATTATGGGAAAGTAGCAGTAAATAGTAGTCTAGATAATACAGATTGTAAATCTCCAGTGTTCTCTTACTCTCTATCATTCAGAGAACTCTGAACAAAAAGAACATACACAATTAAAAAAAAAAAGAGATTGAGGAAGAGCAATTTTCTATTAAACATTCTTCTGAAAGCATTATTTTACCCCATATCTTACTGAATTATTAGAAACAGCATTAGCATTAGAAAATCTAGGAAGATAAATGTGGCTAGTAAACTAAACATATGGAAAAGGAAAATTATAACAAAGAAAAGAGAGTCTTACAAATTTAATTAAAGTAATACAAGAGTATAATTTGAAAATTGTGCATCTCAAAGAAAACTTTATTTGTTCAATTATTTTTCACAATAGCATTTTATGATTCTAATACACTGAAATTTTTCAAGAAAGAAACTCGTTTAAAAATAGATATTTACTCCCAAACTTTGATCGTATTTCTTTAATGTGGGAAGAAAATACTGCCTTGATGGCATGACATGCAAAATTTTAAAGTTTTGGTTGTTGTTTTTTTTTTTTAATCCCAATACAAAATTTAAAAAAACTGTCACTGGGAAATAGGTTGAGGTCATTAAGTGCATGACACTGGCAAGCTACTGGTGTTCTGTTTCTTCCCTAGTTCTCCCAAAGAAAACTTAAATTGAATCTTCAGCACAATAATCCTCAAATGTACTTTATAACCAAAATGAGAGCTTTTGTTTACATAGTTTTTGGATTTTGCTATTCCTAATTTTATTCTAAAATTCAATTTTACCCCAAGCCATAATTACCACCTTAACTTTGCAATGCACAGTTGTATGCAATTCAGCAAAGCAGTAGTAAACCATCAGGTTCTATTCACCAAGGGCTTAGGAAAAACAAGATTGGTCACACCCATTTAAAAACAAATTTCATGCTATTTCCCAATATGTAGTTTCAATCTAAGTTCTGACAATGAAATATATGTATATCTATATATCTCAACTTGATTTTCAAAGGCAGGCAAAGGGAGTTCTTTACAGCTTAGTTTTGCCCGCGGCTGAAGCTGGAGATTTTGTCATTTCATAGCCAGACTCCCATTGCCAGTGATTTTCAATTTGCCTTGAAAGAAGGCCTGTGAGGAAGAAGAAAGAAAATTTATTATTTGTTGTTTGGAGATTGCTAATATTTCTAGGCTGTCCAGCCCCAAGATGATTTATTTATCCAAGTCTCTTAAACTTTCTTCAAAATATGAAACTTGGCTTTCGGGAATAGATTTAGCACCAGATTCCTCACAAGGGTAAATTTGTAAAAGTCACGCTTTACACAGAGCAGTCAAAAGACACAGATTTCCCAAATCTGTTCTCTTAGAAACTGAGTCTGCCATTACCTGTCTTCCTCAAATATTAGGCAGAGTGGGATCATACCAGACTGATTTTGTTTAAAAACATTACACATTCAGTGGCTCTGCCAGCAGGGAGGAAAAGCACATGTGTAACACACTTAGAAACTTGGGATTCGATTACAGATGCATCTAGGCAATGAAATGTCACCATTTTTCTCCCTTTTTTGGTCTTCATGATAAAGATGTATTCCCTACAGGGGGAGCCCAGGCAGCCTGCTGAGACTGAGGTGCCTGTGTGAATCTTTGGCTCAATAAGGAGACTCAAACCAGTCCCAAGTGCAGAGCCACAATTTGTTCCACTTAACAACTGCTTGGGATTAGATCACATGATGTTTGCTAAATTTATCATGTAACAAAATCCCAGAAAAACTTTAAAGAAATAGCAAAATTGGGAACATAGCATGATTTCTCTGCTATGATCTCAGTCTTACTCAAATCTTAAAATAGAGGAAAAGTTGCTGGTAGTCTTCACTTCCTAACAAGTCTATTAAGAAGTGAGGAGCTCTTCTGCCTCACTAGTAGGAAAGTGCAGAGCTCTGATTTCTCTACACCTTCTGGTGAGGGTGACTAATTTCTTTTTTTCCCCCCTCCTCTGTCTGGACAAACTAAATATTTCCTTTCTATATGGCACACAGCCTTCTGTCTGATGACTTAAAGGTCAAGTGTCTCAGAACACAATATATTTAACATATGTCTTTTAAAAATATGGACCAGTAGTTCCTACCAGAGAAACTCACTATATTTCCCTTTTCTTAATTAATAGAAGAAATTATATTTTATTTAATAATGATTACAGAGAAAAAAATGAGTCTTCACCTTTTAGAGATTCCAAACAAAAGAATCACTTAAATCTGGGCCCTAAGGTGCTCTTCATATGTGCTTTCTGCTAGAGCATATTGCTTTGCTTCAACTGTAGCCAAATGTATAAATTATAATTTCCATTGCATTTAACGGTTTCCAGTCAAATCCTCCTCTGAGCATAAGGGAAGACCATTAGCACATTAACACAAAGGTCTCCCATTTTTATCTTTAATTCCTGTGGGTGCTAACAGGTGTTCAGGTAAACAGATAAACTGAGAGAGCAAGGGCAGCTGAGTGTGAGGCCTGACCACGCTGCCAAGGAAGTGTGTGGAGTGCACAGTGGCATGAGCGGTGGTGGGTGGGAAGGGGGACGTGCCAGCTCCAAGACTGATGGCCTCTGTTCTGTCCAGATTTTGAAGAAGGCTCAGTTCAGTTCAGTTCAGTTCATTCGCTCAGTCGTGTCCGACTCTCCGCGACCCCATGAATCACAGCACGCCAGGCCTCCCTGTCCATCAGTGGGTGCAAATGTCAGTGTCATTGGTATGTATTCAACTGAAACATCATAGACGCAAGTCTCTTACTTGTCAATGCATCAGTTGAAATGTGCTTAGTTGCTTAGAATAAGCATTTTTAAAAGGAATACAAGTAGGAGTCAGATTAAGTTGTTTTATCCAATCTTTCAAATTATTAGGGTACCCTGGTGGCTCAGACAGGAAAGCGTCTGTCTACAAAGCGGGAGACCTGGGTTCGATCCCTGGGTCGGGAAGATTCCCTGGAGAAGGAAATGGCAACCCACTCCAGTACTCTTGCCTAGAAAATCCAATGGACAGAGGAGCCTGGTGTCCATGGGGTCGCAAAGAGTCGGACACGACTGAGTGACTTCACCACAGGAACAAGACCTAAAACAAATAAGGCTGGAAGTGTTAGTCACTTCATTCCTGCCTGACTCTTTGCGATCTCGTGGACTGTAGCCTGCCAGGCTCCTCTGTCCATGGGATTCTCCAGGAAAGAATACTGGAGTGGGTAGCCATTCCCTTCTCCGGGGATCTTTCTGATCCAGGGATTGAATCTGGGTCTCCCAAATTATAGGCAGATTCTTTACCATCTGAGCCACGAGGGAAGCCCAAATAAGGCTGAGGCAACACAACAAAAAATAAGGTTACAATGGAAAGCAGCATCTTAGCTTCCTTTGTGTTATCTATGGATAATGTATACCAAGTCTGCTCAACATTGTGCCACTAAAGAATATAAGAAGACCCTTGACAATCTGGGGGCCTGAAAAATCTATACAAGTCATGAATACATTTTAGAGAAATAGAAATTAATCCAGTGATTGTGAAAATTTAAAAATGCCAGGCATCATGCTAAGTTCTTGAGACACAAAAATGAACAGGATGTAGTTAGTTCCCTTGAGACATGCACACTCTGCTGGGAGAAGAGACAGCACATCATGACTAGTGTAATGAGACAAGTGCTAGGCTAGCAGTCCAGTAAGTGGCCCAGAAGAGGTACTGACTATAGCTCCCCAACAGTGTGGTTCAGTTCAGTTCAGTTCAGTCGCTCAGTCGTGTCAGACTCTCAGCGACCCCATGAATCACAGCACGCCAGGCCTCCCTGTCCATCACCAACTCCCGGAGTACACTCAAACTCATATCCACAGAGTCGGTGATGCCATCCAGCCATCTCATTCTCGGTCGTCCCCTTCTCCTCCCGCCCCCAACCTTTCCCAGCATCAGAGGTCTTTAAACATAACAACTAAGTTCATTTTGTTTTTTTATATTAATATTCATTTATTTTATTTGGCTGTGCTGAGTCTTACCTGCTGCATAAGGAATCTTTAATTGCAGAATGCAAACTCTTAGTTGTAGCATGTGAAATCTAGTTCCTTGACCAAGGATCGAAAACAAGCCCCATTAATTGGGAGCACAGTCTTAGCCACTGGACCACCAGGGAAGTCCCTAAGATCATTTTAAAAGATAAGAAGTTTGTCAAGGAAATCACAGCTCAGACAAAAAGGGAGCACAGGCAAAGACACGAAAGGTAAAATGTCTTGCCTCTGTGACCACTAGTCCTTCTATCTGGATGGCTCCTACTCTCCACCTGGGCACTGATGACTCCTGATCACCCCCAGAACAAAGCCAAGCATTATTTCCTCTGTGAAGCCTTCTCCGACAGCCCAGGAAGATATGGCTTCTCCTTCTTCCACCCTCCCCAACCACAAGCCAGACAGGGCACCACAGATATTTGGTTGCACTTATTGTTCTGCAGACCTTTCTTGCACCAAACTGTGGAGGCCCAGAGCATGTGAACTATTTCTTATTCATCTGGACATTTTCAGCACACAGGGCAGTGGTTGACACACAGCTAGCTCCACAACGATTTGTCATCCGTTAAGTGAATATTTGGGGAACACTGAGTTGTGGGTTTGACCACTTTACACTTTATGGGATGAGGCTGAAATAGGTGATGAAGTGAAACAGGTTAAAATCCACCTAATACAAGGATATAAGTACCGTTAATACTTACCATCTGAGGATTCATTTTATCAGTCATCAGAGCCAGTAAGTCCGAGTCAGTCACTGTGATTGTGCAGTCGGCCTTCTTATCTAAAGAGACGTGCAGAAGCATGGAGAAAAAAGGGAGTGTTCAGTTTCATGTGTACATTTCAGTCACAAGCCACTGACTGTAACAGAATCATACCCAGTGTTAGTGTGGGCACATGGGCACTCCCCTACACTCTACAGCAGCCTGGTAAAATGTGGCATAAATCACAAGCAACTGCAATATTTAAGAAGAGGGAATACATTAAATAATCATGGTATATTCATATAGTGGGGTACAATGCAGCCGTTAGATGATGAGGATCTACATTTCACGACCTGAAAAGACACATTCACATTATACAGTTCATGATATTGTTATATAGTTCAGTACAGTTCAGTTGCTCATTCATGTCCAACTATTTGCAATCCCATGGACTATAGCATGCCAGGCTTCCCTGTCTATCATCAACTCCGGGAACTTGCTTAAACTCATGTCCATCAAGTCAGTGATGCCATCCAGCCATCTCATCTTCTGTTGTCCCCTTCTTCTCCTGACTTCAATCTTTCCCAGCATCAGGGTCTTTTCCAGTCAGTCATTCGCATCAGATAGCCAAAATATTGGAGTTTTAGCTTCAGCAATAGTCCTTCCAATGAATATTCAGGACTGGTGTTCTTTAGAATGGACTGGTTGGATCTCCTTGCAGTCCAAGGGATTCTCGAGAATCTTTTCCAACACCACAGTTCAAAAGCATCAGTTCTTCGGTGCTCAGCCTTCTTTACAGTCCAACTCTCACATCCATACATGACTACTGGAAAAACCATAGCTTTCACTAGACAGACCTTTGTTGGCAAAGTAATGTCTTTGCTTTTTAACATGCTGTCTAGGCTGGTCATAGCTTTTCTTCCAAGGAGCAAGTGTCTTTTAATTTCATGGCTGCAATCACCATCTGCAGTGGTTTTGGAGCCCAAAAAAATAAAGTCTGTCACTGTTTCCATTGTTTCCCCATCTGTTTGCCATGAAATGATGGGACTGCATGCCACAATCTTAGTTTTCTGAATGCTGAGTTTTAAGCCAACTTTTTCACTCTCCTCTTTCACTTTCATCAAGAGGCTGTTTAGTTCTTCTTCACTTTTTGCCATAAGTGTGGTGTCATCTGTGTATCTGAGGTTATTGATATTTCTCCCAGCAATCTTGATTCCAGGTTGTGCTTCATCCAGGCCAGCATTTCTCATGATGTACTCTGCATAGAAGTTAAATAAGCAGGGTGACAATATACTGCCTTGACATACTCCTTTTCCTATTTGGAACCAGTCTGTTGTTCCATGTCCAGTTCTAACTATTGCTTCTTGACCTGGATACAGATTTCTCAGGAGACAGGTAAGGTGGTCTGGCATTCCCATCTCTTTAAGAATTCTTTACCAGTTGAGCCACACGGGAAGCCCAAGAATATTGGAGTGGTTAGCATATCCCTTCTCCAGTGGATCTTCCCAACCCAAGAATTGAATTGGCATCTCCTGCATTGCAGGTGGATTCTTTACCAACCGAGCTATCAGGGAAGCCCGATAGACATATAGGAAGAAGCTTATAAACTTGTAGATTCCAACTTGCAAACTTGGAGACCAATATATTAGTAATAGCTACTGTGGCATACAGGCTCTAAAGTGACCCCTGTGATCACTGTTTTCTGGTATTCATTCATGCCTTTGTATATTTCCCTAGGAAGGACAAGTGAAAAAGCTGGCTTAAAATTCAACATTCAAATAACAAAGATCATGGCATCTGGTCCCATCACTTCATGGCAAATAGATGGGAAAAGAATGGAAACAGTGACAGACTTTATTTTCTTGGGCTCCAAATTCACTACAGATGGTGACTGCAGCCATGAAAAAGACACTTGCTCCTTGGAAGAAAAGCTATGACAAACCTGGACAGCAGGTTAAAAAGCAGAGACATTACTTTGCCAACAAAGGTCTGTCTAGTCAAAGCTATGGTTTTTCCAGTAGCTATGTATGGATGTGAGAGTTGGACTATAAAAGAAAGCTGAGCACCGAAGAACTGATGCTTTTGAATTGTGATGTTGGAGAAGACTCCTGAGAGTCCCTTGGACAGCAAGGAGATCCAACCAGTCAATCCTAAAGGAAATCAGTCCTGAATATTCATTGGAAGGACTGATGCTGAAGCTGAAACTCTAATAATTTGGCCACCTGATGCAAAGAACTGACTCCTTAGAAAAGACCCTGATGCTGGGAAAGGTTGAAGGCAGGAGAAGGGGATGACAGAGGATGAGATGGTTGGATGGCATCACTGACTTGATGGACATGAGTTTGAGCAAGCTCTGGGAGTTGGTGATGGACAGGGATGCCTGGCATGCTGCTGTCCATGGGATTGCAAACAGTCAGACATGACTGTACGACTGAACTGAACTGATAATCCCCTACCCTCGAGTGTGGTCAGGACCTGTGACTTGCTTCTAGCCTGCAGAATGTGAGAAAGTTGAGGGTTTGTCATTTGTCTCACTCTCCTGCTGGCCCTGAATTCAAGCTAGCGGCATCCTGTGAATTGCATACTGCATATGGAGAGGACTACACGGCAGGGTACTGGCCTTTCAGAGCTGAGGGCAGACTCTGGTCTGTAACCAGTAAAAACTAAGCTGTCATTCTCATAGACGCAAGGAAGTTACTTTCGCAGCAACATGATTGAGCTTGGACATAAACCCCTTTTCCAGCCAAGTCTCCAGATGACAATCCAGCCCTGGATAACACCCTGACTGCAACCAGCAAAACCTTATGCAGAGAACCCAGCTAAGCTGTCCTCAGCCAATTTACCTATGGAAGCTGAGAGGTAATAAATGTGTGTGTTATTTTAAACCATTAAGTTGGTGGTAATAGAAGATGAATAGCTATCTATAGAAGGGCTTAGCAAACTATTTTGTAAATGATCAGACACTAAATATTTTAGGTGTTGTGAACCACTAGACCTCTAATGCAATGACTCAACCCTGTACTTGTAGCACAAGAACAGCCACAGAAAATACATAAACAAATGCATGCAGCCATATTCCAATAAAACTATTTCCAAAACAGTAGCAGACCAAGAGGGAGAAGATACTTGCAACTCACATATCTAACAAAGAACTTGTGGCCAGAAAATACAAAAAACTCCTATCACTCAATTAGAAAAGGTTGGATAGTCCACTACAAAAATGGGCAAGCAAACAGGCACACACAAAAGATCTCCAAATAGCCAAGAAAAGCACATGAAATGGTGTTCAATTCCATTAGTCATCAGGAAAATGCAAATTGGAAGTATAGATGAACTAATACAACATACCTACTAGCATGAATGGCTTCAGAAAAATAATACCCAGTTCTGGTGAGGATGAGCAGCTGAGAAATCAGCACGATGCTGGAGGGACTTTAAAATGATACAGTCACCTTAGAAAACAGCCTGGAAGTTCCTTAGAAAGCTAAACACACACATGCCATACGACCTAGAAATCCCACTCATAGGTGTTTACCCAAGAGAAACGAAAACATAAATGCACACCTGTTCGTGAATGTTTATTAAAGGCTTTACTCAAATTGCCAAAACCTGGAAAAAAACTAAATATACTCCAGCTGGCGAATGGATAAACTAATTAGCAACAAAAAGGAAGAAACTATTGATACTACATGAAAGAAGCAGGCTCAAAAAGGCACAAACAGCATGATTCCATTTGAAGCTTATGACGTTCTGGGAAAAGTGAAGCTACAGGGACAGCAATCAGGCCAGTGGCTGTCAGCACCCAAGGGTGAGAGTGGGGGACTGAGGACAAAAGGACACAAGGGTATTGTTTGGAAATCTCCTGTATCTTGCTTTTTGGCAGTGACTATAATACTATATGCATTTGTCTGAATTCATATAATTACACATCTTAAAAAGGTAGAGTCTATTGTACGTAAATTATACCTCAGTGTATCCAACTTAAAAACAAACAAAAAATGACATTACCAAGTATTGTCAAAAATATAGAGCAAATGAAACTCTCATATAATATGGAGGAGAATGTAACTAGTATATCCATATCAAAAACCTGGCTATATGGTAGCTCTTGACTTAGTATTTCTGGTGATAGTGGTGGTGGTTAAGTCGCTAAGTCATGTCCAACTCTTGCAACCCCATGGACTGTAGCCTGCCAGCCTCCTCTGTCCATGAGGATTCTCTAGGCAAGAAAACTGGAGTGGGTTGCCAGTTCCTCCTCCAGGGGATCTTCCTGACCCAGGAATAGAACCTGGGTCTCCTGTATTGCAGGCAGATTCTTTACCAACTGAGCTATGAGGGAAGCCCTTAGTATTTCTACTCCAGGTTGTATAACAAATGGAGATAAGTATGTATGTCCACTAACAGACACATATGAGAATGTTCACAGTGGCTTTATTTATAAGGCCCCATAATGGAAACTCTGCAAAGATATATCAACCATTAACTGAATAAATAAATTCTGGTGCATTCACATAGTAAAAATGAACTAATGCTACATGCAAAAATATAATGAATCTTACAATGATTGGCAAAAGAAGCCATACCTCAAACAGTAAATATTGTATAGCTCCATTTAGAATTTCTAAAATAAATAAAATCAACCAATGGTGGTAGAATTCGGAATAGTGCTTCCTTTTAGGAGTGAATAGTGATGGGAGGTGGTGTGAGGAGGTTTCCAGAGTGCTGGCAACATTCTGCATCTTGAGCTGGGAGATATATTCATTTGTTAACATTTACCAGGGTAAACACTCAGATTTATACCCTTCCTTATGGGCTAGACTTCAGAAAATTTTTACATAAAACAAAATTTAAAAAAACAGGTGGTGGGATGAATCTGGCGCATAGGGCATCATTTGTGAACTCATGATATAGATGGGTGGGATTATAGGAGAGTAATTTTTCATTTTGTTTCTCTATCTGTTCCATTTTTTTTTTGCACTTGAGTATATATTACTTATATAAAAGCAAAGTTTTAAGAACGTCAATTTTAATAGTATAATCAAAGAAAAAAGGCCATAGCACAGAGACTCTAACCTCATTGCTAAACCAGCCACGTCTTCCTTGGACAAAAGAGAAGTTTCAAATGCAAAAGCAAAATTTCACCAGGAAATCAGAATTTCCAGCAGTCAGTTCTTTGGGTAATCTATGTAAAAACAGTACTCTAATAGTTTTACTACTAATAATTGTAATAATACCAAATCATGCACAAGAGTTAATCTGTGCCTTAATTAAAAAAAAAAGATAGGACTTGCCATATATAGTCTGAATGCTTGTATACCCCAAAACTCTTATTTTGAAATCCTAACACCTAATGTTATAGTCCCCTTCATGGATCACTGCCCTGTTGAGGTGAAGGTGCTTGCATAACTCAATGAAGTTATGAGCCATGCCGTGTAGGGCCACCCAGGACAGATGGGTCATAGATCTGACAAAATGTGGTTCACTGGAGAAGGGAATGGCAAAGCACTCCAGTGTTCTTGCACGAGAACCCCATGAACAATAAAAAGGGAAAAAAGATATTATACCAGAAGATGAGCCCCCCAGGATAGAAGATGTCCAATATGCTACTCTGGAAGAGTGGAGGGCAATTACTAACAGCTTCAGAAAGAATGAAACAGCTGGGCCAAAGTGGAAACGATGCTCAGGTGTGGATATGTCTAGTGGTGAAAGTAAAATCCAATGCTGTAAAGAAAAATACTGCATAGGAACCTGTAATGTTAGGTCCATGAATCAAGGTAAATTGGAAGTGGTCAAACAGAAGATGGAAAGAGTAAACATCGACATCTTAGGAATCAGTGAACTAAAATGGACTGGAGTCCATTTTTAGGGCAATTTAATTTAGATGACCAATATATCTACTCCTGGTGGCTCAGATGGTAAAGAATCTGACTGCAATGCAGGAGCCCTGGGTTTGATCCCTGGGTTGGGAAGATCCCCTGGAGAAGGAAATGGCAACCCACTCCAGTATTCTTGCCTGGAGAATTCCATGGACAGAGAAGACTGGCAGGCTACAGTCCATGGGGTCACAAAGACTTGGACATGACTGACTGACACTTTCTTTCTTTCTTTTCTTTCACTGTGGACAAGGATAATTTAGAAGAAATGGAGTAGCCCTCATAACCAACAAAAGAGTCTGAAATGCAACACACGGGTGCAATCTCAAAAACAGCAGAATGATCTTGGTTTATCTCCAAGGCAAACCACTCAACATCACAGTAATCCAAGACTATACCCTAACCAAAATCAGATTGATTGCATTCTTTGCAGCTGAAGATGGAGAAGCTCTATACAGTCAGCAAAAGCAAGACCTGGAGATGACTGTGGCTCAGATCATCAGCTCCTTACAGCAAAATTCAGGCTTAAACTAAAGAAAGTGGGAAAAGCCACTAAGCCATTGAGGTATGACCTAAATCAAATCCCTTATGGTTATACAGTGAAGGTGATGAAAAGATTCAAGGGATGAGATCTGGGAGACAAAGTGTCTGAAGAACTATAGAAAGAGGTTCATAACATTGTGTAGGAGGTGGTGACCAAAACCATCCCCAAGAAAAAGAAATGCAAGAAAGCAAAGTGGTTGTCTGAACAGGCTTTACAAATAGCTGAGGAAAGAAGAGAAGCAAAAGGCAAAGGAGGAAGGGGAAGATATAACCAAGTGAAGGGAGAGTTCCGGAGGAAAGTAAGAAGAGATAAGAAGGCCTTCTTCAATAAACAACGCAAAGAAATAGAGGAAAATCATACAATGGGTAAGACTAAGGCTCTCTTCAAGAAAAGTGGAGATATCAAAGGAACATGTCATGCAAGGATGGGCATGATAAAGGCCAGAAACAGTAAGGACACAACAGAGGCAGAATAAATTAAGAAGAGGTGGCAAGAATACACAGAGAACTGTACAAAAAAGGTCTTAATGACGCATATAACCACAATGGTGTGGTCACTCACCTAGAGCCTGACATCCTGGAGTGTGAAGTCAAGCAGGCCTTAGGAAGCATTACTACCAACAAATCTAGTGGAGGATGGAATTCCAGCTGAGCTATTTCAAATCCTAAAAGATGATGTTAAAGTGCTGTACTCAAGATGTCAGAAAATTTGGAAAACTCAGCAGTGGCCAAAGGACTGGAAAAAATCAGTTTTCATCCCAGTTCCAGAGAAGGACAGTGCTAAAGAATGTTCAAACTACTGGACAATTGTACAACTTCCCATGCTAGAAGGTTACGCTCAAAATCCTTCAAGTTAAACTTCAGCAGTATTTGAATCAAGAACTTCCAGATGTATAAGCTGAGTTCAGAAAAGGCAGAAGAACCAGAGACCAAATTGCCAACATTTGTTGGATCATAGAGAAAGCAAGGGAACTTCACAAAAACATCTACTTCTTTTCATTGACTACGTGAAAGCCTTTGACTGTGGATCACAACAAACGGTGGAAATTGTTTAAAGAGATGGGAATACCAGACCATCTTACCTGTCTCCTGAGAAACCTGTATGTGGGCCAAAAATAACAGAACCTTAACTGTAACAACTGACTGCATCAAAATTGGGAAAGGAGTACAACAAGGCTGTATATTGTCTCCCTGTTTATTTAACTTACATGCAGAGTACATCATGCAAAATGCTGGACTGGATGAATCACAAACTGGAATTAAGATTGTTGGGAGAAATAGCAACAACCTCAGATATGCAGATTACACCACTCTAATGGCAGAAAGTAAAGAGGAACTAGAGAGTCACCTGATGAGGGTGAAAGAGGAAAGTGAAAAAGCTGGCCTAAAACTCAATATTCAAAAAACGAAGTTCATGGTATCCAGTCCCATCACTTTATGGCAAATAGAATGGGAAAAAGTGGAAGCTGTGAAAAATTTTTTCTTTGTGGGCTCCAAAATCACTGTGGATGGTGACTGCAGCCATGAAATTAGAAGACACTTGCTTCACGGAAGGAAAACTATGACAAACCTAGACAGCATATTAAAACATATGCCAACAAAGGTCCGTACAGGCAAAGCTATGGTCTTTCCAGTAGTCATGTACAGAGGTGAGTGTTGAACCATAAAGAAGGCTGAGTACCAAGAAAGGATGTTTTCAAATTGTGATGCTGGAGAAGACTCTTGAGAGTCCCTTGGACAGCAAGGAGATCAAACCAGTCAATCTTGAAGGAAATCAACTCTTAATATTCACAGGAAGGACTCAAGCTGAATCTGAAGCTACAATACTTTTAGCCACCTGATGCAAAGAGCCAACTTACCGGAAACGACTCTGATGCTGGGAAAGATGGAAAGCAAAAGTAGAAGAGAGTGGCAGAAGATGAGATGGTTAGATAGCATCATGGATTCAATGGACATGAACCTGGGCAAACTCCAGGAGATAGTCAGGGACAGAGAGGCCTGACAGGCTGCAGTCCATGGGGTAACAAAGAATCAGACACAATTTAGCGACTGAACAACAATGTGATAGTATTAGTAGGGAGGGCCTTCAGGTGTCGTAAGGGTAGAGCCTTTATGAATGGGATTTATGCCTCATAAAGAGGCTCCAGAGAGACCCTGAGCCCTTCCACAATGTGGGTGCACAGAAAGAAAGCACTGGCTATGAACCAGGCAGAGGATACTCAAAAAGGTGACCATGCTGATGCCTTGATCTTGGACTTCCAGTCATTGGAACTATGACAAATAAATTCCTGTTGTTTTTGAGTCACCCAGGTGTGGTATGTTCAAACAGCAGCACAAACAGACTAGGATGGGGGCAAACTATTAAAGCATAGCATGTCTTTTTATTAAGTAACTAAAACAAGATTCAAAACTAAACATTTTTCTTTTATGTCTTAGGATGCAGAAATAACCCCTAAAAAGACTGTGCCTCAATGGCCATTCCATCTCTGCCTCTATCTAAATTTTCTATTACTTGAAATAAAGGTCTGAAGTCTTAAAAATTCAAGTATTTCCAGTCTAGAAAAACCAGTTCCCTGTAGATATATAACATCAAAGATCAGGGAGAAATAAAAAAGCTAGCAAATTGAGATAGCTGGACTTCATTTACAGTTGGATTAGATTTTAATATTCCAAGAACTCCTAGTGACTTTAGGAAATAAAGTCCTGCTGCTGCTGTTACTATACCAGCACTTACTGAGCTCTTACTATGCTCAGAACTTCACATACTTGGACTCATTTGATCTTAATAATAACCCTATAAGGGTAAGAGAGGTCAAACAAGTTGCTCAAAGTCAGTGGCTGAGCTAGATAAGGAAGCAGATTCCTGCTGCCAAAGCCTACACTCCCAGCTCCTAAGTTATATGGCTCCTCTTGTTATAGGAAAAATACAAACATTCAACAGCTCAGTTTTCACTGGGCCTTCACCAATTCATCAGCATCTGATGCATCCCAGATGCTTTCTCAGCTCCCTATGTCTTTTTAAAGAACCACAGGCAATTCCAATGCATTTAAGCAAAATTAATGTTTAATTTATAGGTTGGGAAGGAAGTAATGACTTACCGAGCACTTACCATGCTAGGGGCTTCACGTACCTTATCTCATTTAATCCCCACAACTGCTCCACAGACAGACAGTATTCTCACCATTTTCTAGGTGAGACAACTGGACTCAGGAAAAGTTTATATCTAATGAATGACAAAGCCATGGTCTGAACCCAGGTTTGGGTATCTCCAAAGACTATGCTCTTTCTCCTGTACCTTGGGGATGGGAGACTCTGAGGCTTTCTACCTTTATCATCTTCCCCACAAAGGGAAGAGAACTCAAGTAGGTGCTGAGGGGGCAGACTATAGGAATGAAAAAATAATATGTCATGTTAAATTAATCAACATTGGCTTCCTGGAGACATGCTATATGAGTCGTTTTAAAGGAGAGGAGGGAGGGGCAGAACTGATAGAGAAACACCCAGGCAGCAAGAAAAGAGTATGGAAAATGTACAAAATCTAAAAGTCCTTGATACAACCATCTGTATCATTACCAAACTCTTAGAATATAAGCAAGTGAAATACATTTAAGCCAATCTTACTATGTTTGCAGAAAGTAAACCTCTCAACAGTATGTACATGTCAAAAGAATTAACAATTCTCTTTCAGATGTCAGTTCAAACTAGGACAGGTTATTAATGCTTTAACATAGCTGATCTCTAACAAATGGTCATTTGTTGAATGATGTAAAAAGAGCTGGCAATTTCCCGTGGCAGCTTTTACTGGTAAGTCCATATTTCAACACCACTCCCAGCTGCCAACAAGTATCAGTTTCAGCAGAAATTCAGAGTAAAATTCCTGCAGGTTTGGGATGGGGCACCTAATGTGGGGAGAGTTCACTGCCAGAGTCCATATACCGAGAACATGGTTTTTCTGAAATTTTTAGTATGTTTCCATAAGCATATAACCTTTCAAAACAAACAAACACTAATAACAAAATAATAAAAGTTTTCTCTGAAAATTACATCTATAGGCATATCAATCTATAATCCTGGAGTAACCATTAAACTTCAGTCATTTGAGAACTTGGCATTATTTCCCAAAAGTTCTTTTTATTTCTTGAAGCTAGAATCAAGATGAAACATTAGTTTTTCTTCCTACATTATGTTAGATGGAAGCTCATAGAATGCAAACATAATTATTTTTCAGCCCACTCATTTTGAGAAAAAAAATGCTGCCCACACCAGATGCCCTCACTGCTGCTCAGCTTCTCCTTCATTAATCTCTAGTTAATTCCTTATTCAACAGTGCACATAACACTGCTCCTAATACTTTCTCCAAGCTCTGAACTCTATTCTAAGAACTCTGTCAACCTCCTCTGTACCTCAAAATGCCCCTGAGTATTTATCTACCCTCTCAAGGAAAGGAGCATCCACCCCTCCTTGCTAAGGCTAACCCTCCTGTGTTCATGATGTCATCCTCTCCTCCAGGACCTTCTTCAATTATGTTGTGGTAATGAACTCTGGGCTTCCCCGGTGGCTCAGTCGGTAAAGAATCTGCCTGAAATGCAGAAGACTACCCGCAATGTGGGAAACCCGGGTTTGATCCCTGGGTTAGGAATATCCCCTGGAGAAGGAAATGGCAACCCACTCCAGTATTCTTGCCTGGGAGATCCCATGTACAGAGGAGCCTGGTGGGATATGGTTCACGGGGTCTAAGCCACCACCACCAATGAACTCTACCATCTTTGACAGACCTCCTCCTACTTCACAGCTTCCAGGTACCATCAATTTCACTCCAAACACTCCTGGCAACTGCCATGTAACAACAGCTTTTTTTCTTACTGCCAACACTTGGGCTATCCTTTTTGCTTAACTTAGATGGTGGTATCATCCATCCTCCTAAATGCTCTCTTTGCCTCTGATTTCTTCCTTTCTAATTCATCAGGTCTAATGCAGCAACTTCATCCTCTAAAATGCAGTTCTGACTTTTTTTTTCTACTTGAAAAGTTTTAATGGATAGATTATATATCAAATCACTTTCAAAGTTCATAGTATAGCCCTCTAAAAAGCTAGTTCTTATCCCTCACATCTCTTAACTGTAACAGGCTCTCTCCAAGGACAGAAACATAGAATACAATATAGCTACCATTTACTGAATGCTTACTAAGCATCACTCATTCATTCTGATGTTCATTTTTATTATCTATTTTATTGAAGGCCTACCAGGTATCAGGTATTATTCTAGGTACTGTGAATACAGCAGTGAACCTAAGAGGCAAATGTTCTGCCTTCATGCAGTTTACAACTCAAGTGGGGGATGGACAATAAGCAAATAAATAAGATATGGTATATCAGATGGAGGTAAGTGCTAAAAAGAAAAATATGTCAGAAAAGGACAATAGGGAATGGAATGAGGTGTGATTTAGAAGTGTGGCTGGGGAAAGTCTCACTGAGAAGGTGACATTTGGGCAAAAATCCAAAGGAAATAAAAGGACCAGCCATGAGGATATCTGAGGGATGACAATCCCAGGCAGTAGAAAGCTCCTGAAGTGGGAACACCCCATGTTCAAGCAATAGCAAGGAGGCCAGTGTGACTGGAGCAAGTGAGGAAGAGTGGTAAGAAAGAGAAGACTAGGGCCGGTTATGAGGTGTGATAGTAAGAACTCTAACTTTTTCTCTGTGAGTTCAAAGTCACTGAATGGTTTTGAGCCGAGAAGGGTGAGAATCTGACTTTGAGTTTTAAAATGATCCCTCCAACTGGTGTGTGTGAAGAAGAACCTACAGGGGGCAAGGTTAGAAACAGAGATCAGGCAAAAATGATGGAGGACCAAGGTGGCAGTAGTAGAGGAAAGAATTTGCTGGTGGATTAGACTGTGGAGTGTGAGAAAAAGAATCAACATAGATGCAAACTATTACATTTAGAATAGATAAACAACAAGGTCCTATTGTATAGCACAGAGAACTATATCCAATCTCTGGGATAAACTGTAATGGAAAAGAACATTTAAAGAAGGTATATATGTGTAAAATGAGTCACTTTGCTATATAGCAGAGATTGGCACAACATTGTAAATCAACTATACTTCAATTTCAAAAAATAAAAAGAAGAAGAGCCAAGCATGACCTCAAGGATTTTAGACTGAGGAACTGGTAAGACAGAAGAGCAATTTACCAAGACGGAGAAGGCAGTGGAAGGAGAGCACAATTTAAGGGGAGTGGGAGGAAGATCAACAGTGTGGCTTCAGACATGTTAGCTTTGAGAAACCTATTAAGTATACAGGTAAACTCATTAGTTAAGCAGCTGAATACATACCTGGAGTTCAATGTCTGAGTTCACCCTGAAGATGCCTGGAAGTCATCAGTATAGACACGGTTTGAAAAGCATGAAATTAGACGAGCCCCAAGGAGTGAATATAGGCAGGACTGAGCCTTAGAGCAGACCAACATTTACACACTTAGAGATGAGAAAAAAAATGGGAAGAGAGGCCAAGAAGGAACAGCCAAAAGGTAGGGAGAAAGCCGAGAAGAGTAATATTATAAGGGCTGGGAATTAACCACTGAAGTTAGCAGCTGAACCACTGAAGTGATTACTTGTGACCTTGACAAGAACAGTTATGGGATAATGATGAGCTGACAAAAGCTGACTGTAGTAGGTTCAAGAAAGCCTGGGATGAGATGAAGTGGAGACAGTGGGTACAGTTAGGTCTTCTGAAGACATGTAGCCATACACTGAACCATGCGCTTCACAGGTTAATTAGGAGATCATTATTTCTTTTAATCTACAGATGAATCCTATGAAATAAGTACCATTTATTATTTCCATTTACAAATGTAAAAACCAAAGCTCACAGAAGTGAAATAATTTTTTAAGGCCAAAATCTGTGAGTGGCAGGACCAGGACTCTAAACCCAAGTTTGTCTAATTCCAGAGCATAAGGCTAGCAACAGTTATGGAGCTTCTCAATCTTTGCGAAGAAGCAACCGGGACCTAGTCCTATTCCCAAAGATTCCCCAGTTCTTTGACAAGGTTCTATAACTCTAAAGCCAGCCCTTTTGGGGACACCAAGGCAGGCCCCCATTTTCCTTTGTGAACTTATCAGTGCTTTATCTATGAAGCCATCACTGCACTGACCTGAGTTAGGGAACACAGATCCTTGTTGGTCGTCATGTCCACCACCCAGGTGGCTTCTTTACCCCTAGGGTCATCTTTCACCTTGAAGGCAAAAATACCACCAATTTTCTTCACAAACTGCTCTCCGTCCTGGAAAAAAAAACAACACAGAGTTATATTAAGTTCATTCCTCTGGCTTTCTCCCCAAATTAAATGTTTAAATAGATACATGACGTGAGCGGCTGGATCAGCATGCAGTCCCCAGGCTCCCTTAGGCTCTTTCACCCAGAAAAATCCAAAAGGCAACTAGGCAGCATCTTCTTCATCTGCCAGATCTTCTGATGAAAATGGCTTTCTGGATACAACCGGTGGAAGGACAGGGGGAATGGGGAGTGGGTGGCACAGCAGCACTTTCTATTGAAATAGGCTTCATTTGTCTCAATAACGTCTGAAAAATTAACTCTGGCCTCTCAAAATGTAGGAACCCTAACTCTTCTATTTTTCGTATGTGTGTGTGCAAGTAAATTTCACATATATTTTTGGTGTTTCACAATCAGAATTTAAAGATAAGTGGTTTAACAGATTTCCTGGGTTTGTATGAAGAATTATACAAGTAATATCCCATCCGTCAACTACTTTTGGATCTTGGGAAATGAGGCTGGAAAAATAACCTCAGATCCATATCTCTGTAGGGTGGTTTCCTTTTTCCTTCCTTCTCCTTCCAACATCACTATCTAATTTTAGAACATACTTATCAGCCCCCCAAAAAACCCATATCCATTAACAGTCACCCTCTACCATTGCCATTCTCTCCTCATTCTAACCCCTGGCAACCACTAATCTACTTTCTGTCTTCATTTATTTGCTTATTCTGGATATTTCACACAAATGCAATCAAACATATATGTTCTTTTGTGACTGGCTTCTTTCACCTAGCATAATGCTGTGAAGGTTCATCCACACTGAAGCATGTATCAGTAATTAATTACTTTTCATAACCAAAGAATATTCCATCGTACGGACACAGTACATTTTGTTTAGCCTTTCATCTTTGATGGCTGTTTCCCCTTTTTAGCTATTATAAATAATACTGCTATGGATTTTGTGTGTAAGTTTTGACATGGACACAAGCTCTAATTCCTCTAGGGCATATATTTAGAAGTGAAATTTGGATCATAAGGTGATGTTGAACTTTTTGAGGAACTATCAAACTGTTTTCTAAAGTGGTTGCACCACATTACAATCCTACCAGCAATCAATGAAGGTTCCAATTTTTCCACATCCTTACCAATATTTATGTCTGACTCTTTTATTTTAGTCATCTTAGTGGGTGTGTAAATCTTTTTCTTCTACATAGATAACACTCCTGAACCTATCTAGAATCAACCCTGAGTCTTAGGACTTCAAAGAAGCTATTATAAAAACATTTAGTGTAGGCCTACTTATCTCAATAGCCATTGAGGCAAATCTTACAAGTGAGTGTTCTGAAATCAACTACCAACATTTTCTAGTTAAATCCAGAAACCAAAATGACTGTCAGATTTTTTTTTTTTTTTTGATTGTCAGATTTTTAAAGTGAAGAAGAGAAATTCTCTTATTTTGGCTTCCCTTAAAAGATCTCACTCAAATTATTTTAAGTTAACATTAAGAAAAGTTAATAACAATAATAATCTTTTAGGGGCTATAAAGTTTACAAGCACTTTTTTATAAACATTATTTCTTTACTTTTCATGAACCCCTATAAGTAGCTGGATAGGTATTAATATTCTTCATTCCCACCCAACTTCAAAAACTCGTCTCAGTTCACATGCTAAGTCCTCTGGAAAGGCTTTTCTGTCTCTACTAGACACTTTAATAGCTCTTTGCACATACACCCATGTGCAAGTTTCTTGTTAAAACAGTTTGTGTTTTTTTCCTGGGAAAATTTTTTCTTGTCTGCTTTCCCACTTAACTCTACGTTCCCTGAAAGACAGGGACACATGACAGGTAAAGCAATACAACCAGAATTCAATCTCAGGTTGGTTTAACTTCAAATTCAATGCTCTATTCTTTTATACCAAAGGCAAATTAGGTTACATCAATACTTCCAAACTTTAGCCTATAAAAGTAGTTTCTGTCACCATATATAAATTAAAAGAAAGTTCAAAGTCTTTTCCACATTCATTGAAATCCTTTATCATTCAAGGTTCTGCGGAGGTAATCTAGAAAGTTCAGTTCAGTTCAGTTCAGTCGCTCAGTCGTGTCCGACTCTCCGCGACCCCATGAATCACAGCACGCCAGGCCTCCCTGTCCATCACCAACTCCCGGAGTACACTCAAACTCATGTCCGCAGAGTCAGTGATGCCATCCAGCCATCTCATTCTCGGTCGTCCCCTTCTCCTCCCGCCCCCAACCTTTCCCAGCATCAGAGTCTTTTCCAGTGAGTCAACTCGTCGCATGAGGTGGCCAAAGTATTGCAGTTTCAGCTTTAGCATCAGTCCCTCCAATGAACACCCAGGATTGATCTCCTTTAGAATGAACTGGTTGGATCTCCTTGCAGTATAAGGGACTCTCAAGAGTCTTCTCCAACAATCTAGAAAAGTGGATTAGTAATACTGGTGTGCTGGACCACCCAAAGAGCCAGACCTCCTCTGGAAGCCAGTGACCCATGAACTCCCAGCTGCATCTATGCCATCTGTTTGCGCAATGCCTCAGGAATAGTTATGGCCGACACCAACAAATTAGAGCAGGAAAACACAGCAAACATTTAGGAATTCTACCTGAATACTTGGAAATTCCTCCCAATTCCTTAAGATGGATGTAGATTAATTTTGCAGTTGCTCTTACTTTTGAGAACCAACAGATACTCTTAAAAAATCATATCTTTTGGTCAATAACACTGTTTCATTCGAAGAGGAAATGAGAGACGGTAAGGAAAAGGACAAGGAGGACAGAGTTAAAAGGGTAAAGAAACTACACATCTCTTGCGAAACTGGAGATCACAAATACTAAGAAAGTTCTAAGTGCCTCCTTGCTTGAAGAAAAGCACTTCTTTCTGAGTAGCAAAAGGTCAAGGAGTAGGTCCTGTACTAAAACTTAATGGGAACAAAAAATTAAGACAGAATTCAAAGAGGGGCAATGGAGTACTGCTAATGAAGACAAAAGTGGAAATAAAATCTCTTGCCAGGCTTTTGTTAAGCAGAAAATGTATGAATTGACAAAAGATTCCAATACTTTCACTTTCTAGTGCTGCAAACATTTAGGAAACTGACAATCGTGGGAAGGAGAGAAGAAATAAGGGGACAAGGTCCACACAAGAGAGGTTATAGAGGGAGAAGAACTAAAATGGGAGCAAGAGGCATACATTTGCAAAGCTAAAAAAGACTGTGAAATGAAAACAACACTGTTTTGTTAATTCTAGTAATGAAGTACTCAATAATTGACATACAGCCATACCAGATACTCTCTAAGCTTTTTTTTTTTTTGAACAGAATAATGAAAAAATGGGACAACCTGGCAGAAGTAACTATTCTATGGTTTACTCTGCAGGCAAATATTGGTGGCATGAAAAAACTTTTTTCAGGCCTTAGTTCAACTGCATTTAAATGGACACTTGTAATGAAAGAAATTTAAAAAACAATGAAGAGATATAATTTCCTACTATTGAGAAAGATTAAAAAAAAAAACAGCCAACAAAGCACTGGAGATAGAAAAAACTAACTCTCATGAATTGTCATTGAGTTTGTAAATTAGTACCCCTTTTTTTTGGTGGATATACTGGCTCCAAAATCACTGCAGATGGTGACTGCAGCCATGAAATTAAAAGACGCTTACTCCTTGGAAGGAAAATTATGACCAACCTAGATAGCATATTAAAAAGCAGAGACATTACTTTGTCAACAAAGGTCCATCTAGTCAAGGCTATGGTTTTTCCAGAGGTCAAATATGGATGTGAGAGTTGGACTGTGAAGAAAGCTGAGTGCTGAAGAATTGATGCTTTTGAACTGTGGTGTTGGAGAAGACTCTTGAGAGTCCCTTGGACTGCAAGGAAATCCAACCAGTCCATCCTAAAGGAGATCAGTCCTGGATGTTCATTGGAAGGACTG
This sequence comes from Moschus berezovskii, assembly GCF_049115385.1. Classification (NCBI taxonomy): domain Eukaryota; kingdom Metazoa; phylum Chordata; class Mammalia; order Artiodactyla; family Moschidae; genus Moschus; species Moschus berezovskii. Next base: position 27,911,651 of record NC_142463.1, on the reverse strand, counting down.
ATGCTGAAGCTGAAACTCCAATACTTTGGCCACCTCATGCGAAGAGTTGACTCATTGGAAAAGACCCTGATGCTGGGAGGGATTGGGGGCAGGAGGAAAAGGGGACGACAGAGGATCAGATGGCTGGATGGCATCACCGACTCAATGGACATGAGTTTGTGTGCACTCCGGGAGTTGGTGATGGACAGGGAGGCCTGGCGTGCTGCGATTCATGGGGTCACAAAGAGTCGGACACAACTGAGTGACTGAACTGAACTGAACTGGACTGATACTGTATATCAAAAAGCTAGACATACATATCTCAGTTAAGTTCAGTTCTGTCGCTCAGTCGTGTCCGACTCTCTGCACAACCCAACAATTCCCCCTCTAATTATTTGTGCTAAGCTGATCATGGCATTAAGTACTTAAAGATGAGTGCAAAAGGAAATTTATTATACCTTTATTTTTTGCAAGATTTAAACACAACCCGATGTTCATCAGAGGAGGCTAGTCAAACAGATTATGATACCTATATTCAAACGTGTACTATGGGGTCATTAAAACCAATGGTAAAGCTTTACATTTATGGGCAGGGAATATACTATCAAGAAATAAAAGCTGGTTATAAAAAAAACAGGTAGACCAGTGCAATTATATTATTGCAAGATTGGGGTGGAATAGGTCTGCAAGCTGCTGGGACAGTGCCTGCCTGCTAGGAACAATCAGCCCTGGCCCTCTCTACCTGAGGAAGACTGGTGATCATTGTGAAAATTCTAGAAATGCAGGGTACTTTGTCAAGACATGTCAGTCACATTGGCTATTCAGTATAATCACACCCACAGCACAATCACCTTAAGATATGAAGAAATCCCTTGTGCTACAATAAAGGAGTTTCGAGATATGCACAATGGTTGTCTTCACACTGCTCCCCTAACAAGTGAAATGCACACCTTAAATGTTTTGAATAATTTCCTTTACTTCAGCCCACTAGTTCCTTCATAGATGGGTCATTGGAATTACATGACTCTTGCTGTAACTGTGCCTTGTTGGTAGCAAAATTAAAATCAGTTATGAAATTCCAAGATGCCTTTAAGTTTGAAACAATGAAGTAGATGTCTAATTTTGCCTGAAGAGAACAACTCTCTTTTTGGAGAAAGAGTTACTGTTAGATTGCTCTAGTATGATTATTATCTGCTGCTGCTGCCGCTAAGTCGCTTCAGTCGTGTCCGACTCTGTGCGACCCCATAGACGGCAGCCCACCAGGCTCCCCCAAGAACTAATTACTGTACATAAACACAGGTCCACATATGTAATATAAACTTTAAAACTCAACATGTATTATATGATCCTAGTTATGTAAAATTATGTGTTCATATACACAGAGAGCTGTCTGAATATCAACCATTGTTAACACTTTAGTGAGCTCTTAGTAATGGCATTTTAGAAGATTTAAACTTTTTCTTCTTTGTATGTTTCTGTATGATTCTTTTAATCAGCTCATTTTTAAAACAAGAAAAACAGATTTTAAAACTTTGAGATTCAAGCACAAAAAATTTATTTTTAAAAGGACTTTTGATATTAGGTACCTTTGCATACACATGTGCTCAGTCCTGCCTGGCTCTTTGTGACCCTGTGAACTGTAGCCCACCAGGCTCCTCTGTTCATGGGATTACCCAGCTAAGAATACTGGAGTGGGTTGCCATTTCCTCCAGGGGATCTTCCCAACCCAGGGATCAAACTTGCATCTCCTGCTTGGCAGGTGGATTCTTTGCCATTGATAGGTGGATTCTTTACCACTGAGTCACATGGGAAGACCCAGTAGGCACTTTTAAGGCTCCTTTAAGTATTATTCTTTTGAATGGTTCTAGGTAAGATCTTTTTATTCAGAAAGAAAATTGCACCAAAATAAATTAGAATCACTTTACATAACTGAAACCTAGAGATTTATAAATTTCTGAAATAAACTGTTACCAGAATTACAAGGAAGCTGTAACAGACACTGAGAAACGTAAAATACACTCAATACTTGACAATATGATATAAAATTTCAACTTATACCACTTCATGGAAATACTCAAAATGTATATCTGTTTCCTCTAGCCCAGGGCCCTCCTGGTAGTATTTTACATAAATCATACTTATATCTTCAAGCTTCTTCTCAATCTCCATAAAGACAAGATCTACCTTAAATTAATCAACTGCAGAGCTGTTTGGCGCAGCCTCAATTTGATGAGCTCTAAAAGAACTGTGGAAAATAATTTATTTCAATCCATGGAGTCACATGTATTAGGTTTTTTAACATTTATACAGCAAATGTTGTATGCTGCTGCTAAGTCGCTTCAGTCGTGTCCAACTCTGTGCGACCCCATATATGGCAGCCCATCAGGCTCCCCCATCCCTGGGATTCTCCAGGCAAGAACACTGGGGTGGGTTGCCATTTCTTTCTCCAATGTGTGAAAGCGAAAAGTGAAAGTCGCTCAGTCATGTCCGACTCTTAGTGACCCCATGGACTGCAGCCTACCTGGCTCCTCCATCCATGGGATTTTCCAGGCAAGAGTACTGGAGTGGGGTACAGCAGAGACCCTAGCACATGGTAAAAAATGACAACCATGACTACCACAAGCTGCAGAGGATCAAGTGTTAGATGACTCAAAGATTTGTGAAAGATGAAGGTACCTTCAGTTCAGTTCAGTCACTCAGTCGTGTCCGACTCTTTGCGACCACATGAATCACAGCCCGCCAGGCCTCCCTGTCCATCACCAACCCCCGGAGTTCACCCAAACTCATGTCCATCGAGTTGGTGATGCCATCCAGCCATCTCATTCTCTGTCATCCCTGTCTCCTCCCACCCGCAATCCCTCCCAGCATCAGACTCTTCTCCAGTGAGTCAACTCATCACATGAGGTGGCCAAAGTATTGGAGTTTCAGCTTTAGCATCAGTCCTTCCAATCAACACCCAGGATTGATCTCCTTTAGAATGGACTGGTTGGACCTCCTTGCAGTCCAAGGGACTCTCAAGAGTCTTCTCCAGCACCACAGTTCAAAAGCATCAATTCTTCGGCGATCAGCTTTCTTCACAGTCCAACTCTCACATCCATACATGACCACGGCAAAAACCATAGCCTTGACTAGACGGACGTTGGTTGGCAAAGTAATGTCTCTGCTTTTTAATATGCTATCTAGGTTGGTCATAACTTTCCTTCCAAGGAGTAAGCGTCTTTTAATTTCCTGGCTGCAATCAGCATTCGCAGTGATTTTGGAGCCCAAAAAAATAAAGTCTGACACTGTTTCCACTGTTTCCCATCTATTTCCCATGAAGTGATGGGACCAGATGCCATGATCTTTGTTTTCCTGTGAAATAATACAAGCATGCTGGTAGTGGTGGGCCTAGGATTGGAACAACAAACACCAGATGGATATACTCGAAGGAGTCAAGAACCCAGCAGCTGCTCAGTAAGCAAAGCCTTTCTTTCCTTCTTTCCCTAACCCTTCTCCTTCCTTTTTCTCTCTCCTCACACATCCCATCCATTTCTCCCTTCCCTTCTATCATTTCATACATGTTTAATGACTGCTTGCCACATGCCAAGCCTTGTTCGAGGTACTGGGAATCCAATGGTGAACAAGTGAGAGCCAGTCCCAGTCCTGAGTTTATATTTTTCCCGGAGAAAAAGAAGTAAACACACAAAAATAATTGCAAGTATTAGAAAACAAACAAAAAGAGGAGCCTACTCTAGGTAAAGCAGTCAAGGAATGATGTCTCTGAGCAAGTGAATTTAAGCTAAGACCCAATTAACGGAAGAAAAAGAGCTAGCCATTCAAAGAGGAAACTGCAAAGATCATAAGGGAGAAAACAGTTTGTTATGTTAAAAGAAAGTAAAACAGGACCAGTTACTAGAGTACAGTTAATGGGGGGAGGTTGGCATGAAATGAAATTGGAGAACTGGGCAGGGACAAGACCATGCAGGCCAAAGTAGGGAATTCAGGAACCCGCTGCAATGATTCAACAGGAAACTGAAATAGTTTGATTTGTGATTCTTCTTATAACAGTGTGCAGTGGCCAGGCTGGGATGCAAGAACTTAGGTGGGGAGAGAGTTATGAGGCTGCTGAAGTGGTCCAGATAGGAAACTGTGGTGGTCTGGACTACAGTGGAGGCAGTCTGCCAGTGGAGATGGAGAGAAGGAAGTGGATTCAAAATATATTTTGGACACAGGATCCATATGCCTTGCTGCTGGGAATGAGGGAGATCTAAGCGGGAGGGGAAAGACCAAGGATGATGTAGGTGTTTGGCCTGAATAACTGAGGGGATGGTAGTGCCAAAAGGAAGAATGCAGTGGGATGAAGCAAAATCAAAGTTCCATCTCAGGTACAGTCAGCATGTGATGCTTGTGAGACAAGGCAGCAAATCTATTCTCAGCCTGTGTCTTGCATAAAATGAATATGATGTTATACAGAAGTGTTCTAAAGGAAAGAAAAGTTTAACTGTAAATTAAATGCACAATTAATTAAGACTGTACATTAAATTGGTCACAGCTCTTAAATATGACCTCTCCTATTCATTTTCATGGTCTCTGTTGCAGCATTAAACATCTCTTACCACACTACTACAACTGTTTCCTAAGGATTCCTGGCCTCTGTTCCCTCCATCACTCAACTCAAAGTACTACCAGAATGATCTACCTAAAGTGCAATATAATCACATAATCTTTTGCTAAAACTCATATTCTGCAGGATAAATTTCAAACTCCTGAGCACAGCATTGGAAGCATTTCAAAACTTTCATCCAATCTACTGTTACCTGTGTACTCTGTCCCGCTACCCAGACACAACAAAATAATCTACCCTCTACCCACACAGGACCACCACTCCCCAAATCTTGCATTTTCAAATCTCCACACCTGTGTACAGGCCTGGGATGCCCTTCCTCTACCCTTCTGCTGGACAGTCCTAGTCATCCCAGTTCAAAGTTAGGTTCTTCATACTAATTTCTTCCTCTGAGCTTCTGTAGCATTTTGAAAAAGGTATGTCTGCCTTTCCATATATACTCAGAGGATCATTCTTAGGGGCCTGGGCATGAAGCAGCTGCTCCATCAAAGTTAGCCAAACAAGAAACTAAGGAAATCAGATTATGTACAATGAGTACTTAAATCCTCACTTGAAAATTTTATTTGCACTATCAGAGTTAGAATTATTTTCCCAACTTTGGCCTTTGAAGTGGGTTATGTTCTATCACTAAAACTATCAAAACTATCTTCAGTACTTCAAGCCAATTTCTTTCAGTCATTAATATATCATTTGGATTTTTTCATCCTTCTGCCTTCTCAGAAATATCAACTGGAGTTTTGTGAACAATTCCATCTCCCAATTATTAAGTCTCCTGAAAATAAAAGAACTATGAGAATTCCATGTTTAATATAGAATTTATTGCCCTAAATGCATAATCTTCTATTCTGAGCAAATTAGATGGCTATATTAATGTGCTGACTCTGGTAGCTCTTTATAGTTTGGCTTTTACTGAGGGTTTTCAACTCCAAATATGAACAAGATGGAATTCCAGAAGATGATACAGAACAAATGAATCAGATTAAAGTGGAAACAAAATTCAACATCTTAACATCTTTTTATTTGATTCAACTCAGTAAACATTTACTCAGTATGAGGGAGATCTTCAAACACAAGGGGAGAATTAAAGTCTTAGATCTCAGAGATTTGCCAACTAAAAAATGCACAGTGTGAAAGCTGTGATGAAGTTTTATTTGCAGCAAAATGAGGACTATAGCCTGAGAGACAGCATTTCAGATAGCTTTGAGAAACTGCTCCTAAGCGGGGAAGGTCAGTAAATATATGATTTTGGTGAAGGGGAATTACACGCAATCAAACACTTACTTTTTGCAGAAAGTTTCTGCTACTCACGAAGGAGCAGTCATCACCACTAAGAATATTTCTGCTTTTCTAGATATGAGGAGATACAAGAATTGGGCTCATAAAATTGACTTCTAAAAATACCTAAATATCTGAAGATCTGTTCTGCCAATTTTTCCCAGAGCACAGAATGCTTCATCTCTGCTCTCCACCCTGAATTCCTTTCAGGGGGGTGTTGAAAATCAGCTGCTGCAGTAGCACATGATTTAATCCTTGGAGAGGTAGATGGCAAGTGCCCATGACAAATGCCAATTTGTAGGTTACAGGGCCCCCTCATGGTTATAAATTTGACCATGTTTTGGGAGGCATTTCATGACCATTTCATCCCATGGTGCTAGAAAGGCTCATTCCTAGGTCTGGTTAAGATTTTGCTAACAGTCCACTCAATGTGCTACTGTTGGGCTAGGTCTTATTTAACAATAGTCAAAGGTCTCCAGATCATCTATCTCAGTAGTCTATTATGATCCAGGGGGAAAAAAAAAACCTCTTACTGTATCTTCCCACATCTAGAGTTATACTATTACAATCATTGGTCACATATAGAACTATATATTTTGTCAGAGGCTCAGTCACACATCTGGTAATGCAAGAAACAATAATCTTGTAAAACAGGCAAATACAAATAACAAAGCATAACACAGAGAGCAGTACTATAGGGCTGGTGGTTCAGACAGTAAAGAATCCGCCTGCAATGCAGGAGACCCAGGTTCAATCCCTGGGTCAGGAAGATCCCCTGGAGAAGGGAATGGCAACCCACTCCAGGATTCTTGCCTAGAGAATTCCATGGACAGAGGAACCTGGCAGGCTACAGTCCATGGGGTCACAAAGAGTCAGACATGACTGAGTGACTAACAGACAACACGCAACAGCAGTATTATTAAAGCCATAGCCAAGAACTTTCATTAGGTGTAGTCCAGTATATCTCCAGGTCATCTGACTTATTCTGCTCTGTTCCAAGCCTTATCTTTCAGGGAAATGATATATTGGCATTGTCCATAAGGCTCCCAGCCCAAATTTATTAGGCTGGTTATCCTTAGTATAATTTAATTGTTCCCAAGAAAATGGGGACCTTAAAACTTATGAGCATAGCCTGGTGTTAACCTCATAAGTCCATTCCATAATTGTGGCACGTTTTATTCCTTGGCTGAAATTTTGCTTGTTACTCTGATTAAGCTTGAGTAACTTTAGAGGAAAAAACTTTTTTTATTTCTTTTTTGCCTGTGCTCGTCTGTGGGATCTTAGTTCCCCGACCAGGGATAGAACTCATGACCCCAGCATTGGAAGTGTGGAGTCTTAACCAATGGAATATCAGAGAAGTCCAGAAAATTCATTTTTATGGCCAGGGTCAGAGTAAGTATTACCAATTGGCTAGGTGAGGGGATCCCATCTAGTAATATCAAGAGTAGCCTGAATAGGACCGAATTTTCTTTCTTCTAAAACAATTTCCTAAGGGCTATTCAATCAGAGCCTTGGAGAGAAATCCACCACAGTAACACGAAAGTACTAACATAGCTAACTAGCAGCAAACTCAACAACTGGATTGATTTTTAAAATTAGCATATGATAATGCTCATGATAGGAAAACATTTCATTCATATACAAAGTACAAAGAAGTCAAGAAAACATTATAAATGATCATATGAATCAGGTCCAGGATCTTGGGCTAGCTGTGTACTTCTGATGTCTTCTTCCCATCCAAGTGTGAGTGTAGTTTCTCTTGATTTGATTATTGCTTTAAGGTGATATTGAGGTTGCATAGGAACCTGGAATGTTAGGTCCATGAATCAAGGCAAACTGGAAGTGGTCAAACAGGAGATGACAAGAGTGAACGTCGACATTCTTGGAATCAGTGAACTAAAATGGACTGGCATGGGTGAATTTAACTCAGATGACCATTATATCTACAACAGTGGGCAGGAATCCCTTAGAAGAAATGGAGTAGCCATCATGGTCAACAAAAGAGTCCGAAATGCAGTACTTGGATGCAATCTTAAAAACGACAGAATGATTTCTGTTCATTTCCAAGGCAAACCATTCAATATTACAGTAATCCAAGTCTATGCCCAAACCAGTAATGCTGAAGAAGCCGAAGCTGAACGGTTCTATGAAGACCTACAAGACCTATTAGAACTAATACCCAAAAAAGATGTCTTTTTCATTATAGGGGACTGGAATGCAAAAGTAGGAAGTCAAGAAACCCCTGGAGTAACAGGCAAATTTGGCCTTGGAGCACGAAATGAAGCAGGGCAAAGGCTAATAGAGTTTTGCCAAGAGAACGCACTGGTCATAGCAAACACCCTCTTCCAACAACACAAGGGAAGACTCTACACGTGGACATCACCAGATGGTCAACACCGAAATCAGATTGATTATATTCTTTGCAGCCAAAGATGGAGAAGCTCTATACAGTTAGCAAAAACAAGACAGGAGCTGACTGTGGCTCAGATCATGAACTCCTTATTGCCAAATTTAGACTTAAATTGAAGACAGTAGGGAAAACCAGTAGACCATTCAGATATGACCTAAATCAAATCCCTTATGATTATACAGTGGAAGTAAGAAATAGATTTAAGGGACTAGATCTGATAGATAGAATGCCTGATGAACTATGGACGGAAGTTCGTGACACTGTACAGGAGACAGCGACCAAAACCATCCCCATGGTAAAGAAATGCAAAAAAGCAAAATGGCTGTCTGAGGAAGCCTTACAAATAGCTGTGAAAAGAAGAGAAGCGAAAAGCAAAGGAGAAAAGGAAAGATATAAGCATCTGAATGCAGAGTTCCAAAGAATAGCAAGGAGAGATAAGAAAGACTTCCTCAGCGATCATTGCAAAGAAATAGAGGAAAACAACAGAATAGGAAAAACAAGAAATCTTTTCAAGAAAATTAGAGATATCACGGGAACATTTCATGCAAAGATGGACTCGATAAAGGACAGAAACGGTATGGAACTAACAGAAGCAAAAGATATTAAGAAGAGGTGGCAAGAATACACAGAAGAACTGGACAAAAAAGATCTTCATGACCCAGATAATCACCATGGCATGATCACTCACCTGGAACCAGACATCTTGGAATGTGAAGTCAAGTGGGCCTTAGAAAGCATCACTACGAACAAAGCTAGTGGAGGTGATGGAATTCCAATTGAGCTATTTCAAATCCTGAAAGATGATGCTGTGAAAGTGCTGCACTCAATATGCCAGCAAATTTGGAAAACTCAGCAGTGGCCACAGGACTGGAAAAGGTCAGTCTTCCTTCCAATCCCAAAGAAAGGGAATGCCAAAGAATGCTCAAACTACCACACAATTGCACTCATCTCACACGCTAGTAAAGTCATGCTCAAAATTCTCCAAGCCAGGCTTCAGCAGTACATGAACCGTGAACTTCCAGATGTTCAAGCAGGTTTTAGAAAAGGCGGAGGAACCAGAGATCAAATTGCCAACATCCAATGGATCATGGAGAAAGCAAGAGAGTTCCAGAAAAACATCTATTTCTGCTTCATTGACTATGCCAAAGTCTTTGACTATGTGGATCACAATAAACTGTGGAACATTCTGGAAGAGATGGGAATACCATTCCACCTGACCTGCCTCTTGAGAAACCTGTATGCAGGTCAGGAAGCAACAGTTAGAAGTGGACATGGAACAACAGACTGGTTCCAAATAGGAAAAGGAGTGCGTCAAGGCTGTATATTGTCACCTTGCTTATTTAACTTATATGCAGAGTACATCACGAGGAACACTGGGCTGGAAGAAGCACAAGCTGGAATCAAGATTGTCGGGAGAAATATCAATAACCTCAGATATGCAGATGACACCACCCTTATGGCAGAAAGTGAAGAGGAACTCAAAGGCCTCTTGATGAAAGTGAAAGAGGAGAGTGAAAAGGTTGGCTTGAAGCTCAATATTCAGAAAACAAAGATCATGGCATCTGGTCCCATCACTTCATGGCAAATAGATGGGGAAACAGTGGAAATAGTGTCAGACTTTATTTTTTTGGGCTCCCAAATCACTGCAGATGCTGATTGAGCCAGGAAATTAAAAGACGCTTACTCCTTGGAAGGAAAGTTATGACCAACCTAGATAGCATATTAAAAAGCAGAGACATTACTTTGCCAACCAAGGTCCTTCTAGTCAAGGCTATGGTTTTTCCTGTGGTCATGTATGGATGTGAGAGTTGGACTGTGAAGAAAGCTGATCGCCGAAGAATTGATGCTTTTGAACTGTGGTGCTGGAGAAGACTCTTGAGAGTCCCTTGGACTGCAAGGAGATCCAACCAGTCCATTCTAAAGGAGATCAATCCTGGGTGTTGATTGGAAGGACTGATGCTAAAGCTGAAATTCCAATACTTTGGCCACCTCATGCGACGAGTTGACTCTTTGGAAAAGAGTCTGATGCTAGGAGGGATTGGGGGTGGGAGGAGAAGGGGACGACAGAGAATGAGATGGCTGGATGGCATCACCGACTCGATGGACATGAGTTTGGGTGAACTCCGGGAGTTGGTGATGGACAGGGAGGCCTGGCGTGCTGTGATTCATGGGGTCGCAAAGAGTCGGACACGACTGAGCGACTGAACTGAACTGAACTGAACTGAGGTTGGCCATCTTCTCTATAGGCTAGTCCACTGTAAGGGTCTTTATAAGTAGGAATTAATCCAAAAGTTAATTCCCTTCAGTTTCACTGTGCATGAGCTAGTTAAGATGACCTGATAAATGTCCTTCCATCTAGGTTGGAGATAGTCCTTTAAATTCTCTTTTCCAGCATGTACAATCCCCTGGTCATAGGTCGTGGGGCATTTGACCTTCATTCAAAGATAGATTAATGAGATCAGCTCAGAAAAAATTTAGAGTATCCTTTTAATAATTCAATTAACCTTTATATTAATATAACATAATAACAAGGAACTATCCAAGAAGCGAGTCTTAGTAAATAAAGACCTCCATTAATAAAAGTGGGATTTGACATTCATTGAAACATAATCTTTTTCTCTCTAAAATTACCTTCATTTCTACCAAATATAACCAAATCAAGACTAATTTGTTTGCAAAATAAGTCTGGTCTCAATAAACTTGACCTGATTTATGATCTGTATAACTCTAATTGATCAAATGGACTATTTTTTGCTTTGCTGAAGCTTTTTTAAAAAAAAAACAACTGATTATCAACTTATTAAAAAGGTTGATTTAGGCATAGGCAATGATGACATCTACCTTGACTCCTGACTTAATACTGATGGAAGTGATCTGCTCGACAATCTCAAAAGGACTGTACAGGTCAATGACTCACTTATGGATCTTCATCTGGAATCAATCCCAAGCCTTAGAACCTTCACCACAAGGAGTTTTCCTTATAGTTATTCTCAAGTCTTGGCAGGCATCTGAACAGGTCCTTTAACTTTGAGATTCTTTTCCTTTGCACCGCTGATCATTACATAGCTTCTGCAGAGACCTTACATTGTGGCTGGTGAAGGTGATCCTAATCTGGTGAATGGCCACCTCTGGCTCCATGACAGTCTTGCTAGTGTCTTTAGGCCATGGCTGCAGCATGGCTTCCTGACTGACTTGTTCTTCAGGGAGAGTGAACAGCAGTGAGGCAGGAACAGGAGCAGGTAGCATGGGGCTCTGCTGCAGCAGCAACCAAGTTTTCCTCAAAGAGGTGCTTTGCCAAAATTTTTATAAGGAGTCCAAGACTGAATTTTTAAAAAAGTTTCTCAGGGCTAGGAAAGTCATGACAAGGGTTTGTCACAGATTTTGTCTGACCGATCTTGGTGAATTCCTTCCTTTCCATGGTTCCCAAAATACCTGGAGGTTTCTATACCTACTAGTGAGGTAGCCTTTCTAATTTTTCTGATGAGGCTGATGGGAGCCCAAGAGTTTCCAGTCTCTGGAGGGAGCAGATAGAGAGAAAAGATAAATGTTTAAATTAATTTACCAAATTGCTGTAAGTCATAATTATTTTGAGGGGAAGGTTTTCCTTTTACCTGGAAAATATAGATTCAAGCAATAATTTTTCAGATAGAAATTATAAAAATTATAACCATATTCACCAGTTCACTAAGTCCTATGTAACTAATCCTTTTTGCTAACAATTTTATGAAGTCATCAGGTTTTCCATTAGAATTCTTTCATTTCTTACCCAGTTCAGCATTATGGTCTGAAAATCAGAACACTCTAATTATCCAGAAGTCCATTCTATACATCTTCTTATAAAGGGAGTGTTTTTGCAAAGGTATTAGAATAAAACCATAATTGTCTATAACGATAAAAGACTTAAGAAGGCATGTTTAAAATCTGATTATGATGCAATTGACAAAGAAACTTGGTTACTGCTGTGACATATAACACTTTAAGATAACATTTAACATTTTACTAGGACATATTCAAGCTTTAGGAATTTCATAAAATTTATAGAATATCCACATTAGTAACATCCACCATACAAAATAACCTAAGAAGATTTATTACTCATTTGATAATACTTCCCATGTAATTGAATATATCAAATGAACCTAATTAGTTGAATATCTCTCTTTGGGATGTTTCAGCAAGCCTCTGAAGCATCCTAAAGTTGACTAGACCTCAAAAGGACTTCATTAGAATTTGATATATGAAGTTTTGTCAATAAAAATCAAGAGGGTTTAGAACACTCAGATAGATAGGATCACAGGTCACTGTTAAACAATAGCTATTCACTTAATCAAAGTGAAAGATTTCAAAGATTTCAGTAAAAGATTTCAAAGACAAATACAGAACAGATCACTTAAAAGGTAGGGAAACTTAAAATCTGTTATCAAAGGCAATGCAACATCTTGAGAGAACTTGTTTTGTTAGCAGACAGAAAATGCTGGATTCAAGTTTTTCACCAACTTACTTTTAAAATTCATTTACTCAATTAAATTTATTTTAAACTTAGTCAATCCTGATCATACACAAAACTTTTCTCAGGGTCTACTTCCCACACACCTTTTATCCCTTTCAGTGTCCATCAGTGTATCACGGTATCACTTTATCCATCCATCCAGAGATAGCCAGCTCTAAGTCAGACATACCTCCTTTTCCCTTTCGCTGCAGTGCACACGTGCTTGTATGTGCTTAGTCGCTCAGTTCTGTCCGACTCTTTGTGATCTTTTTGGATTGTACCCTGCCAGGCTACTCTGTCTATGGGATTTTTCAGGCAAGAATACTGGAGTGGGTTGCCGTTTCCTCCTCCAGGAGAATCTTCCCAACCAAGGGATCAAACCCCCATCTCCTGTGTCTCCTGCAATGCATGCAGATTCTTCACCCACTGAGCCACCCGGGTTGGTTACCTCCTTTTCCCTTAATAAAATGCAATTCCATTCCTCATACCTTCTTTACTGAAAACGTTCTATTTTCCTACTATATACTGAAATGTTCCCTTTATTATTTTTGTCAGCTTTAATTACATGTTTAAATTAGAGGTCCTAGCTCTTAAAACCTTGATTTCTTATGAAACTGAAGGTGTAAGCAACTATGAATTGTCCTTTACATTAGTATTATTTAGATTGGTGAACATAAATACCAATAATAATTTCTAAAAACATTTGCTTTCTTATAAAGAGCATAACACCAAGAATTTTCATTAACAATAGTCCTAAATGCCTTTAGTTTCTCTGTAAAAGGAAGCCAATGTTCAGTAATTAATGTTTCAGCACCTTATTTTATGTGGGAATGACCTAGCTATTCAATAAATCTCCATCACTTAATTTAGCACCTAGAATTTCAAGTTACCACAATCTGTACAGACTATTTTAGATAGACATTCCAAAACCGTAATTATTTTTAATAGAGTTTATCTAAAAGCTCTTATCTTATTTACATTTTCTTTCCTTAAAAGTTTCTTTACATCAAGTTACTTCCTTTGCTGACAAATTTGCTATGAATACAAGAAGATTCTATTTAACTTTTATCAAATCGAGGCATAATCAAAGTATTATGCTTAATGCTGATGATTCTAAAGTCATGTCTGTATTAATTATATCAACAAACTTAAACAATAATACCAGATATTAATTTATTAACAATATTATTTCCCAGTTCATGTGAACCTGAAATTAATTCTGGCCAATTATCTCCTATACTTTTCAGAATTTATCTAAGGACTTAATTTCCTTTAATCCAGTTAAGTAGAGCTCATTGACAATGAATTTGATAATATCATCCAAAGGTAAAAGCAAAAATAATGTACACATAAACATATAGACAGACACAACAAGACACCTCATAGCTAGCTTCATTTTCTAGACTTAGTTATGAATCAGATATCACAATATAAATATACCCAATATAAAACTCACTACCTACAAGTAGCAGATGAAATAAGCTAAATTTAAAAAAGAATTTTTTTTCTGTCCTTTTTTTCCCTTTCAATCAGATCCTGAGAGCTCTGGTCTAAAGACACAGGGAGAGAAAATCAAGTTCTCCTATTAGGACTTATTCCCTCAAGGCCAGAATTCTGAAGAAATTATTTTTTTCCTTCAAACTAGCTTTCTTTAGGGGGTGGGAATTAAAGAGATCGGTTAACCTTCAATTAGCATTGTGTATTTAATTGGCACAATTGAATACTCTTAATTTTCATAGAAGGGCTTCTATTTTCATAGATACCCCCTTTTATTTCTTTTTTAATGGTCTTGAAAATTTGATTAGCCAGTAACAAAGGTGTTTGTATGTAACTCGGACCAATCTAGATTATGTCTTTTGACAAGACTAGCTAAATCCTCATCAAAGCCTTCTAAAAAGGTGGAGTTAAGCAAAAGATCATTTTGTTGGTTAGGGAATTATTCAGGTGTCAAGCCAGAATACTGCTTAATTTTCTTTCGAACCTTTCATAATAGTCCAGAATTAATTCATCCAATCTTTGTTTGCACTGTTGAGTCTTTGTCCAATCAATGGGTTTGGGGGAAAGTTCTGGAATAGGTTTTGAGTAATTTCTGAGCTAATTCCTTGCATTCAGTGTGAGCCTTTGATTAAAAATCCATTAAGGGTGTATTCCCATTCTGCTTTCTTTATCCACTCCTTGCTTTGCCTTAGAAACTAACAGCTGTATTAATTGTTATAGATCTGAAAACCTGGGCTCATAGGTCTGGATATTTAACTCAAACTCCTTAGCAAATCCCAATGGATCCTGACTTGAATTGGGATATTCCTTAGCCAAGGCTCTATATTCTACTTGGGTCCAGGGTGTGTATGTAAGCACCAAGGACAATTCACCTCTCCGTGTAATAGGTTTCTCCCTAAAGGGAATCACAAACACTTCTGATCCATTTTTAATTTTCTTTACTGGGGAGGAGGGAGCAGCAGGGAGCAGAAGAGTTGGAAGAGAAAAAGAGATAGCATCTTGGCCAGGCAACTTTGATAGAAGAGGATACTGGCAGAGGGGGTGACAGAGTCAGAGACGGAGTGCTATCAGGTTTTGTGCTAGCTAAACCTCCCACTAACACCCCAGCCAGATTCATGTACAATATGTACAAAGCTCACGTTTGCAAGTACTTAATTAGGAAAACTATACTAAAGGAGATATCAATCTAAAATGGCCAAACTGGGGTTCTTCTGATATTTCAAAACTGCTATTTTTGTGTACACTGTTAGAAAAACCCGGTGGTAAGATCAAACAGACTGAAAGGAATGCTTACTTTGATTGGAATCTAGAAACTTATAAATTATAAAAGGCTGCTAGCACTCTGTCTCTGGACTTGGGCAGAACTTAGAGCCTTGGCTAAGGAATTTCCCAATTAGTGTTGAAAGTTATAACAAGGTTAAAGAGAGTGAAGATGAAAAATAAAAACAAGAACATATCATAATCAGACCATTGGTGGTCTTGCTGCTGCTGCTGCTGCTGTGTCGCTGCAGTCGTGTCCGACTCTGTGCAACCCCATAGACGGCAGCCCACCAGGCTCCGCCGTCCCTAGGATTCTCCAGGCAAGAACACTGGAGTGGGTTGCCATTTCCTTCTCCAATGCATGAAAGTGAAGTGTGAAAGTGAAGTGGTGTTCGACCCTCAGTGACCCCATGGACTGCAGCCCACCAGGCTCCTCCGTCCATGGGAGTTTCCAGGCAGGAGTACAGGAGTGGGCTGCCATTGGTGGTCTTACCTGATCTAAATGGTGAGATAAGAAACTAAAGACATTTCAGAGCAGAAACAAAAGTGGCTCCATATAAAAGGCTCACCATGGGGGGAAAAAAAGTAATTAGGGTAGGGAAAAAAACAGAGCTTTAGAATAGGGAAGATTTGAAGATCTGAACATGCTTGCTGACATAGGGAAAGGAGTCAATAGAAAGGCAACAAGGAAAAGAGTCAAAAGAAGGAGGGTGTACTTATTATTTGGAACCAAGTTACAGAAAATGATTGGAAACAAAAGGATGCAAAGAAAAGCTGTGCCTTGGAAAGGAAATGGGGCCTTTTCCTTCTGTAAAATGATGAGCACTTCTCTGAGAAAAGAGTAAGGAAGTTGAGGGATCCTGAAAAGGCTTGGAAAAGATAAGTGGAGATTTGAGGAGCACAGGCATTTGACAAGGGCAGGAAGTAAGTCAGCAAGAGATGAATAAAAAGGAGTCTAGCGGGAGTCTAGCAGCAGTGAGGGCTTAGCTGGATTCATAAACATAAATCTGCAGAGATATTTGAGGACTTTCTCCAAACAACCTCAGAAGCCTGGGACACGATGGGGAGAAAATAAGTTGTGGGAAAGGAAACCAAAAATGACTTGCCTAAATTACAATTACTCAGGTTGGCAAGGCTGAGACAAGTGTCTGGCCAGCTCTGGCTTCTGGTTCAACATTCTCTTTTGACTATGCTGCCTCCTTTTTGAATAAAATTTTCCTAAGGCTGGTTAAGTTTGTAAGTTAATTGCCATCTTTAAACTTTTAAAACTATGCTATTAAAGCAAGGTAATGAGATACTTGTTCTTTTGAGAACTAAGACAACAAAATTAGGACTTTATTTTTTTAACATGTACAAAGTCATTGGTTGTGAAAAATCAGAAGGGTTCATTGCCAGACAAAACCTAGAATGCCACTTACCTGGCAGCTTCAGGAAAGCCCATCTTGTACAGCGTGACAACGGCAGATCCTCCAATGCCTGTATTATGCTGCAGAGCACCTCTGCACTGGGAACCTGCCTTTTTCCGACTTCCCCTTTCAGCAGCCAGCAGAATTCAGCACACAGCAGAATTCAGCACACTGAGCCAGACCTAACAAATCGAACACAGAACAGTCAGATTCCCTTGGTTTAGAAACTGCCCCTACCAGCTTTCTCACGCAACACAAGGGCTAACATTCAGTTGTGACTTTTAACTAACCCAGTTTATTCGCTCAAGACTATGATTGCCTAATAACTTCTCTTAAAACCCTGGAAGATTTTTGCAGCTAGCTGATTTTTCTCCCTGAGTAATCTCTTTATTTAGACAATATTCAGGCTTAAGAAATTCCATGTGTTGTTGTTGATCTGTTGCTCAGTCGTGTCCAGCTCTTAGCGATCCCATGGACTGCAGCATGCCAGGCTTCCCTGTCCTTGCCCATTTCCCAGAGCTTGCTCAAACTCATGTCCACTGAGCCGGTGATGCCATCCAACCATCTCATCCTCTGTCAACCCCTTCTCTCCTGCCTTCAATCTTTCCCAGTATCAGGGTCTTTTCAGATGAGTCAGTTCTTCACATCAGGTGGTCAAAGTATTAGAGCTTCAGCTTCAGCATCAGTCCTTCCAGTGAACATTCAGGATTGATTTCCTTTATGATTGACTGGTTTGATCTCCTTGCAGTCCAAGGGACTCTCAAGAGTCTTCTCCAACACTACAGTTCAAAAGCATCAATTCTTTGGTGTTCAGCCTTCTTTATGGTCCAACTCTCACATCGACACATGACTAATGGAAAAGCCATAGCTTTGCTTATACAGATCTTTGTCAGCAAAGTAATGTCTGCTTTCTAATATGCTGTTTAGGTTGGTCATAGCTTTTCTTCCAAGGAGCAAGCGTCTTTTAATTTCATGGCTATAGTCACCATCTGCAGTGATTTTGGAGCCCCCCAAAATAAAGTCTGTCACTATTTCCATTGTTTCCCCATCTATTTGCCATGAAATGATGGGACTGGATGCCATGATCTTTGTTTTTTGCATGTTGAGTTTTAAGCCAGCATTTACACTCCCCTGTTTCACCGTCATCAAGAGGCTCTTTAGTTCCTCTTCGCTTTCTGCCATAAGGGTGATATCATCTGCATATCTGAGGTATTGATATTTCTCCCGGCAATCTTGATTCCAGCTTGTGCTTCATCTAGCCAGGCATTTTGCATGATGTACTCTGCATATAAGTTAAATAAGCAGGGTGACAATATACAGCCTTGACATACTCCTTTCCCGGTTTGGAACCAGTCCATTGTTCCACATCTGATTCTAACTGTTGCTTCTTGACCTGTATACACATTTCTCGGGTTGCAGGTAAGGTGATCTGGTATTCCCATCTCTTTAAGAATTTTCCACAATTTCTTGTGATTCACACAAAGGCTTCAGCATCTTCAATGAAGCAGATGTTTTTCTGGAATTCTCTTCTTTTTCTATGAGCCAATGGATGTTTGCAATTTGATCTCTGGTTCCTCTCTTTTCTAAATCCAGCTTGAACATCTGGAAGTTCTTGCTTCATGTACTGTTGAAGCCTAGCTTAGAGAATTTTGAGCATTATTTTGCTAGTATGTGAGATGAGTGCAACTGTGTGGTAGTTTGAACAATCTTTGGCATTGCCTTTCTTTGGGATTGGAGTAAAAATTGGCCTTTTCCTGTCCTGTGGCCACTGCTGAGTTTTTTAAATTTGGTTTCATATTGAGTGCAGCACTTTCACAGCATCATATTTTAGGATTTGAAATAGCTCAGCTGGAATTTCATCACCTCCACTAGCTTTGTTTGTAGTAATGCTTTCTAAGGCCCACTTGACTTCTCACTCCAAGATGTCTGGCTCTAGGTCAGGGATCATACCATCATGGTAGTCTAAGTCATTAAGATCTTTTTGTATAGTTCTTCTGTGTATTCTTGCCACCTCTTTTTAATATCTTCTGCTTCTGTTAGGTCCATACCTTTTCTGGGAATTCCCTGTACTCTTTAAATTTATCCAACCTGTTTTGGCAATATTGAAAGAGAAAACACTGTATATACAGTTCTCTGGCTGAGGCAAAATGACATGAAAATAATTTAATTTTACCATTTTTAACATATCAAAAGAATATAATCTAGGATTTGGGGTTGACTTTCCTAAAATATTCAGCTCCTATGGGGAATTTTCCTATTATTCTCCTCAAAAAGTTCCTAGAAAGAATGAATTGTTTTCCACACCTATTCGCAGCTATTTGCAACAATAGCACTAGATTCACAAAAATAGCATTTTTTCCTCTGGATAATAAAATCAGACATTTTTAGAGTTGGAGAGAACTTAATAATATTGAAACAAAACCCCATAAAACAGCGTTCCCTTACTGAGTTTATGATTAATCTATCTAAAACTTTATTCCTTGTCTCCTCTGACCTCAATCCCTTTCTTGTCCCCTCAATTCTATGCTATCTGAACACTAATTAAAGTCAGATGACTAAGATTGCTATTGTTGATAACATCTTTACTGCACTAAAATTGCTATTGTAGATACCATCATTAATGTACAGACTCAGGCTGTTTTTCCAGGCAAGATGAGCTCATAGACCCCCCAAGCATATGGACCACGAGCCCAGAGAATCATAAACCAGACACACTCTTATTCCCAAAACCATGATTAAGAAATGTCACAAGACAATAATTACTTCCAGTTTCTCTGTTCTTCCCCTTCAAGACATCCCTAACTCAAAGACCAAGACGGATCAGAGATTTGTCTCCCACTCCCTTTGTTGTTCAGTCTCTAAGTCATGTCCGACTCTGCGAACCCATGAACTGCAACATGCCAGGTCTCCTTATCCTTCACTATCTCCTGGAGTTTGCACAAACTCATGTCCAATGAGTCAGTGATGCTGTCCAACCATCTCATCCTCTGTCAGCCCCTTCTCCTACTGCCCTCAATCCTTCCCAGCATCAGGGTCTTTTCCAATGAGTCAGCTCGTTGCATCAGGTGGCCAAAATATCGGAGCTTCAGCTTCAGCATCACTCCTTCCAGTGAATATTCAGGGATGATTTCCTTTAGGTTTGACTGGTTTGATCTCCTTACTCTCTCCTCAAGAGTCTTCCCCAGCGCCACAATTTGAAAGCATCAATTCTTTGATGCTCAGCCTTCTTCATGGTCCAACTCTCACATCTGTACATGACTACTGGAAAAACCATAGCTCTGACTATACAGACCTTTTTGGCAAAGTAATGTCTCTGCTTTTTAATACACTGTCTAGGTTTGTCATAGCTTTTCTTCCAAGGAGCAAGTTACTTTTAATTTCCTGGCTGCAGGCACATTCCAGAGTGATTTTGGAGCCCAAGAAAATAAAATCTGTCACCATTTCCATTTTTCCCCACATCTTCCCCATGAAGTGATGGGACTGGACGCCATTATCTTAGTTTTTTGAATGTTGAGTTTTAAGCCAGCTTTTTCACTCTCTTCTTTCATTTTCATCAAGGGGCTCTTTAGTTCCTCTTTGCTTTCTGACATTAGAGTGGTGTCATCTGCATATTTGAGGCTGTTGATATTTCTCCCAACAATCTTGATTCCAGCTTGTGAGTCACCCAGCCCAGCATTTTGCATGATGTTGAATAATTAGGGTGACAATATATAGCCTATAACTGCATATAAGTTAAATAATCAGGGTAACAATATACAGCCTTGATGTACTCCTTTCCCTATCTGGAACCAGTTTGTTGTTCCATGCCCAGTTCAAACTGTTGCTTCTTGACCAGCATACAGGTTTCTTGCGAGGCAGATGATCTGGTATTCCCATCTCTTTAAGAACTTTCCACAGTTTGTTGTGATCCACACATTCAAATGTTTTCACATAGTCAATGAAGCAGTAAATTTTTTTTAACTCCCTTGTTTTTTCTATGATCCAACAGATGTTTGCAATTTGATCTCTGTTCCTCTGCCTTTTCTAAATTCAGCTTGTACATCTGGAATTCCTCAGTTCACGAACTGTTCTAGCTTGAAAGATTTTGGTGCCCTGCAAATAAACCTTTACTTTATTGCAAAGACGGTTCTCTGATGGCTCAGCTGGTAAAGAATCCACCTGCAATGTGAGGGGTGCAAGAGATGCAGGTTTGATCCCTGGGTAGGAAAGAGTCCCTGGAGGAGGAAATGGCAACCCACTCCAGTATTCTTACCTGAAAATCCCATGGACAGAGGAGCCTGGTGGGCTACAGTCCAAAGAGTCACAAGGAGTCAGACATGACTGAGTGACAGAGCAAGCACATTGGTGCAAACACTCACTATCAGAGTTTGGCTTTCTGTGCCAAGTCATGGGCACAGGAGCCCTTGTTTAGTTACAAAGCTAGCAATGAGTACCTACGATTAAGCAATTTGTGAATGGTCACAAAGTAGCCTAATTCCAGAGTTTAGATTAGAATTTAAGACTCTTGATTTACATTTGTTTTTATACCACACCAGCTATTCAAGGATAGCTGAGATAAGAATGTTCTATCAGGATAGACTGGTTTCATTGTCCCGGTGTTCTTCTACCCACACTCCAATCACAGTCTGATTCCTGAGTACCTTTGACAGTTTTCTGTATAACCCTAACATTCTCAAGAAATTTAACTGCTAGTTCTCACTTCTAAGCCATTATCTACATATTTTCACAGAATATATATTTTAAACACTATTTTAAAATATGCAATTCTACACCTTGTAATGATTTTTTTAATTGTGAACATTTTTAATATTAAAGTTAAAGTGAATAATTCAACTAATATATCCAAACTTTGGGGCAATCAGTTTTACTTGAAATCTGCCAAATAAAAAGCTTAAATATTTATGAATATGTAAGGACAAAAACAGTATTCAAATTGGTTTTATGTATACATAGGTGGGAAATAGGGCTAGTTCTCTTCCCAAAAGAATAAATATACATAGTTTACAAATATTTGAGAAAAATACTTAGCTTCGTCTTGATCAGATAGAAAGATACCATTTTAACCAATCTCATTAGTTGGGATGTTTAAAAATGGAACTAATCAATACTAGAGAAACGATGGCAAGACAGCCACATTCATATAGTAAGGGTAAAAGTTTAAACTGATACAACCTTTATGAAAGCAATACAAAAAATTATTAACAGCATTTAAAATGCTTTGAAAACAATTCTATGGAAATAATCAAGCACGGGGAAAGTCTTACACACAAAGCTGTCTGTTCATCGCATTCTTAGAACAGTGAAAAGCTAGATAATCTATAAGTGAAATAACTGGGGAATAGTTATATAAAGTGTGATCTATCCATACAATAAAGTACTATGTTCCTATTTAAAATGTCTACAAAAATTTCAATAATATAGGAAAATGCTTATGATATAATCAGTAAAAAAAAAAAAAGTAAGGAACCAATTAGATATTCATCTACCCATTCATCCAACAAACATTTACAGAATGCTCCCTATGTGCTGACAGTGCTCAAGGCTCAGAAGATCTAGTAAATAAGATAGGCATATAAAGGAACAGAGCCTGCTTAAGGAATAGAAAGTTAAGTGAACCAGGCTAGAGAGTGCTCTAGATAAGCAGTGAGAGTGAAAGAGAAGGTGGAGGAGAGGGAGAGCAGAGTGTGGGGGAGAGAAAGAGCACACGCACATGAACGTATGAAAGCCCAAGACTCTGCAATCACCTCAGTCACACCATGCCACTGATCCTGTAGAAGATGTGGCACACTGTGTTAACTCTCTACTTAAGATTTGTCTAACTCACAAATGTGGCAGAAAAAGAAGACAGGAGGAAATAAAGATTCATGTTAACTTATTTATTTGCTCTTGATGACTGACAGTGAGAAAACACACCGATTATATGAGCTTTCTGGCTATGTGCTTTCAGAGTAAACTGGTATTTCTTGTGTTTCTGTAATCTAAATCTGAAAAGGGTGGAAGTCAAAAGTTAGCCTTAGAAATCCACTTGCCAAGAGGGTACAGTTATGAAAGCATTTATGTGAGCAACATTTTTTTAAAAATTTTCTTTTCTTGAGGGAACCCTGTTGGTGGGAATGTGAACTAGTACAGCCACTATCAGGAACAGTGTGGTTGCTGCTGCTGCTACTAAATAGCTTCAGTTGTGTCCGACTCTGTGCGACCCCATAGATGGCAGCCCACCAAGCTCCCCCATCCCTGGGATTCTCCAGGCAAGAACACTGGAGTGGGTTGCCATTTCCTTCTCCAATGCATGAAAGTGAAAAGTGAAAGTGAAGTCGCTCAGTCGTGTCCGACTCTTAGAGACCCCATGGACTGCAGCCCACCAGGCTCCTACGCCCATGGGATTTTCCAGGCAAGAGTACTGGAGTGGGGTGCCATTGCCTTCTCCGAACAGTGTGGAGATTCCTTTAAAAACTGGAAATAGAACTGCCATGCGACCCAGCAATCCCACTGCTGGGCATATACACTGAGAAAACCAAAATTGAAAGAGACACGTGTACCCCAGTGTTCACTGGAGCACTGTTTATAATAGCCAGGACATGGAAGCAACCTAGATGTCCACTGGCAGGTGAATGGATAAGAAAGTTGTGGTACATATACACAGTGGGATGTTACTCGGCTATTAAAAAGAATGCATTTGAATCAGTTCTAATGAGGTAGATGAAACTGGAGCCTATTGTACAGAGTAAAGTAAGTCAGAAAGACAAACACCAATACAATATATCAATGCATATATATGGAATTTAGAAAGATGGTAACAATGACCCTATGTGCAAGACAGCAAAAGAGACACAGATATAAAGAACAGACTTTTAGACTCTGTGGGAGAAGCCAAGGGTGGGATGACTTGAGAGAATAGCACTGAAACATGTATATTACCATATGTGAAATAGATGACCAGTTCAAGTTTGATGCCTGAAACTGGGCACTCAAAGCCAGTGCACTGGGACAACCCAGAGGAATGGGATCGGGAAGGAGGTGGGATGGGAGTCTGGGACAGGGGGACACATGTACACCCGTGGCTGATTCATGTCAATGTATGGCAAAAACCACCGCAATATTCTAACGTAATTAGCCTCCAACTAAAATAAATTAATTAAAAAATTTTTCCTTTCTTGGATAACTTCTGGCATTGAATTGAAAACCATACTTCTCCTCTCCCTAGAAAAAAATAAGCTCTCAAACATGAGCATGATATATTTATAAACTGTGGATAGGCACAGGAATGGCAATCTTGTCTAGGCAGCATATTGAAATAGTAACATCCTTCTTAAAATCTCTTATGAAGGAAAAAAAAAATTTTAACCTTGTTACTTCATTTTACTACCATCTTACTGGAAAAATTTCCTAACAAGATGTTGGTCAATCTTTTTATATAAAATTAATTAGCCTAGAATTCAGCTTCACAGGTATAGAGTCTGGTTGCTATTAAAAATAAACTATCCACACATGTATCAAATACTCCTCTAAGTATTGAAGATATAAAGAATTCACAGTGGGATATGAAGTGCTAATAAAGATAAGTACTAAGTGCTATGGAAATCCACAGAATTAAAAAACTACAGGGAATAACATCTTGAGATATTATCTGAACTCTTTCCTTCCTCCTGCTTCCTTGAACCCGTAACTCTTTCTATACCATTAAGACAACAAAGTACAAAAAAGTGACAATTCAGCTTTAGTCCAATTAGACTTCTAAAGGCCTTAGCATAAACAACATAAAAGAGCATGCTTTTCTATTGCTGGAGAATAGTTTTTGAGAAAGCAAAGATTTGTTGAGCTTCAAAGGGCAAAAAGCTTTAATGAACTCAACATACACTGAAAAATGCATATTTACGTAAGAGCAGTTTTTCCTTCCAAAAGTTATAAAATTATCAACCTAGAATTCTATCAAATGTAAAATATATTTCAAGAACAAAAGTAACATAAGGATATTTTCAGATGAAATAAGATGAAAGAAGTCATCACTATACTACAACACCCACACTATAAATGTCAAATGAAATCCTTTAGGCAGTAAGAAAATGACAGCAGCTGGAAACATGAATGTACACAAAGGATTAAAGTGGTAACCACAGTAGCCTTAAATAGATAAGGTTTTCTGTTTAATCTCTTTAGAAGATAATTAGTTATTTAAAAAAAAACAATAATTTCTTGTGAGGTTTATAACATGTGTGAAAGAAAAATCCACAGCTATAATATTATAAGGCCGAGGCAGGAGAAATAGAAGTATGCTGTTGTAATATTCTTTTACTATTAGCAAACTGGTATAATAACACTTGAAGACAAGCTATGATAATAAAGATAAAGTGGAAAAATAAAAAATAACTCAAGAGTGGGCTGAAAAAAACGACAAATGGGAATATAGTACAGCTGGGACAAAACACAAACAGCCATACTAATAACCACATCAAATGTAAATAATCTAAAGACCCCAATCAAAGGCAGAGACTGTCAGTATGGAGGAAAAGACAAGACCAATTGGGTCTTGCTGTCCATGTACTTTAATATAAAATCACAAATAATTAAAGCTCAGAAGAGAGAAAAAGATAAATCATGTTAGCACAAGTTAAAATTTGAAAGCTGGAGTGGCCATATTAAATCAACCAAAGTAGATTTCAGAGCAAAGAAGGCCATTTTGTGAAGATGAAGGAAAAAATGTAAAATTGTCTCAATTAACAGATGATATGATTGTCAGTACAGAAAACATGATGAAGTTTTTAAACACCTACTAGAGTTAATAACTGAGTTTTAGCATGGCTATAAGATGAATATACAACAATTGATTGTATTTCTACATACAAGCAATAAAAACTTGAAACTGAAAAAATACCATCCACAATAGCATCAAAAATATGACATACTTAGGGATAAATCTGACAAAAGATGGGCAGGACCTGTACAATGAAAACTAAGAAAGCTGAGTGCCAAAGAATTGATGCTTTTGAACTGTGGTGTTGGAGAAGACTCTTGAGAGTCCCTTGGACTGCAAGGAGATCCAACCAGTCCATCCTAAAGGAGATCAGTCCTGGGTGTTCATTGGAAGGACTGATGTTGAAGTTGACACTCCAATACTTTGGCCACCTGATGCGAAGAGCTGACTCATTGGAAAAGACTCTGATGCTGGGAAAGATTGTGGGCAGGAGAAGGGGATGACAGAGAATGAGATGGCTGGATGGCATCACCGACTCAATGGACATGAGTTTGAGTGAACTCCGGGAGTTGGTGATGGACAGGGAGGCCTGGCGTGCTGTGATTCATGGGGTCGCAAAGAGTCGGACACGACTGAGCGACTGAACTGAACTGATAAAAATGTTAACCACACTCTATCATTTTAATATCATTAACAGATAAAATTATTTAAATTAATAATGAAAAGTAAAGTAAAAAAGAAGTATTTTATTTTGGAAAGAAAAATTCTATCTCCTTTAAATAATCCTGCCTCTTTTTATAACTTTGAGGCCTTCTTTGAGGTCAAGGACTGTAAAAAACTGATAGTGAGTTTGGTTTAAAAGAAAGCGTTTGTTTTGTTTTCATTTCTTCCTTTTAGTTTCATTCCACATGAATGAAGAACCTAATGCTGTTCATTTTAATGTTGTCATGTTTCTCTTATACTTGAGTGATCCAAGGTAGTAGCTAATTGCACTTCCACAGAGGGGCCTATCCAGCAAGGCTTGTAGACTCTAGGGCTTCACTTTTTGCATAAAATAAATACTGGGTCTTTGAACTTGATCTCAAGATGATTCAGGCTTCAGATTTTTCAATACTTGAAATAACAGTAGTCTACTGAGAGTTGGACTGTGAAGAAAGCTGATCGCCGAAGAATTGATGCTTTTGAATTGTGGTGCTGGAGAAGACTCTTGAGGGTCCCTTGGACTGCAAGGAGATCCAACCAGTCCATTCTAAAGGAGATCAATCCTGGGTGTTCATTGGAAGGACTGATGCTAAAGCTGAAACTGCAATACTTTGGCCACCTCATGCAACGAGTTGACTCACTGGAAAAGACTCTGATGCTGGGAAAGGTTGGGGGCGGGAGGAGACGGGGACGACAGAGAATGAGATGGCTGGATGGCATCACCGACTCGATGGACATGAGTTTGAGTGAACTCCGGGAGTTGGTGATGGACAGGGAGACCTGGCATTTTGTGATTCATGGAGTCGCAGAGAGTCGGACACGACTGAGCGACTGAACTGAACTGAACTAATGTAATTACTAGTATTTCAGTATTTAGAAGTAGCTTTTTATACCAAAAACACCAGTATATCAAAAACTAGTACTAGACTCACTAATGCAAATGCTGGGATATTTGGATGCACCCGGAAAAATAAATCTTTCACTTCCATCTAAGTTATTGGGTTATTGCTATTGTTGTTCAGTTGCCAAGTCATGTCCAATTCTTTGCGACCCCATGGACTGCAGCACACCAGGCTTCCTTGTCTGTCACCATCCCCAGGAGTTTGCCCAAGTTCATGGACTTTGAACTGGTGATGCCATCCAACCTCATCCTCTGTCACCCTCTTCTCTTTCTGCCTTCAACCTTTCCCAGCATCAGGGTCTTTTCCAATGAGCCAGCTGTTCATATCAGGTGGTCAAAGTATTGGAGCTTCAGCTTCAGCATTAGTCCTTCCAAACAGTATTCAGGGTTGATTTCTTTTAAGGTTGACTGGTATGATCTCCTTGCTGTCCAAGGGACTCTCAAGAGTCTTTCTCTAGCACCACAGTTCGAAATCAGTTCTTTGGTGCTCTGCCTTCTTTACTGTCCTGCTCTCACATCCATACATGAATACTGAAAATACAATAGCCTTGACTTTACAGACCTTTGTCGGCAAAGTGACGTTTTTGCTTTTTAACTCAATGTCTACGTTTGTCATAGCTTTCTTGCCAAGAAGCAAACGTCTTCTAATTTCATGATTACTGTTACCACCGCAGTGATTTTAGAGCCCAAGAGGAAATCTGTCACTGCTTCCACCTTTTCCCCTTCTATTTGTCATGAAATGATGGAACCAGTTTTCAATATAATCCCAAAGAAAGGCAATGCTAAAGAATGCTCAAACTACCGCACAGTTGCACTCAACTCACACACTAGCAAAGTAATGCTCAAAATTCTCCAAGCTTGGCTTCAACAGTATGTGAATGGAGAACTTTCAGATGTTCAAGCTGGATTTAGAAAAGGTAGGAACCAGAGGTCAAATTGCTACATCCGTTAGATCATAGGAAAAGCAAGAGAGTTCCAGAAAAACATCTACTTCTGCTTTACTGACTACACCAAAGCCTTTGACTGTGTAGATCAAACTGTGGAAAATTCTTCAACAGGTCAGAGTACCAGACCATCTTACCTGCCTCCTGAGAAATTTGTATGCAAGTCAAGAAGCAACAGTTAGAACTGGACATGGAACAACAGACTGGTTCCAAATTGGGAAAGCAGCATGTCAAGGCTGTATAATGTCACTTTTGTTTATTTAACTTATATGCAGAGTATACCATGCAAAATGCTGGGTTGGTTGAAACACAAGCTGAAACCAAGTTCACTGGAAGAAATATCAATAATCTCAGATACGAAGATGATATCACTCTCAAGGCGGAAAGAGAAGAAGAACTAAAGAGCCTCTTGATGAAAGTGAAAGAGGAGAGTGAAAAAGTTGGCTTAAAACTCAGCATTCAAAAAACGAAGATCATGGCAACCAGTCCCATCACTTCATGGCAAATAGATGGGGAAACAGTGGAAACAGTAACAGACTTTATTTTCTTGGGCTTCAAAATCATTGCAGATGATGACTGCAGCCATGAAATTAAAAGATGGTTGCTCCTTGGAAGAAGAGCTATGACCAACCTAGACAGCATAGAAAACCAGAGACATTACTTTGCTGACAAAGGTCCATCTAGTCAAAGCTACGGTTTTCCCAGTAGTCATGTGTGGATGTGAGAGTTGGACTATAAAGAAAGCTGAGCACCAAAGAATTGAAGCTTTTGAACTGTGGTGTTGGAGAAGACTCTTGAGAGTCCCTTGGATAGCAAGGATATCCAACCAGTCCATCCTAAAGGAAACCAGTCCTGAATATTCATTGGAAGGACTGATGCTGAAGCTGAAACTCCAATACTTTGGCCACCTGATGAGAAGAACTGACTCACTGGAAAAGACCCTGATGCTGGGAAAGATTGAAGGCAGGAGGAGAAGGGGACGACAGAGGCTGAGATGGTTGGGTGTTATCACCGACTCGATGGACATGAGTTTGAGTAAACTCCGGGAGTTGGTGATGGACAGGCAGGCCTGGCGTGCTGTGGTCCATGGGGTCACAAAGTCGGACACGACTGAATGACTGAATGGAACTGATCCTGCCCTACTTTGGTTTCCAGATAATCATGGAGGAACCTGACAGAGAAGAACAGAAGCTTCTGAGATCTCTGTACCAGTGGCTACTGTAGAGGCCAGGCTGGAGTGGGATGACAAGGCCTTGATTATATCCTATAGACTGTATATGCTCAATGGTGGCACCATAAACTGGGGCTGACCTATTTAGCTCCTTACTCCCAGGTGAGTCAAAAATATTAATCTCCTGGTTAATAAATAATGAAAATCCTCCTGAACAGGAGGTTTGGGGACTTATAGGACCTGATATGAACCAACTACACACCAGAGTTCTTACTGCAAAGCATAGTCTTTGTTTTCTACTGAGTAGCTTCATTTCAGACTGCTGCATGAGGCTGTGAGCTCTCAGAGGCATGTACACTGTGCACAAATAGAGGCTGGCGTGAGGAAACCAAGGAGCCACCAAGGCCCACATATTTGCATGGCCCAACCCCAGAGTCCAGAGGCAGTGAAAGACTTGGATTCTAGACTCATCATGGGATGAACAAGTTGCGTGAGTCCTTACTGGCCTCTGGTCCCCTGCAAACTGATACTCTGTATGTTGTTTCAGAACATCCCAACCCGGGATCGGCTGGAAGGAATGGCTGCTTTCAGGGAGAAGCGCCTCCCCAGATTTGTTGGCGAGTGACCCCATTTAACCTGAAGCAAGGGAGATGCACACATTACAGGGCAGGATCCAGAAGGAAGATGTGCAGCACCTCTGCCCTCATCATTTCACCTCTCTGCGTTCCAGTTTCCTCACAAGGACAAGGATGGATAGGAAATGACTGGCATGTGCCTGGTAGTAGGGTGCTGACTATTGCCAGCTACTGCTCCCTTCATTACTCCTCACCCAGGCGAGCTCATCACTGGCATCAGATTTGCTTTGGAGCACACCTGTCTCTCCCTAATAGAGCAATAAACCAAGGATAAAAAAGACCCCTCTGGGCCTTTACAGTGCTGGCACTCAAGTCTGATTGTTGCATCTCGGTTATTAGGTGCTCATCAGAGATGGCAAGAGGCTGTAAGAACCACCCCACAACGGCCCTGTTTCTCCCTCAGTACAACAGAGATAATAAGGAAACCCTGGTTGTGGTTGAATGGACTCAGCTCTCTGCCAGTTACTCACTGTTTGCCTCAGCCTCCTCAACTACAATGAACCTGTTGTGAGGATTAAATGATAATAATAAAATACCTGATGTTCCATAAACATGAGTTATTATTCAAGTACAGTGTTAAGAATCAGGTGAAATCACTGCTGTGAAAAACCTTTTGTAAATTGTAGGTTGGCAGGCAAATCTTTGATGGTTCATTAAATAGCTTTCAGAAGCCCTGAGAAGGGAACGATAAACTCAGATGGATAACATGGAGGGTTAAGAAATGGACAGGTAACACTGGAGTTGAAGGCTGAAGGATCAATAGGCACTGGAGGCAAAGAAGAGGAAGCCTGAAATGAACAATATGAGCAAAAGTGAGCAAGATGACAACTCTTAGAAATAAAGTGGAGCTGATATGCACATGAGCAGCCCCCCTTCTGTACCAAGGCAGGGCAAGACACAGCCATGCTGTCACTCTTTTTTTTGGCTGCATCGGGTCTTGGTTGGGGCACGCAGGATCTTCACTGTGTCATGCAGGATCTTTCATTGCTGCACACAGACTGTCCTGTTGTGGCACACAGGTTCTGGAGTGGGCAGGCTTAAGTAGTTTCGGTGTGAGGGCTTAGATGCTCTGCAGCATGTGGGATCTTGGTTCCCTGACCAGAAATCAAATCCACATCCCCTGCATTGCAAGGCAGATTCTTAACCACAGGACCATCATGGAAGTCCCCATGTGGTCACTCTAACTGATCTGAGCTTCCGAAGTCTATGCCCAGCCAGGCTCAGGAGTCACTAAGCCATGGGCATGGACACAGACCAGTAACATCGTTGACCCGCTGCTAAATACAAATGTGTCCCATAGTTGTGCTCATTTCCTGGGAGAGTAACACAGAAGAGCCCTAATCTTAGGAATCAGCACCAACCGCATAAGCAGTTATCTACCTACTCAGGACAGTAACCACTTTGCTGAACTTGTTTCCCTCATCTGTTAAATGAGGAGAATTTAAAAACCCAAACAAACGTTTTAGCCAACCCAAGATCCCCTAGAGAAGGGAATGGCTACCCACTCCAGGATTCTGGCCTGGATTATTCAGGAGGATGCTATACAGTCCATGGGGTCACAAAGAGTCGGACAGGATGGAGTGACTCCAAAAAAAAAAGATAGCATTCCAGAGTCTGGAACACAAAAGCTAACACAGAGCTAACACAAAAATCTAGTCAACTCACCATAGTGTAGAATCTGTAAGACCCTTCAACTTGTTTTCCTGCAACTAGATGGTCCCATCTCAGGGTGATAGGAGACAGTAACACCCTAAATGTTTTGCTTACATCCAATCTACTCTGTGGCTTCCCTGGTGGCTCAGACAGTAAAGAATCTGCCTGCAATGTGGGAGACCTGGGTTCTATCCCTGGGTCAAGAAGATCCCGTGAAGGAGGGCATGAACCCACTCCAGTATTCTTGCCTGGAGAATCCCATGGACAGAAGAGCCTGGCGGGCTATAGTTCATAGGGTTGCAGAGTCGGACACTACTGAAGCGACTTACCACACACACAATCTACCCCATAATATCATTTTGACTGCTGTCACTACAGTAAACCCTGCTTCACAAAGACAAGATGGAAATCCAAGCAAGCTTTTCAGTGCTTTTGTGGCTATCTCAGGATATTGTGCCTTGACTTTAAACCAGAAAGTATAGAGATTTGAAGTTATCTCAGACATACTTTATGGCCACCATTATTTTCGATCTCAACCAGTTGATCCTCTTTTAGCACAGATAAAGTCAATTAACCTGGCTTATTCACAAATGGGCCACAGATCCATTCCTTCCCAGTTTGAGGGTGTTTTGTGGTTGTGAAGTCATGTTCAAACTCTCTTGAAAGCTGGGATAGGTGGGAGAAAGACGGCCCTAGCTCAGTCTCTTCCAAAATCTCTCCTAATGTTTTAAACGTGTCAAAAACCCCAATGTTCACTCACTGCCCCTATAGTTTGGTTTTGAATGCAGCCACTTTATTTGCTGACTTGAACACAACTGTTATCCCCTGAAGTGACAGATACAGTTTGATGAGCAGGTTGAATATGTCACACAAGTAAGCAAGTTTTGCAACCCATTCTGTGTCACCAAAATGTGCCGTCAGTGGTGACGATTTTTCTGAAAGAAATCTCTGGAGTGGCTCTTTTTTTTTTCTTTATTTAATTGGAGGCTAATTACTTTACAATATCTGGCCATAGGAAAATGGTACAGATGAAGCTATTTGCAGGGCAGGAATAGAGACACAGATGTAGAGAACAGATATGTGGACAGAGGGGCAAAGGCGAGGGTGGGACCAGCACATATACACTGCCATGTGTAAAACAGACAGCTATTGGGAAGACGCCGGGTAGCACAGGAGCTCAGCTTGATGTTCAGTGATGACCTAGAGTGGTGGGGGTGCAGTGGGAGGGAGGCTCACAAGGGAGGGGATACATATATACTCACAGTTGATTCATGCTGTGGTACAGCAGAAACTAACACAACATTGTAAGGCAATTATAATCCAATTTTTAAAAGTACTCTGGTCAGTGATCTTCCTTTAGAAAGCCATCTCACTTTCGTGTATAAGAAAAGACATGTGTGCTCTGCGTCAATCTCCTTCAATGTGGTTGATAATTTTAATCACATCCTGCAAAATGTTAAGTTCAGGTGACATTTTTCGCCTAGCCAGCATTTCTCTATGGATGACCCAGTGCATAGCCTCACACTCAGAATCAACCTCTTTGACCTGAGTAGCGAAATCAGAAAGCTGTCCGGTCTCGGCAGACACTCCATCCATGCATATACTGACATAAAATGACCAAGTCAGTTTTCCTGACATATAAAGTCTATATATATATAGACTTGAGTAGCTCTGTGGCTGCGGTGTTGGTTGGCAACAAGAATGCACATAACATATCCCCATGCATATCCTCCTGAAAAAATTTGGCACAAAAACAAGAATCGTTGCCTTGTCAGCATTGGTGGACTTGTCAACCTGGATTGCATACCATGGTGACTCATTAATCCTAACAATTGTGCCTCAATCTCTTCTGTTATTTCATTGAGAAAGAGGAACACATGCCACCTTCTGAACTGCAGTCTCTCGTAAAAGTTCATGACAAATGTCCATAGCAGCAGGCAAGATCAACTCTTCACCAATAGTAAAGAGCTTCTTAGTTTTAGCAATGCAATTAGCCACTAAAAGTGATGCTCTCAGGGCAGACACATTTGATGAAGTGGTGGCCTTCAATAATTGCTTCAGTTCTTCATGTTCACATTTTTTTTTCTTTTGAAAAACTCCAGAGTCTTGTGTTTTAATGCAGGGTGCTTGGTCTTTATGTGGTGAAACAGTTTTAATGTTTCATGGCTTCACTGGATAGCCGGTCACCACATATTAAACAAAGTGGGCTTCGAGAATGTGAATCACCTCTGCAATGAATCCATCATTTAAGTAGGACTCTTGGTATTTTCTTTTAAATGCAGCTTCCTTTTTGTTGGCAATCTTAAGAGTCTTCTGCTGTCTCATCACTGGGTTTTTCCCTGTTTACAAAGAAGCTCTCCAGCAAGGTTTGTTATTCATTTTGACTAGGGTTAAGCATGTGGACTTAAAACTGCGACTGAGACAAGCAGGGCAGAAAAGAGGCACTGATGGAAGTGGTAAATAAAATAATGGGCAGAGCTACAAGTGGACTAAAATACGCATTGGATTCTGACTTAAAGCCTGCCACGAGATGCAGCTTGTCACTTGCCATTCACTGATAGGATTTTGATATAAGTCTGCAAGCAATTGATTTTGGTCTCTGTGCAGTCAAACTAACAATAATCTGTATTTGCAGCCACTTATGAGGGCTAGCCTCATCGCCACAATACCACCTCAGATCATTAGGCATTAGAGTCTCCTAAAGAGCATGCAACCAAGGTCCCTCGCATGCACAGTTCACAATAGGGTTTGCGTTCCTATGAGAATCTAATGCTGCTGCTGATTTGACAGGAGGAGTAGCTCAGGCAGTAATGTGAGTGATGGGGAGCAGCTGTAAATAAAGATGATGCTTTGCTCACCGGCTGCTCACCCCCTGTTGTGTGGCTCAGTTCCTGACAGGCCACAGATAGAAACCAGTCCATGGCCTGGGGGTTGGTGAACCCGATCTTACCGTAATAAACAAATGCCAATATAACTTGCTCCTGTTTATCTATTCAACTTCATCCTGGGCCTTTAGTTCCAGGTCATTATATTCCATTCACATTGGCCCTCTTGCAATTTCTAGAACAAGCCAGGCATCTTTCCTTTCCTGAATGATTCTTTGCATGGTTCATTCCTCAAACTGTAGGTCTCAGCTTAAATATTACCTTCTCAGAGATGTCTCCCTCAACCACTATATCAAAAGAGGCCCCTCACTATGACTCTCCATCACAGCCCCCTGACTATCCCCTATATGGCACATCAGTCTGTAATAATGATTCTTTGACTGACTGTCTCTCCCACTAGGCTGTAAGCACTATTAGGGGAGAAGCTCACTGCTATCTCCAGTGCCTAGACAGTAGGCACTCAAGATATATATGTTCAGTGAATCAAAAAATGAGAAAAGACTCAAAAAATGGAACATTAAAAAAGAAACAAACCCTACAGACATCATATCACACATCACAGAGACAAAAGGCGGGGAGAATAAGGGAACTCACACTTCAGTATGGGAACTAAGAATGACTAGGATGTACAACTAACACTAATTTAGGTATTTTACATATGTTCTCCTTCTAGATTCTCAATAATAATAGGAGGTCAATATTAATATCTCCACTTTCTAGATCAGGTAACTGAAGCTCAATCCGCTCAAGTAGCAAAACACGTAACAGCATCAGTTTTACCCCAGATTTGTTAACCTCTTTCCTCCAAACCATGATGCTTCCCTAGAAATTAAACTGCTGCTGTATTTTTATCATGAAGTACTTCTCTATTATACATATAAATTGTGTTTACACATGAATCTATCCCTACCCCAAGAACCTGCTGTTGTTGTTGTTGTTTTCCAGGTTCCTCCTAAAGGCTATAACAAATATCTCCTGCTACCTGGAATTAGTGAAGGCAGAATGCAACAACAAATCCAAACTACAAATAAGTCACACATTTTGTTGGAACAATTTTCGTGAAGTCTTTATTTCTTTAGAGAGTAAAAAACCACCATGATTAGGAAGTAAGTCTGTGTTCTGAATTCATTTTGGGGGACCTGAGGTCAACTTATACTGGCTTAATTTACCACCTTTCCCTAGCCCCAAACACTGTTCTGCTGGTCTCAGGACATGCAAAGTTAAATGGTCTAGGGGGAGCCACAGTCCTGATTTCATTATGAGAGACTCCAAGCATTTAAACAAACAAATTAAACCACCTGGCTTTTTACCTCCAACCACCTCTGGGTGAAGTAACCATCTTAACAGAAGAAAAGTGGGGTTTGGACATCTCCCAAAAGTTCTACTAAGAGACTCAAGAGATTATCAGAGCAGAAGGAGCCTTCAGTTCAGTCACTCAGTCGTGTCCGACTCTTTGCGACCCCATGAATCACAGCACGCCAGGCCTCCCTGTCCATCACCAACTCCTGAAGTTCATTCAGGGAGCCTTAGAGACCATCTTAAATTTTAACAGGTTGGAAAATAGGCTCAGATAGAGTTACTTATTTGCCTAAGAGAAACAAGACTCCTAACTTCTAGTCAAGTGCTCTTTCCACCACAACACAGCACCTCCCTAATCAAGAACTAGTGACTGATTATGCCAAAGTACCAGTAGACAGTAGTCTAGGTAACACAGACTGTAAATATCAGATTTTTCTCTTACTCTCCGTGATCTGGAACACTTTGAACAAAAATAATATACACAGTAAAAACAAAGGCAATGAGGAAGAACTATTTTAATTTTGATATTAAACATTCTTCCAAAAACATTATTTTATCCCACATTTTACTGAGTTATTAGAAATAACATTAGCATTACAAAAACTAGGAAGATAAATGTGGTTAAACTAACATATGAAAAGGGAAAATTATAATTAAGAATGTTACAAATTTAAATCAATACAAGATTATAATTTGAAAACTGTGCATCTCAAAGCAAACTCCATTGAATTACTTTCAAAAGAGCATTTTGTGACTCTTATACACTGATTTTTTCAAGAACAAACCTCATTTAAAAATATTTTTATTTTAAAAAATAGGCCTGGGTTCAGTGATAGATTTTTACTCCCAAGCTTTGATCACATTTCTTTGATTTGGGAAGAAAATGCCACTTTGATGGCATGAAATTCAAAATTTTAAAGTTTATTTTTGTAAAAACAAAAATCCCAGTAAGAATTTTAAAAATTATTACTGGGAAATATATTAAGGTCATTAAATGCACAACATTAATTACTGGTCAGCTAATAATGATATTCTGTTTCTTCCCTCATTCTCCCAAGGAAAACTTGAAATTTCAGCAGAATAATCTTCAAATACACATTATTAGCAAAATGGGAGCTTCTGTTTACATACTTTTTGTATTTTGCTATTTCTAACTTTATTCTGAAACTCAATTTTACCCCAAACCATAATTACCATATTAACTTTGTAATGCACAGTTGTTTGCAACTCAGCAAAGCAGTAGTAAACCATCAGATTCTATTCACCCAGCACTTAGAAAAAACAGAATTGATCATACCCATTTAAAAACAAATCTCATGCTATTTCCCAATGTATAGTTTCAATCTAAGTTCTGACAATGAAATATATGGATATATATCTATATATCTCATCTTGATTTTCAAAGGAGGCAAAGGGAGTTCACAGCTTAGCTTTGCCAGGCTGAAGCTGGAGATTCTGTAACTTCATAGCCAGACCCATGTTGCCATTAATTTTCAATTTGCCTTGAAAGAAGGCCTGTGAGGAAAAAAAAAAGAACATTTATTATTTGCTTTTTTTGTTTTGAGATCGCTGATATTTCTAGATTATCCATAGGGTTGCAAAGAATTGGACATGACTGAAATGCCTTAGCACACATGCACTAAACTATCCAACCCCAAGATGATTTATTTATCCAGGTCCCAAAGTTTCTTCAAAATATGAAACTTGGCTTTCCATAATAGATTTAGCACCTGATTTGTCACAAGGATGAATTTGTAAAAGTCATGCTTTACAGAGCAGTCAAAAGGAACATTTTTCCAAAATCTGTTCTCTTAGAAATTGAGTCTGCCATTACCTGTCTTCCTCAAAGGAAGTACATTTTCCACATATTAGGCAGAGTGGGTTCATACCAGACTGACTTTATTTAAAAACATTACACATTCAGTGGCTCTGCCAGCAGGGAGGAAAAGCACATGTGTAACACACGTAGAAGCTTGGGATTCGATTACAGATGCATCTAGGCAATGAAACGTCACCATTTTTCTCCCTTTTTTGTATTCCCTACAGAGGGAGGCAGAGCAGCTTGCTGAGACTGAGGCGTCTGTGTGAATCTTTGCCTCAATAAGGAGACTCAAACCAGTCCCAAGTGCAGAGACACAACTTGTTCCATTTAACAACTGCCTGGGAGGATTTTCCTGGTAGTCCAGTGGTAAAAAATCTGCCTTCCAATGCAGAGGACATGAGTTTGAACCCTGGTCCAGGTAGATTCCACATGCTGCTGGGCAAATTTAAGTCTGTGCACCACAACGACTAAAGCCTTGTGTACTCAAGAGAAGACACGAGACATTAACACAATGGTCTCCCACATTTATCTTTAATTCCTCTAGGTGCTAACAGGTGTTCAGGAAAAGCGAGCTGACACTTCACTCTCCAAATGGGTGGTAAACAGATAAACTGAGAAAGCGAGGGCAGCTGAGTGTGAAGCCTGACCACGTTGCCAAGGAAGTGTGTGGAGTGCACAGTGGCATGAGTGGTGGTGGTGGGAAGGGGGACGTGCCAGCTCCGAGACTGGTGGCCTCTGTTCTGTCCAGAGTTTGGAGAAGGCGCAGTAGGTGGAAATGTCAGTGTCAATGTGTGTATTCAGTTGAAACGTCATAGATGTAAGTCTCTCACTTGTCAATGCATCAGTTGAAATGTGCTTAGTTGCTTAGAATAAGCATTTTTAAAAGGAATGGAGTCAGATTTAGTTGTTCTATCTAATCTTTCAAATTACGAGGGTACCACAGGCACAAGACCTGAAACAAATCAGGCGAGTCAACAACAAAATAAGGTTATAATGGGAGCAGCATCCTAGTTTCCTTTGTATTATCTATGGATAACATATATCAAGTTTACTCAACACTGTGCAGCTGAAGAGTATAAGAAGACCCCAGAAAATCTGGGAGCCTGAAAAATCTACACAAAGCATAAATACATTTTAGAGAAATACAAATGGTAGTTCTAGTGGTGAAGAACCTGCCTGCCAAAGCAGGAGACATAGACGCAGGTTCGATTCCTGGATCGGGAAGACCCTGGAGGAGGGCATGGCAACCTACTTCAGTATTCTTGCCTGGAGAATCTCATGGACAGAGGAGCCCAGTGGGCTACAGTCCACAGAGTCACAAAGGGTCGGACACGACTGATGCAACTTAGCATGCATGCACACCAGGCACCATGTTAAGTTCTAAAGACACAAGGATGAACAAGATGTGGTTTGTAGCCTTAAGACAAACACAATCTAAATCTAATGGGGAAGAGACAGGCACATTATGACTAGCATAATGAAACAAGTGCTAGGCTAGTAGTCCAGCAAGTGGCCCATAAGAGGGACTGACTATAGCTCCCCAACAATGTGGTAGGAGGTCTTTAAACATAATATCTAAATTCATTTTGTTTTGTTATATTAATATTTATTTATTTGGCTGTGTCGGGTTTCACTTGCAGCATAAGGGACCCTTAGTTGCAGAATGTGAACTCTTAGTTGTAGCATGTGGCATCTAGTTCCCCGACCAGGGATCGAACACAAGCCCTATGAATTGGGAGTGCAGAGTCTTAACCACTGGACCACTAGGGAAGTCCCTAAGTTCATTTTGAAAGACAAGGAGTTTGTCAAGGAAGTCACAGCTCAGGCAAAAAAAAAAAAAGAGTACATGCAAAGATACAAAAGTAGAAGGTCTTACCTCTGTGACCACTGGCCCCTCCTTCTATCTGAATGACTCCTATTCTCCACCTGCACACTGCTGACTCCTGATTACCCCCAGGACAAAGCCAAGTGTTGTTTCCTCTGTGAAGCCGTCTCTGACAGCCCAGGAAGATATGGCTTCTCTTCTTCCACCTTCCCCAACCACAAGCTAGACAGGGCACCATGGCACTTACTCTTCTGCAGACCTGTCTTGTACCAAATTGTGGATGCCCTGAACAAGTGAACTATTTTTTATTCATCTGGACATTTCCAGCATACAAGGCAGTGGCTGGCACATGGTTAGAACCACAACTGTTTGTCATTAATTAACTGGACATTTGGGGAACACTGAGTTTTGTGGGTTGGACCTCTTTAGATTTTATGGGATGAGGCTGAGACAGGTGATGAAATCAAATGGGATAAAACCCACCTGTGTGTGTGTCTGTGCTTAGTCACTTCAGTCATGTCCAACTCTTTGCAACCCCATGAACTGTGGCCAGCCAGACTCCTCTGTCCATGGGGATTCTCCAGGCAAGAATACTGGAGTGCCCTCCTCCAGGGCATCTTCCCAGCCCAGAATCCCCTGTGTTGCAGGCGGATTCTTTACCAACTGAGCCATTAGGGAAAAACCAAAACACACCTAATACAAGGATATAAGCACCATTATACGTACCGTCTGAGGATTCATTTTCCCAGTCATCAAAGCCAGTAAGTCCGAGTCAGCCATTGTAATTGTGCAGTCAGCCTTCTTATCTAAAACAGACATGCAGAAAGGAGGAAAGGGGAGTGTTCAGTTTCATGTGTACATTTTAGTCAAAAGTCACTGACTGCAGCAGAGCCACACCCAGGGTTAGTGCGGGCACATGGGCACTCCCCTACACTCTACAGCAGCCTGGTAAACTGTGGCATAAATCACAAACAATTTCGATATCTGGCAAGAGGAAATACATTAAATATCATGGTATATTCATATAGTGGGGTACAATGCAGCCATTAGATGATGAGGATCTACATTTCACTGACCTGAAAAGATATTCATATTATACTGTTCATGATACTGTTGCACAAGCCAGTTACAAAACGAACTGTAAGCATGAATCCATGTTTTGCTTAAAAACAGATACTCAATTATATATATATAGGAAAAACATCTGTAAACTTGGAGACCAATATAATAATAATAGCTACTGTGGTACACAGACCCTAAGGTGAACCCTGTGATCATTGCCTTCTGGTTTTCATTCATGCCTTTGTATAATCCCCTACCCTAGAGTATGGTCAGGACCTGTGACTTGTTTCTAGCCTGGAGAATATGAGAAAAGTGATGGTCTGTCATTCTTGTGTTGTATTACATGATATAAGACTCTCTCTTGCTGGCCAACTTTGTCTCACTCTCCTGCTGGCCTTGAATAAGCTAGCTGCTATACTGTGAACTACATACTGCAAAGGGAGAGAGCTACATGGCAGGGCACTGGCCTTTAGGAGCTGAGGGTAGACGCTGGTCTATAACCAGTAAAAACAAACAAACAAACAAACCCTAAAGCTATCATTCTTACAGTTGCAAGGAAGTTACTTCTGCAGCAACATGATTCAGCGTGGATATAAACCCCTTCTCCAGCCAAGTCTCCAGATGACAACCCAGCCCTGGACAACACCCTGACTGCAGCCTGCAAGACCTTATGCAGAAGACCCAGCTAAGCTGTCCTCAGCCAACTCACCCATGGAAGCTGTGAGGTAATAAATGTGTGTGCTGTTTTAAACCACTAAATTTGTGGTCATTTGTCATGCGGTAATAGAAGATGCATACCTAGTGCTATCCAGGCTTAACAAAATTTTTCTGCAAAGGATCAGACAAAACATATGTTAGGCTTTGTGAGCCATTAGGTCTCTATTGCAGTGACTCAACCCTCACCTACAACACAAGAGCAGCCACATAATGCAGCAGCCGTACTCCAACAAAACTGTTTTCAAAACAGAGCAGACCAAGAGGGAGAAGATACTTGCAACTCAAATATCTAACAGAGAACTTGTAGCCAGAAAATACAAAAAACTCCTATCACTCAAATAGAAAAGGGTGCATAGTCCAATACAAAAATGGGCAAACAGGCACATACAAAAGATCTCCAAACGGCCAAAGATAGCACATGAAACAGTGTTCAGTTCCACCAGTCATCAGGAAAATGCAAATTAAAAGTATAGATGAGATACTACAACATACCTACTACAATGATAGCTTCAAAAACACCCAGT
Organism: Moschus berezovskii; assembly: GCF_049115385.1. Taxonomy (NCBI): domain Eukaryota; kingdom Metazoa; phylum Chordata; class Mammalia; order Artiodactyla; family Moschidae; genus Moschus; species Moschus berezovskii. The sequence continues at coordinate 27,869,900 of NC_142463.1, read as the reverse complement.
GCTGGTAAGGATGAACAGCTAAAAGGTCAATATAATGCTAGAGGGACTGTAAAATGTTACAGTCACTTTAGAAAACAGCCTGGAAGTTTCTTAGAAAGCTAAAAACACATATGCCATATAACCCAGTAATCCCACTCTTAAGTGTTTACTCAAGAGAAATGAAAACATAAATCCACACAAAAACCTGTATGTGAATGTTCACAGTGGCTTTATTCAAATTGCCAAAACCTGCAAAAAAGACAAATATACATCAGCCAGTGACTGGATAAACTACTCAGCAACAAAAAGGAACAAACTACTGACAGTACATGAAAGAAATGGGCTCAAAAAGCTGCAGGCTATTATGATTCCACTTGCAGTTTATGACATTCTGGAAACAGTGAAACCACGGGGACAGAAATCAGATCGGTGGTTTCCAGGGCCTGAGCATGAGAGAAGGGGACTGACTACAAAAGGAGACAAGGACATTTTGTGAAAATATTCTGTACCTTGATTTTTGGTAGTGGCTACACAACTGTAGGCATTTGTCTAAATTCATAGAATTGTAATCTAAAAAAGGTAGATTTTATTGTACATAAATTATACCTTAAAGGACTTAAAAAAAAAAACTAAATTACCAAAGTACTGTCAAAAATGTGGAGCAAATAAAACTCTCATATAATATTGAAGAGTAATACAGAAGAGAATTAGAACAGTATGTCCACAAGGAAACTTAGCTATATGGTAGCTCATGAGTTAATATTACTATTCCTGGTTATATGCCAAATGGAGATAACTACATATGTCCACACACATGAGAATGTCTGTAATGGCTTTATTCATTAACACCCCAAAATGGAAACATGTAAAGATATATCAACCATGAACTGAATAAATAAATTCTGATGCATTCACATAGTAAAAATGAACTAAAGCTACATGCAATAATATAATGAATCTTACAGTGATGAAAGAAGCCACACCTCAAGTAGTAAATACTGTATGGCCCCATCTATATGAATTTCCAAAATAAATAAAATTCAACTTATGGTGATAGAACTTGGAATAGTGGTGCCTTTGGGGAATGATTAGAGATGGGAGGTGATATGTGCGGGAGGTTTCTAGAGTGCCGGCAACATTCTACATCTTGAGCTGGCAGATGTATTTATTTGTTAACATTTATTTGTTTGTACACTCAGATTTATGCCCTTCTTTATGGGCTAGACCTCAAAAAAATTTTACACAAAACAAAAAATGAGGTGGCGGGATGAATTTGCCCCACAGGCCATCATTTGTCAACTCTTGATACAGATGGTAAGATTATAGGAGAGTAATTTCTTCATTTTATTTCTCTATCTTTTCCAAATTTTTTACACTTGATTATGTATTACTTATGGAAAAACAAAGTTTTTAAAATAATAATTTTAATACTATAATCAAAGTATCATGGCAAAAATGCCATCTCACAAAGACTCTAAATTCTTCTTGCAAAATCAGTCATGTCTAATTTGGACAAATGAGAGGTTTCAAGTGCAAAAGGAAAAATTCACTAAGAAATTAAAATTTTCAGCAGTCAGTGTTTTCAGTTCAGTTCAGTTCAGTCGCTCAGTCATGTTTGACTCTTTATCAGTATAACAACAGTACTCTAATAGCACTACAACTGATAACAGTAATAATATCAAATTATGGCCCAACAGTTAGCTAATCTTTGCCTTAATTTTTAAAAGAAAATAGCAGTTGCTATGATCTGAATGTCTGTATCCCCCCAAAACTCATATGTTGAAATCCTAATGCTTGATGCTATAGTATTAGAATGGAGGGCCTCCAGGGGTCATGACGGTAGAGCCCTTATGAAAGGGATTTATGCCTTATCAAGAGGCTTCAGAGAGACCCCAAGCCCTTCCATGATGTGAGCCCACAGTAAGAAAGCACTGGCTATGAACCAGGAAGAGGGGCCTCACTAAATGTGACCATAGCAATGTCCTGATCTTGGACTTCCAGTCACCAGAACTATAAATAAATTCCTATTGTTTATAAGCCACTCAGGCTGTGGTATGTTCAACAGAGCAACTCAAATGGACTAGGATGGGGACAAACTATTAAAGCATATGATGGCTGTATTATTAACTTAAAAAAATTAGAAATTAAAAAATTTTGTGTCTTAGAATGCAGGGGTAACCCTTAAAAGGACTGTGATTTAATGGCCATTCCATCTTTTCCTGTAACAAAATTTTCTCATTACATGAAAAAAGGTCTAAAGTCTTAAAAATTAAGGTATTTATGGGGGGGAGGGGTGGGATGGATTGAGAGATTGGGATTAACATATACACATTACTATGTATAAAATAGATAACTAATGAGAATCTGCTGTAGCACAGAGACCTCTACTCTGTGCCCTGTGGTGACCTAAATGGATGGAAATCTAAAAAAGAAGAGATGTATGTATACGTATAGGGCTTCCCTGGTGGCTCAGATGGTAAAGAATCTGCCTGCAATGTAGGACACCCGAGTTCAATTCCTGGGTTGGGAAGATCCCCTGGAGAAGGGAATGGCAACCCACTCCAGTATTCTTGCCTGGAGAATTCCATGGACAGAGGAGTCTGGTAGGCTATATAGTCCATGGGGTCACAGAGTCGGATACAACTGAGCAACAAACATTAACATGTTTACATAAGGCTGATTCACTTTGCTACACAGCAGAAACTGATATGGTAGTGTAAAATAAGTACACTCCAATAATAAAAAATAATAACAATAATCCTTGATACCAGGTAGAGTAATTCTTCCCACTTCATTTTTTGTAATGATTTTTAAGCTATCCTAGGGCTTATGATTTTCCATATAAATTTTTAAATAAGCTTGTCTATGACTAAAAAAAGTCTTGCTGGAATTTTGGTATAAATTGTATTTAGCACATAGATGAATTTGAGAAGTGACACCTTTATTCAACTGAGTCTTCCAATCTAAGAATATATTATTTCCCTCCATTCAGTTAGGTTTTCTTTGATTTCCTTTGTTAATGTTTTATAATTTTCAGCACATAGATTCTATACATGTTTTTTAAATGTAAATCTAAGTATTTAATTTTTTGTAGAAAACTAATAATATTAATACTATTGTGTTTTAAAAAACATTAAGGTATTTACAATTTAGAAAATCCAATTCTCTTGTAGATAGATAACATCGAAGAGCAGGGACAAAAAAAATTAGCAAATTGAGATAGCTGGACTTGATTTATAGCTGGATTAGATCCTAATATTCCAAAAAAGGACTCCTAGTGACTTTAGGAAATAAAGTGCTTCTGCTGCTGTTACTATATCAGCACTTACTGAGCTCTCTCTGCGCTGAGAGCTTCACATACCTGGACTTTATTTGATCTTAATAACCCTACGAGTATTGACAGAACTCCTCCTCCTTTACAGTCCAGGTACCATCAATTTCACCCCAAACACTCCCGGTGACCTGGTGATTCCACCTAACAAACACATTTCTCACTCCCAACACTCAAGCTATCCTTTTGACTTACTTAGATAGTGGTATCATCCATTCTCCTAATTGCACTCTCTGCCTCTGATTTCTTCCTTTCTAATTCATCAGGTCTCATGCAGCAGCTTCATCCTCTAAAACACAGCTCTGACTTTCATTTTTTTCAAAAAGGCTAGTGTCCCTCGATCACTTCTCTCAATTGCACCAGGTTCTCTCCAAAGAGAGAAACATAGCATACAATATAGCTACCATTTACTGAATGCTTACTAAGCATCACTCATGCATTCTGCTGTTCATTTTCATTATCTATTTTATTGAAGGCCTACCAGGTATCAGATATTATTCTAGGCACTGTGAATGCATCAATGAACCTAAGAGGCAAAAGCTCTGCCTTCACTCAGCTTACAACTCAAGTGGGGGATGGACAATAAGCAAATAAATAAGATACAGTATATCAGACGGAGGTAAGTGCTATAAAGAAAAGTAAGGCAGAAAAGGACAATAGCGAATGGTAATGAGGTGTGACAGTAACCCACTCCAGTATTCTTGCCTGGAGAATCCCATGGACGGAGAAGCCTGGTAGGCTATAGTCCACGGGGTCGCAAAGAGTCGTACACGACTGAGCGACGGAATGGAATGAGGTGTGATTTAGAAGTGTGGCTGGGGAAACGCTCACTGAGAAGGTGACATTTGGGCAAAAATCCAAAGCAAATGCAAGGGCCAGCCATGAGGATATCTGAGGGATGATGATCCCAGGCAGTAGGAAGTTCCTGAACTGGGAACACCTTACATCAAGCCACAGCAAGGAAGCTGCTGTGACTGGAGCACAGTGAGGAAGATGTAGTAAGAAAGAGAAGTCTAGGGCCAATCACATGGTATGTGCAGCAGAGACTGGAACAACACTCTAAGTCAATGACACTTCAATTCAAAAAAGAAGTGCCAAGCGTGACTTCAAGGATTTTAGACAGGAGGAACTGATTAAACAAAGGGGCAATTTATCAAATGGAATATCGCGGATACTTAGTAAGTATCCAAGCAAATCTGTTAGTTAAGCAGCTGGATATACACCTTGGAGTTCAATGTCTAAGTTCACACTAAGACATATGGGAGTCATCAGTGTAGAGATGGTTTGAAAAGCATGAGATTAGATGAGAGCCCCAGGCAGTGAATGTAGACAGAACTGAGCCTTAGAGCACACCAACATTTATACACTTAGAGATAAGGAAAAAACAGGGAGAGGCCAAGAAGGAACACTCAATAGGTAGGAAGAAAGCCTAGAAGAGTAATATTATAAGAACTGGGAATTAACCACTGAAGTTAACAATATGGTGGTTACTTGTGACCTTGACAAGAACAGTTTTAGAATAATGATGAGCTGACAAAGGCTGACTGGAGTAGGCTCAAGAAACACTGAGATGACAGAAGTGGAGATAGTGCATATAGACAGGTCTTTTGAGGACATGTAGCCATACACTGTGGAGAAGGCAATGGCAAGCCACTCCAGTGCTCTTGCCTAGTAAATCCCATGGATGGAGGAGCCTGGTAGGCTGCAGTCCGTGGGGTCGCTATGGGTCGGACACGACTGAGCGACTTCACTTTCACTTTTCACTTTCACACATTGGAGAAGGAGATGGCAACCCACTCCAGTGTTCTTGCCTGGAGAATCCCAGGGACAAGGGAGCCTGGTGGGTTTCCGTCTCTGGGGTCACACAGAGTCAGACACGACTGAAGTGACTTAGCAGCAGCAGCAGCAGCCATACACTGACCCATGTGTTTCACAGGTTAATTAGTAGACAATTCTCTTAATCCCCACACGAATCCTATGCAATAGGAACCATTTATTATTCCCATTTACAAATGAAAAAAAAAACAAAAAACCAAAGCTCGGAGAAGTGAAATAATTTAAGGCCAGAATCTGTGAGTGGCAGGACCAGGACTCTAAATCCAAGCTTGTCTAATTCCAAAGCCTAATGCTAGCAACAGTGATGGAGCCTCTCAACCTTTGGGAGGAAACAGCTAGGACCTATTCCTAGTCCCAAAGATTCCCCAGTCCTTGAAAAGGTTCTATAACTCTAAAGCCAGCCCTTTTGGGGACACCAAAGTAGGCCCCCATTTTCCTTTATGAACTTGTCAGTGCTTTATCAATGAAGTCATCACTGCACTGACCTGAGTTAGGGAGCACTGATCCTTTGCCATTCTTTACGTCCACCACCCAGGTGGCTTCTTTACCCCCAGGGCCATCCTTCACCTTAAAGGCAAAAATACCACCAATTTTCTTCACAAACTGCTCTCCTTCCTGGAAAGAAAAATAACACAGTTATATTAAGTTCATTCCTCTGGCTTTGACCCCAAATAAAATGTTTAAGCAGATATATGACATGAGCTGCTGGGCAGTAGGCAGTCCCCAGGCTCCCTTAGGATCTTTCACCCAGAAAATCCAAAAGGTAACCAGGCAGCAACTCCCTCATCTGTCAAATCTTCTGATGAAAATGCCTTTCTGGATACAACCAGTGAAAGGACAGGAGGAATTGGGGAGTGGGTGGCACAGCAGCACTTTCTATTGAAATAGGCTTCATTTGTCTCAATAATTTCTGGAAGATTCACTCTGGCCTCTCAAAACATAGGAACCCTATCCCCTCTATTTTTCTAGCAGGCAAACACCTTCACATATATGTTTGGCGTTCCACAATCAGAATTTAAAGATAAGCAGTTCAACTCATTCTCTGGATTAGTATAAAGAATTAATCCAAGTAATATCTCATCCACCACCTACTTTTGGATCTTGGGGAATGAGGCTAAAAAAATAACCTCAGATCCATATCTCTGTAGTGTGGTTTCCTTTCTCCTTCCCTCTTCCCTTCTTTTCTTACTGAAATACTGATTGACTGAAACCGTGACTGTCACCAAACTTTATTTCAGGCTCTATAGAGTTAGAAGGGTAAATGATAACACACTGATCTCTACGATGAAGGGAAGCACAGAGGATACCCTAAGCCGGCTGGCAGGGTGAATAACTCACACACCTTCTCGTGAAAAAGCACACAGACACAATAACTTCATTACAATTAAATATATCATACTGCAGAAAAATAGAAAATATTGATAAAGAAAAAGAAAACAGAAATCATTTATAATTTCATCACCACTCAAGAAAATACCATTTTGATATAAATCCCCTCTATCTTTTTTTCTCTGCATATATACTTTCTAAATGGGATCACAGTGTATACTATACTGTTTTGTAATCCACCTTTCAGTTTAATATATCTATCCTTACTACTGTCATTAAGAATTCTTCTACATAATTTTAAATGACTATACATAGACTTTAATTGTAGAAGTTCACTATAGTTTATTCTCTGTTGCTTGATGGGCTTCCCTGGTGGCTAGCTGGTTAAGAATCCACCTGCAATGCAGGAAACCCTGGTTCGATCCCTGGGTTAGAAAGGTCCCTGGAGGAGGGCATGGCAACCCACTCTAGTATTCTCGCCTGGAGAATACCCAGGGACGGAGGAGCCTGGCGGGCTACAGTCCATGGGGTCACAAAGAATGGGACACAACTGAGCAACTCAGCACAGTACAGCTGTTGCTTGATGTTTAGGTTAGTCCTAACTTCTGGATCTTAAAACAACGTTGTAAATAACATTCTTATATCTAAGTATTTTTATATAAACTCATTCATATAAAGTTAAACTTCAAGAATTCAACTTTGCTAATTAATAACAATGAATTTGAAACAGCGTAAGTTTGAATTCTTGCTCTGCCATGTACTTATATAACCCTGAGCAAGTTAATAAACCTCTTTCAATCTGTTTTCTTTTCTGTGAAATGGAGTTAATAATAGTAGCTATCCTCATAAAGTTGTACAGTACTTAAATACCCACAAAACACAGAGTAACCGCTCAATAAATGTTAATATTTTTTCCCATTATTTCACTCTATGATCTGTCTGCTATTTCTGTGCCAGTATTATAGCTTTTTAAATCTATTTTACTCTTTAATATAGCAAATTTAAATGTATGTGTATGTTAGTCACTCAGTCATGTCTGATTCTTTGCAACCCATAGGACTGCAGCCCACCAGTCTCCTCTGTCCCTGGGATTCTCCAGGCAAGAATACTAGAGTGGGTTGCCATTTCCTTCTCCAAGGGATCTTCCTGACCCAAGGATCAAACCCAGGTCTCCTGCGTTGCAGGAGGATTCTTTATCATCTGAGCTACAGGGAATCCCAAAATTTCCATAATCTTCCAAATATTCTTCACTATTCTTGGATTTGTTTAAAACTTTTTTTCTTCTAGATGTACATTATAATCATTTAGCTAGCTTTTCGCCCCAAAATGCTATTGGGTTTAAACAGGGTTACATAAAATACATGGATCTGTTTGATGGAGAATAACTACCTTAAAATATTAAGTCCTCCCATTCATGAATATGTTATATCTTCAAGCTTTCTTTGATGTCCCCTGGCAATATTCTGTCATTTCCCCCCACATAAGCTTTTGTACATTTCTTGCTAAGTTTATTCTTAGTTATTTTACATTGCTCTTGTTAGTAATACATTTTTCATTGTATTTTTACTGAATTATTACAAATATAAAAGTTTTTACTTCCCCCTTTTTTTTTTAGCCTTACATCCCTGCAATAATTTATATCCAAGATTCTTTCTTTTGGTTAGAAGAACATAGTATTTGTTCTTCTAACAAAGATTTCAGTGTTTACTACGCTCAGGCACTGTGCTAACTACCTGAAATACTCAAATAATTATTACTAGATACTCACCTCTGTTTCTATGTAGGCAAAGATACTGACCTAAGTTCTTTCTTTTTGTTGTGCCTTGTTTTTTATAACAAATTCACTGAGATATAATTTATATACCATAAAATTTATCCTATTAAAGTATATAGTTTAGTGGTAGTTTAGTATATTCGAAGTGTGCAACCAACACCAGTATCTAACTGTAAAACATTCTCATTGCCCCCAGAAGAAGCCAACACCCATTAGCAGTCACCCTCTACCTCACCATTCTCTGTTTCCACCAACCCCTGCCAACGACTTATCTACCTTCTGTCTTGGTGAATTTGCTTATTCTGGATGTTTCATACAAACAGAATTATACAATATATGATCTTTTGTGACTGGCTTCTTTCATTTATCATAATGCTTTTAAGGTTCATCCATGCTGGAGCATGTAATAGAAATTAATTCTTTTTCATGACCAAGTAACATGCCATTGTATGCAGGCAGCACATTCTGTTTAGCCATTCACCAAATGACAGCTGTTTCCCCTTTTTGACTATTATCAGTAATACTGCTATGGACATTTGTGTCCAAGTTTTTACACAGACATAGATAGGCTCTAATTCCTCTTAGGTTTATATTTAGAAGTTAAAATTTGTGTTATAAGGTGATGTGTAACTTTTTGAGGAACTATCAAACTGTGGCTGTATCATGTTACATCCTACTAGCAACAAATGAAGGTTCCAATTTCTTCATATCCTTATCAGCACTTTTGTCTTTTTTATTTTAGTCATCCTTGTGGGTGTGTCAATCTTTTTCCTGTACACAGATAATAAACCTGAACCTATCTGGAATCAACCATGGGTCTTAGGATTCCAAAGAAGCTATTCTAAAATTATTGAGTCTAGGCCTACTTATTTCAACCTCCATGGAGGCAAATCTCATATGTGAGTGTCCTGAGACCAACTATCAACATTTTCTAGTTAAATCAAGAAATCAAAATGACTGTCAGATTTTTTTAAAGTGAAGGAGAGAAATTCTCTTATTTTGGTTCCCTTAAAAGATCTCAAATTATTTTAAGCTAACTCTAGGAAAAATTATTAACAACAATAACAATCTTTGGGCGGCTAGAAAGTTTTCAAGTGCTTTTTTTTTTTAGTGCTTTTTATATACATTATTTAATTTTCATAAAACCCTGTAAGTAACTGGACAGGTATTAATATTAGCTCATTAGGCAGAAATAACAACTAGGGTTCTAAAAGGTTAAGAACCCTTTAGACTATTCTCTATCCTGCTGCCAACTAATCCACCTAATACAAACCCACCTAACACTAACATAAATATCACTTTCAGATTTGAATTTAGATGGCTCCCACGGCCTACAGGATAAAGCCTGTCTTTATATATCATTCTAGAGTCTTCGTAACCAGAAGGTAATGCTCTTACCTTCAGCCCCTTTTCATCCTCCTCAGGGCTTTTTCTGACTATTTCGAATGCCATGAACATATGTGCTTCCGTGCGCTTACTTACCCCCTGTCCAAGTTCACTCACCTCTTCCTATTCTCCATTCCTACCCAATTTCACCAATTCAAGAATCAGTTCACATGCTAACTCCTCTGGAAAGGCTTTTCTGTCTCTACTGGACACTTTGATAGCCTTTTGCACTTAACCCACATGCATGTTTCTTGTCAAAGTCATTATTTTTTTTTTTCCTAGGAAATTTTTTCCATGTCTGTCTTGCCACTAAACTCTAATGTTCCCTGAGGGGAGGTGACATATGACAAGTAAGTAATACAACCAGAACTCAAATTCAGGTCGGTTTAACTTCAAATTCAATGCTCTTTCCATTTGCTCATACCATACGGCAAAGTTAGTTACATCAATACTTCCAAACTTTAGCCTATAAAAGTAGTTTCTGTCACCATGCATAAATTAAAAGAAAGCGCAGTCTTTTCCGCATTCCTTAAAATCTTTTATCCTTCAAGGTTCTGTGGAGGTAACCTAGAAAAGTAGGTTAGTAATGCTGCTGTCTGGGCCACCCAAAGAGCCAGGCCTCCTCTGCAGCCAACAGCCCACGAACAAACAGCTGCATCGACGACATCTGCTTGCACAATGCCTCAGGGATAGTTATGGCAGATGCCAAGTTAGAGCAGGAAAACACAGCAAACGTTTAAATGTTTAGAAATACTTAGAAACTCCTCCCACTTCCTTAAGACAGATGTAGATTAACTTTGCATCTGCTGTTACTTTTGAGAACCAACTGATCCTCTTATAAAATCAAATCCTTTAGCCAGTAAGACATTTTCAATTGAAGAGGGAGTGAGAGAGGGTAAGGAAATGGACAAGGAGAGAGTTAAAAGGGTAAAGAAACTACACATCTTTTGCGAAACTGGAGATCACAAATAGTTCTAAGTGTCTCCTTATTTGAAGAAAAGTAATTCCTTTTGAGTGGCAAAAGGTCAAGGAATAGGTCCTGTGGTAAACTGAATAGGAACAAAAAATTAAGACAGAATTCAAAGAAGGGCAATAGGGTACTGCTAACAAAGACAAAAGTGGAAATAAAATCTCTTGCCAGATTTCTTTTTTCCTAATGCAGGAAACGCATGAATTGAGAAAAGATTCTAATACTTTCATTTTCTGGCATGGCAAACATTTAGAAAACTGACAATCGTGAGAAGGAGAGAAAAAATAAGGGGACAAGGTCCACACAAGAGAGGTTACAAAGGAAGAATTAAAATGGGAGCAAGAGGAAAACATGTGCAAAGTTAAAAGAATACAGTGAAATAAAAACACCACTGTTTTGTTAATCCCAATAATGAAGTATTCAATGGCTGACATACAGCCATATCAGATACTCTCTAAACTTTTTTATTGACAGAATAATGTTAAAAAATGGGACAACCTGGCAGAAGTTAACTATCCTATGGGCTACTCTGCAGGCAAATATTGATGTCATTAAAAAATTTTTTTTCAGGCCTTAGCAAGTCCAACTTCATTTTAGTGGATACTTGTAATGAAAGTAATTTCAAAAACAATAAGCAGATATACTTTTCTACTCTTGGGAAAGGTTTTTTAAAAAACCAGTCGACAAAGCACTGGAGATAGGGTGAAGAAAAAACAGTAAATCTCATGAACTATCATTGAGTCTGTAAATTAGTACCCTCTTTTTGGTGGATAGTCTGGCAATATGTATCATGGCATTAAGTACCTAAATATGAATGCAAAAGGAAATTTACTATACCTTTATTTTTTGCAAGATTTAAATACAACCTGACGATCATCAATAAGAGGCTAGTTAAATAGATTATGATATTTATAATCAAACATATACTGTGGGGTCATTAAAACTGATGGTAAGGGTTTATATTTATGGGTAGGTAACATACTATCACGGAGAAGGCAATGGCAAGCCACTCCAGTACTATTGCCTAGAAAATCCCGGGGACAGGGGAGCCTGGTGGGCTTCCGTCTAGGGGGTCACACAGAGTCGGACACGACTGAAGTGACTTAGCAGCAGCAGTAGCAGCAACATACTATCAAGAAATAAGAAGCTGGTTATAAAACAACAGGTAACCAATGCAGGTGTATCCTTGCAAGATGGTGGCAGAATAGATCTGCAAGCTGCTGGACCAATGCCTTCCTGCTGGAAACGGTCAACCCTGGCCCTCTCTACCTCAGGAAGACTGATGATCATTATCAAAATTCTAGAAATGCAGGGTACTTTGTCAAGACATGTCAGTCACATTAGCTATTCAGTGCAATCACACCCACAGCACAATCACCTTAAGATGTTAAGAAATCCTATGTGTTACAATAAGGGAGTTTCAAGATATACACAATGTTTGTTTTCACACTGTGCCTCTAACATGAGTGAACTGCACACCTTAAATATTTTGAATCTTTTTATTTCAGCCCACTGGTCAGTTTCATAGATGTGTAAAATTAAAATCAATTATGAAATTTCAAGATGTCGTTAATGAAACAATGAAGTAAATGTCTATTTTACCCAAGGGAACAACTCTCTTTTTGGAGAGTTACTATTAGGTTGCTTTAGTATGATTATTATCTATCAAGAACTAATTACTGCACATAAACATAGGTCCACATATAATAAATTTAAAAATTCAACATGTCCTGTACGATTCCAGTTGTGTAAAACTGTATATTCATATACACAGAGAGATGTCTGAAAGAATAACAACTACTGTTAATACTTTAGGGAGCTCTCAGTAATGGCATTTCCAGAGATTTTAAATTTTTCTTATTTGTATGTTTCTGTATAATTCTCTTGATGAGCTCATTTTTACAACAAGAAAAACAGATTTGAAAACTCTGAAAAACTCAAACGCAAAAAAATTCTTTTTAAAAAGACTTTTAATATTAGATGCTTTTAAGGCTCCTTTAAATATTATTCTTTTGAATGATTCTAAGTAAGATCTTTTTAATCCAGAAGGAAATTAGATCAAAACAGATTTTAAACCCTTTATAAAACTCAAATCTGGAGATTTACATATCTCTGAATGCACTTTTACCAGAATTACAAGGAAGCCATAACGGACACTGAGAAATCTAAGATACACTCAATACTTGACAATATGATATAAATTTTCAACTTATACCACTTTATGGAAACACCCGAAATCTGTATCCGCTCCCACTAGCCCAGGGTCCTCCTGGTAGTATTTTACAAAAATTGTACTTACGTCTTCAAGCCTCTTCTCAATCTCCTTAAAGACAAGGTTTGCCTTAAATCCATCAACTTCAGAGCTGGTTGGAGCAGCCTCAATTTGATGAGTTCTAAAAGAATTGAGGAAAATAATCAATTTCAATCCATGGAGTCACATGGGTACTAGGTACTAGGTTTTTCAACATTTATATAGTAAATGCTATATAAATGTAGTAATTTTCAAAAACTCTAACAGAGATGTTGGGACTTTCACCCAAAGGAAATTGTTTTTAGGCCAATAAAACAATTAACCTTTTCTTCTCATTTTTCAACAAATACGATTGCTCGCCAGGTGGTAGGCACTGTCCTGAAAAAAATGGTAAACCAACGAACCTATCCTCATGAAGCTTTTATGCCAGTTGGGGGGACAATGAACACGCCAAAAAATAAAGAATATAGTTACTATGAAGAAAATGAGGCAAGTTAAGAGGATATAATGAAAGTATATTTATGTGTGTCAGGTGGCTTCTTTTAGAAAGCCTAGTCAGATAGTCCTCTCTGCTGCTAAGTCACTTCAGTCGTGTCCGACTCTGTGTGACCCCACAGACGGAAGCCCACCAGGCTCCCCCATCCCTGGGACTCTCCAGGCAAGAACACTGGAGTGGGTTGCCATTTCCTTCTCCAATGTGTGAAAGTGAAGTCGCTCAGTCATGTCCGACCCCTAGCGACCCTATGGACTGCAGCCCACCAGGCTCCTCCATCCATGGGATTTTCCAGGCAAGAGTACTAGAGTGGGGTGCCATTGCCTTCTCCGGGGAGGCGATATTTAAATTAGGTCTTAAATTTTGTAAATGAGCCCGCCACGTAAAGATTTAGGCAGGAAAGTCAGTTCTACATTTTCAGTGTAAAGAATGGAATACATAAACTAGCTTGGCAGTTAAAGGAAGTATAAGAAGGCCAGCATGGCTGGAGCAGGGCAGAGGAGAAGGATCTAAGGTCACAGGAACACACAGGGCAAGATAACAAGGGGCTTTACATGTCACAGTTCAGAGTGCGGGTTTTATTTTAAGCACCATGAGAACTGCAGGGTATGACCTGGAGAGTAGCCCAATCCAATTTACATGTCTAAAAAAATAAATCTGACTGCACCTGGAAAATGGACTATAAGAAGGCAAGTGGGGAGGCAGGGAGACCAATTTAGAGGCTACAGGCCCCAAGGCAAGAGACGATGGTGATTAAACAGGGTATAAGAGGAGTAAGCAGAGGCTGGACTCAAAATTTATTTATTAGCTATAAGACATGAATTTAACAACATCTGCCTATTGGCTGTTTGTTACTTAGGGAAAAACTACAGATAAATGACCTGATATGGCAGAAGGAACATGGTCCCTACAGGTACAAAGGGCTGGATTGGTATCCCAAGGCTCCTCCATTCAGTAGCCATATGATGCTGAGCAAGCTACTTCAGCTCTGTGCAACCTCTTGTGGGGAGGCAGGCAAGAAGGTGGTCAGTGCCAATGACTTTGCAGAATTAAATGGAATCCTGTGCAGAAGGTACCGAGCAGAGACCCTGGCCCATGGTAAAAAATGACAGCCACAACTATTACAGGCAGCAGAGGCCCAAGTGTTAGATGCCGAAGTAAACTCAAAGACCTGTGGAAGATGAGGGCGCCTTAGGATTTTAACTCCTCTGAAATAACACAAGCATACCGGTTGTGGTTGGGCTGGGACAGTAAACACAAGAAATATATACTTGAAGGAGTCAAGAGTGTAGCAGCGTCTCAGCAAGCAAAAGCCTTTCTCTCATTTCTCTATCCTCTCTCCTTCCCTATCTCTTTCTCTCTCCCCACTCATCCCATCCAATTCTCCCTTCTCTTCCCTTCTATCATTTCATACACGTTTAATGACTGCTTGCCACATGCCAAGCCTTGTTCAAGGCACTGGGAATATCAAGGCAAACAAGCCAGACCCAGTCCTCACTGAGTTTATATTTTTCCAGGATAAAAAGAAATAAACACACAAAAATAACTGAAAATATTAGAAAGCAAACAAAAAGAGAAACCTACTTTAGGTAAAGCAGTCAAGGAATGATGTCTCTGACCAAATGAATTTAAGCTAAGACCCAAAAAGATAAAGAAAAAGAGCTAGCCATTCAATGAGGAAACTGCAAAGATCCTGAAAGAGAAAAAGAGTTTGCTATGTTAAAAGAAAGTAAAACAGGACCAGTCACTAGAGTACAGTACAAGTGGGGGAGAAGTGGGCAGGGACCAGACCATTCAGGCCAAAGCAGGGAA
This sequence comes from Moschus berezovskii, assembly GCF_049115385.1. Taxonomy (NCBI): domain Eukaryota; kingdom Metazoa; phylum Chordata; class Mammalia; order Artiodactyla; family Moschidae; genus Moschus; species Moschus berezovskii. The sequence continues at coordinate 27,854,739 of NC_142463.1, read as the reverse complement.
TTTGGGAACTCACTGAAATGATTCAACAGGAAAGTGAAATAGTTCGATCTGTGATTATTCTTACAACAGTGTGCAGTGGCCAGGCTGGGATGCAAGAACTTAGGTGGGGAGAGAGTTAGGAGGCTGCTGAAGTGATCCAGATAGGAAGTGGCGGTGGTCTGGACTACAGTGAAAGCAGTCTGCCAGAGGAGATGAAGAGAAGGAAATGGATTCAAAATAGATTTTCAAAGGCCTTGCTGCTGGGAATGAGGGAGATCTAAGGGGGAGGGGAAAGACCAAGGATGATTTAAGGTTTGGCCTGAATAACTGAGGGGATGGTAGTGCCATTTATTGACAAAAGGAAGAATGTAGTGGGAATAAAGAGGATCAAAGTTCCATCTCAAGCACAGTCAGTATATGAGACAAGAAGGCAGTTGGGTATGAGAGTCTGGAGCCAGAAGAGATCTAGGCTGAGATAAAGTGGGTAATCATTAGCATAATGAAGGTATTTAAATCCATGTGAACAAACAAGCTCAGCTTAAGAGCACTACAGAGAAAGAAGAAAGAGTAGGACTTGATTATTTACAAGACTGGGAGCGAAGAGGAAGCAGCAGCCAGCGATGCAAGAGGAAAACCAGAAGAGCAGGGTATAACAGAGGTGAGAAAGAATTCCGGAGGGACGGAGGAGGGAAGCAGGAGGAAACTGTGTCAAAGGGCAAACTCCCACTGGATTGGCAACATGATTTTTCGGGTGACTTTGACAAAATCAATTTTAAGTGAGTGCTGGAAGGCAGAAGTCAGAAAATAGTATATTAAAGAGTGAATAGGAGAGGGAAATACAGACAGTGTGGCTATTTTGAGACATTACTTTTAGGGGAAGAGTGAAATGGAGTGGTCTCTGGAGGGGGAGGGTGGCATAAGAAAGATTTGCTTTTTAGATGAAAATATCACAGCATGTTTGCCTGATGATAGTGATGAACCAGCGGAAAAGAGGAGAGAAGTCTTGAGAAGGTGAAGAGGGTTGAGATCTGGTGGCCTGTGAAAAATGAGACTCACAGAAGAGATTAGATGGGTGTAATTCTAGATATGCAGGCCAAGAAGCAACAGTTAGACCAGACATGGAACACTAGACTGGTTGCAAATTAGGAAAGGAGTACATCAAGGCTGTATATTGTCACCCTGCTTATTTAACTTACATGCAAAGTACATCATGTGAAATGCCAGGCTGGATGAAGCACAAGCTGGAATCAAGATGTCAGAAAGTGGAGAAGAACTAAAGAGCCTCTTGATGAAAGTGAAAGAGGAGAGTGAAAAAGCTGGCTTAAAAGGCAACATTCAAAAAACAAAAACCATGGCATTCGGTCCCATCACTTCACGGCAAATAGATGGGGAAACAATGGAAACAGTGAGAGACTTTATTTTCTTGGGCTCCAAAATCACTGCAGATGGTGACTGTAGCCATGAAATTAAAAGACGCTTGCTCCTTGGGAGAAAAACTATGACCAATCTAGATAGCATATTGAAAAGCAGAGACATTACTTTGCTGACAAAGCTCCATCTAGTCAAAGCTATGGCTTTTCCAGTAGTCATGTATGGATGTGAGAGTTGGACTATAAAGAAAGCTGAGTGCTGAAGAATTGACACTTTTGAACTGTGGTGTTGGAGAAGACTCTTGAGAGTCTCTTGGACTGCAAAGAGATCCAACCAGTCAATTGCAAAGGAAATCAGTCCCGAATATTCATTGGAAGGACTGATGCTGAAGCTCCAATACTTTGACCACCTGACTCGAAGAACTGACTCATTTGAAGAGACCCTGATGCTGGGAAAGACTGAAGGCAGGAGGAGAAGGGGACAACAGAGGATACGATGGTTGAATGGCATCACCAACTCAATGGACAGGAGTCTGAGCAAGCTCCGGGAGTTGGTGATGGACAGGGAAGCCTGGCAAGCTACATCCAGTCCATGAGGTAGCAGAGAGTAGAACTCAACTGAGCAACTGAACTGAACTGAATTCTAGATAGGTCAGTAAGCCTTGGGATGGATGATGAGTTTGGTTCTAACAGCTTCTGTTTTTTCAACAAGGTACAAGGAAAAGTAACCAGCTAAGAAGGAAAGTCAAAGATGGTTTTGGAAAACCTGTGTGTGTGTGCTCAGTCATGTCCGACTCTTTGCAACCCCATGGACTGTAGCCCACCTAGCTCCTCTGTCCATCGGATTTTCCAGGCAAGAATACTGGAGTGGGTTGCCATTCCCTTCCTCAGGGGATCTTCCTGATCCAGTGATTGAACCCGAGACTCCTGTGTCTCCTGCATTGGTAGGTGGATTCTTTACCACTGCACCACCTGGGAAGCCCTTGGAAACTCTAAGAGGTTGAAAAGTGAACCTACCAGAGGAGTCATATTAACATCACAATGAGGAGTGGAGGTAGCTCTTGCCAAAGCTGAAATGCACACAGCTCTCAGACCCTGGCAGGCTACCTCATGCATGCCTGCATGCGTGAGAAGTCGCTTCCGTCATGTCCAACTTTGCGACCCTATGGACTGTAGCCTGCCAGTCTCCTCTGTCCATGGGATTCTCCAGGCATATATACTGGAGTGGGTTGCCGTGCCCTCCTCCAGGAGGACCTTCCAGACCCAGGGATAGAACCTTTGTCTCTTGTATCTCTTGCATTGGCAGGGGGGTTCTTTATCACTGGCACCACCTGGGAAGCCCTAGGCTACTTCATATTTCCATCCATTTGCCCTTGCCACTCCCTGTATCTGGAATACCCCTGTCTTAGCAAACTCCAATTTACCCTTCAAGATCCAGGCCAGGAAACTCTCTTTCTATGAAACCCTTCTAAAAGTCAGCTTCTCAAGAATCAGATACCACGGCTTTAAAAAAAAAATCTTATTTATATCTCCAATTCTTGGCACACAATAGGTATTCAGTAAATCATGACTGAATAGAACTGAATTACACTGAATTTTCCCTTAGCTAAATTCTAATTTTTTCCTGTTCCATTGAGAATAGAGTTATCTATGGTACACCATCTTCTCAGTCAAAAGTCTGAATGAGTGGTTTAAAATCCTCCACAAGCCAATTTCATTTCATTAACAGTCTAATTTTTCAGCCTTTATTCATAATCATCACTGTGCCCTTCTGCAAGCTTGCCAGTTCTTCCTAATTGTATGTGATAAAATAATAATGAACACTTTTCAGTGTATATACAAAGTATCTTGACACTTCATTGGGACAGAGTCCAGACTAGTTCCAACAAGTCACAGATAATTATCTTGTGTTGAAAGCTCATCAAGCTAATAATGATTAAGCAACTTTTCATCCAGATTAGGAAAAAAATTAATAATAAAGTTATAACAATGTTTTCTGAAAATTCTTCATATCTTACAATTTATTTGATATGTGCCCTGCTTTAGGGAAGCTGAACTTACACAAACTCAGAAAAGAGATTACTCATCTTACAAAAGCATGCTCCTCATGATGTCTTAATATTCAAAGTTTTTTTAGTAGAAACTGAAGTCTGACTATATTTTTTTACTCGGTTTATACATAAGTTTTCTGGAAGAAATCTAGTACATAAAATGTTAGAAGGGATTCTGAAGACTGTTTAGTATATGAATTCCTTCTATGCTTCCTGAAATTTTTATTCTAAGGCCTAGAACACAGGCATGTTTCAACAATGTCAAAGATCAGCACATAGTAGCCAACAAAACAGGAACTTTGAACCTAGATAGATAAGGATTAGAAAGTTGGAAGAGGATTTTGAGGGTTAACTATTTAGTGTATGGATTCCTTTTATGCTTCCTGAAATTTTCATTCTAAGGTCTGGAACACAGGCAGTGTTTCAACGTCAAAGATCAGTAGCTCAGAATAGCCAAAAACCAGGAACTCTGTACTCAGATAGATGAAGGTTAGAGTCTTGACTGCTACCACTAAAGACTCTTTAGATAAATTATTTTAACTCTGACCATCAATTTTTTCACCTATAAACAAGGTACAAAACTTACCATGTGCGCCTTTAATGAGGATTAAACAAAGACGTGCAGACAAAACACCTATTTTAGCCTCAGTGCTCCTATCAGGCCCTCAAAAGGTGGTTGTTAAAGAACTATTACAACTCAAACAAAAAGACAACCCAATTTTTAAACAGCCAAAAGATCTGAATAGGTATTTTCTCCTAAGATATACAAATGGCCAATGAGCACATGGCAAGATACTCAACAAAACAACGAGATATGACGTCATACCCACTAGGATAGCTAAAATAAAAAAACAAGCAATAACAAGTGTCAAAGAGAATGTGAAGAAAGCAGAACCCTTATAAAGGAATATTATTCAGCCATTAAAAGGAATGAAGTACTACCTTCCTTTTTATAACATGGATGAACCCTGAACCATTATGCTAAAGGAAAGCAGCAATCACAAAAGGCCACGTATTTTATGATTTCATTTCTATAAAATGTCCAGAATAGGCAAAACCTTAAGAGACAGAAACTAGACTAGTGGTTGCCAGAGCCTGCAAAAAGTGAGGATGGGGAATGACTACTGCTGGGTACGTGGTTCCCCTTCTCTGGGGTATTAAAAATGTCCTAAAGCTAATTGTGGAAAACCACTGAATGGACACCTAAGATGGTGAATTTGTGCCATGTGAACTACGTCCCAATAAAGCTGTTAAAAATGTTCCCAGCTAGCTCAGGCTTCTGGTTTAGCATTCACTCTCTTTTCACTATGCTGCCTCCTTTTTGAACAAAATTTTCCTAAGGCTGGTTAAGGTTGAAAGTTAATTACCAGCTTTGACATTTTAAAGCCAAGTTATTAAAGCAAGGTAATGAGATACTTGGTCTCTTTAAGTACTAACACAATACAATTGGGACTTTTTTTTACATGTACAATGTAACAGTTGCGAAAAGTCAGAAGGGTTCATTGTCAAACTAAATCCAGAATGCCACTTACCTGGCAGCTTCAGGAAAGCCCATCTTGTACACTGTAACAATGGCAGCTCCTCCGAGGCCTATATTATGCTGAAGAGCAACCTTTGCACCAGGAACTTGCCTTTTTCCGGCTTCCCCTCTCAGCTGCCAGCAGAGTTCAGCACACTGAGCCAGACCTAACAAATCGAACACAGAACAGTCAGATTCCCTTGGTTTAGAAAAGTGAAAGTGAAAGTCCCTTAGTCACTTCGGACTCTTTGTGATCTCATGGCTGTAGCCTGCCAAACTCCTCTGTCCATGGAATTCTCCAGGCCAGAATACTGGAGTGGGTAGCTGTTCCCTTCTCCAAGGGGATCTTCCCAACCCAGGGATCAAACCCAGGTCTCCCGCATTGCAGGCAGATTCTTTACCGTCTAAGCCACCAGGGAAGCCCCAAGCACCAATCAGCTTTCTCAAGCAAAGGAATGGCTAACATTTAAGTGCAACTTTTAACTAATCCAATTTATTCAGCCAAGACCATGATTACCTAAATAATAACTTCTCTTAAAAGCCTGGAGGGTTTTTGCAGCTAGTCATTTTTTCTCCCTGAATAATCTCTGTATTTAGAAGATATGCAAGCTTAAGACATTCGGAAAAAGCAGTGGCCACAGGACTGGAAAAGGTCAGTTTTCATTCCAATCCCAATGTAATGCAATGCCAAAGAATGTTCAAGCTACTACACAATTGCATTCATTTCACACGCTAGCAAAGTAATGCTCAAAATTCTCCAAGCTAGGCTTCAACAGTACGTGAACTGAGAACTTCCAGATGTTCAAGCTGGATTTAGAAAAAGCAGAGGAACGAACCAGAGATCAAATTGCCATCATCCACTGGATCACAGAAACAGCAAGAGAATTCCAGAAAAACATCAACTTCTATTTCATTGACTAGGCTAAAGCCTTTGACTGTGTACATCACAACAAACTGGAAAATTCTTTAAAAAGAGATGGGAATACCAGACTACCTTATCTGCCTCCTGAGAAACCCGTATGCAGGTCAGGAAGCAACAGTTAGAACCTGACATGGAACAACAGACTGGTTCCCAATTCAGAAAGGAGCAAGTCAAGGTTGTATACTGTCATCCTGCTTATTTAACTTCTATGCAGAGTACATCATGAGAAATGCCAGGCAGAAGGAAGCACAAGCTGGAATCAAGATTGCTGGGAGAAGTATCAATAACCTCAGATATGCAGATGACACCACCCTCATGGCAGAAAGCGAAGAGGAACTAAAGAGCCTCTTGATGAAGGTGAAAGAGGATAGCGAAAAAGCTGGCTTAAAACTCAGGGTTCAAAAAACTAAGATCATGGCATCCAGTCCCATCACTTCACAGCAAATGGACCGGGAAACAATAGAAACAGTGAGACTACTGGGCTCCAAACTCACTGCAGATGGTGACTGCAGCCACGAAACTGAAAGATGCTTGCTCCTTGGAAGGAAAGATATGACCAACTTAGACGGCATATTAAAAATCAGAGATATCACTTTGCCAACAAAGGTCCTATAGACATGAGTTTGAGCAGGGTCTAGGGGATAGAAAGACAGGGAAGCCTGGCGTGCCACAGTCCATGGGCTTGCAAAGACTTGGATATGACTGAGTGACTAAACAACAACAATAAAGAAATTCCCTGTGCTCTTTAAATTTACCCAACCTGTCATTTTTGGCAATGTTGAAAGAGAAAAAACTGAATATACAGTTCTCTGGCTGAGGCGAAAGAGCATAAAAATAATTTAATTTTATCATTCTTAATATATCAAAAGAATATAATCTAGGATTGGTAATTGGCTTCACCTAAAAAATTTAGCTAGTATAGGAAATTTTCCTATTACTCTTCTCAAAAAGTTCCTAGAAAGAACGAGTTGTTTTACAGACCTATTCACAAGAATAGCACTGGATTCATAAAAACTGCATTCTGTCCTCTGGATAATAAAATCAGATTTTTAGAGTTGGAAAAAACTTACGAGCCCCCCCTAAAACTTAGTTCCCTTTCTGAATTTATGATTAATCTGTTTATACAAAACTCGTCTCCTTTGCCCTCAATCCCTTTCTTGTCCCCTCAATCCTCTGCTAAAGGAACACTAATTAGAGTCAGATGACTAAGATGTTCATTGGAGGGACTGATGCTAAAGCTGAAGCTGCAATACTTTGGCCACCTCATGCGACGAGTTGACTCACTGGAAAAGACTCTGATGCTGGGAAAGGTTGGGGGCGGGAGGAGAAGGGGACGACGGAGAATGAGATGGCTGGATGGCATCACCGACTCTGTGGACATGAGTTTGAGTGTACTCCAGGAGTTGGTGATGGACAGGGAGGCCTGGCGTGCTGTGGTTCATGGGGTCGCGGAGAGTCGGACACGACTGAGCGACTGAACTGAACTGAACTGACTAAGATAACATAGTTACTTATTACATATCAACTTACATAGTTACATATCAATTTATTGTTGATAACATAGTTACTGTACTAAATTGCTGTTGTATATACCATTATTAACATACAAAATCAGGTTATTTTTCCTGGCCAGATGAACTCACAAACTCCCGAGCCATGGACCACCTGCCCTGAGAATCATAAACCAAACACATTCTGACTCCCAAAACCATGATTGAAAAATGTCACATAAATGTCACAAGATGATGACTGATTCCAGTCTTTATTCTTCTGCTTTAAAACATCCCTAATTCAAAGACTAAGATGGAGTGGATCTGAGATTTGTTTCTCACTCTCTTTCATGGCACCCTGTAAATAAACCCTTCAGTTCAGTTCAGTTCAGTCGCTCAGTCGTGTCCAACTCTCCACGACCCCATGAAATACCCACTGTTAGAGTTTGGCTTTATACACCAAGCCATGGGCATGTGGCCCTTGTTTAGTTAAAACATTAGCAATGAGAAACTGTAAGAAAACTGTAAGATTAAGTAATTTGTGAATGGAGACAAAGCAAGCTAATTCCAGAGTTGAGATTAGAATCCAGGTCTCCTGACTTACATTTGTTTTTCTCCCATACCATCTATTTAAGGATAGCTTAAGAATGTTCTATCAGGAAGGACTGGTTTCATGGTCCCGAAGGCACAGCAAACAGGTCTACCTGTAATATCTGCTCTTACACCCACCCCCAATCACAGCATCTGATTCCCAAGTACCTATGACAGTTTTCTTTTTTTTTAATTAAATTTATTTATTTTTAAATGAAAACAAAAATGAGCACTTTTAATGATAAAAGGTACAATTCACAAAGAAGATAAACATCATAAACCATTAGACACCTAACAACAAAAAAACAAAGATACATAAAGCAAAAGTCAGAAGAAATAGAAGGGAAAAGAAAAATATATATAATCATAGTGACACATATCAACATTTCTCTGAGAATATTTTATCAAGTGCAGAAAAAGTAATAAGAGCATCTTGAATGATGTCATTGATAGTTTAAATATAATAGATTTCTATTTATATTAATTTATATTAATCTTATATCCTACACAAATATATTTAAAATTTTGTGTCTAATATATTGTTAATAGATGTCCATAGTACATTTAGAAAAACTGGCAAAAAGATAAACATTACTAAATTTTAAAAAGTAGAATTCTTTTTTTGGGTGATTCAGTTATACACATACACATTAGTTTTATTTTCCATTATAGGTTATTACAAGATATTGACTATAGTTCCCTGTGCTATACAGTAAATCTTTGCTGCTTGTTGCATATCTATATTTTTTTAAATTAGAAATCTGGCATTCTATTCATACTAAGTCAAACAAGTGGAATCAAAATGTTAGGCAAAAATTCGTAAGTTTTCTAAAATATATATATTATACATATTATTTATATATATGTATACAAGAGTTTTTTTTTACTATGCTTGATAAAGTCTTGAGAAAGAACATCAAAAAAAGAAAAAAAGAAGAGATGGGGAAATTGGAAAACATAAGACAGTTTTCTATATAACTTCAACCTCCTCAGGAAATTTAACTGCCATTTCTCCTTTGTAGGCAATGTCTACATATTTTTACAGAATATATATTTTAAACATTGTTTTAAAATAGGTAATTCTATATCTTGGAATGATTTTTTTGCATTGTGAACATTTTTAATATTAAGGTCAAAGTGAATAATTCTAATATATCCAAACTTTGGAGCAATCAGTTTTACTTAAAATCTGCCAAATAAAAAGCTTAAACATTCATGAATACCTAAGATAAAAAACAGTATTCAAAGCAGTCTTATGAATACACGGGTGGGGAATAGGGCTAGTTCTTGTCCCAAAAGAATAAATATACATAGTTTACAAATATTTGAGAAAAATACTCAACTTCACCTTGATCAAATAGAAAGACAGCACTTTAACCAATCTCATTAGTCAGGATGTTTAAAAAGTGGAGCTTATCAATGCTGTGGAGACTACGGCAACACAGTCACCTTTATACACTATGGATAATAGTTCAAACTGGCACAATCTTTTTAGAAAGGAAAGTACAAAATTATTAAGAGCACTTTAAAGGCCTTGAAAACCATTCTATGAAAATAATCAGGCACAGGAAAAGTCTTACACAGAAAGCTATCTGTTCATCACATTCTTAGAACAGTGAAAAACTAGATATATACAAGTGAAATAACTGTGGCATAGTTATGTAAAGTATGATCTATTCATACGACAAAGTACTGTATTCCTATTTGAAATGAGTTTATAAAAATTTTAAAAATTTAGGAAAATGCTTATGATTTAATCTTAGTAAAAAAATGCAAGGAACCAATTAGATATTCATCTACCCATTCATCCAACAAATATTTACAGAATGCCTACTATTTGCTGATACTGCTCAAGGCTCAGAAGATCTAATAAATAAGATAGGCATATAAAGGAACACAGCCTACTTAAGAAATAGAAGGTTAAGTAATGAGGCTAGAGGGTATTCAAGATAGCCAATGAGAATGAAAGAGAAGAGGGTGGAGGGGGTGGGGAGGGACAGAGAGAAAGAGAACGTGAATGCACTGGAAGCACCAGATTTTGCAGTCATTTCAGTCACACCTACCACTGATATTTTAGAAGATGTGGTACACTGCATTAAATCTCTTCTCATGATTTTCTTAACTCATACGTGGCAAGAAAAGAAGGAGGGAAGGGAATAAAGACTGATGTTAACTTATTTATTTGCTTTTAACAAAAGATGACTGACACTGAGAAAACATACTAATTTTAAAACATACTAAGCTTTCTGGTTATCTGCTTCAGAGTAAGCTGGCACTTCTTATACTTCTAGAATCTATAATAGATCTGTAAAGGGTGGAAGTCAAAAGTTGGCCTCAGAAATCCATCTGCCAAGAAGGCGCAGCAGACAGTTACAAAAGCATTTACATAAGTAACATTTTTTTTTTAAATTTTCCTTCCTTGGATAATTTCTGGCACTGAATTGAAAACCATACTTTTCCTCTCCTTGGAAAAAAATAGACTATCAAATGTGAACATGATACATTTATAAACTGTGAATGGGCACAGGAACAGGCATCCTGTCAAAGACGTATATTCAAATGGTAACATGCTTCTTAAAATCTCTTGTGAAGGATAAAAAAACTTTTTAACCTTATTACCTCATTTTACTACCATCTTGCTTCAAAAATTTCCTTAGAAGATGTTGGACAATCTTTTTATATAAAAATAAATAGCTTAGGACTCAGCTACATAGGCATAAAGTCTGGTTGCTACTGAAAATAAACTATTCAAACATGTATCAACCACGCCACTAAGTACTGAAGATACAGAGGAGTCACAATATAATACGAAGTGCTATTAAGATGAGTACTAAATGCTATGGAAATCTACACAATGAAAAAAAAATACAGGAAATAATATCTTGAGATATTATCTGAACTCTTTTGTTCCTCCTGCCTCCTTGAACCCATAACTCTTCATATGCCATTAAGACAGCCAAGTACAAAAAAGTAATAATTTAGCTTTAGTTTCAAATTAGACATCTAAAAGTCTTGGCATAAATAACATAAAAAAGCATGTTTTTCTATCGTTGGAGCCTGGCTTTTTGAGAAAGCAAAGATTTGTTGAGCTTCAAAGGACAAAAAGCTTTAATGGACTCAGTATACACTGAAAAAGCACATTCTATGTGATGACAGCAGGTGGAAATATGAATTTACTCAAAGGAATAAAGTGGCAACTACATTAACCTTAAATAGATAAGGTTTTCTTATTCAACAAAAATAATAATTTCTTGTGGGCTTTATAAAATATGTAAAAGAAAAATTCACAACTACAGTATTGTAAAGCCTGGACAGGAGAAATGGAAATACACTGTTGTAATGTTCTTTCACTATTAGTGAAGTAATATAATAACACTTGAAGATAGGCTATAATAATAAAATGGAGAAACAAAAAGCAATCCAAAACTAGTCTGAAAAAAAGAGAGAAATAGGAATCAAGAACAGCTAGGGCAAAGAGAACATAAACAGCCACACTAATAATCATATCAAATGCAAAAGCCTAAATACCCCAATCAAAAGCAGACATTGCCAGTGCAGAGCAGAAAAACAAGAACCAACTAAATGCTGCCAATGCACTTTAAACATAAAATCACAAATAGGTTAAAGCTTAAAAGATAAAAAAAGGTATACCATGTTCAGTTCAGTTCAGTCGCTCAGTCGTGTCCGACTCTCCGCGACCCCATGAATCACAGCACGCCAGGCCTCCCTGTCCATCACCAACTCCCGGAGTTCACTCAAACTCATGTCCACAGAGTCGGTGATGCCATCCAGCCATCTCATTCTCCGTCATCCCCTTCTCCTCCAGCCCCCAACCTTTCATGTTAGCACTGGTTAAAAATTGAAAGCTAGAGTGCCCATATTAAATCAGCCAAAGTAGATCTCACTGCAAAGACTTGCCAGAGCAAAGAAGGCCATTTCATGAAGATACAGGGGAAAATGTAAAACTGTCTTTATCCAAATGGTATGATTATCTATGCAGAAAACCTGATGGCGTTTTCAAACAACTACTAAAATTAATAAGTGAGTTTTAAGCAAGGCTACAAGACGAATACACAGAAATTTGATTATATTTCTATATACTAGTAACAAAAATTTGAAACTGAAAAAATACCATTCACAACAGCACCAAAAATATGAAATACTTAGGGATAAATCTGACAAAGATGTGCAAGACCTATATGGTGAAAACTCTATTTCTGAAAAAAGTTAAAGGCCTAAATAAATGGGGATATATATTTTGTTTATGGGTCAGAAAATTTACTACTGTTTGATTCTCAATTAGCTCCCAAATAAATCTATACATTCAACTTAACCCTAATAAAAATTACAGGAAGGTTTTCTGTAGAAATCAACAAGCTGATTCTAAATTTCTATAGTAATGCAAAGAAGCTAGAACAGCCAAACAACTCTGAAAAAGAATAAAGTTGAGGGCTCAGTTCAGTTCAGTTCAGTCGCTCAGTCATGTCCAACTCTTTGCGACCCCATGAATCACAGCACGCCAGGCCTCCCTGTCCATCACCAACTCCCGGAGTTCACTCAAACTCATGTCCATTAAATCGGTGATGCCATCCAGCCATCTCATTCCCTGTTGTCCCCTTCTCCTCCCGCCCCCCAATCCTTCCCAGCATCAGAGTCTTTTCCAATGAGTCAACTTGTCGCATGAGGTAGCCAAAGTATTGGAGTTTCAGCTTTAGCATCAGTCCTTCCAATGAAATTGGAGTTTCAGCTTTAGCATCAGTCCTTCCAATGAACACCCAGGATTGATCTCCTTTAGGATGGACTGGTTGGATCTCCTTGCAGTCCAAGGGACTCTCAAGAGTCTTCTCCAGCACCACAGTTCAAAAGCATCAAGTCTTCGGCGATCAGCTTTCTTCACAGTCCAACTCTCACATCCATACATGACCACGGGAAAAACCATAGCCTTGACTAGACGGACCTTTCTTGGCAAAGTAATGTCTCTGCTTTTTAATATGCTATCTAGGTTGGTCATAACTTTCCTTCCAAGGAGTAAGCGTCTTTTAATTTCCTGAATGCAATCAGCATCTGCAGTGATTGCTAAAGCTACCTAATTTCAAGAACTGTTATAAAGGTACAGTAATCAAAACAGTACGGTACTCATGTAAAGACAGACAAATTGGCTAACTGGACAGAAAAGAGAAACCAGAAATAATGCCCACATATTTAGGAACTAATCAGTAGATCTTTGACAAAGGCAATATAATGGATAAAGTAGAGTTTCCAATAAATGGCACTCCAACAACTGGAAATCACTATGTAAAAAGTGGACTTGAATTAATACTTTGTATCATACATAAAAATTAACTCAAAATGGGTTACAAATCTAAATGTAAGGCTGAAAGCATAAAACATTTAGGGAAAAAAAAAATAGGAAAAGATCTTTTTGACCCAGGTTTAGAAAAAGATTTCTTAGACAGGACTTAGCCAAAAGTAAAACCTTTTGCTCTTTAAAGACACTAGTAAGAGAAGAAAAGGAAAGTCACAGACTGGGAGAAAAATCTTTGCAAAGCATATATTCTATAAAGAACTTTTACACAGGAATACGAAGAATTCTTAAGACTCAACAAAAAGAAAAACAATGGGCAAAATGGGCAAAAAGTTTGAATAGATACGCCATAGAAGAAGATACACAGATGGCAAATAAGCACATAAGAAGTTGTTTAACATCACTAGCCAGCGGGAAAATGCAAATTAAAGCCACAAAAAGATGCCACTACATACTGACTGTTGTTGTTCAGTCGCTCCATTGTGTCCAACTCTTTGCAACCCCGTGGACTGCAGCACGCCAGGATTCCCTGTCTTTCACTATTTCCCAGAGTTTGCTCAAACTCATGTCCATTGAGTCAGTGATGCCATCTAACCAACTTCTCTGCCGTCCCCTTCTCTCCTGCCTTCAATCATACCCAGCATCAGGGTCTCTTCCAATAAGTCATACTGATTAGAATGGCTAAAATGTTTAAGGCTGACCATTCCAAGTGTTGACAAGGCTATGGTGGAACTAGAATTCTCATACATTGCTGGTGGGAAGGTAAAATTGCATGACCACTTTTGAAATCAGTTTGAAAGTTTCTTAAATGTTAAACCCACAACTGGCATATAATCTGACTTTGGCTCAGATCATGAGCTCCTTATTGCAAAATTCAGACTTGAAGAAAGTAGGGAAAACCACTAGGTCATTAAGGTATGACCTAAATCAAATACTTTATGACTATACAGTAGAAGTGACAAATAGATTCAAGGGATTAGATCTCTTAGACAGAGTGTCTGAAGACTTTGGACAGAAGTTTGCAACATTGTACAGGAGACAGTGAACAAAACCATCCCCAAGAAAAAGAAATGCAGCAAGCAAAACGGTTGTCTGACAAGGCCTTACAAATAGCTGAGAAAGGAAGAGAAGTGAAAGGCAAAGGGGAAAAGGAAAGATACACCCATCTGAATGCAGTGTTCCAAAGAATAGCAAAGAGATAAAAGCCTTCTTAAGTGAACAAGGCAAATGGGAAAGACTAGAGATCTCTTCAAGAAAATCAGAAATACCAAGGGAACATTTCATGCAAAGATGGGCAAAATAAAGGACAGAAATGGAATGGACCTAACAGAAGCAGAAAGTATTAAAAAGAAGTGAAAAGAATACACAGAAGTGTGTCTTAATGACCCAGATAACCACAACGGGGTGATCACTCACCTATACCAGACATCCTGGAGTGTGAAGTCAAGTGGGCCTTAGGAAGCAATACTATGAACAAAGCTAGTGGAGATGACAGAATTACAGCTGAGCTATTTCAAATAGTAAAAGACGATGCTGTTAAAGTGCTGTACTCAAGATGCCAGCAAATTTGGAAAACTCAGCAGTGGTCATAGGACTGGAGAAGGCCAGTTTTCATTTCAATCCCAAACAGGGGCGATGCTAAAGAACGCTCAAACTATGCACAATTGCGCTCATTTCCCATGTTGTTGTCCAGCTGCTCAGTTGTGTTCACCTCTTTGAAACCCCGTAGACTGCAGCACGCCAGGCTACCCTGTCCTTCACTATCTCCCGGAGTTTGCTCAAACTTATGTCCATTGAATCAGTGATGTCATCCCACCATTTCATCTTCTGTCATCCCCTTCTCTCGCCTTCAATCTTTCCCATGCTAGCAAGGTAATGTTCAAAATCCTTCAAGCTAGGCTTCAACAGTAAGTGAACTGAGAAATTCCAGATGAACAAGCTGGATTTAGAAAAGGCAGAGGAACCAGAGATCAAATTGTCAATATCCATTAATTACAGGAAAAGTAAAGGAATTTCAGAAAAATATCTACTTCTGCTTCATTGACTATGCTAAAGCCTTTGACTGTGTGGATCACAACAAACTGCGGAAAATTCTGAAAACGATGGGAATACCAGATCACCTTACCTACCTCCTGAGAAACCTGTATGCAGGTCAAGAAGCAACAGTGAGAACTAGGCAGGGAGCAATGGACTGGTTCAAAATTGAGAAAGGAGTACATCAAGACTGTATACTGTCACTCTGCTTATTTAATTTATATGCAGACTACATCATGCAAAATGCCAGGCTGGATGAATCACAAGCTGGAATCAAGACTGCTCGGTGAAATATCAATGATCTCAGATACGCAGATCACACCACCCTAATGGCAGAAAGCAAAGAAGAACTAAGGAGCCTCTTGATGAAGATCAAAGAGGAGAGTGAAAAAACTGGCTTAAAACACAACATTCAAAAAACTAAGATACATCCGGTTCCATCACTTCATGGCAAATAGATGGGGAAACAATGGAAAGAGTGACAGACTTTATTTTCTTGGACTCCAAAATCACTGCAGTCAGTGACTGCAGCCATGAAATTAAAAGATGCTTGTTCCTTGGAAGAAAAGCTATGATGAATCTAGGCAGTGAATTAAAAAGAAGAGGCTGGTTGTGTGAATGCAGAGGGGGCTTGTGGAGAGACTGAGAAGAGAGATCAAGTCCCGAGACTTTGGAGTGGGAGCACTGACTCCAAGACCCTAGACTTCCAGGGGATCTTCCTGACCCAGAGATCGAACCAAGGTCTCCCGCATTGCAGGCAGACGCTTTAACCTCTGAGCCACCAGAGAAGCCCTGAACTAACCTTCAGTTCAGTTCAGTTCAGTCGCTCAGTCATATCCGACTCTCTGCGACCCCATGAATCACAGCACGCCAGGCCTCCCTGTCCATCACCAACTCCTGGAGTTCACTCAAATTCATGCCCACAGAGTCGGTGATGCCATCCAGCCATCTCATTCTCTGTCGTCCCGTCTCCTCCCGCCCCCAACCTTTCCCAGCATCAGAGGCTTTTTCCAGTGAATCAACTCGTTGCATGAGGTGGCCAAAGTATTGCAGTTTCAGCCTTAGCATCAGTCCTTCCAATGAACACCCAGGACTGATCTCCTTTAGAATGGACTGGTTGTATCTCCTTGCAGTCCAAGGGACACTCAAGAGTCTTCTCCAGCACCACAGTTCAAAAGCATCAATTCTTCAGCAAACTAACCTTACAAGGTATTAAACAGTGAGAACTCACACACAAAAAAAACACTATAATACAAGACCTGGAATCACCCAACCACCAATAGCACCCTGTGCTAGACACCTCATTTAAACTACAAACAAAACAATAATATGAACCCAATCATCAGCAGACAGGATTACTACCTCACTCAGTCTTGCCCATAAGAGGAAAAATAAACAAAACTCAGCACAAATCTCACCTTATAAGAAGCTTATGCAAACCACTAGACCAAACTTAGCAGAAGCCAAAAGGAAGAAAGAATTCAACCTTGAAGCCTGGGAAAAAGAGATCATCTCAAACACAGTTAGTTAAATAATAATAATAATGAAAAGGCAGAGAAATACTACACAAAAAAAGGAACAAACTAGAAACACAGTAGTCCAAATGAATAAAGATGAAATAGGCAAACTACCTGAAAAAGAATTCAGAATGATAATAAAAGTGATTAAAAACCTTGAAAGCAAAATTGAGAAAATGCAAGAATTAGTTAACAAAGACCTAGAACAATTAAAGAATAAACATGCAGAGACAAACAACACAATTACTGAAATTAAAAATACTCTAGAAGGAATTAATAGCAGAATATCCAAAGCAGAAGAACAAATCAGTGAACTGGAAGATAAAATGGTGGAAATAACTTCTGAAGAGCAGAATAAAGTAAAAAGAATGAAAAGAACTGAGGACAGTCTCAGAGACCTCTGGGACAATATCAACCACACCAACATTCGAATAATAGGGGTCCCAGAAGAAGAAAAGAAAAAGAAGGGCATGAGAAAATTTTTGAAGAGATTATAGTTGAAAATTTCCCCAACATGGAAAAGGAAACAGTCACTCAAGCCCAAGAGGCACAGAGAGTCCCATACAGGATAAACCCAAGGAGAAACATGCCAAGACACATACTAATCAAACTAACAAAGACTAAACAAAAGGAAAGAATACTAAAAGCAGCAAGGGAGAAGCAACAAGTAACATACAAGGGAAACCTCATATGCTTAACAGCTGATCTTTTAGCAGAAACTCTGCAAGTTCTGGCAGGAATGGCAGGATATATTTAAAGTACTGAAAGGGAAAAATCTACAGCCAAGATTCCTGTACCCAGCAAGGATCTCATTCAAAATTGATGGAGAAATCAAAAGCTTTTCAGACAAGCAAAGGTTAAGAGAATTCAGTACCACCAAACCAGCTTTACACCAAATGTTAAATGGACTTATATAGTCAAGAAATACAAGAGAAGAAAAAAGAATAAACCCCAAACAATTAAGAAAATGGCAACAGGAACATATATATCAATAATTACTTTAAACCCTTAAATGTAAATGGATTAAATACTCCAACCAAAAGACACAGACTGGCTGAATGGATACAAAAACAAGACCCATATATATGCTGTCTACAAGAAACCCACTTTAGACCTCAAGACATGTACAGACTGAAAGTGAGAGGATGGAAAAATGTATTTCATGCAAATGGGAAGCAAAAGAAAGCTGAAGTAGCAATCCTCATATCAGACAAAATAGACCTTAAAATAAAGAAGATCACAAGAGATAAGGGAGGAAACTACATAATGATCAAGGGATCAATCCAAGAGGAAGACATCACAATTGTAAATATCTATGCACCCAAAATAGAAGCACCTCAATACATAAGACAAACACTAACAGACAGAAAAGGAGAAATTGACAGTAACACAATAATATTAGGAGACTTTAACACTCCACTCACACCAATGGACAGATCATCAAAACAGAAAATTAATAAGGAAACACAAGTCTTAAATGATACATTAGATGAGATGGATCTCACTGATTTCTTCAGGACATTCCATCCAAATGCAGAAGAATACACCTTCTTCTCAAGTGTACGTGGAACACTGTCCAGGATAGACCACATTCTGGGTCACATATCAAACCTCAGTAAAGTTAACAAAATTGAAACCATATCAAGCATCTTCTCTGACCACAATGCTATGAGACTAGATATCAATTACAAGAAAAAAACTGTAAGAAACACAAACACGTGGAGATTAAACAACACGTTTCTAAACAATCAACAGCTTACTGAAGAAATTAAAAGGGAAATCAAAAAATTTCTAGAAACAAATGACAATGAAAACACAACTACTCAAAACCTATGGGATGCAGCAAAAGCAGTTCTAGGAGGGAAGTTTATAGCAATACAATCCTACCTCAAGAAACAAGAAAAGCATCAAATAGCATAACTTGACAACTAAAACAACTCTAAAAAGAAGAACAAAAAAATAAATAAGTAGAAGGAAAGGAATCATAAAGATCCAAGCAGAAATAAATGAAAAGAACAACAGTAAAGAGTAATAAAACTAAAACCAGGTTCTTGGAGAAGATGAACAAAACTGACAAACCTTTAGCCAGACTCATCAAGAAAAAGAGAGAAAAATCGAATCAACAAAATTACAAATGAAAAAGGAGAGGTTGCAACAGACAATGCAGAAATACAAAGGATTATAAGAGACTATTATGAACAACTATATGGCAATAAAATGGATAAACTGGAAGAAATGGACAGATTATTAGAAAAGTCCAATCTTCCAAGACTGAACCAGGAAAAAACAGAAATTAGGAACAACCCAATTACAAGCCGAGAAATTGAAGATGTGATCAAAAATCTCCCAAAAAACAAAAGCCCAGGACCAGATGGCTTCACAGGAGAAATCTATTAAACATTTAAAGAAGAGCTAATGACTATCCTTCTAAAACTTTCAAAAAATTGCAGAGGAAGGAACACTTTCAAACTCATTCTACAAGGCCACCATCACCTGATACCAAACCAAAGACAACACGAAATAAGAAAACTACAGGCCAATATCACTGATGAACATAGATGCAAAAAATCTTAACAAAATTTTAGCAAACAGAATTTAGCAACACATCAAAAAGCTCACACACCATGATCAAGTCGGGTTTATTCCAGGAATGCAAGGATTCTTCAATATACACAAATCAATCAGTGTGATACACCATATTAACAAATTGAAAGATAAAAACCATATGATCATCTCAGTTCAGTTCAGTTGCTCAGTCGTGTCCGACTCTCCACGACCCGATCATCTCAATAGATGCAGAAAAAGCCTTTGACAAAATTCAGCACCCATTTATGATTAAAACTCTTAAAAAAAATGGGCACAGAAGGAACCTACCTCAACATATTAAAGGCTATATATGATAAGCCTACAGCAAATATTATTCTCAATGGTGAAAAACTGAAAGCATTCCCCCTAAGATCAGGAACAAAACAAGGGTGTTCACTTTCACCACTATTATTCAACATAGTTCTGGAAGTCCTAGCTATAGCAATCAGAGAATAAAAACAGATAAAAGGAATCCAGAACGGAAAAGAAGAAGTAAAGCTCTCAGTTTGCAGATGACATGATACTGTACATAGAAAACCCTAAAGATAATATCAGAAAATTACTAGAGCTAATCAGTGAATTTAGCAAAGTTGCAGGATACACAGTCAATACACTGAAATCACTTGCATTTCTATATACTAACAATGAAAAATCAGAGAGAAATTAATGTATCAATCCCATTCACCATTGAAACAAAAAAATTACATATCTAGGAATAAACTTACCTAAGGAGACAAAAGAACTGTACACAGAAAATTAGAAGACACTGATGAAAGAAATCAAAGGCAACATAAACAGATGGAGAGATATTCCATGTTCCTGGGTAGGAAGAATAAATATTGTGAAAATAACTATACTACCAAACACAATCTACAGATTCAATGTGACACCTATCAAACTACCAATGCATTTTTCACAGAACTAGAACAAAAAATTTCACAATTCACATGGAAACACAAAAGATCCCACATAACCAAAGCAATCTTGAGCAAGAAGAATGGAGCTGGAGGAATCAACCTCCCTGACTTCAGATTATACTACAAAGCTACTGTCATCAAGACGGTATGGTACTGGCACAAAAACAGAAATATGGACCAATGGAACAAGATAGAAAGCCCAGAAGTAAACCCATGCACCTATGGGTAACTTACTTTTCACAAAGGAGGCAAGAATATACAATGCGGCAAAGACAGCCTCTTCAATAAATGGTGCTGGGAAAACTGGACAGCTACATGTAAAAGAATGAAATTAGAACACTTCTAACACAATACACAAAGATAAACTCAAAATGGATTAAAGACCTAAATGTAAGAACAGAAACTATAATACTCTTAGAGGAAAACATAGGCAGAACACTCTACATAAATCAAAGCAAGATCCTCTATGACCCACCTCCTAGAGTAATGGAAATAAAAGCAAAAGTAAACAAGTGGGACTTGCTTAAACTCAAAAGCTTTTGCACAGCAAAGGAAATTATAAGCAAGGTGAAAAGACAACCCTCAGAATGGGAGAAAATAATAGCAAATGAAACAGCGGACAAAGGATTAATTTTCAAAATATACAAGCAGCTCATACAACTCAATAACAGGAAAACAACCTAATAAAAAAGTGGGAAAAAGACCTAAATAGACATTTCTCCAAAGAAGGCATACAGATGGCTAACAAACACATGAAAAGATGTTCAACATCGCTCATTATTCAAGAAGTGCAAATCAAAACCACAATGAGATGTCACCTCACACCAGTCAGAATGGCCATCATCAAAAAGCCTACAAACAATACATGCTGGAGAGGGTGTGGAGAAAAGGGAACCCTCTTGCACTGTTGGTGGGAATGTAAATTGATATGGTCACTATGGAAGACTGTATGAAGATTCCTTAAAACACTAGGAATAAAACCCACCATATGACCCAGTAATTCCACTCCTAGGCATATACCCTGAGGAAACCAGGGTTGAAAAAGACACATGTATCCCATTGTTTATTGCAGCACTATTTACAATAGCTAGAACATGGAAGCAACCTAGATGTCCATCAACAGATCAATGGATAAAGAAGTTGTGGTAGACATACACAATGCAATATTACTCAGCCATAAAAAGGAATGCATTTGAGTCAGTTCTGATGAGGTGGATGAACCCAGAACCTATTATACAGAGTGAAGTGAGTCAGAAAGAGAAAGATAAATATTGTATTCTAACACATATACGGAACCTAGAAAAATGGTACTGAAGAATTTATTTACAGGGCAGCAATGGAGAAACAGACATAGAGAATAGACTTATGGACATGGGGAGAGGGGAGGAGAGGGTGAGATGTGTGAAAAGAGTAACATGGAAACTTACATTACCATATGTAAAAAAGATAGCCAATGGGAATTTGCTGTATGGCTCAGGAAATTCAAACAGGGACTCTATAGCAACCTAGAGGGTAAGATGGGGAGGGATATGGGAGGGAGGTTCAATAGGGAGGGGATATATGTATACCTATGGCTGATTCGTCTTGAGGTTTGACAGAAAAAATTAAAAAATAAATTTAAAAAAAATGTAGAGACATCATTTTGCCAACAAAGGTCTGCATAGTCAAAGCTATGGTTTTTCCAGTAATCATGTATGGATGTGAGAATGGGATGATAAAGAAGGCTGAGAGCCAAAGAATTTATGGTTTCAAACTATGGTGCTGGAGAAGAGTCTTGAGAGTCCCTTGGACTGCAAGGAGATCAAACCAATCAATCACAAAGGAAGTCAATCATGAATATTCATTGCAAGGACTGATGCTGAAGCTAAGGCTCCAATACTTTGGCCACCTGATGCCAAGTGCTGACTCACTGGAAAAGACCCTGATGCTGGGAAAGATTGAGGGCATGAAAAGAAGAGGGCAACAGAAGATGAGATGGTTGGATGGCATCATTGAGTCAATGGAAATGAGTCTGAGCAAACTCCAAGAGATAGTGAAGTACAGGGAAGCATGGTGTGCTGCAGTCCATGGAGTCACAAAAAGTTGGACACAACTGAACAACAACAAAATGGACAACTCATTCACCAGCTTTTCCTTTTAAGCTTTTTTTTTTGGGGGGTGGGGTGTTTAATTTGTTGTTTGCTCCATCCGTTTTTGACATCTTAAGCAACTACACTGTTAAACAGTCTCGCTGATTGTTTTTGACAAATCACTCTGAGGAAAATACTGTTTGCATTGGGCATGTTCTCTTTGGGTTACACAAAGACAAGCTTTTTGAGAATGGTTTACCAGAGAACTTCCAGACAGGTCAAATAATGACAAGCCTCTAAGTATGGGGCTTTGAAAGAACTTCAACTCAATTTTGACTTCTCCAGTGCTGGGTAATCTGCTAGTTTTCACCATAACTGCAGGCTCTTGTTTGCAAGGCTACCATGGAGCTGGAGAAAAGGACTGATATCAGAGCAAGTAAAAAGTGCCACAAAGCTTGTTGTTCTTACAGAGACAGAGCTGTTGACTTCTTTTTAATAAATGTTGCTATAGATTGGTGTAAACCTTTGGTTAATTAATCAACTGAAAAAGTTGATCTTGACAATTTTTGCAAGTGTTCTTGGTAATTTTGTAACAGAGAGTATTTTCAGATATTGTTATTCTGCCATTGTTAGTAACATCACTCTCATTCACCTCTTTTTTAGATTACTTTTAAAGATATTTTAAACATATTAAACTATTTAAAGCAATAATAATAGTAATAGTACAGTGTGGGGTTTATAATACATTTCAGAAGTAAACATATGACAATAATAGCTCAGAGTTCAGGGTATATGGAAATATGCTATTAGAAAAATTCCTATAAGTGAAATTGTATGACATTATTTGAAGGTAGAACACGGTAAATTAAAGATGCAGGTTGTAAATCCTAGAGCAAACACTAATAAAAAATGAGAAAAGGAAAATATTTCAATAGAAGAGAGAAAATAAAATACTAAAAAATATTCAGTTAATAACAAGATAGTATAAAAGAGAGAAAAGAAGCAAAGAACAGATAGAAAAGAAAACAAATAGTAAGTAGCACATTATACTACAATTGTATGTGCCTGTCTACCTATTGCTCTCTTACACTTTATCTATGTATACTCATTTTTGTTACTAGTTTATAAGATTACCTAATTTGAGTAATAAATAGAAATAAACCAAAATTAATTACTGAAATAAATACACTATAAATTCTAATTCTTCTCTACTTTGGAATTTCTGATAATTTATAAAATTTTACTTACTACATAAGACAACATAAAAAAATACAAAATTTTGTCTTCATAAAATAAATCTCAGAATTTCAGTGCTAAGCTATTTTGGAAACCACTTTGTACAATTTCTTCATTTCACAATTAAGGAAACTAACAGTCAGAGTGACTAACCGACTAATCATTAACAACTGAAAAGTAATCAAAAGAGTCACATGGCCAGTTAGCAGTAGAGCCACAGTAAAATTCTTATAACTTTTAGACCAGTTCTCTCAAGAGAAAAAAATTTCTATACAACACCAATCACATATGCAACTACACGTAAATAATGAGATTATTTCAGATGATCCTATCTAGCAGACCTAGCAGTATCCCTATTGGGAAACATCTTGTTAATTAAGTTGTACACCTATTTTAAAATAATCAGACTTTTTGATTATTTAAAATAATCAGATGCTTTTTGTTGAACTTAAGAGTTTCAAATTCTCACCAATTAAGATTTTTGAGCTATACTATACTTAACAAAAATTGAAAATATCATAGTTAAATAATCATTTAAAACACTGCATTCCAAACTCAGAGAATAAAATCATTCACTTAAATCAATGACCAAATCATTCACACTTATGCCAAAAATGATTTAAAAATTATGAAACCTATGTGTATCATTACCTGTAGCTCCAAGTGGGTGCCCCTTTGAAATTAATCCACCACTAGGATTTATGACCCACTTTCCTCCATAAGTGTTATCTCCTCTATCAACCAGCTTTCCACCTTGACCTACAGAAGAAAAAATAATATTCATAAATGTAAAAAATAACATTGGGATAAATGATATGTTTGGTTTTTTTTTAACTTATGGATAGCCAAGAATTTCTTAGACCAAACATTTCTTGATGGCTCAAACTAACATCAAATTGGCATCAGTTCAGTTCAGTTCAGTTCAGTCGCTCAGTCGTGTCCGACTCTCCGCGACCCCATGAATCACAGCACGCCAGGCCTCCCTGTCCATCACCAACTCCTGGAGTTCACTCAAACTCACGTCCATCGAGTCGGTGATGCCATATCCAGCCATATCATCCTCTGTCTTCCCCTTCTCCTCCCGCCCCCAATCCCTCCCAGCATCAGGGTCTTTTCAGTGAGTCAACCCTCCCCATGAGGTGGCCAAAGTATTGGAGTTTCAGCTTTAGCATCAGTCCTTCCAATGAACACCCAGGATTGATCTCCTTTAGAATGGACTGGTTGGAACTCCTTGCAGTCCAAGGGACTCTCAAGAGTCTTCTCCAACACCACAGTTCAAAAGCATCAATTCTTTGGTGCTAAGCTTTCTTCACAGTCCAACTCTCACATCCATACATGACCACTGGAAAAACCATAGTCTTGACTAGACAGACCTTGGTTGGCAAAGTAATGTCTCTGCTTTTTAATATCCTACCTAGGTTGGTCACAACTTTCCTTCTAAGGAGTAAGCGTCTTTTAACTTCATGGCTGTAATCAGCAACTGGAGTGATTTTGGAGCCTTAGAAAATAAAGTCTGACAGTTTCCACTGTTTCCCCATCCATTTGCCATGAAGTGATGGGACCAGATGCCATGATCTTCGTTTTCTGAATGTTGAGCTTCAAGCCAAACTTTTCACTCTCCTCCTTCACTTTCATCAAGAGGCTTTTTAGTTCCTCTTCACTTTCTGCCATAAGGGTGGTGTCATCTGCATATCTGAGGTTATTGATATTTCTCCCAGATATCTTGATTCCAGCTTGTGCTTCTTCCAGCCCAGCGTTCCTCATGATGTACTCTGCATATAAGCAGGGTGACAATATACACCTTGACGTACTCCTTTTCCTATTTGGAACCAGTCTGTTGTTCCATGTCCAGTTCTAACTGTTGCTTCCTGACCTGCATACAGGTTTCTCAAGAGGCAGGTCAGGTGGTCTGCTATTCCCATCTCTTTCAGAATTTTTCACAGTTTATTGTGATCCACACAGTCAAAGGCTTTGGCATAGTCAATGAAGCAGAAATAGATGTTTTTCTGGAACTCTCTTGCTTTCTCCATGATCCATTGGATGTTGGCAATTTGATCTCTGGTTCCTCTGCCTTTTCTAAAACCTGCTTGAACATCTGGGAGTTCACGGTTCATGTACTGCTGAAGCCTGGCTTGAGAATTTTGAGCATGACTTTAGCGTGTGAGATGATGAGTGCAATTGTGCGGTAGTTTGAACATTCTTTGGCATTCCCTTTCTTTGGGATTGGAATGAAGACTGATCTTTTCCAGTCCTGTGGCCACTGCTGAGTTTTCCAAATTTGCTGGCATATTGAGTGCAGCACTTTCACAGCATCATCTTTCATGATTTGAAATAGCTCAATTGGAATTTCATCACCTCCACTAGCTTTGTTCATAGTGATGCTCTCTAAGGCCCACTTGACTCTCAGCCATAAAAGGGAATGCATTTGAGTCAGTTCTAATTGGAGGATGAACCTAGTGCCTATTATACGAGTGAAGTAATTCAGAAAGAGAAAGATAAATATCATATACTAATGCATACATGTGAAATCTAGAAAGATGCTACCACTGAATTTATTTGCAAGGCAGCAGTGGAGAAACAGACATAGAGAACAGATTTATGAACACAGGGAGAGGAGAGGAGAGGGTGAGATGCATGGAGAGAGTAACATGGAAACTTACCTTACCATATGTAAAACAGATAGCCCATGAGAATTTGCTATATGTCTCAGGGAACTCAAACAGGGGCTCTGAATCAACCTAGAGGGGTGGGGAGAGGAGGGAGATGGGAGGGAGGTTCAAGAGGGAGGGGATCTATGTACACCTATGGCTGATTCATGTTGATGTTTGACATAAAACAATAAAATTCTATAAAGCAATTATCTTTCAATTAAAAAATAAATAAATCTTTAAAAATTGATTAAAATATATGTAACTGTAATCAAAACTTTTAAAATTTGTCCTGCGAGAGACATCATTAATAAAACAAAAAGGCAGCCAGTGCAGTAATACAGACCTAGAACGGTCAAAAATAAAAAAATAAAACAACGGACAAGCCACAGACTGGGAGAAAAGGTTCACAGCCTACATATATCAGACACATTACTTGTATCCAGAATATACATTTACATAAATTTTACAACACAATAAAGAAGAAAACTAACCCAATAATCAAAGGGCAAAAGATCTGAACAAACACTTCACAAAAGATACATGAAATATCAACAAACACAAGAAAAGATGCTCAACATCATTAGTAATCAGGGATAAGCAAATGAAAATGAAAATTAAAACATCAGGATATAGTCTCTTGAATGGTTCCAGTTTTAACAACTGACCACATCACGTGTTGATAAGAACATGAAGCAAGTAAAATCTCACATACTGCCAGTAGTAGTGGAAAATGGTACAACCCCTTTAGAAACAAAAAGAAAAAAAATCTCCAGATCCCACCAAAATCTTCTCCTTTTCCCTTCTGCAGGTCTTTGTGCAAGCACATCTGAAATACCTATAATTACATAACTGATTTTTCTTTTTTTTTTCACTTAAGTGTATTACAAGTACCCTTGATTTACATAAATTAAATCATTTATATATTCTGTCATCTCATTTGGTACTGTCCAAGACTACAATTCTAAAAGTCCAGCATTAAGAAAGCTTACATTCACAAAGCACAGTGTGGCAGAGCCAACATAGAAGGGAAAGCAATTAATAAATTATTTTGTACTAACGCATATATATGGAATTTAGAAAGATGAAAATGATAACCCTGTATACGAGACAGCAAAAGAGACACAGATGTATAGAACAGTCTTTGGGACTCTATGGGAGAGGGTGAGGGTGGGATGATTTGGGAGAATGGCATTGAAACACGTATGCTGTCATATGTGAAACAAGAATCACTAGATCAGGGTCAATGCATGTTATAGGATGCTCGGGGCTGGCATGCGGGGATGACCCAGAGGGAGGATAAAGGGAGGAGGGAGGTGGGAGGGGGGTTCAGGAGGGGGAACTTATGTAAACCCAGGGCGAATTCATATCAATGTATGGCAAAACCAACCAATATAATATTGTAAAATAATTTGCCTCCAATAAAAAACAAATTAATTACCAAAAAAAAAAAAACAAAGCTAAAAAAATAAATAAATAAATAAATAAATTATTTTGTTTCAATGATGAAAGTGAAATTTTCTCAGTGAAACGTAGCAAGTTAATCTGCATCTCATCAGAGATATTACCTTCTGGACACAGTCCCAGTGCTTCGTAAGTAATAAGTTCATTGCTAGAAAAGCAATCGTGAAGTTCTATTACGTCAATATCACTTGGTGTCAGGCCAGATTTCTCATAGCACCTTCTGGCAGCTTCTTTACTCATATCAAAACCAACCTAAAACCAAAATCATATATAAATAAATTAAAGGTATCAAAACTGGGGCTTTCATGTAAGGATTATAAAAGATTAATATATGTATAACCTTTACCATTGAGGATTGCCCATAAATGTTGAAATCTCAGTTAATTCTATATTATACAGAAAGTTCAAATAAAATATCCAGGAGAGACAATGGACATACACGTTAAATTCTGTTCTATAAAGAATAGAATTTTAAATCAGGTATATAAAAAGGATTTATACTTCCTCATGCCATATCCAGTGCTGTTACAAAACTCTGTCAAACCACAATATAGTTGCAGTAGATTGAAGAGATTTATCAAAAGACTATTATGATTCACTGAAAAATATGGGTGAATTTCTACATGAAAATAATCTTTTATCAACAGAAGATCATGTAGGATTCAAATCATTTTCCAATATTCATGCTCTTAACACCCTTTAACATGCAAACTCAACTCTTTTCCAAGCAATAAAATTGTGATATAATGGAAAATGTACTGCAATTGGAAAACCTAAGTTCTACCTCTACCACACCCTATCTTGGGGAACTTATAGAAACATTTTAAAACTCAAAGCATTATTATAAAGTCATTTTAAAACTCTAATGTGAACCATATGCTTACTTACATATGTGTGTACATAATGCATATTTTTATATGTATATATGTGTGTATCTTCAAATATTCAACCTAGAGTTCTAGGTCAGAATTCTCATTTTTTTTACTTCCTCCATTTTGTACTCAATCTGCAGTCAGAATTTTTAAAGTGCTAAAGGTCAAAAAGTTCCTCAAAATGTCCTTGCTTTTTTTTTTAATTCTATAAGACTGGAGTTCTGGGCCTATTTAATTACTCCAAAATTTTAAAAAATAGAACACTAGTTAGAAGTGCGTATGTTCTCATAAGTGATTTTCCCTTAGATTCTTAAATGATGGGTTACAATACTAAATTTTCAAGACCAATTTTTTTCAAGTAAATAAACTTTCAGAGCTGATGACATGATGTCACTTTAAATTTTTAAAAAGAAATCCCTCAACTGATTAAAACAGAACCTCAGACACACCGCTTTAATAACGCTTTTTTCTTCAAATGAGCTTGGCATATCAGTCACCATCTCTTGAGCCAAAATTTCCACAGCTTTGGATTTCAGGTCATGCTTCTGTACAAATGCTTCACTAGCCAAAATTGCTGCGGCAGCACCATCTGAAACGGGACTAAGAGGAGGTAAAAGTAGTTACTGATATCCGTTCACTTCAATCCTAGGATTTCAGACTAGGAGTTCTTACAATGTGGAAAGACAGGCAGGGAGAGTATGCTTGCTGGTCACTGGATTGTCCGAGTAATATCTGTAGTTAAAAATTATACATGCTTCCCATCTGAAGATTTCTCTAGCAAGAATTTAAAGGCTGCCGATCACTGCTTAGACTCTATGGGTCTCTCCCCAAAAGTTCTTATTGCAAAGAATTCCAGATTTGCTTTTGCAGACACACAGGGTATTTTCTGGTGACTTCTGAGGAGTCCACAAGGTTATTTCTAAGCTAATACAATAAAGATTTTACTCTAGGCCTAACTAGCTCCAACTTTGTTCTCTCTCAAATAATCGGTCCTGAAATCCTTTCGAAAAATGGGAAACAATGGAATAGGAGATACCAGAAAATCCATGGTTTGGTTAAGACTTTTGTGATCTGCTTAAGGAGAGATAAGAAAGCCTTCCTCAGTGATTGGTGCAAAGAAATAGAGGAAAATAACAGAATGGGAAAGACTAGAGATCTCTTCAAGAAAATTAGAGATACCAAGGGAACAGTTGATGCAAAGATGGGCACAATAAAGGACAGAAATGGTATGGACTGAAGAGAAGTAGACGATATTAAGAAGAGGTGGCAAGAATACACAGAAGAACTATACAAAAAAGATCTTTACGACCCAGATAATCACAATGGTATGATCACTCACCTAGAGCGAGACATCCTGAAATGTGAAGTCAAGTGGCCTTAGGAAGCGTCACCAGAGAACAAAGCTAGTGGAGACAATGGAATTCCAATTGAGCTATTTCAATCCTAAAAGATGATGCTGTGAAAGTGCTGCACTCAATATGCCAGCAAATTTGGAAGACTCATCAGTGGCCACAGGACTTGAAAAGGACAGTTTTCATTCCAATCCCAAAGAAAAGCAATACCAAAGAATACCCAAACTACCACACAATTGTACACATCTCACACACGAGCAACGTAATGCTCAAGATTCTCCAAGCCAGGCTTCAACAATACATTAACCATGAAATTCCATATGTTCAAGCTGGATTTAGAAAAGGCAGAGGAACCAGAGATCAAATTGCCAACCTCCGCTGGATCATCAATAAAGCAAGAGTTCCAGAAAAACATCTACTTCTGCTTTACTGACTACACCAAGCCACTTACTGTGTGGATCACAACAGACTGTGAAAAATTCAAGAGATAGGAATACCAGACCACCTGAGTATTGCTCAGGACCCGCCTCCTGAGCAATCTGTAAGCAGGTCAAGAAGAAACAGTTAGAACTGGACATGGAACAACAGACTGGCTCCAAATTGGGAAACAAGTACGTCAAGGCTGTATATTGTCACCCTGCTTATTTAAGTTATATGCAGAGTACATCATGAGAAATGTTGGGCTGGAGGAAGCACAAGCTGGAATCAAGATTGCCGGGAGAAATATCAATAACTTCAGATATGCAGATGACACCACCCTTATGTCAGAAAGCAAAGAGGAACTAAAGGGCCTTTTGATGAAAGTGAAAGAGGAGAGTGAAAAAGCTGGCTTGAAACTCAACATTCAAAAAACGAGGATCATGGCATCCAGTCCCATCACTTCATGGCAAACAGATGGGGAAACAATGGAAACAGTGACAGAGTTTATTTTCTAAGGCTCCAAAATCACTGGAGAAGGTGACTGCAGCCATGAAATTAAAAGGTACTCACTTCTTGGAAGAAAAGCTATGACCAACCTAGACAGCATATTAAAAAAAAAAAAAAGCACATTGCCAACAAAGATCCATCTAGTCAAAGCTATGGTTTTTCCAGTAGTCATGTGCGGATGTGAGACTTGGACTATAAAGGAAGCTGAATGCCTAAGAATTGATGCTTTTGAACTGTGGTGTTGGAGAAGACTCTTGAGAGTCCCTTGGACTGAAAGGAGATAAAACCAGTCAATCGTAAAGGAAATCAGTCCTGAAGGAATGATGCTGAAGCTGAAACTCCAATACTTTGGCCACCTGATGTGAAGAACTGACTCATTGGAAAAGACCCTGATGCTGGGAAAGATTGAAGGTGGGAGGAGACAGGGTCGACAGAGGATGAGATAGTTGGATGGCATCACCAATTCAATGGACATGAGTTTTAGTAAGCTCTGGAAGTTGGTGATGGACAGGGAAGCCTGGCGTGCTACAGTCCATGGGATTGCAAAGAGTAGGACATGACTGAGTGACTAAATTGAACTGATCTCAAAATTGGCCTTCTTACAGCAGGCTGTGAAGGAAGGTAGCAAATACAAGAAGCTTTCTCTGAGTTGAAAGTGAAAGTGAAAGTCACTCAATCATGTCCAACTCTTTGCGATCCCTTGAACTGTACAGTCCATGGATTTCTCCAGGCCAGAATATTGGAGTGGGTAGCCTTTCCCTTCTTCAGGGGATATTCCCAACCCAGGGATCAAACCCAGGTTTCCCACATTGCAGGCCAATTCTTAGCTGAGCCACAAGGGAAGCCCAAGAATACTGGAGTGGGTAGCCTATCCCTTCTCCAGTGGAACTTCCCGATCCAGGAATCGAACCAAGGTCTCCTGTATTGCACGTGGATTCTTTACCAACTGAGCTATCAGGGAAGCCCTCTCTGAGTTGAGCTGTACTTTAAAAATGGGCAGATCCTTATACTGCAACAGATCAAAACAAACACCTATTCATTCACTTGCATCCCAGCCAGGATCTCCGACACATCCAGGTGATTATTAAACACAGGTAGGAGCTGTGATGGACAGGGAGGCCTGGCGTGCTGTGATTCATGGGGTCACAAAGAGTCGGACACGACTGAGCGACTGAACTGAACTGAACTGAACTGAGGAGCTATGCAATACTAACTCAGTTTGCTAGGAGACAGATAATGTCAAGCAATTTTCAAGATGGGGCTGCTATCATTATTAGAGCTACGATTTTTTTTATTTTACCTTTATTCTTAGTTACTATAATTGAGTAAAATTTCCTACAGTAGAAATATACAACAGAGGAAATGAAATGATCAAGGGAAAAATCTTTGGTTTCCACGGGCATCCCAAGTCCCATTTAAATAAATAAACACTATTAGAAAGAGTAGGTGGAAGGCATCAAAGAAGGAAGTAAAATATATAATTTTCAAAAAGAAAAGACAGCCTGTCTCTAGACAAAAACAGAAAGTAAGGGTGCTCACTCCAGTGTAAGGACTATACTTGGGAGTTCCATACATAGAAGTTCTATAAAAGCACACACAGACACAGATACACCCAGATACAGAGCCTAAGGTTTACCCAAGGGGTAGGAGTGGGGGAGAAGGGATAGTACTTCTATTAAATATTAAAATGTGTTTTTCTTACCAACATTGTAGGATTGTCAAAAAGTCAAAAATTTTTCGAGACGTCATCACTTCATCTAATCCGTACTCCTTTTGGAACTGGGAATACCTAAATATATAAAATAAATAGTTACAGAATGCAGGGTAGCAATTTCAATTTTTGTTGAAAATGTTCTGGTTTAGAAGTTAAAGAGAGATTAATATGGAAATATTCTTTCCAAAAACGAAAGACAGGTTTTCATCAATCATTTCTAAATAAGTAATTTGAATTGATTTTTAAAATTCCTAACTCCAAAACACCAAGTTATATGATAAAAATTGTGTCTAATTTTTTGTCCTGGATTTCTGGCATGGAAATTCTGAAACCCTTGGAACTTCCTAAGTAACAGAAGTGTGTTTGTTATGCTAATTAGGTGACTTCCATAGGTCCCCTTGTTGGCTGGTGGATAAGGAAGGGATGAGGCAGGGGCCTGGTCACCAGAAGGACCACCCATGCCAACACAGGATTTGGACTTTTGAGCCAGTGTGACCCATAGGCAAAAAAGGGACAGTTAGAGATCAAGTTCGATCAAGTGGCCAATGATTTAATGGAGTATGCCTACATAATGAAACCCCAATAAAAACTCAACGGACATGAATTTGAGCAAACTCCAAGAGACAGGGAAGGACAGGGAAGCCTGGATTGTTGCAGTCCATAGAGTCACAAAGAATAAGACATGACAGTGACTGAACAACAAATGAAAACTCTGCACACTGAAGCTTGGTGAAGCCCTCTGGTTGTTAAGTACCTTCCCATACCAGGACAGTGATGTGCTCCGACACCACGGGAAGAGGACATGGAAGCTCTGCACGAGGAATCTTACCAGACCTCACCTTACGTGACTCTTCTTTTGGTTGTTCCTCAGTTGTAAAGTGAAGTGAAATCAAAGTCGTTCAGTCATGTTCAACTCTTTGCGACGCCATGGACTATACAGTCCATGGAATTCTCCAGGCCAGAATAGTGGAGTATGGGTAGCCTTTCCCTCCTCCAACCCAGGGATCAAACCCAGGTCTTCCTCATTGCAGGTGGATTCTTTACCAGCTGAGCCACCAGGGAAGCCCAAGAATACTGGAGTGGGTAGCCTATCCCTTCTCCAGGTGATCTTCCCGACCCAGGAAATCAAATCGGCATCTCCTGCATTGAAGGCAGATTCTTTACCCGCTGAGCCACCAGGGAAGCCCCTTTATGATAATACTCTAATTGTAAGTACATACAGTACTTTTCTTCCCTTGTGGCTTCCCTGGTGGCTCAGCGGGTAAAGAATCCGCCCGCAATGCGGGAGACCTGGGTTCAATCCCTGGGTTCCCTTGGGCTTCCCTTGTGGCTCAGTGGGTAAAGAATCCGCCTGCAAGGTGGGAGACCTGGGTTCAATTCCTGGGTTCCCCTGGGCTTCCCTTGTAGCTCAGCTGGTAAAGAATCCGCCCGCAATGCGGGAGACCTGGGTTCGATCCCTGGGCTGGGAAGATCCCCTGGAGAAGGGAAAGGCTACCCACTATACAGTCAATGGAGTCACAAAAAAGTCAAACATGACTGAGCGACTTTCACTTCACAGTACTTTTCTGGGTTCTGTGAGTCATTCTACTGAATCATCAAACATGATAGGATCATGGGAATCGCTGAATGAATAGTCACTTGCTCAAAAGGGCAGGTGGCCTGGGGGCCCTATTCAGACTGCCATCTAACAGGAAGGCAGTCTTGTGAAGTCTCAATTCATAATGTGCGTGTATTAACTCCAGGTGGTTAGTACCAGAATTAAACTGCAATACATCCAGCTGGTGTCCGACCGGTTGGAGAATTATGAAAATATTAGTTCCTTAAAAGTAAAACTAAATGACTTGCAATTCAGCCAACTTTTGTGGTAATGACATTACACAACTACATTTAATAAAGGCTAATGGAGTTCCTAAATAAATGTACAGAGTCTTTAATAAAATGTCTACATTTTTTAAAACACAATTCCTTTCTGATCACTGCAAAGAAGAAACTCATTTTTACCCCGTTTGGTGCATCGAACAATAAAATGGTTTCAGAAATTGCTCTGGCAAAAACAAATAGACACAGTAGGGGAGTTTCCAAAAGCAAAATCCAACTGTTGTGAAAGTTAACAAGCGATTCCAGTGTTGAGAAACAAAGCCCATGTAACTCAGATCTGCACGCTACTGTCTAAACCTTTGCTTCTAAAGTTAACTTTGTCCATCACCAACTTTCAAAAAAGGACTTTATTTAACCCAGATCCTGTACTAGACAATGGGGATATAGACACAGTCCCTATTCTCAAGGAGCTTAGTCTGAACCCACAGCAATAAAAACACCATTCTAGTATGATAAATGCCATGAAAGAAATGTTATACAAGGTACCATGGGAACAATAGGAGACGAATCAAACCCAAATAACAAAAGGGCTTCCTTTCCACGGTTGCAAATAAGAGGAAGTGGGAGAAAGAGAATTCCTGGCAAGAAGGTCAGCACATGGGGCAGGAGACATGAACAGGATCAGATCATGACAGTCCAGTATACAGCATTTACATTTGATACTGAAAACAATGAAGAACTTATAAAGGATATTAAGCTGGGGAGTGACATGACCAGATTTGTATTTCAGTAAGAAGGCTGTGGAATGGAAAAGAGACAGTTAAAAGACATTACCAAAAGCAGGGAAATCAACTAAGAGATTAGGGCAATAACTAAGGCAAGAAATGACAAGGGTTTAAAATAGGAAATTAGAAGTGAAAGATGAAGTGAACCAATGAATTCAAGAGATAGTAAAGAGACAGAATCACTAGGATTCCATTCATCCCTGCTCATCTGCATCTCATATGGGACAGTGAGGAAGGAGGGAGAGCCAAGGATGACTTCTAGTTTTCTACCTTAAATCACTGGACATATGTTGATGTGATTCACCAAGAGGAAGAATGCTGAAGGAAAAACACTGTGGAGGGGAAATGGGAACTTCTGTATGGACATGTTGACTCTGAGGCACCTATGGGACATCTAAGTGAAGACAACTAGAAGAGAATTATAGATACAAGTTTGAAGGCTCAAGTGCCAGAAGCTATCCCTAATCCTATTATTTACTGATTACAGATTCTCACTGCCTTTAGGTGTTCTTATAATTGGTGAGGAAGCACTCAACCTTCTTAGAAATACGTTACAAAAAAAAAAAAAAAGAAATACGTTACAAGGTATTTCTAATGACTGATTAGCAAACACAGAATTATCTTTCTTCACTAGCCAAGCAAAATCTATTGTAAGAAGTTAGCAACTGAAATAGAAGGCTATTCTTGGGCTGTTTCAATGAGTTCTAAATGATGAAGCTGAAATTCAGAGATAATATCTGCCTATTCAATAGCACTGAGGACTTATAATACATAGCAGAGGATCCATGAAGACATGGAACTTATCCTTCTTGCTCACTGCTCTATCACTAGCAGCTTAAGGAGTGTCTTACATATAGCAAGCTACTGAATACTCATTAGCTGAGTGAATGAAATTCATTTAGAAGAATGCTGTAATGAGTGGATAAATGAATGCCTGGTTAGGCAGGGAATTAAGTAAAAGAAAGACTTAGAAGCTTTGCTTCTCTGGGGAAAGTCCAGAGCTGAGCTTTGTAGCCTCAAAGCCAGGAACTACGGTACCACCAATTCCTCAGTATGTTGGTACAGTTCCTTACCTGTTTTGGGAAGTGACAAGGACTTTCAATGGTTCTCCAAATTCTGAGGACAAAAAAGTCAGTTCTAAATCATATTTATGAGCTTAAGATAGCTCATCCTAACTGCTATTCAGTAACAGCAGAGTTTGTTGAGCATATACTAAGTTCCAATACCCTAATGGGTACTAAAATACAAAAAAGATACAGAGAGATAATCTCTGCTCAAGAACCATCATCATCAGAGAAAAAAAGATTTATGAATAAGATACAGTGTGATATGTTATAATAGAGGTATACAGATGGTATAGTGAAGCTTATGAGAAAAAATAATTATGACCAGGAAGTTCTAAGAAAGTATTAGGAGAAGCAATGATACTTGGAATGGGACTTGATGAATAAGTAGATATTCATCAAACAAGAGAAAGACAGAAGGACATTCCAGGGAGAGCTAACACGTAACTAAAAACACAGAAACAAGCACTACATAGTACACTTAAGAAACACCAAGTAATCTGGTGAAGGGTGAGACTGAAAATAATCAGGGAAGAAGGAAATAAGACAAATAAAGTAGAAAGGGGCCAAATTATAACAGGCTTGTTATCTTAAATGAAAGAGTTTCCATTTTATTAGATAAGCAAGGGAATTAACCAAAGCTTTCACAATACTCTGTGTTTCACAAAATACCCTTAGATTTAGGGCATGGGATTGGATATTATTTGTTAGTTAGGTATGCCTTGAATTCAAACATCAATTTAAAATCAGAAGAATGAGAAGAACATGAATGAGAAGTAGCATGAAGTATTAGATATATGTGGTAATGATCCACTGTGATATAAAATGTTCCTTATCATAGTTTTAAGTTTATTAAACATGGTAAAATTTAATAGTTCAGAAACAATTTACTGAGCACCTATTATGTTCCAGACTCTGCACTAAACATTAAGAACATAAAGATAGGAGATGGCTCTTGTTCTCAAGAAGTTTATAGTATAAAAGGAAAAATATAAACATTCTTTTGCCTCTATTTAGGATGACTGAACAAGGTACCTAATTTCAGTAAGCCTCATTTTCATCATCTATAAAATAAAAATAACTACCTTATAGGGTCCCTGAGAGGATTAAATGAAAATACACATAAAAGTATGCAGCAGTGACACAGAGTTGGCATTTAATAAAATTAGCCACTGTTCCTTTATTGCCTAGTGGCATTGCTTTTGTAGAGATTCCAGTGGTATGGTACTAATTCAATTCCCAGTGAACCCATTTTATTCAGGAACCCTTAAGTACATTGCCATGAGCCACACATTGCACTAGGCATTAAGGATTCAAAGATTAATTATCAGTAATACATATAATGCAATTCTACTTCAGACTATTTTTTTACTATACAAATCACCATATTATCCTACCAGAGTAAGAGTTAATGACACTAACCTGATTAAAACACAAATAATGTAATATAAAGTCATTAAAACTACCAACACATGTTTTACAAACATTCTAATTGATCAAAACAAACTAGAAACGTTTTAAAGAATGTTCTAAAATGGGGCCTGGTTCAGTTCAGTTCAGTTAAGTCGCTCAGTCATGTCTGACTCTTTGCGACCCCATGAATCGCAGCACACCAGGCCTCCCTGTCCATCACCAACTCCTGGAGTTCACCCAAACTCATGTATCAAGTCGGTAATGCCATGCAGCCATCTCATCCTCTGTTGTCCCCTTCTCCTGCCCCCAATCCCTCCCAGCATCAGAGTCTTTTCCAATGAGTCAACTCTTCACATGAGGTGCCCTAGGTATTGGAGTTTCAGCTTCAACATCAGTCCTTCCAATGAACACCCAGACCTGATCTCCTTCAGGATGGACTGGTTGGATCTCCTTGCAGTCCAAGGGACTCTCAAGAGTCTTCTCCAACACCACAGTTTAAAAGCATCAATTCTTTGCTGCTCAGCTTTCTTCACAGTCCAACCCTCACATCTATACAAGACCACTGGAAAAACCATTGCTTGACTAGACGGACCTTTTTTAGCAAAGTAATGTCTCTGCTTTTTAATATTCTGTCTAGATTGGTCATAATTTTCCTTCCAAGGAGTAAGCGTCTTTTAATTTCATGGCTGCAATCAGCATCTGCAGTGATTCTGGAGCCCAAAAAAATAAAGTCTGACACTGTTTCCACTGTTTCCCCATCTATTTGCCATGAAGTGATGGGACCAGATGCCATGATCTTCGTTTTCTGAATGTTGAGCTCTAAGCCAACTTTTTCACTTTCCTCTTTCACTTTCATCAAGAGGCTTTTTAGTTCCCCTTCGCTTTCTGCCATAAGGGTGGTGTCATCTGCATATCTGAGGTTATTGATATTTCTCCCAGCAATCTTGATTTCTGCTTGTGCTTCTTCCAGCCCAGCGTTCCTCATGATGTACTCTGCATATAAGTTAAATAAGCAGGGTGACAATAAACAGCCTTGACATACTCCTTTTCCTATTTGGAACCAGTCTGTTGTTCCATATCCACTTCTAACTGTTGCTTCCTGACCTGCATATAGGTTTCTCAGGAGGCAGGTCAGGTGGTCTGGTATTCCCATCTCTTTCAGAATTTTCCACAGTTTATTGTGATCCACACAGTCAAAGGCTTTGGCATAGTCAATAAAGCAGAAATAGGTGTTTTTCTGGAACTCGCTTGCTTTTTCCATGATCCATTGGATGTTGGCAACTTGATCTCTGGTTCCGCTACCTCTTCTAAAACCACCTTGAACATCTGGAAGTTCACGTGAGGAGCAGTCCCACATCCAAGGAATGGTGGCTGCACGGGCGCAGGAGGGCCAAGAGTAGCTACTCCACATTCAAGTCAGAAGGGGCAGCCATGAGGAGATACCCCTCGTAAGGAGCAGCGGCTAAGCTTCGCTGGAGCAGCCATGAAGAGATACCCCACGACCAAGGTAAGAGAAACCCAAGTAAGATGGTAGGTGTTGTGAGAGGGCATCAGAGGGCAAACACACTGAAATCATAATCACAGAAAACTAGTCAATCTGATCACATGGACCACAGCCTTGTCTATCTCACTGAAACTAAGCCATGCCATGTGGGGCCACCCAAGATGGGCAGGTCATGGTGGAGAGGTCTGACAGAATGTGGTCCACTGGAGAAGGGAATGGCAAAAAACTTCAGTATTCTTGCCTTGAGAACCCCACGAACAGTATGAAAAGGCAAAATGACAGAATACTGAAAGAGGAACGCCCCAGGTCAGTAGGTGCCCAATATGCTACTGGAAATCAGTGGAGAAATAACTCCAGAAAGAATGAAGGGGTGAAGCCAAAGCAAAAACAATACCCAGTTGTGGATGTGACTGGTGACAGAAGCAAGGTCCAATGCTGTAAAGAGCAATATTGCATAGGAACCTGGAATGTCAGGTCCATCAGTTCAGTTCAGTTCAGTTCAGTCGCTCAGTCGTGTCTGACTCTTTTGCGACCCCATGAATCACAGCACGCCAGGCCTCCCTGTCCATCACCAACTCCCGGAGTTCACTCAAACTCATGTCCATCGAGTCGGTGATGCCATCCAGCCAGCTCACTCTCTGTCGTCCCCTTCTCCTCCCACTCCCAATCTTTCCCAGCATCAGACTCTTTTCCAGTGTGAATCAAGGCAAATTAGAAGAGGTCAAACAGGAGATGGCAAGAGTGAATGTCAACATTCTAGGAATCAGCGAACCAAAATGGACTGGAATGGGTGAATTTAATTCAGATGACCATTATATCTACTACTGTGGGCAAGAATACCTTAGAAGAAATGGAGTAGCCATCATGGTCAACAAAAAAGTCCAAAACGCAGTATTTGGATGCAATCTCAAAAACGACAGAATGATCTCTGTTTGTTTCCAAGGCAAACCATTCAATATCACAGTAATCTAATCCTAGGCCCCAACCAGTAACACTGAAGAAGCTGGAGTTGAACAGTTCTATGAAGACCTACAAGACCTTTTAGAACTAACACCCAAAAAAGATATCCTTTTCATTATAGGGGCCTGGTTATTTCCAATTAAAATTATTATAATAAATTCCATTTACTAGGGTTGGAACCAATGACAAATTACATCTTTTAACACAAGCCATTCACATTCTTTCTTAAAAGAGCCACTAAACTCAAATGGCATCCCAAATACTAAACAACAACAACAAAAATATAAACAGACCAAAATATAAATGGAAAAGTAGTCAAAAGTTTACTTGGGCACAAGCTTTTCCTAAGGAAAAAAATTTCAAGTTATTAATAACATCTTTGAGTTCTTGCATTTGCTTTTCAACTATAAAGTTGCATATTACATAAGCGAATAACCCAGATTTTCACTACTTCTTGTCTCTGAAATACTTACGGGTTATTAACTGAATGCTTATGATTTTTCCATCCAATTTTTGCAAACTGTTCAAGTGTTGTTCCTGTAAAGAAAGCAAACTTCTATTAGCAAGTTAATGACTTCCTGTTGCTTATTAACAAATGTTGCAATGGAACTCAGTATCCTGCTAAATATTTCCACATGTTCCCATGCACAGATATTGGTATTGAAAACTTCAACACTGATACTTCAGATAAACATTTCTTTATAATTAAATGGGTATATTTAATGAATTGAATCAACTAATAAGCATATGATATGAAAATAGTTCAAACTGGCCTATTCTACCTAATACAACTAGGGTCTAGTTTCAAAAACCAGAAAACACAGCTTAGGACTGAAGTGGTTATAAGGCAGGAAAGCACTGCCAGCAATTTTTCAAGAAGTTCAATCCCAATGCCAAAAGATTCCAATCCCCTGGACGAAGTGAATTTTACAATTTATAATCTCCAGGGCCTGATCTTCTTTTTCCTTATAATAAGGCAGGAGGGTCTATAGAAAAGTTACAGTCTAATGACAAAGTGTGTGCTTTTTAAATTAATAGAAAGTTTAGATATTACTATGAGAAAACAAAAACAAGCATGCTAATGAAGCATAATCTGCAAGAATCTTTTTTTACTATTTTTAAGGAGACGAAACAGAATAAAATAGATTTTGAATCCTCCATTGGAGCAGAAAGACCAAGGAAGGAAAAAGTCCACTGATTGGAGCTGATAATACTATGTTCATAGACAGCATGATAATGTGGAGAGCTCCCATTTCTATGTTCTCTCTATCAAAGAGGGTAATCTTCAGAGCAGAAATGACACATATAATTAAGCAAATACTCTCTCAATTCTAATAAAAATGGAAGAAGACAGAGACCACACTGGTTATTTCATACCAGTAACAGTAATGAGTGCTCCAGAAGCAGATGGTATGAGTTCAGTAAGAACAAGCCATATCAAATTATTAAAAATATCTTTTTCATAATTGGCTAGTAGATCAAATGAAACATAGCATCTAAATAAAAAAGACAAAATCTTTTTTTTTAATAACTGAAGTTTCTTTTTTAGTATTTACTTCATTTTTTGCTTATTTGGCTGTGCCGGGTCTTAGTTGCAGATTGAGCCCAGGACCCCCAGCATGGGGAACATAAAGTCTTAGCCAGGTGGACCACCAGGGAAGTCCCAACAATGGACAAATCTTTAAGATCATCTTTTGGGACAAGATAAGGAAATACTGTAATGTGAGATTTATTTCCTTTTGGTTTTCAGGGGTTTGGGGGCGTTATTAAAAATATGCAGGTTCTTCTGTCACATTTACATAACACTTGCTTAAACAAAGTTAAACAAATTCCTTTATGGCAAAACATTCAGAGCCTTTACCATTGCATGTGTATTATGACTGTCCAAAAGGGAGTTAAAGTATGAAGCGTTTTCCAACTTAACTGACCACGTCATAAGAGCATTTTAAGAGCCAACAGAACACAGAATCGCTGATTAACAAAAGGCACTGATCAATGTAGTAACTTAGAGAAAAGTCTCTACTACTAACCTTTAACTTCAGCCATGCTCTGGGTAATATTTCTAAAAATTGGATTAGAAAATTAAAGTTATGCTCATCAAATCTGAAACTGGGAGAGACTGCTACAATGCTGGATCCAAATAGACTTCAAAGAGATTTATCAATGAGATGGCTCAGAATATAATTAATTAAATGCCCAGTTCTATTCTTGAACACCCAAAACTGCCTAAGAAAAGGAGCAGCAACCATGAGAAAAGCTCTGAGGTTCTGTTCCACTATAAACTCAATGTGAATCACCAGTGTGATGTGATTACCAGAAAAGCTTACATGCGATCACAGTACAGGAATTAGCCGGGTGATGATGGGTAATGAAGCAATTATAATAGAGCCCAGACAAGTGCAGACATTAGCATGCAGTCATTAGGAGGCAAAGGTTACTGCAATATCGTTAGTGGACCCCTCCCATAAACAGACAACTGTCAGTGAGCCCACTGGAGTGGTGGTCATCAGGTATAGAGTGAATTAAAAGGCAAATCCCGGCCTTCTTCCAGGGGCCTTCTAGCTCACCTGGCCCTGGACCAGTGGATGAGCTGGAGGGCCCAGGGAACAGGATAGGGGCTATGTCCTGCAAGAATCTAAAACCCTCCCCAAGGTCACACACTGGCAGGGCCAGGCCTTGAAGCAGCAGTGAACCTCTCCCCCATTCCTGTCTCTGAGACCTAATAGCAATGGCAGTCAGTCTGGGTCACAGTCTGTGGGACCTGTCCCTACCCACATCCCCCTCCCCATTTGGGAGAACTGAGGAGCCTCAGGGCCAGTTGGGTTGGGTACCTGGCTCCCTCAGTGATGACAGCTGGGCAGGGTCTGGGGACCAATTGAGGTCTACCTCCTCCTCTTAGCCAGGACTAGGACCTCAGAGGTTGAAACTGGGCCTTGGGACCTTGCCCGTTCTTATTAGAAGAGAAAATAACATTTGCTGGTAGAGATTTACAGGAACTTCATCGCCTGACTATGACCTGACTTCTAGAACAAAGGATATGACCCCAAGAAGTTTGTGATAACTAACCACACCCCTCCTCACCTTTCCTATAGAAGAGATTTGATGAAAGCTTTTGGGGTTTTAAGGCATGAGCCATCCATCTTACATCTCCTCCATAAACCTTTCTCTGTTCCAAACTCTAAAATGTCAGAATTGTTTGGCCTCTCTGTGCATCAGGCACATGGACGTGCACTTTAGTAACATAATGGGAAACAGTTAAAGGAACAAGGTCTAGCTGGCTTCAGATATTTGACAGGCTATACGGTGAAAGGGGCTTATTCTATTAATATGAGTCTCAGAAGACAGAAACTATAGGGAGAGAGATTTGAGTTCAACATGAAAAAGGGCACTGTAACAATTGGAATCACCCAGAAAAATGGAATGAGTAGTGTCTGTCACAAGTTTCTTGTCACAGGAAGTACAAGTGCTTTCAGTTCAGTTCAGTTCAGTCACTCAGTCGTGTCCGACTCATCCATTAGAAGATTTTTAAGCAATTCATACACAGATCTGTATGAAGAAGGGCAGCTAAACTATATAAAAGCACCTGACATAGGGTCTGAAATAGGAGATATTCAGTGGGTATTATGTCTTTCCTTCTTGTTTCCTTACTATGGGATCGAATTAATCTATACAAGGTAGCAACCCTCTGAAAAATATTCTGCCAATCACTTACCATGCATTTATGAAGACAGGACACAGATAGAGGGCTTGCTGACTCCTGATTCTGAACTGACAATTTACATTTTTGGTTGTTTTAAGAATATGTATGGTATAAGAAGATCTCAATCTCCTGGAATCAAACTTCGAAGCCACAAAAATCTCCCGGATTCCATGGCAGAATGTAAGCTACTACAAACATTCTTACATAGTCATTTCCAGGACACATTCAAAAATGGCAATTTCAAGTGACAACTTTAAACTCTGAAATTCTACAATTCACTAGAAATCTACTAGATGAAGAATAACATTTCAACTAAAATGTTGTATATTTATACTTCAAATTTTAGACTAGAAAAAACTGTCCAACTACTCGAACTAATGTAAAACTTTAGAAAAGATTGAAAACACACCAAACATAGGATTTCCAGCTAGCTGAGGGCATTGGAAGTGGCCTAAATCTCCATATCCTCAAAAACAATACCAATAAACAAGAAGAACAAATAAAACTGCACAAAATCATACCCTCAGCACAACTAGACAAAAGAAAACACAAAACTTCAAATTACCTATAAGCGGAAAAAAAAGATGAAGGGGAAAAGTAACCAAATATCTGCCAGTAACCTCCACAGTAACAGCTCACACTTCCACAGGAAACCTCCTAGGGAAGAAGGGCAGTCTGAAAATACTGCAGAGGAAAGGAGTGGGGAGTAGTGGTAGGCTTACAATTGCTCTGAAACTACCACCCAGAAGAGAAAGATTCCCCTTAAGAGTGAAACACGTGTAGAAAAATGCTGAAA
Organism: Moschus berezovskii; assembly: GCF_049115385.1. Classification (NCBI taxonomy): domain Eukaryota; kingdom Metazoa; phylum Chordata; class Mammalia; order Artiodactyla; family Moschidae; genus Moschus; species Moschus berezovskii. Next base: position 27,810,136 of record NC_142463.1, on the reverse strand, counting down.
TGTTGCTGCAAAAAGTGAAAAAAATGTTGCAATAGATCAAATCATGACTATAGGGAAGGGTGACAAAAGTACAGGAGATCCATGGTGGTAATCTTTTGAAAGAATTAAAGGACATTTTCTCAACACTATTCAAAGAAAAAAATGAAGGAAGGAAGAAACAAAGACAAACGAAGGAAAAAGCAAAGTGGGGAGAGAGAGAGAAAGAAAGGAAGGAAAGAATGAAAGAGAAAAAATATATATATAATATACATATATACGAGAGATATATATTAAATATATATATGAGATCCTGAAGCCAGAATTGTACTTAATAGTATAATAACATCTCCTACAATGGACTGTTGTGAGAACTGAATGAGATAATATGGGTATGGAAATTTATTCATTTATTCATTAAAAAAACAGTTACTGAACATTTAAATATCCTAGAGACTGTAGAAAAAAAGAGGGGAAAAACCCTTTCTTCTGGCCAGATTACATGCCAACCACTGTTGCTAGAATGGATGGATTGAAGGTAAACAAAACAAACATAATTTCTACTTTCAAACAAGTTTATAAGAGAAATAAAGAACACAAAATTAAACAAGTAAAACCACACACAATAAATATATGAATATAAATAGTGCTAAATGAAAGCTGATCGCTGAAGAATTGATGTTTTTGAACTGTGGTGCTGGAGAAGACTCTTGAGAGTCCCTTGGACTTCAAGGCGATCCAACCAGTCCATTTTAGAGGAGATCAATCCTGGGTGTTCATTGGAAGGACTGATGCTAAAGCTGAAACTCCAATACTTTGGCCATCTCATGCGACAAGTTGACTCACTGGAAAAGAGTCTGATGCTGGGAGGGATTGGGAGTGGGAGGAGACGGGGACGACAGAGAATGAGATGGCTGGATGGCATCACAGATTCAATGGACATGAGTTTGAGTGAACTCCGGGAGTTGGTGATGGATAGGGAGGCCTGGCGTGCTGTGATTCATGGGGTCGCAGAGAATCGGACACGACTGAGCGACTGAACTGAACTGAACTGAAGTGCTATGAAGGAAAGCAACAGGAAGCTATCTATGAAAAAGAATAACACGAGGGATCCACTTTAATTTGAATGATAAAGAATAGGGCCTCTAAGATTAATTAATTACAGAATACCTGTTCTATGCCAGGCACTCTTCTAAGTAACAGTCAAAGAGCAGGGAATAAAACAAACAAAAATCAGTGGAGCCCTTACAAAGAGTTGACAAATGAAGAGAATCTAAAGGCAAAGGAGAAGAGGAAAGATACACCCATCTGAATGCATAGTTCCAAAGAACAGCAAGGAGAGATAAGAAAGCATTTCTCAGCGATCAATAAAAAGAAATAGAGGAAAATAATGGAATGGGAAAGACTAGAGATCTCTTGAAGAAAATTAGAGATACCATGGGAACATTTCATGCGAAGATGGGCATAATAAAGGACAGAAACGGTAAGGACCTAACAGAAGCAGAAGGTATTAAGAAGTGGCAGGAATACACAGAAAACTATACAAAAAAGATCTTCATGATCCAGATAACCACAATAGTGTGATAACTCACCTAGAGCCAGACATCCTGGAATGTGAAGTCAAGTGGGCCTTAGGAAGCATCACTATGAACAAAGCTAGTGGAGGTGATGGAATTCCAGTTGAGCTATTTCAAATCTTAAAAGATGATGCTGTGAAAGTGCGGCACTCAATATGCCAGCAAATTTGGAAAACTCAGTAGTGGCCACAGGACTGAAAAATGTCAGTTTTCATTCCAATCCCAATAAGGCAATGCCAAAGAATGTTCATACTGCACAACTGCACTCATCTCACATGCTAGCAAAGTAATGCACAAAGTAATGCACAAGAGAGGCTTCAATAGTATGTGAACCGAGAACTTTCAGATGTTAAGCTGGATTTAGAAAAGGCAGAAGAACCACAGATCAAACTGCCAACATCCACTGCATCGTTGAAAAAGCAACAGTGTTCCAGAAAAACATTTACTTCTGCTTTATTGACTACACAAAAGCCTTTGACTGTGTGGATCACAACAGACTGGAAAATTCTTCAAGAAATGGGAATACCAGACCACCTGACCTGCCTCCTGAGAAATCTATAAGCAGGTCAAGAAGCAACAGTTAGAACTGGACATGGAACAACAGACTGGTTCCAAACTGGGAAAGAAGTACGTCAAGGTTGTATACTGTCACCTTGCTTATTTAACTTATATGCAGAGTACATCATGCAAAATGCTGGGCTGGATGAAGCACAAGCAGTAATCAAGACTGCCGGGAGAAATATCAATAACCTCAGATATGCAGATGACACCACCCTTATGGCAGAAAGCAAAGAGGAACGAAAGAGCCTCTGGATGAAAGTGAAAGAGGAGAGTGAAAAAGCTGGCTTAAAACCCAACATTCAAAAAATGAAGATCATGACATCCAGTCCCATCACTTCATGGCAAATAGATGGGAAAACAATGGAAACAGTGAGAGACTTTATTTTCTTGGGCTCCAAAATCACTGCAAATGGTGACTGCAACCATGAAATTAAAAGACACTTGCTTCTTGGAAGAAAAATTATGACAAATCTAAACAGCATATTAAAAAGCAGAGACATTACTTTGCCGACAGGGGTCTATCTAGTCAAATCTATAGTTTTTCCAATAGTCATGTATGAACGTGAGAGCTGGACCATAAAGAAAGCTGAGAACTGAGTAATTGATGTTTTTGAACTATGTTGTTGGAGAAGAGTCCCTTGGACTGCAAGGAGATCAAACCAGTCAATCATAAAGGAAAACAGTCCTGAATATTCATTGGATGGACTGATGTTGAAGCTGAAACTCCAGTACTTTGGCCAGCTGATATGAAGAGCTGGCTCACTGGAAAAGACCCTGATGCTGGGGAAGATTGAAGGCAGGAGGAGAAAGGGACGACAGAGGATGAGATGGTTAGGTGTCATCACCGACTTGATGGACTTGAGTTTGAGCAAGCTCCGGGTATTGGTGATGGACAGGGAAGCCTGGCGTGCTGCAGTCCGTGGGGCTGCAAAGAGTCAAACAAGACGGAGCGACTGAACTGACTGAACTGTGGACTTCAATTCTTGTTGGAAGAGACCTTCAGGAAATAAGAAAATATACATAGCCATATTTTTATAAGTGCTATATAAAATGATAAAGCAGAAGATAGAGAATAAGCAATTCTGGGAATGAGGGTGATAAAAGAAAGCAGATGACATTTGAGCAAAGACCTGACGAAAGTAAGAAAGTTAGCACTGATATCTTAGGGTAGAGTGTTTCAGAAGTTGAAACAGCAAGGCTAAGGCCCTGCCTGAAGTAGCAATGTGCTTACTGTGTTTGAGGCTGGGGCATAGAGATGAAAGAAAAAAAATGGTAGGAGATAAAGTCAAATAGATAATGAGGGTGGAAGGTCAGATCATATAGAAGTTTGTAGGCCATAATAAGACCTGAAGGTTTCAATCTGAGTGTGGTAAGAACACAATAGAGTTTTGAGCAGAGGAATGAAATGATCTAGTTTATATTTGAAAAGCACTGATCTGGACAAAAGAAAAAATTTACTGTACAGGTGCACGTGCAGAAGAAGAAAAACCATTTAGGAGACTCCTATACTCCAGGTGAGAAATTATGATAGTCCGCACTACAGAAGTGGGGGAAATGTAGAGAAATATTTCTATTTCTCATATTTATAGATATTCTGAGAAATGAGTAAAAAGGTTTGCTGATATATTGAATATTGAGTACAAGAAAAATGAAAAATGTCTCTAAGATTTTTGGTCATAAGTCCTAGAAAGACAGAGTTACCATTTCCTGGATAGGAAAAACTTCAGGAGGAAACAATGGGGAAGGTGGAAGTTCAAGGAGACAATTAGTATTTCAGTTTCAGACCTATTAAATTTGAAAGATCTATTAGATATCAAGCAGAAATACTTCTGTAAAGTGTTGTAGATATAAGATTTTTTTTTAAGACCTAAACCATGAAAAGAGTTGACCTTGAAAGAATAAAGAGCACTGTAGCCAAAGAAAATATAAGACTGTGGTACAAGGAATAAGTTTGGCTTATTGAACACACTGAAAGGCCAGTGAGCTTACATATGGGAAGACTAGACAGCAGGAATTAAAACAAGAAATGGTTTTTAAACAGTCTCATTGTAACACAGTAATTTATAATATTAATACATATTTTAGTACCTGAATGCTATAGACTTAATTGTGTCCCTTCAGAATTCATTTCTTGATGTCCTAACAACCAATGTGATGGTATCTGGAGATGGGTATTTGCAGAGGCATAATAATTATGGTATATGAGGTCATGGTGGTGAGACTCTCCAGACAGGATTAGTGCCCTTATAAGAATCCTTAAAAAAAGAGCACAAAAAATTTTATCTCTCCCTCTGTCTCTGCACCCACACAAAAGAACAGGTCATGTGAATATACAGTGAGATGGAGGTCACCTATGACCCAAGAAAAGAGGCTTCAGTATAATATAAACCCTATCATACATCTTGATTTTATCCTTCCCAGCCTCTAGAACTGTGAGAAGTAAATTTCCTTGTTTGAGCTACCCGGTCTGTGGTATTTTCTATATCAGCCCAAGCAGACTAATACAGTGGAAATGGAGTTATACTGAACAAAAATGTAAAACATGTGAATGGCTTTGGAACCATTCTAATTCCAAAGTTTGGAATATTGCTAGTGAAAAAGACTGAAGTGCCTTGAAGAAACCAAAGAAACTCTGAGGATGCTGCAGATGAGAGTTTACAAAAGAAAAAAATCTTCCTGAAAACTGAGGAAAAGGAGACCCCTGTTACAACAGAAGCAGAAATTATAATAATACTATTACCAAAAGTTATGTAGAAACTAGATAATAAACAAAATATTGAAACTGCCACAATTGATTCTTGCTGCTTACAGTAAAATTCTATAATGCTATATTGCAGAAAGTACTATTAAACAAAAACAATCCAGGACTTCATAGTTTTGAAAATTCTCAGCCTCTCAAAGTGGTAAAAGATGCTAAAATTAACAAATAGTCTTTGAGCGAAGATCAAAGCCAGTGCACTGACAGAAAAACACGGTCTAAAAACAAAACCTAGGTTGTGACAAATCTTTTAAGACTCAGAAAAATCAAAGCTATGCTTCAGAATACTTTTTGTACAGAAAAAAAGCTCTCTAAAGAGAAAAGAGCTGTGCCTCACAATTCCTCTCAAAGGACTGCTAAGAAGTTTAAGAAGGTTGCCCCTCAGCCATCTCAGAAAGGACCCGAAGAGATTTTGCAGGTGTAATTTGTAGATGGGAGGACCAAACAAGTTTTTACGATAAAAAGGAAAGCCACAAAATTTTTAAGATAAAAATTATCTACAGAGAGGATTCTTAGGTGTTAGCATTCTATTCTTGACCTGGGAGGTAAATTAGGTTACAGATATGGGCTTTGGAAGAATTCACTAAGCTGGATATTTATGTTGCGTGCATTTCTCTGACTTGAGTTATACTACACAACAACAAATTTCATATTTTTTAAAAATGCTGGGGTCAGTCACCACCGTGATTCCTTGATTTGAGTCTGCACGTGAACATGTGAAATTTGAGACATCTGTTACATACACAAGCAGAGATGTGAAGATGAAAATTGGATATACAGGTATAGACTCCATCACTGACTATCCTAAGTTCGCCCCCCTCCAACAAATGCATTACCTTGTTTTATTTTCTTCACAGCTACTAATCGTTATTTGAAATTATCTTTATTTTGTTCATATGCTACTGTCTCCCCCTACTAGAAATTTAAGCAAATACCACACATCTCACCTGTTTATTTGTTGCTTGTGAATGATTTCATTGATATCCCTAATTCTTTTTCCCTTTATGATCTGACTTTGCAGTTTCCTACCTTTAAAAAAGTAGAGTATATTTCCCTCTCCAAGTTTTTCATATGACTTGCTTTGGTCAAGTCTCAAAATGCCTTGCATGTTGCAGATTACTCTCTTCTGCTTCTGCTGTGACTATGAAAAGGATATGCCAGAGGTAGCCCTCCGGTCCCAAGAAGAGGATGAGACACCCAGTCAAACAGGAGTAAAACGGAGCCTCCAACCAACCTACACTCATGTGATCAACCCAGACAAAAAGAGCTGAGCATGACTTAGATCCACTGCTGCTCCTGCTGCTAAGTCACTTCAGTCGTGTCCGATTCTGTGAGATCCCATAGACGGCAGCCCCCTAGGCTCCCTGGTCCCTGGGATTCTCCAGGCAAGAACACTGGAGTGGGTTGCCATTTCCTTCTCCAATACATGAAAGTGAAAAGTGAAAGTGAAGTCGCTCAGCCATGTCCGACTTTTAGTGACCCCATGGACTGTAGCCCACCAGGCGCCTCTGTCCATGGGATTCTCCAGGCAAGAATACTAGAATGGGTTGCCATTTCCTTCTCCATAGATCCACTGATTCCCAGTCAATCTACAAACTTGTAAACTTTGATAATAATCTTTATTTAATAATAACTGAATTTGGAAGTAGTTTGTTACACAGCAATAGTTAACTGATACGCAAAGTTCCAAAGAATAGCAAGGAGAGACAGAAAGCCTTTTTAAGTGAACAATAAAAAGAAATACAGGAAAACAAGAGAATGGGAAAGACTAGAGATCTCCTCAAGAAAACTGGAGATACCAAGGGACTATTTCATGTAAAGATGGGCTCAATAAAGGACAGAAATGATAAGGACCTAATAGAAGCAGAAGAGATTAAGAAGAGGTGACAAGATTATATATAGGAACTGCATAAAAAAAAGGTGTTAATGACCTGGATAACCACAGTGGTGTGGTCACTAACCTAGAGCCAGATATCATAGAGTACGAAGTCAAGTAGGCCTTAGGAAGCCAAACTATGAACAAAGCTAGTGGAGGGGATGGAATTCCGGCTGAGCTATTTCAAATCCTAAAGATGATGCTGCAAAAGTGCTGCATTCATTGATAGCAAATTTGGAAAACTCAGCAATGGACACACAACTGGATAAGATCAATTTCATTCCAGTCCTAAAAAAGGGCAATGCCGAAGAACATTCAAACTAAACCAAAATTACACTCATTCCACACACTAGCAAGGTAATGCTCAAAATCCCTCAAGCTAGGCTTCACCTATACATGAACTAAAAATTTCCAGACAGAGAAGTTGGATTTAGAAAAGGCAGAGGAACCAGAGATCAAATTGCCAACATCCACTGGATCATGAGAAAAGCAAGAGAATTCCAGAAAAACATCTACTTATGCTTCACTGACTATGCTAAAGCCTTTGACTGTATGGATCACAAAAAACTGGAAAATTCTTAAAGAGGTGGGAATACCAGAACACCTTACCCGTCTTCTCAAAAATCTGTATGCAGGTCAAGAAGCAACAGTTAAGAACTGGACATGGAACAAGAGATTGGTTCAAAACTGGGAAAGGAGTACATCAAGGCTCTCTACTGTCACCCTGCCTATTTAACTTATTTGCAGAGTACATCATGCAAAATGAGGGGCTGGATGAAGCACAAGCTGGAATCAAGATTGCCAGGAGAAATATCAAAAACCTCAGATATGCAGACGACACCACCTTAATGACAGAAAGTGAAGAGGAATTCAAGAGCCTTTTGATGAAGGTAAAAGAGAGTGAAACAGTTGGCTTAAAATTCAATGTTCCAAAAACAAAAATCATGGCATCCAGTCCCATCACTTCACGGCAAATAGATGGGGAAAAAGTAGAAGCAGTGACAGGTTTTATTTTCTTGGACTCCAAAATCACTGTGGATGGTGACTGCAACCATGAAATTAAAAGACAACTGCTCCTTGGAAGAAAAGCTATGAAGAACCTAGACAGTGTATTAAAAAGCAGAGGCACTGCTTTGCCAAAAAGGCCCACATATTCAAAGCTATAGTTTTTCCAGTAGTCAGGTACAGATGTGAAAGTGGGACCATAAAGAAGGCTGAGCTTTGAAGAATTGATGCTTTTCAACTGTGGTGCTGGAGAAGACTCTTGAGAATCCTTTAGACAGCAAGATCAAACCAGTCAATCCTAAAGGCAATCAAGCCTGAATATTCATTGAGAGGACTGATGCTGAAGCTGAAGCTCCAATACTTTGGCCACCTGATGCAAAGTGCCAATTCACAAGAAAAGACCCTAATGCTAGGAAAAACTGAGGGCAAAAGGAGAAGGAGGGAACAGAGGACAAGATGGTGGGATGGCATCATCGACTCAATGGACATGAGTTTGTGCAAACTCCAAGAGATAGTGAAGGACAGGCAAGCCTGATGTGCTGCAGTCCACGAAGTTGCAAAGTATCAGACACAACTGAGCGATCAAACAACAGTACTTCTATATTTCAGTGCCTAGAACAATGCCTGCAATACAGTAAGAGCTAAATATTTTAAATAAATTATTTAATTCAAAAGGAAACGGACAAGGAATAGCCAAAGAGGTAAGGAAAATCAGAAGAATGAGGTGTCACAAATGCCAAGAGAAGAATATGTTTTAAGAAAGAAGTGATCAAAAGGGACTAATGGTGCTGAGGTCTATTAAAACAGTATCAAGAAGTATTTATTTAATATGACAATGTGGTTTAGTGAGAAAGAGGGGAAGCCAGACTGGCATGAACGGAGTTTAAATGGCAGCAAATAGCTTCAAGGAAGAAAATTCCCATGGCCCCAAACCACCAGTCTCCTCTATGCCATCCTACATTCTTCCTTGAAGATTTCCTTCCTCTCTGATTACTTGCTCTTGGTTATCAAACCTATGGTACTTTTCCTGCAAAGAATAGGAATGTTGTACTTTCAAGCACAACTGTTTTCTTTCTCATCTCACAGAACACAGGGTCATATAATAAAAATTTAAAAAAAAAACTCTTTCTGCACTACACCATGCTTTAACTAACTGGCTAATGCAGCTCAATCACTGATCATCAGTCAGAAAGCTAGGATGCTCACCTACAAAATAAAAATCAACTATGCAATTTAACTCTCCCAAAACACTATGTGACTTCCCTGGTAGTTCAGCGGTTTAAAACTCGCCTACCAATGCAGAGGACATGGGCTCAATCCCTGGTTTGGGAAGAGTCCATATGGCATGGGGCAGGTAAACCCATGTGCCATAACCACTGAAGACTCACATGCCCAGAACCTATGCTTCACAAAACAAGAGAAGCCGCCTCAGTAAGAACCCTGTGCACTGAACTAGAGAGTAGCTCCTGCTTACCAAAACAAGAAAAAGCCCAGGCAGCAAAGAAGACACAGTGTAGCCAAAAATAAATTAATTTAATTTAAAATAAAACACTGTGGACTGACAAATGATGATGGACTCCTGATGGATTCAAGTACTGAGAATACTGTACTCAGAACTGATAAGCCTCAATTTATAGTCCACGGTTGAATATTTATGTTATTTTTCCTATTTCAGTGTCTTGTTTTGGAACATCCAAGGTATTTCCAATATGATGTCATTTGTATAAATACTTTATCACTAAATTCAACAAAGACTATTTCAACTTAACTGAAAAGCCATTTCATATTTTATACAAACTGGCATCCTCCACAGTTCCTTAATAAATACGTGTATATAACTAAAAATAAGCCTTAAAGTTTTATAACATACCATATTTTTCCATATGCTCTTTTCCAGCATGCCCAAACATCTGAGCAGCAACTGGGTCGGAAGATAATCCACACTTATTGCTCATGATTTCAACATGTTTATCAACTGGATGAGGGCTATTTTTATTCTAAAAGAGGAGAAAATAAAATTTTAATAAGTACTCGACATGATATGTATCGCTTTCAACTATTACACTGTTTAAGATATTTGTTAATTAGAAGTGTGGGGTAAGCCAAAAATTGACAGTATGACTACAATCAGTCATTCAATTAAAAATAAATAATTTTTAAGTAAAAAAAATAGAAACATGTATAAAGAATCCCATTATGTGCAAATAACTGCTCAATATTCTGGGGATAAAACAATAAACAAAACAGATAAATTCCCTGCTCATCTAGCATTCATATTTGAAGGAAGACGGAACAGAAAGTAATGAGGATGAAAATGATTAAAATGTAAATAATAATGCTATAACAAACTCAAATAAAGGGATAAAGACTGAAGGTGGGAAGTGGTATGTTATAGAAAACAGTCTAAGAGATAACCATTGATAAAGTAACATTTCAGCAGGGATGTGAAGGAGTATGAGTAAGTCATTTGATTAAGTTGGGGAGAGGAGCATTCTAGGCAGAAAGAACAGCAAGAACAAAGTCCCTAAGACAGGAGCAGGTTTGGGTATTTGAGAAAAAGTGAATTACGATTAGGATAAAGTGATGCGCAGAGTGCAATCACATCTGTTTCCATGGCTCTAGAATAGAGAAACACAGTTCCCACTGCAAATATTTTACAAAGGGGAGGCTTTGTAAAAGCCTACTAGAGTTTACCTACTAGACTATGAACACCCAGAAGATATGAATTCTTCATATACTTCTGTATAGGTATCCAGTGCCTAGCATTTGCCCTGCTATATAGTTAACATTCTATAAATAACTGTTGAATGAAATTAATGAACTTTTTTTGAGGTCCACAAAGAGGTTCTAAAGCAAATGCTATGAAAATATTAAGGAGACATATGAAAAGACATCTTTTCATATGTCTACTTACTAATTATTAATAATTACTCATTATTAGTAATAATTAGTAATAACACCATTAATTATTAGAGAAATGCAGATCAAAACTACAATGAGGTACCACCTCACACTGGTCAGAATGGCCATCATTAAAAAATCTACAAATAACAAATTCTGAAGAGGCTGTAAAGAAAAGGGTACCCTCATACCTATCCCCTGTTGGTGAAGATGTTAGTTGGTACAGCCACTATGAAAAACATTATGGAGGCATCTCAGAAAACTAAAAACAGAACTACCATCAGTTCGGTTCAGTTCAGTCACTCAGTCGTGTCTGACTCTTTGCGACCCCATGAATCGCAGCACGCCAGGCCTCCCTATCCATCACCAACTCCCGAAGTCTACCCAAACTTATATCCATCAAGCCAGTGATGCCATCCAGCCATCTCATCCTCTGTCGTCCCCTTCTCCTCCTGCCCCCAATCCCTCCCAGCATCAGGGTCTTTTCCAATGAGTCAACTCTTCGCATCAGGTGGCCAAAGTATTGGAGTTTCAGCTTTAGCATCAGTCCTTCCAATGAACACTCAGGACTGATTTCCTTTAGGATGGACTGGTTGGATCTCCTTGCGGTACAAGGGACTCTCAAGAGTCTTCTCCAACACCACAGTTCAAAAGCATCAATTCTTTGGCAATCAGCTTTCTTCACAGTCCAACTCTCACATCCATACATGACCACTGGAAAAACCATAGCCTTGACTAGATGGACCTTGGTTGGCAAAGTAATATCCCTGCTTTTTAATATGCTATCTAGGTTGGTCATAACTTTCCTTCCAAGGAGTAAGCGTCTTTTAATTTCATGGCTGCAATCAGCATCTGCAGTGATTTTGGAGCCCCCAAAAATAAAGTCTGACACTGTTTCCACTGTTTTTCCATCTATTTCCTGTGAAGTGATGGGACCAGATGCCATGATCTTTGTTTTCTGAATGTTGAGCTTCAAGCCAACCTTTTCACTCTCCTCTTTCACTTTCATCAAGAGGCTTTTTAGTTCCTCTTCACTTTCTGCCATAAAGGTGGTGTTATCTGCATATCTGAGGTTATTGATATTTCTCCCGGCAATCTTGATTCCAGCTTGTGCTTCTTCCAGCCCAGCGTTCCTGATGATGTACTCTGCATGTAAGTTAAATAAGCAGGGTGACAATATACAGCCTTGATGTACTCCTTTTCCTATTTGGAACCAGTCTGTTGTTCCATGTCCACTTCTAACTGTTGCTTCCTGACCTGCATATAGGTTTCTCAAGAGGCAGGTCAGGTGGTCTGGTATTCCCATCTCTTTCAGAATTTTCCACAGTTTACTGTGATTCACATAGTCAAAGGCTTTGGCATAGTCAATAAAGCAGAAATAGATGTTTTTTCTGGAACCCTCTTGCTTTTTCGATGATATAATTCAGCAATTCCACTACTGGGAATATACCCAGACAAAACTATAATTCAAACAGATACATGCACTACTATATTCATAGCAGCATTGTTCAAAATAGAGAAAACATAGAAACAACCTTATGTCCATCAAAAGATGAGTGAATAAAGAAGATGTGGTACATATGTACCATGGAACACTACTCAGACACAAAATTTGTGAAATAATGCTATTTGCAGCAGCAACATGGATGTAACTACAGGTTATCACACCAACTGAGGTAAATCAGAAAGAAAAGTAAAATACTATGATTGCACTTATATGTGGAATCAAAAATATGGTGCAATGAACCTATCTACAAAACAGAAACAGATTCAAAGAACTAGAGAAGAGACTTGTGGTTCCCAAAGGGGAGGTGGGAGGGAGAGGGATGGACTGGGAGTTTGGGGTTGGCAGACGTTACATTTATAACAAGATCCTAATGTTTGGCAGAGAGAACTATATTCAATATCTTGTGATCAATCGTAATGGAAGAGAACATAAAATAGAGTGTATATATGTGCATAATTGAGTCACTTTGCTGTACAGCAGCGACTGGCAAAACTTTATAATCAACTATGTGTGTGTGTTAGTTGCTCAGTCATGTCCAACTCTTTGTGACCCCATGGACTATAGCCAACCAGGCTCCTCTGTCCATGGAATTCTCCAGGCAAGAATACTGGACTGGGTTGCCATGCCCGTCTCCAGGGGATCTTCCCAATTCTCCAATTTAAAAAAACTCAAAAAAAGATTAAGAGGGATTTCTCTGGTGGTCTAGTGGCTAAGACTCCACACTCCCAATGCAGGGGGGCCAACTTTCATCCTGTCAACTACAAACTGGCACTTGCCAAAAGCATTTGCCAGCAACTGAACGACAATAACAAAGGCATTTGCCATCTGTCTCTGTGGAGATTGAACCTGTGCTGCTGCAGCTGTTGACCTTTAACACTTCCCCTAGAGGGAGTTCAGGGTAGAGTGAGGCACTCTGTGCTCCAGAGAACCAGGTAGAACAGATGTTTAGATAGCTAGATCTTTTCAGATGATCCCAATCTTTATATCTTTTCATATCTAGAAAAGCACTAAATCCCTTCAGGGTGACATCAGGTCCTTCTGACCAGCAGAAAACCTTTTGTAAAGTAAGCGCTTGACTGCACTGAATTCCCACTTTACCGAAATCATATATTGACCATGTCCGACTGCCTCTTTGGAGCAGTCTCTCAGAGCTATCTGAGGTACCCACTCCTGGGCTGCAGTCCTGATTTTGCCCCAAATAAAACTTAACTCAAAACTCTCATACTGTGCATCTTTTTAGCCAACAACCCCTAGTCAGGGAACTAAACCACACATGTCTTAATGAAAAGAGCCCACACACCATAATGAAGATCAAAGATCCTGTGCGCAGGGTCTAAGACCCGGTGCAGCCAAACAAATGAATAAATATAAAAAATAAGATTAAGAAAGAATAGGCTTACACAAGGAAAATTAGTTAGTTAGATATGATAAGCAACTTGCCAATCCAAAGGATAAAGATAAAATGAGTTGATAAATGGGTCCCATGGAATCTGTGAACACAGAAATCTTTAAAATAAGTATATAAAATTATGTTTGGATTTCCATCAGTGGAAAGTTTTTCTGTCAAAAGAAATCTAAAAAAATTTTTTTAATACAGAAAATGTTCATATCTATGTTGAAAGGAATGTTAATGAAAACAATTATATATACTTCTGCTTCTAGCCATGATGGACTACAGAAACCAGGTTTATCCTTCTATCTTAAACATTTAAAAACCTGAGCAAAATACACAAAGTGACTGTTTTCAACAATGGACAACATAAAGCTTAGTACAGGGATCTCTGAAAGAACTCACAGAGTAGAGTAACGGAGGGAAGAGGGGGAGACTTCTCTGAAAATCTGAAGAGAGCTCCCCTGGAGTCTTTAGTGAGTCTAACCAACACGTGAATCTGAGGAAACTAGTAAGACCAGGGAAAGAGCCACTGAAAAGGAGCAGGCACAACAATTCCCAATGTTCCCATAGGGCCAGGAATAGCTTTCTTCTCAAAACCACAATGGAAAGATCTCCTAACACAAAGAGCATCACTGGAATCCTGAAGTTACTGCTTGAACAGCAGCATCAGTTCAGCCTTGGAATAAAAAGGACTGTTCTGGATTCTGCCTAACAAAACATAAAAGCAAATCTCAAAGGGATCAAACCACTTCTAAAAAACAACTATCCCAGAACAAATTCCTAAATAGTTAATGGAATATAAAAACTCTGTTAACACCCAACAAAGTGAAATTCATAATGTCTAACATTCAATCACAAGTTATGAGGCATGCAATGAAATGCAGAGTACACCTTGTAAAGAGGGGATTAATCAACCAACAGAAATGATACAGATGACAGAATCCTTTTAATGTTAAACAATTACTATAAATAAACTCCACTAAATCAATTACGGCAGAAAGTGAAGAGGAACTCAAAAGCCTCTTGATGAAAGTGAAAGAGGAGAGTGAAAAGGTTGGCTTGAAGCTCAACATTCAGAAAACAAAGACCATGGCATCTGGTCCCATCACTTCATGGGAAATAGATGGAAAAACAGTGGAAACAGTGTCAGACTTTATTTTTTGGGGCTCCAAAATCACTGCAGATGCTGATTGCAGCCAGGAAATTAAAAGACGCTTACTTCCCTGGAAGGAAAGTTATGACCAACCTTGATAATATATTAAAAAGCAGAGACATTACTTTGCCAACAAAGGTCTGTCTAGTCAAGGCTATGGTTTTTCCCATGGTCATGTATGGATGTGAGAGTTGGACTGTGAAGAAAGCTGATCGCCGAAGAATTGATGCTTTTGAACTGTGGTCCTGGAGAAGACTCTTGAGAGTCCCTTGTACCGCAAGGAGATCCAACCAGTCCATTCTAAAGGAGATTGATCCTGGGTGTTCACTGGAAGGACTGATGCTAAAGCTGAAACTGCAATACTTTGGCCACCTCATGCGACGAGTTGACTCACTGGAAAAGACTCTGATGCTGGGAAAGGTTGGGGGTGGGAGGAGAAGGGGATGACCGAGAATGAGATGGCTGGATGGCATCACCGACTCTGTGGACATGAGTTTGAGTGAACTCCGGGAGTTGGTGATGGACAGGGAGGCCTGGCGTGCTGTGATTCATGGGGTCGCGGAGAGTCAGACACGACTGAGCGACTGAACTGAACTGAACTGAACTGAAAACAATTACTGTCAGGGAAAGCACACTGACTGAAACCACCCACTCTGGCCAGGCACCACAGTAATCATTTGTGTGAGTTATTTTATGACAGGAGGTCCTAGTAAGGAACACAGGACTAATAAGCCACCACTAACCGGGAGACTTCGGGAAAAGTCAAAAGGTGTCTGACCACCTCCCAGAATCCTTTTCACTGGCATTCATCTTGGCTGAGCAATGTGTGTGCCACCAGGAAAGACTGAGTCTTTGGCCAATCAAAAGACTGGCCAAAGACAACCCGGAAACTAATCCCATCACCATAAAACTTGAGACTGCGAGTCACATGGCACAGCAATTCTCCTGGGTTCTTTTACCCTACTGCTCTCTACCTGGGCACCCCTTCCCAATAAAGTCATATTGCTTCGTCAACAGGTGTGTCTCCTCAGATAATTCATTTCCAAGTGTTAAACAAGAGCCCACTCTTGGGTCCTGGAAGAGGTCCCTCTTCCTGCAATATTACTATAAACATACTCCATTTGTTCATGAAGGTAGAAGAAAGCATGAACATGACAAAGAAAAATATGGAAGATACAAAAAAGAGTAGAAATTTTTTTAGAGGTAAAATATACATTGTCTGAAAAGTAAACTCAGTGAAATTAACAGATTAAACAATGCAGCACAGATTAGCAAACCTGAGCAAGTAACAAATTAAAACATGAGCAGGAAAAAAAACTTGAAAAAAATGAACAAGATCAGTGAATGGTGGAACAACAATCAAGAAGTTTAGAGATACTATAATTGGAGTCAGGAAAAGAGAAGATGGAGAGAGACAAAAGTAAAAAAAACATTTTAAGACATAATGGATGAAAAATTTTCAAATCTGATGAAAACTATAACTCATATAGCCAAGAGCCTCAACAAACCCCAATAACACAAAACACGATAAAACTACACCAAGGCACATCATAATAAAAACTGTTCGAAACCAGTGAGAAAGAAAAATACCAAAAGCAACCAAAGTAAAATATACATTAAGTACAGGGGAACAAAAAATAAGAATGATAACAAACTTTAAATTGAAAACAATGAAAGGCAAAAAGACAGTGAACCCAGAAAAAGTAAAGCTGACCGAGAATTCTGTACTCAGCAAATATATCTTTCAAAAAAAAAAGGTAAATAAAGACAGAGTAGAACATACAGACATTGAGAGAATATATCACCAGCAAATCAGTACTATATGAAATGGTAAAGCAGATTCTTCAGGCAGAAGGATAATAATCCTAAAGGAAATTCTAGATCAATAATAAAGGAATAAGGAGCACTGAAAATGATAAACGTGGAAAAAACATAAGCATTCTTTTTTTACTTTAAGAATTCTTTCAAAAAACAATTGATGAGGGACTTTCCTGATGGTCCAATGGTTGAGAATTTGCCTGCCCATGCAGGGAACAGGGGTTCGATCCCTGGGCTGGGAGAATTCCACGTGCCGTGGGGTAACTGGGCCCATGCACCGCAACTACTGAACCTAGGCTCTAGAGTCCATGCTCTGCAACAAGAGAAGTCACTGCAATGAGAAGCCCACATACTAGAAAGTAGCCCCCACTCTCTGCAATTACAGAAAGCCCACGTGCAGCAGCGAAGACCCAGTACAGCTATAAATAAAATATTTTTAATTAAAATTAAAAACAATTGACTATTTAAGACAAAATCAATAACTGATGTGGGGCTTATAACATGTATAGTAAAATGTGCTTCTAGGAAGAGGCAACCAAAAAAATACCTTGTAAGGTTCATGTAACATACTACAGTGAAGAGTCGTAACATTACCTAAAGGGGGTTTGTGAATAAGTTAAAGATGAATGTAAACCCTAAAGAAACCACTAAAAGCAAAGCTCCAGAGGTATAGTTAATATGATCATAAAACAGACAAAATAAAATTATAAAGAATTCTCAACGAACAGAAAAGAAGACAAAGAGGAAAAAAGGAATAAAGAAGATACTGAACAAGAGAAAACAAGTAGAAAGATGGTAGATTTAAATCAGTGGTTTCCTAATAAATATTTAATAGGCTCATGTTGGATGAAGGAGGTCTTACTGATAGCATTTGTCAACTTGGGGACTGTAAATAATCCCACAGTGACCAATTTGAATATGCTAGCATGATGTCACTGAAAGCAAAGATAGAAAAAAAAAAGGCATGCATAATCAGATCTTGCAAGCTGGTACAAGCCAGTAGGCATCAGTTTCAGCTAAGCACATCTAGACCAAAGCTAAGCACATCTACACCTGGTCTCCGTTGTATCACTAATGCTAACTTGGTCCTATGGCACTGGGTCTTTACTTCACTCTGGGCTTCGTGGTTTCACTTTACCAGTACAACATCTTCTGGGCCACCTCTAACTAAAACACGGTCTAAATTATTTCTGTCCTACAGAAATACTAGCTTGAGACAGAATTGTTTGAGAAAGTAAAGATATTATGTACAAGAATGTTCACTGGAGCTCTGTAATAGCAAAATAAAAAACAAAACACATATAAAATTAAAAGTAAACCATCTAACCAGAAAAGAAGGGATCAACTGAAAACCTTATAGCCATGAAAAGGGACACTAGGCAGCTGTTAAAAATAAGGAAGTTTATCATTCATTTGATGTCTGATAGAAAACAACAAAATTCTGTGAAGCAATTATTCTTCAATTAAAAAATATAATAATTTCTTTAAAAAAAAGGTAGTTTATCAATATGTTCGAACCAGGAAAGCTGTCCATTTGTAACACGAAAAAGCAATATGTATAAAATTTTTCATCTTCTTCACGTACATGTCAAATTTCTTTAACATTGTTAATACGTATGTGTGTGTAGTATAGTATATGAATATATTTAGATATATATGTATAAATGTGGAAAAAAGAAAGGACATATAAATACACTGAAGAACAGGATTAAACAAGCAGAAAACGACTTTTAACATATATACTTTTTAAAATTACTGGACTGTGGATGAATTTTACTATTTTCTAGTTTTAATAAAAGTTATCAAGGTACCTACCATTAACTATGAAAGAAAAATATCTATTTATCATGTGACATAAATATTAAGTACCTCTGTTAGCCAATCATCTAACCATCTTATTTTGCATCTTTTCCTGTTGCTACCCTGCAATCCAGTTTTTCAAACTGTCCCCTGAACATACTATATTCATTCCAACATTCATGACTTGGCTTATGATGTTTTATCCGATAACCAGAAACAATTTGTCTTCTTTGATCTTTAATTGTGTGTGTATGTGCCTCGTCGTGTCCGATATTTTGCAACCCCATGGACTTTAGCCTGCAGGCTCCTCTGTCCATGGAATTCTGCAGGTAAAAACACTTCAGTGGGTTGCCATTTCCTCCTCCAGGGGGATCATTAATTACCTTTATTATTATTATTATTTATTATATAGCAATTTTAGGGAATTCCCTCTCAGTCCAGTGATTAGGACTCCATGTTTTCACTGCCAAGGGCCTGGGTTCAATCCCTAGTTGGGGAACTAACATCCCAAAACCTACACCACACCACCAAAAACAAAAAAAAATTTGTTACTATACCTTAATTATATTTAAGACCCACTAAATCATTTTCTTAAAATGCTCTCTAAGGGAAAATGGGAAATAGCTTCTGTTGATTAGAAGGCCTGTGATGTTCCAGCCACTCTTTTGATTCTAAGAGATAATATTACATGGATTTAAATTAATATGGGGTAGAGGTCCTTTGGAGGAGGTGATGGCACCCCACTCCAGTATTCTTGCCTGGAAAATCCCATGGACGGAGGAGCCTGGTGGGCTGCAGTCCATGGGGTCGCGAAGAGTCGGCAACAACTGAGCGACTTCACTTTCCCTTTTCACTTTCATGCACTGGAGAAAGAAATGGCAACCCACTCCACTGTTCTTGCCTGGAGAATCCCAGGGACGGCGGAGCCTCGTGGGCTGCCGTCTATGGGGTCGCACAGAGTCGGACACGACTGAAGCAACTTAGCAGCAGCAGCAGCAGCAGAGGTCCTTTATTGTTCAAACACAGAAAATTGAATGAGATTGATCTCATGCATTAGGTAACAATATAATCCCAAGTGAAAGGCTAAAAGTCTTCAACTCATTTTCTAACAATGATTCTATTTTTATATTGTAGCACCTTCTACAGGAAAATCTGAATTTACCAGAGAGATCAATTCCTAGATACTCATATTTTAAAGAATCATCAGGTATATAATTAAAGAAACAACTCCCCTCTTGGGGAAAACATATATATACATATAAGAAATTATACACTTAACACTGGAGAAACAAAACTAAAAAGTAGAAACCGTTACCAAATGATTATTACTAAAATTAAGATTACTTTTAAGATGAAGAGACTATGGTTTAACTAAAATGGTGGTGGGTGGGTCTCGTGAAGTCATATCCGACCCTTTGTGACCTCAAGGATTGTAGACCACCAGGCTCTGTCTGTGTAATTCCCAGGGAAGAATACTGAAGTGGATTGCCATTTCCTTCTCCAGGGGATCTTCCTGTACCAGGGACTGAACTCGCATCTCCTACATTAGCAGGCGGGTTCTTTACCACTGAGCCACCAAGGAAACTCTTAACTAAAATATAACTCTTTAAAATGATGTCAATAACCAAACTCATAGACCCTTAGTCTTAAATTGTCAAAAAATTCATTTACAAGTTGCTTCAAATTGCTTAAAACACTCATTTAATAATTTTCTAATTACTTTTTCACAAATAGAAGGTAAATGAAACTATAGCCTATTATACAGAGAGAGGTAAGCCAGAAAGAAAAACACCAATACAGTATACTAACGCATATATATGGAATTTAGAAAGATGCAAATGATAACCCTGTATACGAGACAGCAAAAGAGAGACAGATGTATAGAACAGTCTTTGGGATTCTGTGGGAGAGGGTGAGGGTGGGATGATTTGGGAGAATGGCACTGAAACATGTATGCTGTCATATGTGAAACGGATTGCCAGTTCAGGGTCGATGCATGTTACAGGATGCTCGGGGCTGGTGTGCGGGGATGACCCAGACGGAGGATAAAGGTAGGAGGGAGGTGGGAGGGGAGTTCAGGAAGGGGAACTCATGTACACCAGGGGCAGATTCATGTCAATGTATGGCAAAACCAACCAATATAATATTATAAAATAATTAGCCTCCAATAAAAAAAATAAATAAAGAAGGTAAAATTATTTTAAAGTTAATGAGTCCAAACTCAATATCCATAGATACACAAAATGAATGTCTATAACCTGTGTTGTACTAATAGTCTCCACACAAAGAAGATACTAAAAGAGAATTCCCTGGCAGTCCAGTGGTTAGGAATCTGTCTTTTACTGCTGATGACCCAAGTTCAATCTTTGGTTGGAGAACTAAGATACTACAAGCCATGCAGTGTGGCCCAAAAACAAAGATATTAAACCCCACTATTCTCTTTGCTTTCGTATTGCTTATTTTTCCTTTTGTTCTGCAGTTCACTGTGACATGTTTATGTATGAGTTTCTTTTTATTTATTCTACTTTGGAGTCACTGGCATTTCAATCTATAGATTAATGTTCTTTGCCAGTCCAAGTTATATGCTAACCATTATCTCTTCAAATAATACATATACTCTACAAAATAACCAGAAAACTATTAACAAAATGGCAGTAAGTCTATACTTAACAATAATACCTTAAATGTAAACGGACTAAATTCTCCAATCAAAAGACACACAGTTAATAACAGATTTTTAAAAAACACCTAACTATATGCAGCCTGTAAGAGAATCACTTCAGATGTAAGGATACACACTGACTAAAAGTGAAGAGATGGAAAATGATATTCCATGCAACTGCAAACCAAAACCAAGCTACGGTAGATATAAACTGATGAATTCTGAACAACATGAGTGTTGGGGCACTGACCCTCCATGCAGTTGAAAAGCTGCATATAATTTATAGTCTGCATATAATATATAATTTATATGTGCAATTCCTCCATATCCATGGCTCTTCCATATCTTCGGTCCCTCATCAATAAGTTCAACTGTAGCACTGTAGTATTTCCTAATTATTATTAGGAAATATTATTATTATTATTTTTCTGGAAAATAATCCACATAAAAGTGGACCCATGCAGTTTAAACTTGTATTGTTCAAGGCTTGACTGTACTTACACCAGACAAAATAGATTTTATGAAAAGACATTACTAAGAGACAAAGAAGGTCTTTATACAGTGATAAATGAGTCAGCCCAACAAGAGGGTATAACATTTGTAAATATTTGTGCACCCAACATAAATACATAAAGCAAATATTAACAGATCTAAAGAGGGAAATAGATAGCAACACAATAATAGTTGGAGATTTTAGTACTCCACTTTCATCAATGAACCGATCATTTAGACAGAAAATCAATAAGGAAACACCAGCCTTAAACAAGATACTACACCAGATAGACTTAACAGAGACTTGCAGAACATTCTGCTCAAAATCAACAGAATACACATTCTTCTCAAGCACACACAAAATGTTCTCCAGGATAGATCATACGTTAGGCCACAAACAAGTCTTAATAAATTTAAGGCTGAAATCATAGAAAGCATCTTTTCCAACCACTGTGGTTTAAAAGTAGAAAACAATTACAAGAAGAAAACTATAAAATTCAAATATGTGGATATTAAACAACATGCTACTGTACAACCAATAAGTCAAAGAAGAAATCATAAAGTACCTTGAGACAAACAAAAATGGAAATACAACACATCAAAATTTGTGGGATGCAGTAAAAGAAGTTCTAAGAGGGATATTCATAACAATGCTTACATTAAGAATAAGAAAGATCTCAAATAAACAACTTAACTTTTCACTCAAGGAACTAGAAAAAAAGAAAACCGAAGCCTAAAATCATTAGAAGGAAGAAAATAACAAAGATTAGAGAGGAAATAAATGAAATAGAGCCTAAAAAGAAAATTTAAAAGATTAATGAAACTAACAGTTAATTTTCTGAAAAGACAGACAAAATGCCTATGCCCTATTTTCTCTCTCAACACTTCTCCCCATTAATTCCTATTACCCATTTATAACTTATCACACTCTTCTCCATATATCATAACTTCCTGCTTATTTTCAATCTTTTTTCTTTCTATAGTGTACTCTAAATAATTACTTATAGTCCCATTTCACTAGAAATTCTTTTTCAATCATATATAATTGGCTATCAAACCTATCTTTTGAATTTTCAATTTTAAATATTTCATTTTATTCCATAAATCCTATATGGTATTTTTCCAAAGCCTACAATATCCTTTTTTGCAGTTTCTTATACCCCTGAGGTATTTTCAAGCTTGTCTTTTTTTTAAACATAGTTCAGTTCAGTTCAGTCGCTCAGTCGTGTCTGACTCTTTGCGACCCCATGAATCACAGCACGCCAGGCCTCCCTGTCCATCACCAACTCCTGGAGTTCACTCAAACTCATGTCCATCGAGTCAGTGATGCCATCCAGCCTTAAGTATGCCTAAATCTGTATCCAATGTATCTAGCTTTAGAGGTCTGCAGAGATCACTTTTTACTGTTCCTTTTTTCTCCTGGTCCTAAAATATGGTACTTTGTCTCTTTAACACTTGGTTATCTTTAATTGCAGGTCCGTGAAACCTTACTTGAAGAGTTCTCAAAGCCTAAAAGGAAGATGCTTTCCTCCAAAAGAAAATTTGCAGTTGCTTCTGTTAAGTGCAACTTAATAGTAGAAAGTAATTGGTACCAATCTGAAACCAATTTAGACTCAATTCATGTGGTATGCTGTACTTAGTTGCTCAGCTGTGTCCAACTCCATGTGACCACATGACTGCAACCCCACCAAGCTCCTCTGTCCATGGGGATTCTCAAGGCAAGAATACTAGAGTGGATTGTCATGCCCTCCTCCAGGGGATCTTCCCAACACAGGGATTGAACCCAGGTCTCCCACATTGCAGGCTGATTCTTTACAGACTGAGCCTAAGTCCAGACTCAATTCATAGCCTGATGTTTCTTTCACCTCCCAGGTAAATGAGCATTTTGGCAGCAGTCCCACATGAAAATAGCCTTTGGTTTCTTAATTCTCAGTGAAAGGTTTTCTGGTTATTTTGTCCTTTTCTTCTCCCTTGCTCTGCTCAGTGCTAAGGCAATTCTCCCTGTAATCTCCTGAAGGAGGGGAAAAGAGGATGTATGTGTGGGGGGCAATTTTACTTTGTGTTCACCCTTACCGAAAAGGTTTATCCCTACAGAGTCCACCCAGTTAAATGTGGAGAGTTTCAATTTCTGATCTTCGGAGCACCTGAGCTTCAATTACTTTCCCCTTCATCCTAGGGAGCCATCAAAATGGAAGCTCAAGGCTTCCTGATCAAAGGCCTCTGAGGCAAAAACAACTTCTAATGCTGATCTTAATGTTCTGGCAGTCACCTGCAGTTCCTCTCCTGTTAGTTTTTCAGTGTCTTCAGGGTATCTTATTTCTATTCCATTCAAAGATTTCAGTTGTGATCATTAGGAGAAATGATTTAAAAACTTGACTTGCCATTATGGAAAACAGAAGTCTCAAACTTTATTGACACTCTTCAGTTTCTTGAAAGGAATTAATTTTTCAATGAATGAATAAAATGTGAATGTTTCAAATTAAATAAACAGGTCAATCTCAGATTCAATCATCTAACCTATCTGAACATAAGTTTCACAAAATAAAGGTGCTGAGCAAAATATCTCTAAGATTCTTTACTGTCTAAATTACCAGGATCTAGCCAGCAAAAACAAGACCAGGAGCTGACTGTGGCACAGATCATGACCTCCTTATTGCCAAATTCAGACTGAAATTGAAGAAAGTATGAAAAAACACTAGATCATTCAGGTATGACCTAAATCAAATCCCTTATGATTATGCAGTGGAAGTGAGGAACAGATTTAAGGGACTAGATCTGATAGACAGAGTGCCTGATGAACTATGGACGGAGGTTCGTGACATTGTACAGGAGACAGGGATCAAGAACATCCCCATGGAAAAGAGATGCAAAAAAAAAAATGGCTGTCGGGGGAGGCCTTACATATAGCTGTGAAAAGAAGAGAAGCGAAAAGCAAAGGAGAAAAGGAAAGATATAAGCATCTGAATGCAGAGTTCCAAAGAATAGCAAGGAGACATAAGAAAGCCTTCCTCAGGGATCAATGCAAAGAAATAGAGGAAAACAATAGAATGGGAAAGACTAGAGATCTCTTCAAGAAAATTAGACATACCAAGGAAACATTTCATGCAAAGATGGGCTTAATAAAGGACGGAAGTGGTATGGACCTGACAGAAGCAGAAGATATTAAGAAAAGGTGGCAAGAATACACAGAAGAACTGTACAAAAAAGATCTTCATGACCCAGATAATCACGATGGTGTGATCACTCACCTAGAGCCAGACATCCTGGAATGTGAAGTCAAGTGGGCCTTAGGAAGCATCACTATGAACAAAGCTAGTGGAGGTAATGGAATTCCAGTTGAGCTATTTCAAATCCTGAAAGATGATGCTGTGAAAGTGCTGCACTCAATAAGCCAGCAAATTTGGAAAACTCAGCAGTGGCCACAGGACTGGAAAAGGTCAGTTTTCATTCCAATCACAAAGAAAGGGAATGCCAAAGAATGCTCAAACTACCGCACAATTGCACTCATCTCACATGCTAGTAAAGTAATGCTCAAAATTCTCCAAGCCAGGCTTCAGCAGTACATGAACCATGAACTTCCAGATGTTCAAGCTGGTTTCAGAAAAGGCAGAGGAACCAGAGATCAAATTGCCAACATCTGCTGGATCATTGAAAAAGCAAGAGAGTTACAGAAAACCATCTATTTCTCCTTTATTGACTATACCAAAGCCTTTGACTGTGTGGATCACAATAAACCGTGGAAAATTCTAAAAGAGATGGGAATAGCAGACCACCTGATCTGCCTCTTGAGAAACCTATATGCAGGTCAGGAAGCAACAGTTAGAACTGGACATGGAACAATAGACTGGTTCCAAATAGGGAATGGAGTACGTCAAGGCTGTATATTGTCACCATGCTTATTTAACTTATATGCAGAGTACATCATGAAGAACGCTGGGCTGGAAGAAGCACAAGGTGGAATCAAGATTGCCGGGAGAAATATCAATAACCGCAGATAACACCACCCTTATGGCAGAAAGCGAAGGGGAACTAAAGAGCTTCTTGATGAAAGTGAAAGAGGAGAGTGAAAAATGGCTTACAGCTCAACATTCAGAAAACTAAGATCATGGCATCTGGTCCCATCACTTCAAGGCAAATAGATGGGGAAACAGTGGAAACAGTGGCTGACTTTATTTTGGGGGGCTCCAAAATCACTGCAGATGGTGATTGCAGCCATGAAATTAAAAGACAATTACTCTTTGGAAGGAGAGTTATGACCAACCTAGATAGGATATTAAAAAGCAGAGACATTACTTTGTCAACAAAGGTCCATCAAGGCTATGGTTTTCCAGTGGTCATGTACGGACGTGAGAGTTGGACTGTGAAGAAAGCTGAGCGCCAAAGAATTGATGCTTTTGAACGGTGGTGTTGGAGAAGACTCTTGGGAGTCCCTTGGACTGCAAGGAGATCCAACCAGTCCATCCTAAAGAAGACCAGTCCTGGGTGTTCATTGGAAGGACTGATGCTGAAGCTGAAACTCCAATACTTTGGCCACCTGATGCGAAGAGTTGACTCATTGGAAAAGACCCTGATGCTGGGAGGGATTGGGGGCAGGAGGAGAAGGGGACGACAGAGGATGAGATGGCTGCATGGCATCACTGACTCGATGGACATGAGTTTGGGTGAACTCTGGAAGTTGTTGATGGACAGGGAGGCCTGGTGTGCTGTGATTCATGGGGTCGCAAAGAGTCGGACACGACTGAGTGAATGAACTGAACTGAACTGAACTGATGCATACATATGGTCTTCTTATGTGGTGCAGTAGTTAAGAATCCGCCTGCCAATGCAGAAGACCCAGGAGATGAGGGTTCGATCTTTGGGTCAGGAAGATTCCCTGGAGGAGAAAGTGGCAAGCCACTCTAATATTCTTGCCTGGAAAATTTCATGGACAGAGGACCTGACAGGCAGGTTACAATTCATGGGGTCACAAAGAGTTGGACTCAACTGAGTGACTCAGTACACATGCATTCATACATATACATTCTCATTTTTCAACTTTTGCGAGCTCTATTCATGTCAGTCAGACAGGCAAAATTTTCTCATGGTGTTATAACAATTCAAAATAAAAATAAATGAGACTCACACTTAGTGAAATGGGTCCCTTTTCCATCTTCTCAAACCCAAGAGCCAAGACACAATCTGCCACACCTTGAAAGAAAATGTAATTATCTTGAAATATTAAATTTCTAGACTCAAACAAAATACCCTTAAATACTTCTATTTAAACATGTCGATGTACACAAAATGTAAAAACATAGTGTAGTCCTATAAAATTTGTAATAAGTGACAAATTACAGAGAAAATTCTTATATACCTCTAGATACAAGGAAAAATCAATAAAGTATATACTTCTTCCTTTGATTTTGAGTGTTAAAAAAACTTTTTATTAATGTGGAAATATGTTCCAGTGAAGAACAAATACCAATAGCTAATTGTGAATTTTTAAACATTAAATAAAATTTTAAAAAATTTTAAAGAATCTTGATCAAAATCTCAACAGAACTATCTTTGGAAAGAGAGGGCATCTAAAAATGATGTTACAGTTCAAATGAACTGCAAAACAAACAGGACTGCCAAAATTTTTCTTTAAAAAAAGAAAAAATAATAATAAGGTAGGGGGCACAGGGCTACTAGTATTATCCAACAGTGAGACATTATAAAGCTCCAACAATTAAAACACCAAGTAGCAGAGCAATAATCAACAATCAGAAGAAAGAATAAAAGGCCTAATGAAGGAGCCTAGAACATCTGGAAATACAGATTATGATATATACCCAAGAGAACTGAAAACATATGGCCACAAAGAAGTTGTACACAAATGTTTATAGCAGGGTCATTCATAATAGCCAAAAAGTAGAAACAGCACAGTTTACATCAACTGATAAATGGGTAAACAAAATGTGGTATATTCATACAATGGATTACTATTTGGCCACAAAAAAGAATGCAGTACTGATACATGCTAAAACATGAGTGAACTGTGAAAATACTCTGGTAAATGAAAAAAGCCATAAAAGGTCATATAATATATGATTCCATTTATATAATGTTCAGAATATGTAAATCCATAGAGACAGAAAGTAAATTAGTGGTTGCCAAGGGTTGTGGGGAAGGAGAAACAGGAAGTGACCACTAATGGGTACAGCTTTCTTCTGTGGGTGATACAAATGTTCTAAGATTAAACAGTGCTGACAGTTGCATAAGCCTGGGAACATACTAAAAACACTGAATTCTACACTTTTGTGCTATATAAAGTATATATCAATAAAATTTTTATTTTAAAAAATACATTAAAAAGCAATCCCTCTGAGGATCATATGGAGACATCATTTAAGAAGAGCAATAGCCCTACATCTTTTTAAGTACACTAGACAAAGAGGCACTGCTCACCACCCTGAATCAGTTGCCGGGCCACAAACAAAGCAGTTGAGCCAGTAGAACAGTTATTGTTGACGTTGATTATAGGAATTCCAGTCAGTCCCAAACTGTGATAGACAGCCCTCTGCCCACTGGCAGAGTCACCTACATAGAAAAAAGAAAATTATCTATGCAACATGAGAATTATGGAGCTGCAAAGCAATATAACACTGCATTATATTTTTCTAGCATTATGCCTTTGTCTAACATAAAACATGGACATCTTACTCAGAAAAAGTTTCAGCATGAAGCATCACTTATTCTGCAAATACAAAAATTCTCAAAACACAGTATATATATGCACTTTATTTACATAACACAGAGGTAGGAAAGTAGAGAAATGACCATGTAATAGCAAACAGCTCAATCTGGGTAGGATTACAGGATAAAGGAAGCAATATTCCATGTATATCATCAAATATAAATCTCTGGAGTATCAGGCAAATTTGGCCTTGGAGTACAGAATGAAGCAGGGCAAAGGCTAATAGAGTTCTGCCAAGAGAATGCACTGGTCATAACAAACACTGTCTTCCAAAAACACAAGAGAAGACTCTACACATGGATATCACCATATGGTCATTACCAAAATCAGACTGATTATATTATTTGCCGCCAAAGATGGAGAAGCTATATACAGTCAGCAAAAACAAGACCAGGAGCTGACTACGGCTCTGATCATTAACTCCTTATTGCCAAATTCAGACTTAAATTGAAGAAAATAGGAAAAACCACAGGACCATTCAGGTATGACCTAAGTCAAATCCTTTGTGATTATACAGTGGAAGTGAGGAATAGATTCAAAGGATTAGACCTGACAGAGTGCCTGAAAAACTATGGAAAGAAGTTCGTGACATTGTACAAGAGGCAGTGATCAAGAGCATTCCCAAGAAAGAAATGCAAAAAGGAAAAATGGTTGCCTAAGGAGGCGTTACAAACAGCTGTGAAAAAAAGAGAAGCAAAAGGCAAAGGAGAAAAGGAAAGATTAGACCCATTTGAATGCAGAGTTCCAAACAATAGCAAGAAGAGATAAGAAAGCCTTCCTCAGGGATCAATGCAAATAAATAGAGGAAAACAACAGAATGGGAAAAACAAGAGATCTCTTCAAGAAAATTAGAGATACCAAGGGAATATTTCATGCAAAAACGGGCACAATAAAGGACAGAAATGGTATGGACCTAACAGAAGCAGAAGATATTAAGAATAGGTGTCAAAAATACACAGAAGAACTATACAAAAAAGATCTTCATGACCCAGATGTTCACAATGGTACAATCACTCACCTAGAGCCAGACATCCTGGAATGTGAAGTCAAGTGAGCCTTAGGAAGCATCACTACAAACAAAGCTAGTGGAGGTGATGAAATTCCACTTGAGCTATTTCAAATCCTTAAAGATGATGCTGTGAAAGTACTGCACTCAATATGCCAGCAAACTTGGAAAACTCACAGAGGCCACAGGACTGGAAAAGGTCAGTTTTCATTACAGTCCCAAAGAAAGGCAATGCCAAAGAATGCTCAAACTAACGCACAATTGCACTCATCTCACATGCTAGCAAAGTAATGCTCAAAATTCTTCAAGCCAGGCTTCAACAGTATGTGAACCGTGAACTTCCAAATGTTCAATCTGGATTTAGAAAAGGCAGAGGAACCAGAGATCAAATTGCCGACATCCGCTGGATCATCGAAAAAGCAAGGGAGTTCCAGAAAAACATCTATTTCTGCTTTACTGATTATGCCAAAGTTTTTGACTGTGTGGATCACAATAAACTGTGGAAAATTCTTCAAAAGATGGGAATACCAGACCACCTTACATGCCTCCTGAGAAATCTGTATGCAGGTCAAGAAGCAACAGTTAGAACTGGACATGGAACAACAGACTGATTCCAAATCGGGAAAGGAGTACATCAAGGCTGTATATTGTCATCCTGCTTATTTAACTTACATGCAGAATACATCATGAGAAACACTGTGCTGATGAAGCACAAGCTGGAATCAAGACTATCGGGAGAAATATCAATAACCTCAGATATGCAGATGACACCACCCTTATGGCAGAAAGTGAAGAGGAACTAAAAAGACTCTTGATGAAAGTGAAAGAGGAGAGTGAAAAAGCTGGCTTAAAATGCACCATTCAGAAAACTAAGATCATGGTATCTGGTCCCATCACTTCATGGCAAACAGATGGGAAGCAATGGAAACAGTGACAGACTTTATTTTCTTGGGCTCCAAAATCACTGCAGATGGTGACTGCAGCCATGAAATTAAAAGACGCTTGCTCCTTGGAAGAAATGTTATGACCAACCTAGATAGCATATTAAAAAGCAGAGACACTACCTTGGCAGCAAAGGTCTATCTAGTCAAAGCTATGGTTTTTCCGGTAGTCATGCATGGATGTGAGAGTTGGACCATAAAGAAAGCTGAGTGCTGAAGAACTGATGCTTTTGAACTGTGGTGTTGGAGAAGACTCTTGAGACTGCAAGGAGATCCAACCAGTCCATCCTAAAGGAGATCAGTCCTGAATATTCATTGGAAGGACTGATGCTGAAGCTGAAACTCTAATACTTTGGACACCTAATCCGAAGAACTGACTCACTGGAAAAGACCCTGATGCTGGGAAAGATCGAAGGCGGGAGGAGAAGGGGACGACAGAGGATGAAATGGTTGGATGGCATCATCGATTCAATGGACATGAGTTTGAGTAAACTCTGGGATTTGATGTTGGACAGTTAGGTCTGGTGTGCTGCAGTCCATGCGGTCGCAAAGAGTCGGACACGACTGAGCGAGTAAACTGAACTGAACTAAATAAATCTGTTAAAACTAACTGATCAAAAGGCCATTTTTCTCTTCATATCAAAATTTCAAAAAGTTAAAAGATTCTGCATGCCAGGGTATTCCAGAAAAATAATAATCCAAGTGGAATACACATTTGATTCTCTTTCCACCAAGGCAGACATGGTGGAGCAGCATGATGCAAACACCTGAAGATACAGATGCTCTAGGAGTCTTCAAGGAAAACAGCAAGATTCAGGATCTCCTGTTCATAAATACACTGTGCATCTCTTTGAACTAGTAAATTTCGCTTTACTAGAATTCTCTTGATATCTTGAAATCTCAAAAAAATAATCACAGATACACATAAAGATCATCTACAGGAATGCTTACTATATTCTTTTATAACTAAATAATTTAAAATGTCAACAAACACGATATCATTTCTACTGCTAAATAAACTGTAATAAATCCTCAAGACTAGCATATCATGAAATAATTTAAAATGTGTAAAAAGCCTAAGAATATTCTAAATGGCTATTAAAAGAGGGTCGATTAAACAAATCATGATATATCTATTCAATGGAACACTATGCTATCATTAAGAGACCAAGGAAACTATGAAATAACTAGAATAGTCAAGAAGAACTACTAAGTTAAAAAAAAAAGTAAAATATAAAATAGTATGTATTTACACTACCATGTGTCCAACAAAAGAAAGGGAGGGGTATTTTTACACGCACATATATTTACTTTTATATGCATAAATTACCTATGAAAAGGTAGACTAAAAATTAATGTACATGGAACTACTATACACAAAATAGGTAAGTAACAAGTATTTACTGTGTAACACAGGGAACAATATTCAACATCTATAATAACCTATAAAGTAAAATAATCTGAAAATATGTATATATGTAACTGAATCACTTTCCTGTACATGTCAAACTAACACAATATTTTAAATCAAATACACTTCAATTAAAAAAAAAAGAAATGAGTGAAATAGTCAGCAAAGGGAACCATAGACAAGGAGACAGGATTCAGAGTGAAACTTTCCACTATATAACAATCCACTTTTTTCTTATATTTTTATATCATGTGAATATTTAACCTATTCCAGAAAAAAAACTGAAAAATATGAATGATAATGTGAAAGAAACTAAACCACATGGGAAATACTGGATACAAAAAAATGAGAAAAATAGGTCACCAAAATGTATGTAACTAGGACCTAAATTTAAAAGGCAATTATGTGTGTATACATAATTCATTCATAATGCATTCACATACATTCATACCTACTGAAGGATTTACAGAAAAAAATTAATGGTAATAACATATGGATAATGAGATTACAGGTAACTTATTTTTTCTTGTGCTTTTACATGCAACATTTTTCTAATCAGAAAAAAAAATGTGGAAAACATTTTATTAGACACAAAAATCAATAAAACCAAATTTCAAGACAACAAAAAACAAACATTTCTCATCTGAAAAATAATTACTTTTTAATGGTAGTAATTTTTACATGAGTAATTTTTTCTTTTTTAAAGATAAGTGTTTTAAATGTATCCCTTTTATTGGCAACACAATAATAGCAAAATATGTATGTGTACTAAACTAGGCTGACACACAAGGAAATTCTAAAACTAATGAAAATAAGACCCTGAATTCTGAGTTTTGAGGGTTAAAACTCACAAATTCCTCTGCATTGTTTATGTAGTTGACAGACTTAGGTGAACAACTTTTAGAATATATAGTCTCCACGTACCATAAACATAGCCAATACAGGCCTGCTCCACTGCAGAATAAGGGATCTGTGCATCTGCTAAAGCCTTCTGGCCTATAAAAACAAAAACGTTTTATCACATAGAGCTTTAAGTGAGTAAAAATAAGTTTAGAGTTTTACCAGAGTAAATCTAACTCTACTGTGTTGTTGCTGTTTAGTCGCTCTCTAACTCTAGTTTGTCTAGCTGCTGTTTATGTCCAACTCTCTGTGACCCCAAGTACTATAGCCTGCCAGGATCCTCCCAACACCTGTCTATGGGATTTTCTGTCTATGGCAATAATCTGGAGTGGTTGCCATTTCTTCCTCCAGGGGATCTTCCCAACCCAGCAATCAATTCAAATGAAAATCCTTCATCAAATCATCTCAGCCTTTCAGAAGTTATCTTACCTTTCAAAAGTTATCATTTGGAGGGAGCTTCAAGAAGGAGGGGATATATGTATCAGTTCAGTTCAGTCGCTCAGTTGTGTCCGACTCTCCGCGACCCCACGAATCACAGCACGCCAGGCCTCCCTGTCCATCACCAACTCCCGGAGTACACTCAAACTCATGTCCATCGAGTCGGTGATGCCATCCAGCCATCTCATTCTCGGTCGTCCCCTTCTCCTCCCGCCCCCAACCTTTCCCAGCATCAGTCTTTTCCAGTGAGTCAACTCGTCACATGAGGTGGCCAAAGTACTGGAGTTTCAGCTTTAGCATCAGTCCTTCCAATGAACACCCAGGATCGATCTCCCGTAGAATGGACTGGTTGGATCTCCTTGCGGTACAAGGGACTCTCAAGAGTCTTCTCCAACACCACAGTTCAAAAGCATCAATTCTTCGGCGATCAGCTTTCTTCACAGTCCAACTCTCACATCCATACATGACCATGGGAAAAACCATAGGCTTGACTAGACGGACCTTTGTTGGCAAAGTAATGTCTCTGCTTTTTAATATATTATCAAGGTTGATCATAACTTTCCTTCCAAGGAGTAAGCGTCTTTTAATTTCATGGCTGCAATCAGCATCTGCAGTGATTTTGGAGCCCAAACAAATAAAGCCTGACACTGTTTCCACTGTTTTTCCATCTATTTCCCATGAAGTGATGGGAGCAGATGCCATGATCTTTGTTTTCTGAATGTTGAGCTTCAAGCCAACCTTTTCACTCTCCTCTTTCACTTTCATCAAGAGGCTTTTGAGTTCCTCTTCACTTTCTGCCATAAGGGTAGTGTCATCTGCATATCTGAGATTATTAATATTTCTCCCAGCAATCTTGATTCCTGCTTGTGCTTCTTCCAGCCCAGCGTTCCTCATGATGTACTCTGCATATAAGTTAAATAAGCAAGGTGACAATATACAGCCTTGACGCACTCCTTTTCCTATTTGGAACCAGTCTGTTGTTCCATGTACAGTTTTGACTGTTGCTTCCTGACCTGCAAACAGGTTTCTCAAGAGGCAGGTCAGGTGGTCTGGGATTCCCATCTCTTTCAGAATGTTCCACAGTTTATTGTGATCCACACAGTCAAAGGCTTTGGCATAGTCAATGAAGCAGAAATAGATGCTCTTCTGGAACTCTCTTGCTTTCTCCATGATCCAGCGGATGTTGGCAATTTGATCTCTGGTGCCTCTGCCTTTTCTAAAACCTGCTTGAACATCTGGGAGTTCACGGTTCACATATTGCTGAAGCCTGGCTTGGAGAATTTTGAGCATGACTTTACTAGCGTGTGAGATGAGTGCAATTGTGCAGCAGTTTGAGCATTCTTTGGCATTGCCTTTCTTTGGGATTGGAATGAAGACTGACCTTTTCCAGTCCTGTGGCCACTGCTGAGTTTTCCAAATTTGCTGGCATATTGAGTGCAGCACTTTCACAGCATCATCTTTCAGGATTTGAAATAGCTCAACTGGAATTCCATCACCACCACTAGCTTTGTTCGTAGTGATGCTTTCTAAGGCCCACTTGACTTCACATTCCAAGATATCTGGCTCTAGGTCAGTGATCACGTTATCATGACTATCTTGGTCGTGAAGATCTTTTTTGTACGATATATGTATACCTATGGCTGATTCATGTTGAGATTTGACAGAAAACAGCAAAATTATGTAAAGCAATTATCCTTCAACAAAAAATAATTTTTTAAAAAATTATCATTTCTTCCTCTAAGCTATTGTAATACTTTTTCATGCCACCTTTTTCATATTTAACATTTCCTATTCTAACTGTACACCTAACTATGAATATATTAAACCCCAAGAGTCTTAAAGCTCCTTAATGGCAAGGTGTCTTATTCATTTCTGTCACTCTATCACTCATCTAGAGGGCAAAATAAGAAAGAATGTCAGTGCTGAGGAGGGGAACTGTGGGAGCATTCATATGGTCATCTTACAAAGCCAGGATCAAGAAATGACCCTGTCTATGGAACAAGAAAAGAAGCTTCAAGGAAGCTTCAGCATCAGTCCTTCCAATGAATATTCAGGACTGATTTCCTTTAGGATGGACTGGCTGGATCTCCTTGCTGTCCCAAGGGACTCTCAAGAGTCTTCTCCAACACCACAATTTGAAAGCAACGATTCTTCCGCGCTGAGCCTTCTTTATGGTCTCACACTCACATCTGTACATGACTACTGGAAAAACCATAGCTTTGTCTATACAAACCTTTGTCAGCAAAGCAATGTCTCTGCTTTTTAATATGCTGTCTACATTTATCATAGCTTTCCTTCCAAGAAGCAAGCATCTTTTAATATCATGGCTGCAATGACCATCCGCAGTGATTTTTGGAGCCCAAGAAAATAAAATCTGTCACTGTTTCTACTTTTTCCCCCTTCTATTTGCCATGAAGTGATGGGATCGGATTCCTTGATCTTAGTTTTTGAATGCTGAGTTTTAAGCCAGCTTTTTCACTCACCTCTTTCACCCTCATCAAGAGGCTCTTTAGTTCCTCTTCATTTTCTGCCATCAGAGTGATATCATCTGCATATATGAGATTGTTGATATTTTTCCTGGCAGTGCTGATTTCAGCTTATGATTCATTCAGCCTGGCATTTCCCATGATATACTCTGCTGCTGCTGCTGCTACTGCTGCTAAGTCGCTTCAGTCATGTCCGACTTTGTGCGACCCCACAGACGGCAGCCCACAAGGCTCCCCCATCCCTGGGGTTCTCCAGGCAAGAATACTGGAGTGGGTTGCCATTTCCTTCTCCATTTCCCATGATATACTCTGCATATAAGTTAAATAAACAGGGTGACAATAAATAGCCTTGTCATGCTCCTTTCCCAATTTGAACCAGTCCGTTGTTCCATGTAAGGTGCTAACTGTTGCTTCTTCACCTGCATACAGGTTTCTCAGGAGATAGGTACGGTGGTCTGGTATTCCCAAATCTTGAAGAATTTTCCGCAGTTTGTTGTGATTCACACACTCAAAGGCTTTCAGGTAGTCAATGATGCAGAAGTGGATGTTTTCCTGGAATTCCTTTGCTTTCTCTATGAGCCACTGAATGTTGGCAATTTGATCTCTGGAAGCCAGAATTTCCCTTAAACAACTGATACCTAAGCTTAGACTGCTTGGCCCTGAAAAAGCTTCCTGTGAAGGTTGCAAGGCTGCTCCACAATCAAGACAGTCCACACAATAAACTACAATGTTCAAAGATCTAAATGTTCTATTTTACCTGCTTCCTTTGCCAAGTCAGGGTACTCTCTCGTCTTGTCTCCAGGCTTTGTGAACTAGAAATATAGAAGATAATAAAAGGAAACACTATGGTGATTGTTTCTCACAAGACAGAACCACAGAAATACATTCATCTAGTCATTTAAACAAAAACAAACTGAGTACCTATCAGTGTTGCTGGACTCTGATAATAAATAATACACAGTCTGTACCCACAGGGAACTTATTTAATGGAAGACAGGCAATTATGCAACAGGGTCCTAAGAACAGAATGATTTGGGAGAGACAACTATCCAGCCTCAGTGGACTAGAATGGCTTCCCAGAGGAACTGATATTTATTTAAATAAGGTATTTAAGGATGAGTAGGAGCTACGTAAATGAAAGAAAAGGACAGTCCACAGCTAAGAAATGCAAAAAATAAATAAAATCCTACCCTAAAGCCTGTAATAAAAATAGCAATCTGTGGCCCTCCACTCACTAGTCTTACTTGCTCCCCAAACATCCATTTTCAATCCTTTCAGATATTTCTTTTATAAAATGTCACATTTCTAAATATTCTGATACTATTATTTCTTGGCTTATCAATTTAAGAAATTATATCATAGTCTCCAATAAGAGACAATGAGAATTAGGTCTCTTAGACCACCTCACTTATATATTTACAGTTCTCCATCCTCCTTATACAGTGGAAACACACGTTTTAAATTAAATCACTATGTTGTGCTTACCTTATTAAGGCAATGCTGCTTATTATTGGGCCAGGTTATATATTATGATTACATGTGCTTGATTAAGCAATTTGTTTTGCTTTGTTTTTCCTGGAGTTAACTGCCTCATTTTTTTAAAGTTTAAGCAAACATTCTTGTAATCATTGACAAAGATTATCTCCTTCACCAAATTCTATTCAAGTTTCTCTGATTCTTCTCTGCTCACGTGTATATAAAGTTACTGCACATTGGACTTTACAATAGCATACTATTGATTAAAATCTGCCCTGACACTTTACCTAGTGTCTACCTTTATCTTTGACAACCACACAAACTAAAGAACAGAACTTTCCCTGCCACTCACACACTCTTCTAAACATGCTGTCCCTTACCTCAACCCCACCTCACCCCCAAAGTAACTATTATCCTGATCCTTATAATTGCTTCCTTGTAGTATTTCATAGTTTCATCACCCAAGTGTCTTGGACAATATATTTCAGCCTTGCCTTTTTTAATTTACAGGTTCCTTCCACTACATGTTTTTCCTCTCTACACATCTGTTAAAGAACCCAGACTGCTAGAACTGTAGTTTCCCACACTCTGGACTTTGCAGATCACATACTCATGCAATTCAACCTGTTCCTCTGTTCTCTGTCCCACAAATTGGCAGCCAGATCCAGAATCTTGCAGACTCACTCTATCTCTTAGGCAAAACTATAGTAGTGGTCTACTTTTCCATCTGGAAGCATATGGTTTTCTCTCTTTGTGTTGTTAGCAGCTCTTAGTACTCAATGATTAGAACCAGTAATTCTCAAAACTTTTCAGTCTCAAGATGGCTTTACATTCCTAAAAATCACTGAAGATGCCAGAACTTTGATCATGAGGGTTACAGTTACCAATATTTACCCTATTAGCACGTATAA
The DNA here is from genome assembly GCF_049115385.1 of Moschus berezovskii. Taxonomy (NCBI): domain Eukaryota; kingdom Metazoa; phylum Chordata; class Mammalia; order Artiodactyla; family Moschidae; genus Moschus; species Moschus berezovskii. Next base: position 27,772,370 of record NC_142463.1, on the reverse strand, counting down.
CAGGCCATTTAAAATAACAATTCACTCAAAAAAAAAAATCATTACATGCTAACATAAATAAGTTTATTAAAAATTATTATATTCCCCCCAAGAAAAACTGATGAGGGGCATTGTTTTGCACTTTAGCAATTCTCTTTAATTTCTGCTTTCATTAGAGGCAGGAGAATTCTTACATCTGACACAGCTGATTCTTCATTCAACCTTTGACATTGTTTTTTAGGTTGAAGTCTATGAAGCAAATCTGACCTCACACAGATATGTGGTTAGAAAATAATAAAGTCCTTAATTAAGATAATTGTGGATATTCTTTTTTAATACTAGACTAAAACATGACAAGTGGGAGTTTCTGACAGGCTAAAAGCAATGTTGAATTTAAAAGAATATCAACGAACTTTTCATACTCTTGCTATACTCAAGTCCATTAAAATCTCGCCCTTTGAGTAGAGTGATGATCTGACTTTTCTCTGGAGTCTTTTCACATAATTTCCAGAATTTGCCCTGAAGCTAGCATGTATCTGATCACCAGTGCTCTGGGAACAGGGCTGGTAAAGTCGCTCAGTCGTGTCCGACTCTTTGCTACCCCATGGACTATAGCCCACCAGGCTCCTCCATCCATGGGATTCTCCAGGCAAGAATACTGGAGTGGGTTGCCATTTCCTTCTCCAGGGGATCTTCCCGACCCAGGGATCGAACCCAGGTCTCCCACATTGCAGGCAGACGCTTTAACCTCTGAACCACCAGGGAAGCTCACCAGTGCTCTGGGAAGAAGGCTGGTAATTACTATGATTTAATACTAAACAGAATCCCATTTAATTCCCTTTTTTCAACTTGGGCCTCACTCCCGTCTTCCACTAAACCTAAAGGTCAGATGATTCTAGAGACACATCAGTTCAGTTTCTCCAGGGAACAAGTCTCCAATACCTTGACAAGGAACTAATAGTGACCTAGTGGTAAAAAGGATCTTGGAATCCAATTATACCACGGAAATGTTTTTTTTTCCTCCTCTCATCCCCACCTTACTTGACATCTAGTATAGGTCCTAAGCCTTCTCAAGTTCTGCAGAAGACTCAGCCAGTATAACCCTTCTTCAGGAACTTGGGCTCTTGAGTTTCTCTGTTTTGAATCAATAACCACACTTCCATCAGCTTTTAATCATACAGTGTTTTTCTGACATCGTTCTACTGTTTTCTCTCCTAGTCACTTCACCCTGATGGGTTAATGATTTAATTTCTTTACCGTCATTTTTGTGAGATTTGGAAAGCACCAATAGAGATAAATTCATATTTCCAGTCTATTACACTTAACCAAATGTCCTAATACATCAAATTTAAATGGTTTACCCTTTCCTTCTCCATATTATACATTCCTTAAGAACTTGGGTCTTTGGTAATCATGCAGATGGAGCCCTCAAGAGGGGACTACTATATAAATTTTAAAAAAAAATTTTTTTTAAGGTATTCCCTGGTGGTCTATTGGCTTAGAATCTGAGATTCCAATGCAGGGGGCCCTGGGTTGATCCCTGGTCAGGAAGCTAGATCCAACATGCCACAACTAAAGATCCTGCGTGCTGTAACTAAGACCTGACACAGCCAAAAAAATAAATATTTTTTAAAAGGAATGGGATTACTGCCCTTATAAAAAGATCCCCTAGATTTCCCTTGCCCTTCTGCCATACATAGCTGTCTATGAAACACAGAGCAGGACCTTAAAAGTTTAAGGTTGTTTTCATGGAAAGAGAACTTCCCATAGGAACCCTCTGTCACAAAGCATATGCATTTAATAGTGTTCAACTAACACTTACTGAGTTCTTCAAGCATAAGGTATTTTCAAAGTGCTAGAGGTATAACAATTAATTAACCTGGGAGATGGCTATATGTAAAAGAAAAATATAGACATATAAACAGAATTTCAGGATAAGATATACGTCTCTATGGGACAGTCAGGAGAATCAGAACTTCTCCTAGAAGATCTGAATTGATCTTTTAAAAATGCAAACAAGTTAACCAAGTGAAGACAAATGGTCTGAAGCACAGAAAACAACAGAAAGCAAAGCAAGAGAGGCATAAAAAAGTTTGGGACGAAACTATCAGTAGTTTGGCATCACTGGAGCACAGAGGTAGTGATCATGTCAAGAAATGAGACTGTAGCTGCCTCTGGCCTCCTGAGCCCCAAGCAGAGTACCACGTGAGAAACGCAAAGGTCGGAGGATGCAGAAAACCTGCCACCTGTGCCAAGACCCTGAGCATCACTAAGATTTCTACTCCTACACTTGCAACTGAGAAGGGATCCAACATGCAGGGCTGGTGACATTCACGGCCTGCTTTCCTTCTGGCTACGGGACAAACCTTGCCTCAGTTACAAGTTCACACAACTTAGGTTTCCACCCATATTCAAAGGAGGTGCGGAGTCTGGGTCATCTTGAGACCTTCTTCACAACCTGCGCCCCAGGAAGAAAAGGGAAAGGGAAAGTGAAGTCGCTCAGTCGTGTCCAACTCTTAGCGACCCCATGGACTGCAGCCTATCAGGCTCCTCCGTCCATGGGATTTTCTAGGCAAGAGTACTGGAGTGGGTTGCCAGTGATGAAAATATAACCGCAGAACAACACTGCGACATTATGGTTCCGCAGAGACATCAACATCACAACCCATCCGAGTCGCCACTCTGATGCCGCACAGACAAGGAGCCGAGCTGGGCGGTGGGAAGCCAGTGGCGCCCTCTGATAGAAAGGGCGGACAGACGGACGGCGTCAAGTCCTGACACCCCACGCCCCACCCCAACCCCCGTTTCCCGGTCACTCAGGGCTCCCGCGGCCTCACCCAGGCTGAGCGGAGCAGGGAGCCCACCTCCGGGGACCCACAGCTCTGTTTACCTTGGTCATCCCGACCCCCACCACAAACACCCGGTTCCGGAGCAGAGGCTGTGAAGCGGCCAAAGACATTGTTCGAACTACTGTGGGCACAGGCGGGCGCAGCGGACGCAGAGCTCGCGGGCCTGAGGCTGGAGCAGACTGAAGCGGAGCTCCGCGCGAGCTCTTCGGGTCTAGGAGGCGGCCAGGGGGCGTGGCGGGAGGACGGCGGACGTGCGCGTGCGCGGAGGCACCGGCCACGCGCTCCCGTGCAGGGAGGGAAGTGCTGGGGACTTAAGTGGGCAAAGTTCAAGGCGAGAATTCACCTGTTGGTTGCAAAGTCCGTCCCTTTCAGCCCTTCACAAAGGCTCTATAGCCTAGCACCAGTCCTTCACGTTTAGGTTCTCTGTGCTGAGGGCGATTGTGGCCTGCAGCAAGGCCTGAGATTGAGGGAAAGACCGGATTCACGGAAGGGCAGCCTGAGGAAAATTTTTGAAATGTTGGGAGTTGCTCTGTATCCTATCGGTCGTAGTAGTTAGAAGAGATACACTCCGGGGGAGGGGGGGGACGGATTTTATTATATGAATGTCTGAAATAAAACCGAAGTCCTGTATTGACTGATTTGGAGTCACTAGCTATGTGACTTTTTTTTTTTTTTTAGTGTTTATAATACGGTTTGTTCATTATTTATGTATTTTTGGCTTTGCTGAATGTTCCTTGCTTTGCGCACTTTCTCTAGTTGTAAGGAGCAACGGCTAGTCTTCCTTGTGGTGCACTGGCTTCTCACTGCGGGGGCTTCTCTTGTTGGGGAGCACGGGCTCTAGATGCCCCGGCTTCAGTAGCTGCAGCACCTGGGCTTAGTTGCCCAAGGGTATGTGGGATCTTCCCAGACCAGGGATTTGAGCGAACCCGTGTCCCCTGCATTGGCAGACGGATTCTTATCCTCTGTGCCACCAGGAAAGCCCTCTGTGTGACCTTTTGTCTTGTAAGGATTAAGGGAGGTGATAGAAGCAAAGCCTTTAGCACTTGATACAGGGAATATATATATGTAGGTATGTTGTGGATATATTATATATTTAGGGGATCATTTTTATTGACTGATTCTGAATTTGCAGGTTTTCCTTCTGATAAGAACGTATCTGTAACCCCAAAAATCAATCCTCCAAAAGCTCTGGAGGTTGGGGGGGAAATGTGAGTTGCCCCATGTGTCTGATCTCAGTTGAGGTTACACAAGACCCTGTCCAGTTCATGCTGTAAACAAATGTGTTTCTCATGATTTTGTGCCATGTTTTTCACATTTTTGTGTTTTGTTGTTGATTTCAAAATTTAAAAATCTCCCACAACCATGGTGCCTGAAGTACTACCTGGTATACCTGGATACAAGAAGGCTGTGTGGTTCACTGTGAAGAAAATACTGAACTTGGCTCATACATGAGTTATACTGTTATTGGCTCTGAGTACAAATAGAAATAACAAGATGTCTTTAAACAGAAACACATAAAACCAGCTTATTTATTGATCAACTGACAAAATGTTGTGGGCAGAGACTTGCAGGTGCCTAACCCTGTATTGCTAAAGCTGAAATTCCAATACTTTGGCCACCTCATGCGACGAGTTGACTCACTGGAAAAGACTCTGATGCTGGGAGGGATTGGGGGCAGGAGGAGAAGGGGACGACAGAGACTGAGATGGCTGGATGGCATCACCAACTCAATAGACATGAGTTTGAGTGAACTCCGGGAGTTGGTGATGGACAGGGAGGCCTGGCATGCTGTGATTCATGGGGTCGCAAAGAGTCAGACACGACTGAGCAACTGAACTGAATTTTCCTGTATTTTCCTTAGGAACAGTAGTTCAGTATTCACTAATTTGTGTTCACAGCAACTTTTAGAACATAACTAACACCAAAATCTGAGAACTGACTCTGTGTGTGTGTGTTTGTAAAATTTCTGAGGCCCCTTCCAGTATTAAGGGTGTATGATAAGAGCCCCTCATAGATCTTCATGGCATAAAGGATCAAATGTTGGAAGGTTACCTCCTCCAGTTGTTCTTAGGACTTGTAGAATTTAAGGCCAGGTGTTCATTTAGCAAAAACTCCACTTGGCTGCTGAGGAATTACTGGGAAGGAGGTGAAAGGACAGAGGACTTGGGGCAAGCTGAGGTGTTTCTGAGACTGACCAAGCTATCTCTGTTGGGACTAAGTATCCTGTCTGGGGGCAGGGGAGGGTGGGTAGGGACATGTTCAAATTGATGCTGACTGGCCTCAAGGGGGTGGCAAAAGACCGACACACTAGCCCTGAAGGGAAACTGAACCAAGTGGACTCTCAGTTCATAGGCCATTTTTATGATTTCAAAAGGCCTTATGGAAATTGCACGTTTATATATACTGTGCCACCCCCCAATAAAAATCACCAAAGGTTCAGAACATCAACATTCAGAGCCCACTTTCTACTGAATCAGAGCATCTGGGAGTAAAGCCTAGGCATGAATGTTTAGAGTTTCTCCAGGTGATTCTAAGGAGCCTCCACTAGTCTAGGTAAAGAATTCCTGGGTTAAGAATGGGCCAGCTTAGTAAAATCTTCACCTGATCAGACAAGGGGCAAAGAATCTCCCCTTTTCCTCCCTATCCCTAGAGCCTAGCATAAGGCAGGCACTGAAGAGGTCATTAAGTGGAGAGTTGTTTCTTGAAACTCTGATTGACTGATAAAGACAGCATTATGACTGGTGGATAAACAACCCAACAGAGCAAGAAGTCACAGGGTCCAGGTTAACTATCATGCAACAAATGCTCCTGTCCATTGGATATTGGTTTCAAGATAGAGCCCATAGTGGAGACGGAATAATAAACATTGCAGTTAATGCTGAAAAGGTTAGAAAGGGACACTTTCCCTTCCAATGTGGAAGACTAGATAATCCAAAAAGTCTACCACAAAATACCTAGAAATTCACCATAAAATACAATAAATGTTCTTTTAAAAGTATACAACATAGGAGAGGGACATTTTTTGTTTTAATTTTATAGCCCTCTGTACTGTTTGAATGTTTTGATCTTACATGTGTGGTTTTTTTGTCATTACTATAGTATGTCTTATTTTAATTTTTGTCATCATGTTCATTTTCATTTTAACTAATTATTTTTGAGTAGATAAGACTTAAAACATGAATCAAGATTCAAAAATTTTAAAAAGTCAAACTGTAAAATTTCTCTCTCCCACCCCTATTGTCAGTTCCCCAGTTCCTCTTCCCACAGAGTTGGACACGACTGAAGTGACTTAGCAGCAGCAGCAGCAGCAGCAGCTGCCTTATGAAAAGAGTTGCTCAGTCGTGTCCGACTCTGCGACCCCATGGACTATAACCCACCAGGCTCCTCTGTCCAGGGAATTTTTCAGGCAAGAATACTGGAGCATGTCGTCATTTCCTGCTCCAGGGGATTGTCCCAATCCAGAGATCAAACCCACTTCTGTTGTGTCTCCTGCATTGGCAGGTGGATTCTTTACCACTGCACCACTTGGGAAGCCACACAAGTGTATATATGCACACCTAAATAATGCTGTCCTTCTCTATAACACAAATTTTAGTTTTCTTCACACAGTCTGATAGCTCAGTTGGTAAAGAATCCGCCTGCAATGCAGGAGACCTGGGTTTGATCCCTGGGTTGGGAAGATCCCCTGTAGAAGGAAATGCTACCCACTCCAGTATTTTTGCCTGGAGAATCCCATGGACTGTACAGTCCCTGGGGTCGCAAAGAGTCGGACAGGACTGAGCGCCTTTCAATTAATTAAATTAAAAATCACACACTATTCCAATGTTGACTTTTTTCATACAATAGATTTGAAGCTCACATTAGAGCTTCCTGTGTTTTTTTTTCTTAACTGCATAGTATTCAATGTATCACTTCAGTTCAGTCGCTCAGCCATGTCTGACTCTTTGCGACCCTGTGAAGTGCAGCACACCAGACCTCCCTGTCCATCACCAACTCCTGGAGTTTACCCAAACTTATGTCCATTGAGTTTGATGCCATCCAACCATCTCATCCTCTATCATCCCCTTCTCCTCCTGCCCTCAATCTTTCCCAGCATCAGAGTCTTTTCCAATGAGTCAGCTCTTCGCATCAGGTGGCCAAAGTATTGGAGTTTCAGCTTCAACATCAGTCCTTCCAATGAACACCCAGGACTGATCTCCCTTAGGATGGACTGGTTGGATGTCCTTGCAGTCCAAGGGACTCCCAAGAGCCTTCTCCAACACCACAACTCAAAAGCATCAATTCTGTGATGCTCAGCTTTCTTTATAGTCCAACTCTCACATCCATATATGACTACAGGAAAAACCATAGCTTTGACTAGACGGACCTTTGTTGACAAAGTAAAGCATAATTTATTTAAGCAATCTCTATTGTATATTAACATGGTTTCCAGTTTTTTGCTATTATAAGCAATTCTGCAATGAATAACTTTGTATATATGATATTTCACACCTGTGTGGGTATATCTGCAGGCTAAATTCTTAATATTGGTATTTCATAGTAAAAAAATCGAGGTAATATCTACCTCTAAACATAAACTGTCAATTAGTCTCCATTAAAGATATTCCTATCATCATTGTCAGAGTGCTCTACATATATCCCTTAATAACTAAAACAGGACTTCCTTGGTGGCCCAGTGGTTAAGACTCCATCTGCCAATGTAGGGGACACGGGTTCAATCCCTGGTCCAGGAAGATTCCACATACCATGGGGCAACTAAGCACATGTGCCACAAGGACTGAACCACGCACCCTAGGGCCCATGCTCTGCAACAAGAGAAGCCATTACAATGAGAAGCCCTTGCACCCGTGGACAGCAACAAAGAGAAAAGAGAAAACCCGTGCACAGCAACAAAGAGTCAAGAAACTAAAACAAATAAATAAAATAACCAAAACAATAATTTTTATTTCATATTATAAATTCAGAAGAGATTATTGAGGGAGTTTGGCTTAAAACCAGCAGGATTTAAAAGGAGAAAAAAATGTTATTACTATGGCCATATTATTCAGTTCAGTTCGGTTCAGTCGCTCAGTCGTGTCCGACTCTTTGCGACCCCATGAATCACAGCACGCCAGGCCTCCCTGTCCATCACCAACTCCCGGAGTTCACTCAAACTCATGTCCATCGAGTCAGTGATGCCATCCAGCCATCTCATTCTCTGTCGTCCCCTTCTCCTGCCCTCAATCCCTCCCAGCATCAGAGTCTTTTCCAGTGAGTCAACTCGTCGCATGAGGTGGCCGAAGTATTGGAGTTTCAGCTTTAGCATGAGTCCTTCCAATGAACACCCAGGATTGATCTCCTCTAGAATGGACTGGTTGGATCTCCTTGCAGTCCACTACCACTCTAATCCTACCTCCATTGCTCTTTTGTTAAGCTTCCTTGGAATCCCAGAAATAATCATAATGTAGAGAGGAGGCAGAGCACCTTTTTATTTTAAAAACCAGGCACCAGATTTCCTCTTAGGAAAAGAAGTTTCTTTACTTGGTGTATTAGTTTTCTAGGGTTGCCATAACAAAGTCACAAAATGGATAATTTAAACAGCAGCAATGTATTTCTGCACAGTTCTGGGGGCTAGAAGTCTAGGATCAAGGTAATGGCAGGGTTCATTCTGTCTGAGGCCTTGGCTTCTCCTTGGCTTCTAAATGGCCATCTTCCCCTTTGTCTTCCCTTATACTCATCTGTGTTTAAAATTTTTTCTTCTTCTAGGGATATCAGTCATTTTTATTTAGGGCCAACCCTAATGACTTCATTTTAACTTAATTACCTCTTTAAAAACTCTGTCTACAAATACATTGTGAGGTACTGAGGGATAGGACTTCAACATATACATTTGGGGCAACACAATTCAGTCCATAACAGTTAGCCTTAACCTCCTTAAGTATGAGAAGTGAAGTCCCACAACTGTTTCCCAACACCTGTAAAAATCTTTCTATGCAGCCTTGGGTCTGTGATTCTTTAAGGAGTGGCAGAATTGGAGTTGTGTCCAGTAATGTGGAGAAAAGGGACAGGGAGAGATGGCCTGGTGATCCATAACCTGAATTAATTCATTGGAAACAAGGGCAGCTTATAAATAGCCAGAAGTGAGACAAACCCCAATTAACCTTGAGGGTCACAGAGAAGAACTATCATGAGGTAGTGACAAAGATTCTATCATTGAACTCTAGCCAGGGTCCTCTGAATCCTCTTCTCTACTAGGCTTCGGCCTCCCCTAAAGTAGTGAGAACAGATTTTACAAGGAGAAGAAGGAATAGGGAGGAGGGTGAGCCAGGAAGGTGTCCAGTCGGGGAAGTGAAAACTTTCAAAATACGCAGAGTGGGGTTTGTTCACATGGAACTTGCTGTCCCTTATGCAACCCACTCCAGTGTTCTTGCCTGGAGAATCCCAGGGACGGCAGAGCCTAGTGGGCTGCCATCTATGGGGTCGCACAGACTCGAACACAATTGAAGTGACTTAGCAGCAGCAGCAGCATGCAAACTTAGGCTCCCTCAGAGACTGGGAGATAGGAGCCCTACCTTCAGGTGTTGGCTGGAACAAACAGTAATTTCTTTCGTCAGTCTTGAGTTTTCTCAGGCAGGCACTTTAAAAGGGGCTAGAGACATCCTAGGGATGTGTCCTTGAGCTGTTAGAAACTATGTTAAGAGGTTCAGTTCATGCTGGACATTTCTCTTTTGCACCAGTGTATTACTGATTAAAATCTGTTCTCACTACTTTAGCTTTTGCTTTCTTTACCTTTGGCACTTCTCACTTTTATTACCCGTGCTTCACAGATTAAAATTTTGGCACTTAGAGAGATTGGCAGGCTTGTCCAAAATCACACAGCAGAGCTGGGCTTTCTCCCACCCATGTCTTCTGGTCTCCAACAGGCTGAGGGTGTTCCCAAAGGAGGAACAGCTTTTGAAGGCTTGGGGCAGAGCAGCGAGCTTTCAGCGGGAGGCGGTGGTGGACAGCCGAGCAGCCCGTTCCAAGAGTGGGCCCCAATGCTGCGCGCCTGACCAGCACCCTGCACTTTTCGCACCCCTGGAGGCCACTTGAGACACGAGGCTGCTCCTCCAACCACAGGGCTGCAGAGCAGGAGATCCAGGTGTGCGCTCCGGTGGGTCCAGACCGAGGTAAGTGCACTTGCTGTCCTGGTGAACCTCGGAGGCGAGCTCCACTGGGCTGAAGGAGACAGGTCCAGCATGCCTGGTGCTGTTGCCAGGCAGGGACCCATGGCCAGTGCTCCCACTGCATGCAGGCAGATTGAAGCAGATCTCAGAGAGAGAAAGGAATGAGTGGTCCTGAGAGAGAGCTTAGTCCCCCACCCAGAAATTGAACCTGGATGGGTAGCCCGGATGAAAACCAGGAATCCTAGCTGCTAGACCACCAGAGAGGAGAGGCTATAAGGAAAGTGGCCTTGGCCCCATTTGAAAACAGGAATGTTTCAAGGAGTCAAAGACTGTAAAAACAGATACAAAGCTTATGACAGACACAGCACAACATGTGGGAGAGCACACAGAGAAGCAGTTATATTTAAGTCAGAAAAGCTAGGCAGAAATACATACCCAGAGAGAAAGGGTATCAGGGGCCTCTCTAACGAGGAGGAGGACAGTAAAGAAGTGAGTTAAATCACTTATAAAGGACAGCCTTTGGGTGTTTATATGTATCTTGTTTCTTCACACCTGAATGGTCCTGGACCTCCCCAACATGTCAGTGTAACACTTTGCTAACATGGATCCCACTGCAGAGACCTATGGGGGTGTGTCCACGCTTACTATGGGGTGGCAACCCCGCCCTTTTTGACCCCCAATAAACCTTTCTGCACATGTATAGACAGGGACATTTTCCTTGACCTCAGGAGTGGTCACCTAACCTCTTTATTCCAGCAGAGCTCAGTTACTGACACTAGTTTTGTCCTTGGAGTGCCGGGGTAAGAACAAAACTTCAGTTTTACTTCACTTGACAAACACCAGCTGTCCAGCCCAGGGGCCTGTCTATCTCCTACCCCAAAACCAGTAGGGGGAGGCAGGTTGCTCAGTGTGCTTGAGGATTGGACCCCAAAGTTCCTGCATCCCAGTAGAGGCTCCCCAAGCCTAAATCCTTTGGTAGGTGACCACCTCACCTGCCACTCCCACCGTAATTGCGATGGGATTTTACATCAATATCTGTCCCTTCAGCCCTATATTTGGTTACCCGGGGCTGTGAGGAAAGAGAGGGGACTTGTTCAAGGGGTAGAACTAGGTGCCAGCAAGCCCAGCCCCCACTAAAGCTTTAAAATGCCTGATTTCATTGCAGGCCAAACTTCCTAGCAACGTTCCAGTGGACTGGCCAGCCAAAACAATTCCAATTTGGCTTAGTGTACCCGGCCTCCTGGAAAGGAGGAGCAGAGGAGAGGACCCGGTTGGGGGTCAGGGGGGAGGGGAGAGAGAAGAGGCCACGAGGAAGGCTTGGCGCCCCTCTGCACCATTGCCCTGCAGCTGCTGGTGGAGTTTGGAGTCCTGCTGAATCAAGAAAAGTTTGCAGCAGTCGCTCCTAAGAACACCTTGATTGAGCCTCGTCTGGGTTTAGTTTGGTTGTGTTTTATTTTGCTTTGTTTCTGTTTGGGGGTAGTGTTATCTGCAAAGGCGGGTGAAGGGCAGTGGTTGGACTTTGCAATCAGTGAGTGGCATTCCCCTGTGGGTTGTGTGTCACCAGCTGGGCACGGTCCTCTTGTCTACTATCTCCCCAGTTCCAACCCCTCTAACCTTCCCCCCATTTAAAGTAGAACTGTTTGTGCCCAAGTTTTAGTTTACACAGATTCAGTTGTTCTAGGCATTTTGTACATCTCCTTTTTTCTTGCTTGATATGAAGTTGAAGAGCTGTTCCTGGCGCCCTCCTGTTGCATACACTTCCCTATGTGCATCCCTCACTTTTGATGGATAAGGAGGAGAAGGGGGTGACAGAGGATGCTGGCACCTAGTTCTACCCTTGAACAAATCCCCTCTCTTTCCTCACAGCCCCAGGTAACCAAATATAGGGCATCCCATTACATCGTTTGGTGAAAATTCTCTGGCCATGTGGGATGGCGAGCATTAGAGGATACCCCGCTTGCTCTCATGCTCAGTTCACTGCCAAACTGGCAACAGCGTTTGGTTTGAAATAACTGTAACTATTCTCCCAGTATTTGGTCAATAAAACAAGGAGCAGATAGTTTAAGCAAATTGAACCAGGTCTGATTTTAAAACCTGTGTTCTCGACTATTAATGGTCATCACATTCTTCCAGTAATTCAGTGATTACTAGTAATTCTAGTAAATCACTAGAATTCTAGTAATTCTATAGCCCACCAGGCTCCCCTGTCCATGGGTTCTCCAGGCAAGAATACTGGAGTGGGTTGCCACGCCCTCTTCCAGGGGATCTTCCCAACACACGGATCGAACCAGGTCTCCCGCATCGCAGGCGGATTCTTTACTGTCTGAGCAAGCGGGGAAGCCCCTGAACCACAAGGGAAGCTCTTTAAGAAGACTGAACACCAAAGAATTGTTTCTTTCTAACTGTGGTGCTGGAGAAGGCTCTTGAGAGTCCCTTGGAGAGCAAAGAGCTCAAAACAGTCAATATTAAAGGAAATCAACCCCCCTGAATATTCATTGGAAGGACTGATGCTGAACCTGAAGCTCCAATATTCGGCCACCTGATGAAAAGAGCCAACTCACTGGAAAAGACCCTGATCTGAGAAGGACTGAGGGCAGGAGGAGAAGGGGGTGACAGAGGATGAAATGGTTGGATGCCAAGACTGACTCAAACGACATAAGTTTGAGCAAACTTAGGAGACAGTGAAAGACAGGGAAACCTGGAGTGCTGCAGCCAGTGGGTCACAAAGGATCAGAAATGACTGAGCCACTGAACAATAAGCGTCAGGAGATTAAGCTTCTGCCCTTGCCAGAGGGCATATAGAATGTCCTAGAGGGAGGAGATAAGGAAACCAAGAAGAGGCAGTGGAGGAGGCACGAGGAGGAGACCCTCACACAGGAGGACCATCCTACCATCCTCCTAGAAGTCACCAGTCTGTCTTCCACTGGGTGTGACAGAGCCAGAGCACTGTCACAGTGTGCCTATTGTCTTGAAAATGAGATTAGCCCGTTAACCACCCCTCACCCCTCACTTTACTCCAGCTCCTTCGCTGAATATTCAAGGTTCTCCACCACAACCTGACCACGTCACCTTATCTCTTCGACCATGGGTGTGTTCGTTTTAAGCCATCCCACTTAAGGGTTTTCTTCTAACTGTGCCCCTGACTGGGGTCCTCTCCTCCCTCTCTACCTTGTAAACCACTTAGGAATTACACCCTCTTCCCCCATCCTTGTCCTTTTACATTCCTTCTGTCTGGACTTGTCTTCCTCATCACTTGTTAACTCTGAGAGTGAGGATTGCTAGCTGGGTCCACCTAGTAACTGTGGCACATTCTCTTCTTTCTGAGCCTCCGTTTCCCCCTCTATATACTAAGGGATTATTAAGGCTTCCCACACAGCTCAGTAGTAAAAGAATCTGCCAGTGCAGGAGACACAGGAGACTTGGGTTTGATCCCTGGGTCAGGAAGATCCCCTGGAGAAGGGAATGGCAACACCCCTCCAGTATTCTGACCTCGAGAATCCCATGGACAGAGGAGCCTTGCAGGCTACAGTCCATAGGGATTACAAAGAGTCAGACACTACTGAGCAACTGAGCACACATACCCACACGACCTTCCAGTGGTTTCTATCGACTCCCACCCACATCACTGTGTGATCCAGACCATCCAGATAGATGTGACTCTAGGTCTTCTGCTAAGCAAATCAAACCATCACGGGAGTCTGAGAAGAGTAGAGAGGGTGCAATGCAAACCCATCATTATCACTGGGGTCCAGCAAGGGCAATGGTCCCAGAATAGGGTGTCAATTAAGAAGTCAGGGACCACGGCTGAGTCCTCTATTTCTCCGGGGCCTGGCATGTGGTAGTACAAGTTGAACATTGTCAGGTGAATGAATGAAAGCCAAAGACACCCTGTCTGGCTCCTTAGGTCTCCCAGCTTAGAGCTCACACCTCATATTGGGTGTGAGCTCTAAGACTTTCAGACTTTCACCAGCTTCTGTGCATTTTCCCTGCTCAAAGTGCCCACAAACTCTAATTGTGCACTTATGGACATTATCTCTTTTAATCTTCATTACAACCTTTTTAGTATTTCTATTTATAGATCAGGAAAGTGAAGGTCAGAAGGATAAAGTAACTTGTCCAAGGCCATGGAGCTGGTATGTGACTGAGCTGTGACTTCAGCCGAGCACCATATTTGCATTCTGCAAGAGGGAGCTAGAGATGAAATATGGGAGAGAGTTAGCCAGAGAAAAAGGAAAGACCGAACAGGAAAGTGAAGAGGAGAGAGGAAAGTTCCTGTCAATCCCAGGATGTCATGATTATATTTGTTTTCTACTGCCACATAACAGATTACCACAGACTCTGTTGCTTAAAATAGCATACATTTATTATCTCATAGTTTCCATAGGTCAGAAGATCAGGCACAATTTTGCTGGGTTCTCTGCTGCAAAGTGCCCACAAACTCCCTTCTCAGGGTTTTAGCAGGCTGCAGTCCTGAAGCTGGAAGGGACTATGGTCTTTCATTATGGGCTTCAACAGGGAGTTGAAGCCATGAGAATTCTACACAAACAGACAAGTGTGTTGAAATAGACAGTGTGAACAGACAACTGTGTAGAAACAGGTCTTCTCTTCCTGTAGACCCCCACACAGTTAACTTTCCCACAAGTGCTGCTCTTCATTCAACCTACTGTAAAAGCACGTTGTTTGCTGTTTGTCTGCCCAGTTGTGTCTGACTCTTTGCGACCCCATGGACTGCAACACACGAGGCCTCCCTGTTCTCATCATCTCCCAGAATTCATGTGCATTGCATGGGTGATGCGTCCAGCAACCTCATCCTCTGACACGCTCTTCTCCTTTTGCCCTCATTTTTTCTCAGCATCAGGGACTTTTCCAGTGAGTCGGTTGTTCACCTAAGGTGACCGAAATACTAGAGCTTCAGCTTCAGCATCAGTCCTTCCAATGAGTATTCAGGGTTGATTTATCTTAAGATTGACTGGTTCGATTTCTGTGCTGTCCAAGGGACTGTCAGGAGTCTTCTCCAGCACCACAGTTCAAAGGTGTTTGGCACAGTCTTTGGCGCTCTGCCTTCTTTACAGTTCAGCTCTCACAACCGTATGTGACCACTGGGAAGACCATAGCCTCAACTATACAGACTTTTGCCAGCAGAGTAATGTTTCTGCTTTTCAACATGCTACCTAGGTTTGTCATAGCATGTAGGCCTTACCATTCTTGGGGTCTTCATTTCCTTTTGAAGGCTAGTGTGTTACATAAAATTTGAACAAATTTGTATGCTTTTCTCCTGTTAATCTGTTTTATCTTGGCTTAATTCTCAGGTGCAGCCAAAAAACATTGAAGGCCCAGCTCTACAAACCCTATAGTACCCCTCTGCTACACTCAGGGTCCTCATCCGTGCCACTCGCTCTGTCTGAAATAGGCTTTTCCCCACCAACACGCTTTTCCCCAGACAACACACTTTTGCCTGGCTAACTCCTATTTATTCCTCAGCTCTCAGCTGAAAGGTCACTTCTTCCCCCAGGAAGTCACTGCTGATCTTCTACACTAGGGCTCCCCGCTGCCACTCTAAACCCCCAACCTCCTGTCTCTTTTCCCCCATGTTCTTGTCACAAATAGTAATTACCTGTTGAATGCCTATCTCCTCTGTTAGACTGTAGGATCTAAGAGGGCAGGGACTGAGTCTGCTCTAGTCTCTGACATCAGTGTTTGGTACAGAGGCCAGTGTGTGTTAAATGCAAAACTGTACAAAGGACTGAATAAAGAGACCTTGGATTGACCTTTCAGGAACTTCAACTACTTGAGTAGTCTCATAGAGAACAGACTTGTGGTAGCCAAGGGGAAGGAAAGGTTGGGGAAGAATGGATTAGGAGTTTGGGGTTAGCAGATGCAAACTATTATATATAGAATGGATAAACAAGGTCCTACTGTATAACACAGGGAACTATATTCAATATCTTGTGATAAATCATAATGGAAAAGAATAGGAAAAGAAGAATATATGTATATAACTGAATCATTTTGTTGTACAATAGAAATTAACACATTCAATAAGATACAAATTTTCAAATGGAGTAGTCTCTTACCTGTAGTATCTTTCCCACTATACCTAACTCTGAAAATGAAAATTTTTACCTATTTCTACTTTGCTCAAATGCTTCCATCTATGAGCTGCCATTTATAATCCTATAGTACTTTATGTATTCATTTTTACTTATGACCTCATATTATCATTTACTTATATTAGGCTATAGCACTAATACAATAATCTTTTGAAGACAGGGATTGTTACATACCCTTTTAACTCACACAATTTATTATATATCAAAGTTGTTCAGTAGATATGCAGGGTTTTTTTTTTAATAACCAACACTTTATTTTTATTTTTCGCCTGCTTAGTTTTAGTCATTGTAACTAGTCATGGTGTACAGTCATATCTAGGCTTTTTTAAACTCTCATCTATTGGATACCAATAAAACTAAACATCTTTTCATATGCTTCGTGGTCATTTGTATATCTTCTTTTGTGCAGTTTTCTTCTGTTTAAAAAGTGGGTTTTTAATCAAGATATAATTGACATATTAATCAATATATAATTGACGTATTAGTTTCAGATATACAGCATAACAATTCAATATTTGTTACATGATAAAATAACCACCACAGTAAGGGTAGTTAAGATCCATCACCACACAGTTGCACAATTTTGTGTGTGTGTTGGGAACTTTTAAGATGTACTCTCTTAGTACAAATATTGTTAAAACTTTCAAATATTGTTAACTCTAGTGACCATGCTGTACATTACATACCCAAGACTTATTTATTATAGATATATGTTGAATAAATGAATTAAGAATTTTTAAATTAGGTAGAAGGAAACCTAGAAAAAAAGGGCAGGGCATCATCTGAGAGGTAGGAAGGCCAGGAAAATGTGGGGCCACAGGCAGGCACACGTCGTTATATGTTTGTCAAAACCCATAGGCTATGCAACACTGAGAGTGAACCCTAATGTAAACATGAAAGTTGGGTGATAATGACATATGCATGGAGGTTAATCTTTGGTAACAAATGTCCCACTCTGGTGGGAGGCCATGCCTATGCAGTGGCTAGAGGATTTATGGGAATCTCCACACTTTCTCAGTCGTGTCTGACTCCTTTCAATCCCACGGCCTGTAGCCTGCCAGGCTCCTCCGTCCGTGGAATTCTCCAGGCAAGAATGGGGGAGCGGGTTGCCACTTCCTTCTTCAGGGGATCTTCCAAACCCAGGGATTGAACCTGGGTCTCCTGCATTGCAGGAATATGCTCTACCCTCTGAGCCATCAGGGAAGCACTTTCTAATCCACTTTGCTGTGAACTTAAAACTGTTCTGAAAAAACTGCCTACTTAAAACAAAAAAGGCCACGGCAGAAAATGTTCACAGAGGAGCAGGTGTATGGTCAGAAGAGTTAATTGTTGCTGGGCCTGGAGCAGGATGGAAATATGTCCCTCAGTTAGTGATTTGATTACACTGGTTACACTGGCCTCACTTAGGTGAGACAGCTCCTGCTGAGTGACGGGGTGGGAGCTAGACTGGAGAAGACTTAAGTGAATGGAAGGCAAGAAAACTATTAACTGATACAGAAAACCCTTTCAAGAAGTTTCACTGGTGCTCATGAAAGAATATCACATGAGTAGGGAACAGGATATTCTCTTGCCAAACAGGACAGAATGTGAATGTGCTCAAGCCTCTGGATTAATTGTTAAATTCTTATCACAGAAGCTTCTGTTCGTTTGCCCCATGAGTGTGCAATCAGTAAATTCCACACTGCAGGAAATCATACAGGTCAAATACCCCAAGTTCTTTTTTATTGTTTTGGCTGTGCCAGTCTTTGTTGCAGTATTTGGGTCTTAGTTTCAGCATGTGGGGTCTAGTTCCCTGACCAGGGATTGAACCCAGGCTTCCTGCATTAAGGGAGTCTTAGCCACTGGACCACCAAGAAAGTCCCACTCCAGATTCTTTAATAAATAACTTTTGAGGGAAAGACAGGGCTAGAAGCAGAACCTGAGGGGTTTTAACAAGATTTTAAGAGTTTTTTTTTTTTAATAGCAAGTCTAAACTATAATGTCTAAAGAAGAATATTTTTGTGATAAAATTGTTAAGAAACGCATGAAAGTGATCACCATAAAAACTCAGGAGGAAAAAGAAAGTCAGGAGAGTTGTTACTTTTGGGGCGAAGTGGGAGCAGTGAATGAGTCAGGGCACACAGGGTTTCTGGGTGGTGGTGTTATCATAACTCATTCAGCTCGAGAGGAAGAAGTCCCGCTGTAGAGAAAAGAATCACATGGAGAGAAATACATGAAATTGAAGAAGGGGTGTGTGGGTGTGTGTGTGTCTCACAATGGCAGAAGCAGGCAGGAACCACTGGGGCAGTCATTCTCGTCCCTCTCCCCATGGTGCTCCGAAGTTCTCAAGCCCTTCCACTTCTGTGAGGCAGAAAGGGCAACGGTTATGCTACCGATTTTATGGGTGGGAAAACCGTGGCCTGAGTGTGTGTGACTTGCCTCAGGTCACACTGCTCATCAAGGGTAGAGGCTGCTCAGATCCCAGGCCCCAGCCCAGGAGTGAGCAGGGCAGCTGGCTCACCCGAGGCTGCCTTGTCCCCTGCAGGAATTGCTGAGATTCTGATGAACAGACCGAGTGCCCGCAATGCCCTGGGGAACGTCTTCATCAGTCAGGTGAGTAAGGGCGGGCACCAGGGTGGGTTGGGGCTGAGCTGGGAGGGGTCTGATCAGGTGTCCTCTGCAGCTGCTGGAAGCTCTGGCCCAGCTTCGGGAGGACCGGCAAGTGCATGTCCTGATCTTCAGGAGAAGAGTGAAGGGTGTGTTCTGTGCAGGTGGGTTTCCTTCCTTGCCCCCAATCCAGAGTTCAGCATGGCTCCCACCAGCCTGCACTTAGGGGATACTTAGGTCATTTCTAGCACAGGACTCAGGGCTTCCCAGGTGGCACTATTGCTAATGAACCCACTTGGTGACACAGGAGACATGGGTTCAATCCCTGAGTTGGGTACATCCCTTGGAGGAGGAAATTGCAACCCACTCCAGTATTCTTGCCTACATAATCCCTATTGACTGAGAAGCCTGGCGAGCTACGGTCCATAGGGTCGCAAAGCGTCAGACATGACTGAAGCGACTCAGCACACAGCACAGGACTCATTCCCACTTAAAGATATGAACTCAGAGCTGAAATTCCTTGCTTAGAGCAACACAGCTAGTGAGAATTCAGTTAGAACTGGACCTCTCTGAACCCCAAATCCTTGTTCTGTTCTGACCCTTCATTGAGGAAATGAGAAAACGGAGTCCAAAGACACTCACCAGGTCTGTGGCCAAGACAGGACTGACTTGCTGCCCCTTTGCCCACCTACAAGATTTCAGTCCCTGTCTACAAAACTCCCATGTTTCTGCACCATTTGGTCCTCACAACAGGGCAAGCACCACGCACTTCCTTTCTGAGACAAGAAATGTCGCATCCCAGGCCTATAACAAGAAGCAAGCAAATGAGAGCTCAGCTAAGAACTGACTTTGGGGTGGCTGTGGAGGGGGTGCTGGGGAGACGGGAAGAGGCTGCGGAGGGCGAGGGTGGGAGGCGAGTTATTCTTAGGCGCTTTCAAGGACATGTGGCTCAGTCCCCAGGCCTCAACTGTCAGGATCACGGTGAGCAGCTAGGGGAGGGAGGTGGCAGGGGAAGTAAGTATGAGGACCACTCTGCCTGACCCCGCTGCCCTGATCGAGGCCCTCCTCCTACTCCAGCCCCTTCCTTTGGCTCTCCCATGGCCTGACGTCTTCAATCACGGTCACTTCATGACTGTTAGCCCCGCTCCTCACCTCCTCCCAGTGAAGGACAGGAGTAGGGGGCGTGCAGGAGGTCTGAATCTGCCCCCGATTTGCTCTGAAATCCTGGGCTAGTCCCTGTCTCTCTCTGGGCCTCAGTGTCCCCATCTGTCACTGAGGGTCTAGGACTAATCAGACTCCCAAGGGCTCTCCCAACTGACTGTCACATAATCTAGGACTTCCAGGCACTATGTTCACCCCTTATTCGTGACTCAGGCTCCTGCTATCTGGCCTTCAGTGACCCTCCACCGTCACTACTCTCACCTAGGACGCTGCCCACCCCTATGCCACTGTCCCCTGCACTCACTCCTCATCTTACTTGACCTTCAGCCTCTTCCACCAAGCCCTTCTTTTAAAAAATAATTATATCTGATGTATGCCAATTATTTCTCAATAAAACAGGAAAAAATAATTAATAAAAAATTATTACTATTTAATGTATTTTTTGAGTTGTCACAAATATATACATTACACAAAATGTATATTTTAATCACTTTTAAGTGTAAAATTCACTAGCTTTAAGTACATTCACAAGGTTATTCAACAATCACCACTATCCATTTCCAGAAAACTTTCATCATCTCAATAAACTGTATACTTATTAAGCAATTCCTCCCCATTTCCCTAACACCCAGTAACCTCCATTCTACTTTCTATCTTTACGAATTTGCTTACTCTAAGTATTTAATACAAGTAGAATCATACATTTGTCCTTTCATGGCTAGCTTCTTTCACGTAGCATCATGTACTTCATGTTCATCCATGTTGTAGCATATTGCAGAATTTCTATCCTTTTTAAAAATGAATAATTTTCCTTTTCACATATATATTCCACAATTTTTTTATCCATCCGTTGATGGACTTGGATGGTTCCCACATTTTGGCTATTGTGATTAATACTGCTATGAACATTGGTGTGCACATATCTGTTTTGAGTCCTTGCTTTCAATTCTTTGGGGTATATACTTAGGAATAAAATGGATGGACCATATAGTAACCCTATGTTGAACTTTGGGAGGAAGCACCAAAACATTTTTCACAGCAGCTGTATCATTCTACATTCCTACCAGCAGTACATCAGAGTTCTCCACACCAATGTCAACACTTTTTTATTTGTTGTTTATAATCACCGTCTGAATGAGTACAAAGCACTATCCTATTGTGGTTTTTATTTGCATTTCCCCAGTGATGCTAAAGGGCTTCCCTGGTGGCTCAGAGGTTAAAGCGTCTGCCTCCAATGCGGGAGACCCGGGTTCGATCCCTGGGTCGGGAAGATCCCCTGGAGAAGGAAACGGTAACCCACTCCAGTATTCTTGCCTGGAGAATCCCGTGGATGGAGAAGCCTGGTACGCTACAGTCCACGGGGTCGCATAGAGTCGGACACGACTGAGGGACGGAACGGAATGATCCTGAACACATTTTCCAGTGCTTACTGGCTTATATTCCTTTTTAAATATTTATTTGGCTGCACTGGGTCTTAGCTGAGGGACATAGGATCTTCAGTCTTCATTGTGACATGCCACCTTTTAGTTCTGGCATGAGAGCTCTAGTTCCCCAACTAGGGATCGAACTCGGGCCACCTGCATTAGAAGCCGAATCTTAGCCATTGGACTAGCCGGGAAATCCCACTGGCTTATTTTCCTTGGAGAAATGTCTACTCAAGTCCTTTGTGAGGTTGTTTTTTTTTTGATCACTCTGCACAGCTTTCATGATACGCTCCCCAATCAGAGATCAAACCATGTCCCTTGCAGTTGAAGCGTGGAGTCTTAAACCACTGGACCACCAGGGAAGTCCTTTGTATATGGTTGTAGGAAATCTTTATATATCCTAGATATCAGTTCCTTTCCAGATGTATGATTTGCCAGTATTTCTTTCCATTCATGGGTTGTCTTTGCTCTCTTGATAGTGTCTTTTGATGCATTAGTTTTTAATTTTGATGAAATCCAATTTATCATTTTGTTATTGTTATGTGTCTCTTTTTTTGACCATCCTCCCCCCTCCCTGGCTTCCGTGACGGAGTTTTCCTGGTGTTTCTCTTTCCTCTCTGGCTGCTTCTCTTCAGGTTTCCATTGCTGGATCCTTTGACAGCCTGGGATTCAGCGCCAGGTCATATCCCAAGGGCTGTCACCCTTGCATCTACAGGTGCAGACCTGAAGGAGCGGGAGCAGATGAGTGAGGCAGAAGTGGGGGTCTTTGTCCAGCGGCTCCGAGGTCTGATGACTGAGATTGGTGAGGTTCTGGAGTGGGGAGGAGGAGACATTCAGGGGTCCTGCTGATCCCAGCCTCACCCAATCTACCATACTCTAAAGACAGAATGGTTTCTGTTGTGAGCTCTGTGGAGACACAGGTGATTCTCCCAGGGAGAAGGGGTAGGGACAAGGAATTCTACAAGGAGGAGGGTGTCACGAGGTTCCAAAGGGAGCACTGGCTCCCCAGCATTAGTGCCCTGCTAGTTCTGACCCCTAGCCCTTGTGCCCTCAGGGTACAAGTCTGGCCATACCAGAGTCAACTTTCAGCAAGCATGCTTGCAGGCTTTGACAAATGCTTGTTCCTTTTTCTGGAATATTCCTCCAAGGCCATCTGAGCTGTTTATGCATTCTTTAAGACCACCAGTGCCTCTTTCTCCAGGAAGCCATCCCTGGCCCCTCATCCAAGCTTCCTTTCTCAGATCACTGATCACCCAAGATCGTCATCACCTCTTTGTCCTTCTGCCTTCCCCATGTCGGATTCAATTCTGTTCCCAGCACACAGAATGAGAAGGGAGAGCAAAAAGGCTGGTCCCCGGGAGGCCCACCAGGCATCACCCTGCCCATCCATCTCCCCACTTCTATTCCCCTGCTGATCCCACAACTTTCCCCAGTGGGAAAACTGACTGCTAAGATAACCTGGCTGAGGTACCAGGTAAGGTCCCCAAACTTGGGACCAATGAAGCCTTCTATCACAACCAGCTAGACCGTCTCCTACCCTGAGACACTGTCCTGATCCTACCAGGGCCTCGCAGGCTGAGCCCTCCTTTGTCTCCACAGCAGCGTTCCCTGCACCCACCATTGCAGCTATGGATGGGTTTGCCTTGGGTGGAGGCCTGGAACTCGCCCTGGCCTGTGACCTCCGAGTGGCAGGTACTGGGTAGAGGGAGAGGTGTGGAAGGGTGGGAGGGAAGAGTGAATGAAGCTAATTCTGGCGATTCTGCAGTCAGCCACTGCTCTCGGCTTTCCAACAAGCCCCAGAACTAAAGACAAAGTGGGAGCCAAGGAATTCAGGCAGTAGCGGTTCCCCACCGACCGCCCAGACCCTGACTGCTGCAGGACTCGTCCCTTCTGAGTCAGCTGCCCTCAGCTCAGGACTGCTTGTCCCAACCCCAGGGCAACTGCTGATACAACTAGAAAGAACATAGAGAGCGAAGGTTGAGGACAAAGGTATCTTATTCAGTCTTCCAGTTCTGTCCAAGCCAGCTTTATCCACCATATTGTGAACAAAGGTGAGCCGCGAGGGCAGTCTGTTATACACCCAGTTAATCACAAGCATGACTGGGCAGGAACAGTGCCCTACAGTAGCTCTATCAGAATCCACAAAGGTTTGCATTAGTAGTTCAAAGAAACTGAACTTCAAAATGTGGAGGGCAGGGAGGATAAAGATAATTGATCACTTTTAACCTTGCTGACTTGGTGGTTAGCTGTGCCCTTTTTAGGGAGATAAGAGAAGATCTGAGTGCCATAATGGTGCCACATTTTCTCCTGCCACCAAGCAAGAAACTTTCATCTTTTTTTTTAACATGTAGCCCCAGGCATAGAAGAACTTTATATCCACATGATGCATAACAAAGAGAAGCCATCAAATACCAGGTCAGGTCATAGCACCAACTCTGGTTCTACCTGTCTGTGTTTAGGGGAGCTAACTTGCAGGGTTTGGTGGATAGAAGGTGAATGTAAACCCCTCCTTCAAATACTGCATGGTTCACAGGGGCCATGTTGAAGGAATTCAGGAGAAGCCTGTGGAGTGGGACACTCAAGGAGGGCCTCTCACATGAAGTACAACTGTGAAAGGAGAATGTGGATCAGAATACAGGAAAATTTCAGGCTGACAAAAAGCTGGGAGGAAAACTGGTAGAAGCAGGAGTCACTGAGACTCTAGGCCAGACCTGAGCTAAGAATGCATGAGACAGAGAATCCATTAACTTACAAATAGGTACCGGGCAGCATCCAGGAACCCTTCCTTGTTCGAAGCACCATGACCTCACTTGATCATTATCAACTCTATAAAGCAGGTAAAAGAGAGGTTATCAATTTTTTTTCCCCATCCGTGAGGCTCAGCAAGGCTAAGAAAATTGCTCAGTGGGTTGTGGAGGTAGGGTGAGTGCTGGGCCTCCTGACTTCCAGGCTAGGGCTCTTCCAAAGGCAGTGACTGGAGGAGTATGGCTGTGGCTGCACCATGAGGGAAGTGATCAGCTGGATGGGTGAGCAGAGCCCGCAGACAGTGTCTCCTCTCCTCAGGGACTGGTGCTGGAAGACAGGTGAGGGCCTCACTGTTTCGTCTAAGCAGCTTCCTCGGCTGTCATGGGGCTGATCGAGACCGCCCGAGGGCTCCTCCCAGGAGCAGGTAATCTCAACACATACCATCCATCCTCTACCTGTTCTTTCTATCCAGCATAATTCCCTACTTTCCTCTTTTGCCCTATGTTCTGGGCTCTCCCCCACCACCCTAACCCAATCTTGTCCTCTGAGAGGTCTTGGCTGACTACCAGCCAGGGCCTCCTCTGGGCCCCCACATTCCATGAGGATTCACCATCCCTACTCCACCCTGACAGGAGGGACTCAGAGGCTGCCTCGATGCCTGGGGGTGGCCCTGGCAAAGGAGCTCATCTTCACAGGCCAACGACTGAGTGGGGCGCAGGCCCAGGCTCTGGGGCTGGTGAACCACGCTGTGGCCCAGAATGAGGAGGGCAATGCTGCCTACCACCGGGCACGAGAACTGGCCCAGGAGATCCTGCCCCAGGTACGACTGCTGCTCAGCACGGGCGGGCTTGTGCCACTGGGGATCACGGGTGGGGAGGCCAGGGGTCAAGGGTGTCTCATGCAACCACACAAGATCCATTTTCCCAGATTTATAAAATCAACCGTCTTTGGCGGTCTTGCCTCCATTCAGCCATCTAGTAAAATAATTTAAATCAGATTTTAAGTTAAGATGAAAATTGAGTTCCGAAGGGCTGGGATCAATTAAGTTTGAAAATCCTCAAAACAGCCTATAAAACAGAACTTCCTGTGATGATGCAAACGATCTCTATCTGTGCCATCCACTAAGGCAGTCACTAGCCACATTTTGTCTCTATGTCCGACTCTGTGCTACTCCATAGACTCTAGCCCACCAGACTCCTCTTGTCCATGGTATTTTACAAGCAAATATACTAGAGTGGGCTACCATTTCCTTCTTCAGGGGATCTTCCCAACCCAGGGACTGAACCCAAGCCTCCTGCGTGCCAAGCAGTTTTTTACCATTGAGCTACCTAGGAATCCCCACTAGTCACATTACTTAAATTAAAATTTTAATTTCTCAATTACACTTCCCATAATTTTAATGCTAATAGACACATTTGGCTGTTGGCTATTTTACTGGACAGTAAAGCATGAATGTGTCCCAAAATTGAAACTGCAAGATTCTTTAAAGCAGGTAATGAACTACCAGCCCATCTTTCAACCATACTACGTGGTGGAAAAGCACTTGAAATACATGATGTAGGACATGTGTTAAGACCCATACTTCTTTTTTTAAATCCTCTAATAGCCTATTAGCATAGTCTCCCCAAAAGTGTAGATACCCAGGGAGTGGGTTAGGCCCTTCCTACATGTAATCTCCAAGTATCTGAGAGGCTCCACTGGCTTCTCACTTCTCTAAGAGAGCCAGAGGGAGGTCCGAAGTTTCCACAAAGATAGGCAAGCAGCTGAAATGGAGCCAGGTTCGCTTAAGTTGTAATACTCACCGAGCCCATATAGTGCATCCTCATTCAGACATAATCAGATGCAAACAAGCCTGGGTAGTGTAAGAGTGTCCCAGTGTTAGAACCATCCAGTTGAGGTGATTATCCCTGTCGTGTCTGTGCTATAACAGACCCAACAAGGTTAAGTGAATGCTCATCAAAGTCAAAGAAAGTGACTGCAATAATACCACAAAGACAGACACTATTTTGGCATTCATTCCGCATAATACAGAAATACATATAATAACTAGTTTTTAAAGAGTGCAGACCATGTACAAAATTTTTAAAGAACAAACTAAATCTTTAATGGATTTCAAATACAAAAAATTAAAGACATATAACAAAGGTCAAATACAACAATGTTAACCATATTCTTTCATTTTAATATTATCAACACAGAAAAGTATTTGAATTAATCAAGAAAAGTAAAAAAGAGTTATCCTATTTTGGGGAAAAAAGTCTCCCTTAAATAATCCTGCCTCTTTTATAATTTTGAGATCTTTACTTACTTGCTTGCTTAGTTACTTGAGGGTAAGGACTATGAAAAACTAATGGTAAGTTTGGTTTTCGGTGTTGGCCATCTGGTGATGTCCATGTGTAGAGTCTTCTCTTGTGTTGTTGGAAGAGGGTGTTTGCTATGACCAGTGCGTTCTCTTGGCAAAACTCTATTAGCCTTTGCCCTGCTTCATTCCGTGCTCCAAGGCCAAATTTGCCTGTTACTCCAGGTGTTTCTTGACTTCCTACTTTTGCATTCCAGTCCCCTAGAATGAAAAGGACATCTTTTTTGGGTGTTAGTTCTAAAAGGTCTTGTAGGTCTCCATAGAATTGTTCAACTTCAGCTTCTTCAGTGTTACTGGTTGGGGCATAGGCTTGGATTACTGTAATATTGAATGGTTTGCCTTGGAAACAAACAGAGATCATTCTGTCGTTTTTGAGATTGCATCCAAGTACTGCATTTCGGACTCTTTTGTTGACCTTGATGGCTACTCCATTTCTTCTAAGAGATTCCTGCCCACAGTAGTAGATATAATGGTCATCTGAGTTAAATTCACCCATTCCAGGCCATTTTAGTTCACTGATTCCTAGAATGTCTATGTTCACTCTTTTCATCTCCTGTTTGACCACTTACAATTTGCCTTGATTCATGGACCTGACATTCCAGGTTCCGATGAAATATTGCTCTTTATAGCATTGGACCTTGCTTCTATCACCACTCACATCCACAACTGGGTATTGTTTTTGCTTTGGCTCCATCCCTTCATTCTTTCTGGAGTTATTTCTCCACTGATCTCCAGTAGCATACTGGGCACCTACCGACCTGGGGAGTTCCTCATTCAGTATCCTATCATTCTGCCTTTTCATACTGTTCGTGGGGTTCTCAAGGCAAGAATACTGAAGTGGTTTGCCATTCCCTTCTCCAGTGGACCACATTCTGTCAGACCTCTCCACCATGACCTGCCCATCTTGGGTGGCCCCACATGGCATGGCTTAGTTTCATTGAGTTAGACAAGGCTGTGGTCCATGTGATCAGACTGACTAGTTTTCTGTGATTATGATTTCGGTGTGTCTGCCCTCTGATGCCCTCTCGCAACAACTACTGTTTTACTTGGGTTTCTCTTACCTTGGTCATGGGGTATTTCTTCATGGCTGTTCCAGCAAAGCTTGGCCGCTGCTCCTTACCTTGGACGAGGGGTATCTGCTCACGGTCGCCCCTCCCGACCTTGAACATGGAGATGCACACTGGGGTGGATATTTCTTGTCACTTCACCATGAGGTTTCGTGTTTCCCTGGCAGAAAGAAACTGTCTGCCTGGGTTACTAATCCCCCAGGATGGAGGTTCGTGACATTGTACAGGAGACAGGGATCAAGACCATCCCCATGGAGAAGAGATGCAAAAGAGCAAAATGGCTGTCTGAGGAGGCCTTACAAATAGCTGTGAAAAGAAGAGAAGCAAACAGCAAAGGAGAAAAGGAAAGATATAAGCATCTGAATGCAGAGTTCCAAAGAATAGCAAGGAGACATAAGAAAGCCTTCCTCAGGGATCAATGCAAAGAAATAGAGGAAAACAATAGAATGGGAAAGACTAGAGATCTCTTCAAGAAAATTGCAGATACCAAGGGAACATTTCATGCAAAGATGGGCTCGATAAAGGACAGAAATGGTATGGACCGAACAGAAGCAGAAGATATTAAGAAGAGGTGGCAAGAATACACAGAAGAACTGTACAAAAAAGATCTTCACGACCTGGATAATCACGAGGGTGTGATCATTCACCTAGAGCCAGACATCCTGGAATGTGAAGTCAAGTGGGCCTTAGGAAGCATCACTATCAACAAAGCTAGTGGAGGTGATGGAATTCCAGTTGAGCTATTTCAAATCCTGAAAGATGATGCTGTGAAAGTACTGCACTCAGTATGCCAGCAAATTTGGAAAACTCAGCAGTGGCCACAGGACTGGAAAAGGTCAGTCTTCATTCCAATCCCAAAGAAAGGAAATGCCAAAGAATGCTCAAACTACCGCACAATTTCACTCATCTCACATGCTAGTAAAGTCATGCTCAAAATTCTCCAAGCCAGGCTTCAGCAATATGTGAACCGTGAACTTCCAGATATTCAAGCTGGTTTTAGAAAAGGCAGAGGAACCAGAGATCAAATTGCCAACATCCACTGGATCATTGAAAAAGCAAGACAGTTCCAGAAAAACATCTACATCTGCTTTATTGACTATGCCAAAGCCTTTGACTGTGTGGATCACAATAAACTGTGGAAAATTCTTCAAGAGATGGGCATACCAGACCACCTGACCTGCCTCTTGAGAAACCTGTTTGCAGGTCAGGAAGCAATAGTTAGAACTGGACATGGAACAACAGACTGGTTCCAAATAAGAAAAAGATTATGTTAAGAATGTATATTGTCACCCTGCTTATTTAACTTATATTCAGAGTACATCATCAGGAACGCTGGGCTGGAAGAAGCACAAGCAGGAATCAAGATTGCCCGGAGAAATATCAATAACCTCAGATATGCAGATGACACCACCCTTATAGCATAGTGTGAGGAGGGACTAAAAAGCCTCTTGTTGAAAGTGAAAGAGGAGAGTGAAAACGTTGGCTGAAAGCTCAACATTCAGAAATCTAAGATCATGGCATCTGGTCCCATCGCTTCATGGGAAATAGATGGACAAACAGTGGAAACAGTGTCAGACTTTATTTTGGGGGGCTCCAAAATCACTGCGGATGCTGATTGCAGCCATGAAATTAAAAGACGCTTACTCCTTGGAAGGAAAGTTATGACCAACCTAGATAGCATATTAAAACGCAGAGACATTACTTTGCCAACCAACTAGGTCCGTCTAGTCAAGGCTATGGTTTTTCCCGTGGTCATGTATGGATGTGAGAGTTGGACTGTGAAGAAAGCTGATCGCCGAAGAACTGATGCTTTTGAACGGTGTGTTGGAGAAGACTGTTGAGAGTCCCTTGGACTGCAAGGAGATCCAAGCAGTCCATTCTAAAGATCAGTCCTGGGTGTTCATTAGAAGGACTGATGATAAAGCTGAAACTCCAATACATTGGCCACCTCATGCAAAGAATTGACTCACTGGAAAAGAGTCTGATGCTGGGCGGGATTGGGGGCAGGAGAAATAGAGGACGACAAAGAATGAGATGGCTGGATGGCATCACTGACTCGATGGACATGAGTCTGAGTGAACTCCAGGGGTTGGTGATGGACAGG
The DNA here is from genome assembly GCF_049115385.1 of Moschus berezovskii. Classification (NCBI taxonomy): domain Eukaryota; kingdom Metazoa; phylum Chordata; class Mammalia; order Artiodactyla; family Moschidae; genus Moschus; species Moschus berezovskii. The sequence goes on along the minus strand of NC_142463.1, from coordinate 27,742,841 downwards.
AAGGCCTGGCATGCTGCGGTTCATAGGGTCGCAAAGAGTCGGACATGACTGAGTGACTGAACTGAACTGAGGTTTGGTTTAAAAGCATTTGTCTTGTCTTCATTTCTTGTTTATAGTTTCATCACACAAAAATGGAGAGTCTGATGCTGTTCATTTTAATGCTATCATGTTTCTGTTATACTTGGCCAGAAAGTCTCTCAACTGATACAAAACTCCGAGTAACTCAGGATAGTAGCTGATTACACTTCCATGGAGTGGGGGTCCTATTTGTATAGAGCTTGTCTTTTTGCATAAAATGAATAACTTGGTCTTTGAGCTTGATCTCAAGATGATTCAGGTTTCAGATTTTTCAATATATTGAAATAATGGTATTTTACTCATTACTAGCATTTCAGCATTTAAAAGTAGCTTTCTATACCAAAGGACTTCCCTGATAGCTCAGCTGGTAAAGGATCTGCCTGCAGTGCAGGAGACCCCTGTTTGATTCCTCGGTCGGTAAGATCCGCTAGAGAAGGGATAGGCTACCCACTCCAGTAGTCTTGGGCTTCCCTTGTGGCTCAGGTGGTAAAGAATCCGCCTGTGATACGGGACACTGGGTGCAATCCCTGGGCTGGGAAGATCCCCTGGAGAAGGAAAAGGCTACCCACTCCAGTATCCTGGCCTGGAGAATTCCATGGAGTGTAGAGTCCATGGGTTTGCAGAGTCGGACACGACTGAGTGACTTTCACTTTCTATACCAAATCAACATCGTATCAAAAACTAGTGCTAGAATCACTAATGAAAATGTTGGGACATTCTGATGCAACCTGTTTAACTTCCAGGTGAGTTACTGAGTGCCACTGAGTGCAAAGTATGAAGATGCCCTATAGGGTGAGTGCAAGAGATACTGTGGTAGATGGCTGCCCTCTAGTGGAGAAACTATCAAGACCAGGGAGTCAAAACGGTCCAGAAACTACATCCACCCCAAAAAGAAAGTTCACTTTCACACATTGGAGAAGGAAATGGCAACCCACTCCAGTGTTCTTGCCTGGAGAATCCCAGGGACAGGGGAGCCTGGTGGGCTTCCGTCTATGGGGTCACACAGAGTCGACACGACTGAAGTGACTTAGCAGCAGCAGCAGCAGCAAAAGGAAAGTGAAGTTGCTCAGTCAGGTCCGATCCTTTGCGACCGCATGGACTGTAGCCTACCAGGCTCCTCCATCCATGGAATTTTCCAGACAAGAGCACTGGAGTGGGTTGCCATTGCTTCTCCAGGGAATCTTCCCAACTCAGGGATCAAACCCGGGTTTCCCACATTGCAGACAGATTCTTTACCCTCTGAGCCACCAGGGAAGCCCTACAGCCCCAAAGAGCCTGTCAATAAACACAAGGTCCACAAATTAACACTCAGATTTTCCCTTTAAGTGGTAAATACACTTTACCCTAGGAATATGGATTTGGCTACATTTTCCATGGAACATCAAAGGAATGGAACATCCTGTGGCAACTGTGACTCATTTCCAAATAACATAAAATGATCCATCATATTTCTAATTGAGCTACTTCACACAGTGTTACCTCGAACACCACAGGTTGGACCTGTGTAGGTTCACTTATTCATGGATATTTTTTCCCACTAAATACATACTACAGTACTACATGATCCAAGGTTGGTTGAATTTGTGGATGAAGAACTGTTTACAGGGCGGGTTGGCTGCAAAGTTATGTACAGATTTTCTATGGCATGAATGATCAGTTCCCCTAAGCTCCAGGCTGTTCAAGGCTCAACTGCAATTATGCATACATGCACAGACACACTCAGAAACATAAATATGTATGTTTTCAACACAGAGTCAACATGGCTATATAGTTTTTAATTTTCTCTGACAAGAAATCAGTAGTTAAATAATACATATTCATAACAAGCAAATCAAAGGACATAGAATAAAAATCAAAAGTAGGGTGATCCTGTTATCCTGGGGCTGTCCAGGTTCAAAGTGAAAAGTCCCACATCGTAAAACAGCACATCAGTCACTGGCAAACCAGGACAGTTGGTCACCAAAACATTCCTCAGTTCCCCAGTCACTCTCCCCAGAGATGACCACTGTTAACAGTTTTCATACTCTTCCAGAAATTTTCATTGTACATGTAAAATATGCACATATACTCACATATCTAAATAATTCTAAATTCCTTTAGGACAATTTAGGGGAGAAGGAACACACCTTTAATGGCTAGTCTAGTTCTAACTGATGTTTAAAAACATAAACTATGCACAGAAAAGAATTCAAACAGTATAGAAAAGTACAAAACAGTGAAGTTCTCCATTCTCTTGATCCTTCTCCTCAAAGACACATCATACCAACACCTTCCACACAAATGGAATAATATATACAGCCACTATGCAGCTTCCTTTTTTCACCTAATATGTTGGAGAGTTACCCATTTCAGCACATACTTATCAACCTCATTCATTTAAACTGCACACTTTTTCATTCATGGTATGGATGTGTCATCATTTAACCAGTACTCTAGTGAGGAACATCACATTACTGACATCTTTAAGCTCCTGAAAAATAGCTGGAGTGATGAACTTTGGACATCTTAGTGTACTCCTGAAAGTGCACCTGTAGGGCAGATGCCTTCGTGGAGTTACAACAGGAAAGAGCATGGGCATCTATCTAATTTGCCAGTTCTTGTCAAACTGTGCTCCTGAAGCATTGTTCCAGTTTACTCTCCATTCAATTATGTGAGCAAATACTTCTCAACAGTAATGGGCATTACCAACCTTTTACAGTTTCCAAGTGTGAGGTGAAAAGGAGCACCCAACTGTTCTGATTTATGTTTCTCTAAAAGTAAAGCTGAGCACACCTTGTATCTGTTTTTCTTTTTGGTGAACTAGCTTTCCATACTGCATGAATGCTAAAAATATATATATATATATATCAGCTTTTTTAAAGGAAATGCTTCTGTCACAATATCACAAATATATTCTCCCAGATCTTGATTTTTGCTTGAATCTGTGGCATTTTTCCCAGTCGTAAGTTCTTTTATCTTTATGAAGCTAGTTTTTCATTTATGCCTTCAATGCTAACAGACTTTTTAAATTGTTCTTTTCCTGATAAAGTCTTATAAAAACTTCAAATAATACAATGTGAATAAAATACGAGGTAAATGCCTGGAAGCAGGGCCCAGGATGGACAGCCAAACCTGCAGTAGGACAAGATAACTAGAAGCAAGATCAATGAGGCAAAAATGGTCACCGTGGTGCTCGTGCTTCCAAGTGGCCCTACAAAACGCCCCTCAGGATTTCAATCCAGGCCTGTCAGATTCCAAAGTCCAAGTTCCTAATACTGACCTTTTTTCGCCCTACTGGGGAAAAGCGTGCTTTCAGTGGAGGCTTGCATTTGCTGAGATGAGAAGGGTAGAGGAAGGCAGCAGCAGCGGGAAAGGTGACCGGGAATCAGATCTAAGTTTCACCACTGACTCACTGGACAATCGTGGCCAAGTGCTTCACCACCGTGAGCCTCAATCAAACCCATCCTGAAGGGGTGGGGAGCAGCCTGTGACCATTAGACAAGTCTGTGGGTGGGAAAGCATTTATACAATGGAGTATGTTGTACACGCTGGAGGATGTATTAAAGGACAAGAATTCCAGATGGTCAGGACTAGAAGGGTTAGGGATCAGTTAGGCTTCCTTCATTATTGAAAAGGAACATCAGCTAAGTAGTAGGTGTAACACTAACAAAAGTAAACACTGTCACTAGAATAGTTGGATTTCTATCCAGACCTCTTCCCGCATCATGGAGCTTGTGTGCAACTGTGAGCACCAGCTGATCCCCTTCTCAACCAAGCGTTTGCTTTTCCCTAGGCCCCCACTGCTGTGCGGCTGAGCAAAGTAGCCATTGACCGAGGAATAGAGGTGAGAGGGTTCTGGGTCGGGACTCAGCATCTGCTAAGGTCAGTGGGGTGGCTGGGAGGCAGTGCTTTCAGGGCACATAGATGGACAGTACAGCTGGAAAGAACTCAGGAACTGGACTCTTCCTACAGACTTTGAGCCTGATCTCTCTCTCTGTGCCTTAGTTTTACCCATCTAACAAAGCATTTGCCATCTGTCTCTGTGGAGATACAACCCTGTGCTGCTGCAGCTGTCGACCTTTAACACTTCCCCTAGAGGGAGTTCAGGGTGGAGTGAGGCACTCTGTGCTCCAGGAAATCTGGAGGAACAGGTGTTTAGATAGTTAGATTTTCAGGAACCGATTTCATAACAATCTTTATATCTCTTCATATCTAGTTCAGTTCAGTCGCTCAGTCATGTCCGACTTTTTGCAACCCCATGAATCACAGCACGCCAGGCCTCCCTGTCCATCACCAACTCCTGGAGTTCACTCAAACTCCTGTCCATCGAGTCAGTGATGCCATCCAGCCATCTCATTCTCTGTCGTCCGCTTCTCCTCCTGCCCCCAATCCCTCCCAGCATCAGAGTCTTTTCCAATGAGTCAAGTCTTACCATGAGGTGGCCAAAGTATTGGAGTTTCAGCTTTAGCATCAGTCCTTCCAATGAACACCCAGGACTGATGCCCTTTAGGATTGACTGGTTGGATCTCCTTGCAGGGACTCTCAAGAGTCTTCTGTAACACCACCGTTCAAAAGCATCAATTCTTCAGCTCTCAGATTTCTTCACAGTCCAACTTTCACATCCATACATGACCACTGGAAAAACCATAGCCTTGACTAGAGAGACCTTTGTTGGCAAAGCAATGTCTCTGCTATTTAATATGCTATCCAGCTTGATCATAACTTTCCTTCCAAGGAGTAAGCGTCTTTTAATTTCATGGCTGCAATCACCATCTGCAGTGATTTTGGAGCCCCCAAAATATAAAGTCTGACACTGTTTCCATTGTTTCCCATCTATTTTCCATGAAGTGATGGGACCAGATGCCATGATCTTGGTTTTCTGAATGTTGAGCTTTAACCCAACTTTTTCACTCTCCTCTTTCACTTTCAACAAGAGGCTTTTTAGTTCCTCCTCACACTATGCCATAAGGGTGGTGTCATCTGCATATCTGAGGTTATTGATATTTCTCCCGGATATCTTGATTCCTGCTTGTGCTTCTTCCAGCCCAGCGTTCCTGATGATGTACTCTGCATATAAGTTAAATAAGCAGGGTGACAATATACAGCCTTGACGTACTCCTTTTCCTATTTAGAACCAGTCTGTTGTTCCATGTCCAGTTCTAACTGTTGCTTCCTGACCTGCATACAGGTTTCTCAAGAGGCAGGTCAGGTGGTCTGGTATGCCCATCTCTTGAAGAATTTTCCACAGTTTATTGTGATCCACACAGTCAAAGGTTTTGGCATAGTCAATAAAACAGAAGTAGATATTTTTCTGGAACTCTCTTGCTTTTTCCGTGATTCAACAGATGTTGGCAATTTGATCTCTGGTTCCTCTGCCTTTTCTAAAACCAGCTTGAACATTTGGAAGTTCACGGTTCACATATTGCTGAAGCCTGGTTTGGAGAACTGTGAGCATAACTTGACTAGCATGTGAGATGAGTGCAACTCTGCAGTAGTTTGAGCATTCTTTGGCATTGCCTTTCTTTGGGATTGGAATGAAGACTGACCTTTTCCAGTCCTGTGGCCACTGTGGTCATTATGGTGTGTAGGCTCTTTTAATTACAGTGTGTGTGTTCTAGTTCCCTGACTATAGTGACTAAAAAGATGCACAATTTGAGAGTTGTGAGTTAAGTTTTATTTGGGGCAAAATCAGGACTGCAGCCCAGGAGGGAGCACCTCAGATAGCTCTGAGAGACTGCTCCAAAGAGGCAGTCAGGGAAGGTCAATATATAAGATTTCAGCGAAGTGGGAGTTCAATATAGTCAAGCTTACTTTGTAAAAGATTTTCTGCTAGTCGGAGGAGCTGATATCACCAGGAAGGGATTTAGTGTTTTTCTAGATATGAATGGGGCGGTGGCCGAGAGGAGCTACCCCACATCTGAGGTCGGGGCAGCGGCCAAGAGGAGCAACCTGATGTCCAAGTAGCGGCGGCTATGCGGGCACAGGAGGGCCGAGAGGAGCTACTCCACATTCAAGGTCAGGAGAGGCGGCCGTGAGGAGATACCCCTCGTCCAAGGTAAGGAGCAGCAGCTGCGCTTTGCTGGAGCAGCCATGAAGAAATACCCCACGTCCAAGGTAAGAGAAACCCAAGTAAAACGGTAGGTGTTGTGAGAGGGCATAGAGGGCAGACATACTGAAATCATAATTACAGAAAACTAGTCAATCTGATCACATGGACCACAACCTTGTCTAACTCAATGAAAATAAGCCATGCCATGTTGGGCCACCCAAGACGGGCGGGTCATGGTGGAGAGGTCTGACAGAATGTGGTCCACTGGAGAAGGGAATGGCAAACCACTTCAGTATTCTTGCCTTGAGAACCCCATGAACAGTATGAAAAGGCAGAATGATAGGATACTGAAAGAGGAACTCCCCAGGTCGGTAGGTGCCCAGTATGCTACTGGAGATCAGTGGAGAAATAACTCCAGAAAGAATGAAGGGATGGAGCCAAAGCAAAAACAATACCCAGTGGTGGATGTGACTGGTAATAGAAGCAAGGTCCGAGCAATATTGCATACAAACCTGGAATGTCAGGTCCATGAATCAAGGCAAATTGGAAGTGGTCAAACAGGAGATGGCAAGAGTAAATGTTGACATTCTAGGAATCAGCAAACTAAAATGGACTGGAATGGGTGAATTTAACTCAGATGACCATTGTATCTACAACAGTGGGCAGGAATCCCTTAGAAGAAATGGAGTAGCCATCATGGTCAACAAAAGAGTCCGAAATGCAGTACTTGGATTTAATCTCAAAAACGACAGAATGATCTCTGTTCGTTTCCACGGCAAACCATTCAATATCACGGTGATCCAAGCCAATGCCCCAAGCAGTAACGCTAAAAAAGCTGAAATTGAATGGTTCTATGAAGACCTACAAGACCTATTAGAACTAATACCCAAAAAAAATGTCCTCTTCATTATAGGGGACTGGAATGCAAAAGTAGGAAGTCAAGAGTAACAGGCAAATTTGGCCTTGGAGTACAGAATAAAGCAGGGCAAAGGCTAATAGAGTTTTGCCAAGAGAACGCACTGGTCATAGCAAACACCCTCTTCCAACAACACAAGAGAAGACGCTACACATGGACATCACCAGATGACCAATACCGAAATCAGATTGATTATATTCTTTGCAGCCAAAGATGGAGAAGCTCTATACAGTCAGCAAAAATAAGACCAGGAGCTGACTGTGGCTCAGATCATGAACTCCTTATTGCCAAATTCAGACTGAAATTGAAGAAAGTATGAAAAAACACTAGACCATTCAGGTATGACCTAAATCAAATCCTTTATGATTATACAGTAGAAGTGAGAAGTAGATTTAAGGGACTAGATCTGATAGACAGAGTGCCTGATGAACTATGGATGGAGGTTCGTGACATTGTACAGAAAGACAGGAACCAAGATCATCCCCATGGAAAAGAGATGCAAAAGAGCAAAATGGCTGTCTGAGGAGGCCTTACAAATACCTGTGAAAAGAAGAGGAGCGAAAAGCAAAGGAGAAAAGGAAAGACATAAGCATCTGAATGCAGAGTTCCAAAGAATAGCAAGGAGAGATAAGAAAGTCTTCCTCAGTGATCACTGAAAAGAAATAGAGGAAAACAACAGAATGGGAAAGACTAAAGATCTCATCAAGAAAATTAGAGATATCAGTGGAACATTTCATGCAAAGATGGGCTCGATAAAGGACAGAAATGGTACGGACCTAACAGAAGCAGAAGATATTAAGAAGAGGTGGTAAGAATACACAGAAGAACTGTACAAAAAAGATCTTCATGACCCAGATAATCACGATGGTGTGATCACTCACCTAGAGCCAGACATCCTGGAATGTGAAGTCAAGTGAGCCTTAGGAAGCATCACTATGAATGAAGCTACTGGAGGTGATGGAATTCCAGTTGAGCTATCTCAAATCCTGGAAGATGATGCTGTGAAAGTGCTGCACTCAATATGTCAGCACATTTGGAAAACTCATCAGTGTTCACAGACTGGAAAGGGTCAGTTTTCATTCCAATCCCAAAGAAAGGCAACGCCAAAGAATGCTCAAACTACCTCACAATGGCACTCATCTCACACGCTAGAAAGTCATGCTCAAAATTCTCCAAGCCAGGCTTCAACAATACATGAACCGTGAACTTCCAGATGCTCAAGCGGTTTCAGAAAAAGCAGAGGAACCAGAGATCAAATTGCCAACATCTGCTGGATCATTGAAAAAGCAAGAGAATTCCAGAAAAACATCTATTTCTGCTTTATTGACTTATGCCAAAGCCTTTGACTGTGTGGATCACAATGAACTGGAAAATTCATCAAGAGATGGGAATACTAGAGCACCTGACCTACCTCTTGAGAAACCTATATGCATGTCAGGAAGCAACAGTTAGAACTGGACATGGAGCAACAGACTGGTTCCAAATAGGAAAGGGAGTACGTCAAGGCTGTATATTGTCACCTGCTTATTTAACGTATATGCAGAGTACATCATGAGAAACGCTGGGCTGGAAGAAGCACAAGCAGGAATCAAGATATCCGGGAGAAATATCAATAACCTCAGATATGCAGATTACACCACCCTTATCGCATAAAGTGAAGAACTAAAGAACCTCTTGATGAAAGTGAAAGAGGAGAGTGAAAAAGTTGACTTAAAGCTCAACATTCAGAAATCTAAGATCATGGCATCTGGTCCCATCACTTCATGGGAAATAGATAGACAAACAGTGGAAACAGTGTCAGACTTTATTTTTTTGGACTCCAAAATCACTGCAGATGGTGATTGCAGCCATGAAATTAAAAGACGCTTACTCCTTGGAAGGAAAGTTATGACCAACCTAAATAGCATATTAAAAAGCAGAGATATTACTTTGCCAACAAATGTCCGTCTAGTCAAGTCTATGGTTTTTCCAGTGGTCATGTAGGGATGTCAGAGTTGGACTGTGAAGAAAGCCGAGCGCTGAAGAATTGATGCTTTTGAACTGTGGTGCTGGAGAAGACTCTTGAGAGTCCCTTGGACTGCAAGGAGGTCCAACCAGTGCATTCTAAAGGAGACCAGTCCTGGGTGTTCATTGGAAGGAACGATGCTAAAGCTGAAATTCCAATACTTTGGTCACATTATGGGAAGACTTGACTCATTGGAAAACACTCTGATGCTGGAAGGGATTGGGGGCAGGAGGAGAAGGGGATGACAGAGGATGAGATGGCTGGATGGCATCACCAACTTGATGGACATGAGTTTGAGTGAACTCCGGGAGTTGGTGATGGACAGGGAGGCCTGGCATGCTGTGATTCATGAGGTCACAAAGAGTCAGACACAAGTGAGTGACTGAACGGAAACCACTGCCGGGCCGCTCACAGAACAAAGGACTGAGAGAATACCAGAGGAAAGCTAGTCAGCAGCAGACTGGCCCATCCTCCATCGGAGGCAGGGAGGCAGGCGGGCAACAGCCAGAGCCGGAAGGCAAGGGGCAACTCGGCCCCAGAGATGGCATCCTCTACCAAACTGCCAGCAGGCTCCCAGTTGCTAACCAAGTCTTCCTGGGACCCTGGATGGCTAACATCCACCAGGAGGGTTGCAGTCAGAGATCAGCTCCCCAGAGGAGACACACGGCATACCTGAGATGGTGCTACTGCTACATACCCAGGAAACCGAGTGGCCTGGACCAGGGAGGTGATAAGATGCACTGCCCCACCTGGGGAGAGTGTGCTCGCCAAGTACCTGGTCGCCTGACCTGCTCAGACCTGGGAAGGGCACAAAATGCAGACCCAACCAAGTCTGTGCCTTTGTGGAGTACCCAAGAACCTGAACCTGAGCAGCTTAGATCTGGGAAGTGCACGCAACCAAGGGCACACTTTAGACAGTTCCCCTGCAGAGCAATCTGGAGCCTAAGCAGTGTAGACTGGGAAAGCCCACACTGAGAGCAAAGGGAAAACCCAGTGTGGCCCAGACACTGCAAGCACTCCCCACACACACCAGTGATATTTGTTTTTAATGTTCCTCCCTCCCCGCAGCACAATTGAACAAGTGAGCCTAAATAAAGGACCACCTTTGCCCCCTTGTGTCAGGGCAGAATTTAGATACTGAAGAGACTTGCAAACAGAGGAAGCTGAAATAAAGAATAGGGAACCACTTTGGAAGTGACAGGTGCAACAGATTAAAACACTGTAGTTAGTATTGACTACACTGGAAGGGACCTATAGACCTTGAGAGGAAGTATAAGCTGGAACAAGGAACTATCTGAAACTGAACTGACCCCACACTGCCCTCAACAGATCCAAAGAAATTCCTAGATATATTTCTCTAATATCATTTTTAATTTTTTTAATTTTTAAGTTCTTTATTACTCCTTTAACTTTCATTTTAAAACCTACTATTGCCTTGCAAAAAAAAAGACCCTATTTTTAAATCAGATTTCATATATATTTTTTAATAACTTTTGCGATTTTGTTTTTTTTAATATTGCATTTTTGAGAGTCTAACCTCTACTCTAGATTTTTAGTCTTCACTTTTTGGTATTACCAATTTTGTACCTTTAAGAATCCAATCTTCAGTACCCCTGATGACCGGCTTGATTGCTCTCTCCCCTTTTGATTCTCCTTGTTCTCCCCCAGGTCACCTCTACCTTCTCCCTCCCTCTTCTCTTCTATACTTAACGCTGTGAGGCTCTTTGGGTGTCCAGGCTGTGGAGGACACTTAGGGAACTGATCACTGGCTAGATTGCTCTCTACCCTTTTGAGGCCCCCTCCTCTCCTCCTGGTCACCTCTATCTCCTTCCTCCCTCTTCTCTTCTCTGTGGAACTCTGTGAACCTCTCTGGGTGTCCCTCACTGTGGAGAATCTTTTCACCATTAACCTAATTGTTTTATCATCAGTGCTGTATGGATGGAGAAGTCTTGAGGCTACTGTAACAATAAGACTGAAAGTCAGAGGCATGAGGCTTAAATCCAAAACTTGAGAACACCAGAAAACTCCTGACTCCAGGGAACATTGATCGACAAGAGCTCATCCAAAAGCCTCCATACCTACACTGAAACCAAGCTCCACCCAAGAGCCAACAAGTTTCAGAGCAAGACATACCAAGCTAATTCTCCAACAACACAGGAACATAACCCTGAGCACAAAAATACAGGCAGTCAAAAGTCACACCAAACCCACAAACACCTCAAAACTCATTGCACTCCAGAGAGAAGAGATCCAGCTCCACCCACCAGAACACCGACACAAGCTTCCCTAACCAGGAAACCTTGACTCGTCCAACCCCACCCACAGGAAGGAACATCCACAATAAAGAGGAATCACAAAGTTCCAGCATACTGAAAGGCCACCCCAAACACAGCAACCTAAACAAGATGAAAAGGCAGAGAAGTATTCAGCAGGTAAAGGAACATGATAAAAGCCCACCAAACCAAACAAAAGAGGAGGAGATAGGGAGTCTACCTGAAAAAGAATTCAGAATAATGATAGTAAAAATGATCCAAAAGCTTGAAAACAAAATGGAGCTACAGATAAATAGCCTGGAGACAAGGATTGAGGAGATGCAAGAAAAGTTTAACAAGGACCTAGAAGAAATAAAAAAGAGTCAATCAATAATGAATAATGCAATAACTGAGATCAAAAGCACTCTGGAGGGAACCAACAGTAGAATAACTGGGGCAGAAGATAGGATAAATGAGGTGGAAGATAGAATAGTGGAAATAAATGAAGCAGAGAGGAAAAAAGAATTAAAAGAAATGAGGATAACCTGAGAGACCTCTGGGACAATGTTAAACACCCCAACATTCGAATCATAGGAGTCCCTGAAGAAGAAGACAAAAAGAAAGGCCATGAGAAAACACTTGAGGAGATAATAGCTGAAAACTTCCCTAAAATGAGGAAGGAAATAACCACCCAAGTCCAAGAAATCCAGAGAGTCCCAAACAGGATAAACCCAAGCCGAAACACTCCAAGTCACATATTAATCAAATTAACAAAGAACAAATATTAAAAGCAGCAAGAGAAAAACAAGAAATAACTCACAAGGGGATTCCCATAAGGATAACAGCTGATCTTGCCATAGAAACTCTTTAAGCCAGAAGGGAATGGCAGGACATACTTAAAATGATGAGAGAGAAAAACCTACAACCCAGATTACTGTACCCAGAAAGGATCTCATTCAAATATGAAGGAGATATCAAAAGCTTTCAGTTCAGTTCAGTTCAGTCACTCAGTCGTGTCCGACTCTTTGCGACCCCATGAATCACAGCACGCAAGGCCTCCCTGTCCATCACCAACTCCCGGAGTACACTCAAACTCATGTCCACAGAGTTGGTGATGCCATCCAACCATCTCATTCTTGGTCGTCCCCTTCTCCTCCCGCCCCCAACCTTTCCCAGCATCAGAGTCTTTTCCAGTGAATCAACTCGTCGCATGAGGTGGCCAAAGTATTGCAGTTTCAGCTTTAGCATCAGTCCCTCCAATGAACACCCAGTATTGATCTCCTCTAGAATGGACTGGTTGGATCTCCTTGCAGTACAAGGGACTCTCAAGAGTCTTCTCCAGCACCACAGTTCAAAAGCATCAATTCTTCGGCGATCAGCCTTCTTCATAGTCCAACTCTCACATCCATACATGACCACAGGAAAAACCATTGCCTTGACTAGACGGACCTTGGTTGGCAAAGTAATGTCTCTGCTTTTCAATATACTATCCAGGTTGGTCATAAATTTCCTTCCAAGGAGTAAGCGTCTTTTAATTTCATGGCTGCAGTCAGCATCTGCAGTGATTTTGGAGCCCAAAAAAATAAAATCTGACACTGTTTCCACTGTTTTTCCATCTATTTGCCATGAAGTGATGGGACCAGATGCCATGATCTTAGTTTTCTGAATGTTGAGCTTCAAGCCAACCTTTTCACTCTCCTCTTTCACTTTCATCAAGAGGCTTTTGAGTTCCTCTTCACTTTCTGCCATAAGGGTGGTATCATCTGCATATCTGAGGTTATTGATATTTCTCCCGGCAATCTTGATTCCAGCTTGTGCTTCTTCCAGCCCAGCTTTCCTCATGATGTACTCTGCATATAAGTTAAATAAGCAGGGTGACAATATACAGCCTTGATGTACTCCTTTTCCTATTTGTAACCATTCTGTTGTTCCATGTACAGTTCTGACTGTTGCTTCCTGACCTGCATACAGGTTTCTCAAAAGGCAGGTCAGGTGGTCTGGTATTCCCATCAAAAGCTTTACAGAGAAGCAAAAGCTCAGAGAATTCAGCACCACCAAACCAGCTCTTCAACAAACGCTAAAGGATCTTCTCTAGACAGGAAACACAGAAAAGGTTTATAAACTTGAACTCAAAACAACAAAGTAAATGGCAACAGGATCAAACTTATCAATAATTACCTTAAATGTAAATGGGTTGAATGCCCCAACCAAAAGACAAAGACTGGCTGAATGGACACAAAAACAAGACACCTATATATGCTGTCTACAAGAGACCCACCTCAAAACAAGGGACACATACAGACTGAAAGTGAAGGGCTAGAAGAAGATATTTCAGGCAAATGGAGACCAAATACTCATATCAGATAAAACAGACCTTGAAATAAAGACTGTGAAAAAAGACAAAGAAGGACATTACATAATGATCAAAGGATCAATCCAAGAAGAAGATATACCAATTATAAATATATATGCACTCAACATAGGAGCACCGCAATATGTAAGGCAAATGCTGCTGCTGCTGCTAAGTCACTTCAGTCGTGTCCAACTCTGTGTGACCCCATAGACGGAAGCCCACCAGGCTCCCCATTTTCCAGGCAAGAACAGTGGAGTGGGTTGCCATTTCCTTCTCCAATGCATGAAAGTGAAAAGTGAAAGTGAAGTCGCTCAGTCATGTCCAATCCTCAGTGACCCCATGGACTGCAGCCTTCCAGACTCCTCCACCCATGGGATTTTCCAGGCAACAGTACTGGAGTGGGGTGCCATTGCCTTCTCCAAAGGCAAATGCTAACAAGTATGAAAGGGGAAATTAACAGTAACACAATAATATTGGGAGATTTTAATACCCCACTCACACTTATGGATAGACCAACTAAACAGAAAATTAGCAAAGAAGCACAAACTTTAAATGATACAATAGATCAGCTAGACCTAATTGATATCTATAGGACATTTCACCCTAAAACAATGAATTTCACCTTTTTCTCAAGTGCACACGAAACCTTCTCCAGGATAGATCACATCCTGGGCCATAAATCTAGCCTCGGTAAATTCAAAAAAATCTAAATCATCTCAAGCATCTTTTCTGATCACAATGCGGTAAGATTAGATGTCAACTACAGGGGAAAAAACTGTTAAAAATACAAACATATGGAGGCTAAACAACACACTTCTGAATAACCAACAAATCACAGAAGAAGTAAAAATATGCATAGAAAAGAATGAAAATGAAAACACAACAACAACCCAAAACCTATGGGATTCAGTAAAAGCAGTGCTAAGGGGAAGGTTCATAGCAATACAAGCCCACCTCAAGAAACAGGAGAAAAATCAAATAAATAACCTAACTCTACACCTAAAGCAACTAGAAAAAGAAGAAATGAAGCACCCCAGGGTTAGTAGAAGGAAAGAAATCATAAAAATTAGGGCAGAAATAAATGAAAAAGAAACAAAGGAGACCATAGCCAAAATCAACAAAGCTAAAAGTTGGTTCTTTAAGGAGATAAATAAAATAGACAAGCCATTAGCCAGACTCATCAAGAAAAAAAGGGAGAAGAATCAAATCAACAAAATTAGAAACGAAAATGGAGAAACCACAACAGACAACACAATAATACAAAGGATCATAAGAGACTACCATCAGCAACTACATGCCAATAAAGTGGACAACTTGGAAGAAATGGACAAATTCTTAGAAAAGTATAACTTTCCAAAACTGAACCAGGAAGAAATAGAAAATCTTAACAGATCCATCACAAGCACAGAAATCGAAACTATAATCAGAAATCTTCCAACAAGCAAAAGCCCAGGACCAGATGGCTTCACAACTGAATTCTACCAAAAATTTAGAAACGAGCAAACACCTATCCTACTCAAACTCTTTCAGAAAACTGCAGAGGAAGGTAAATGTCCAAACTCATTCTGTGAGGCCACCATCACCCTAATACCAAAACTAGACAAAGATGCCACAAAAAAAGAAAACTACAGGCCAATATCACTGATGAACATAATGCAAAAATCCTTAAAAAAAAATTCCAGCAAACAGAATCCAATAACATATTAAAAAGCTCATACATCATGACCAAGTGGGCTTTATCCCAGAGATGCAAGGATTCTTCAATATTTCCAAATAAATCAATGTGATACACCACATTAACAAATTGAAAGATAAAAACCATATGATCATCTCAATAGAAGCAGAGAAAGCTTTTGACAAAATTCAACATCCATTTATGATAAAAAAAAAAACCCTCCAGAAAGCAGGCATAGAAGGAACATACCTCAACATAATAAAAACCATATATGACAAACCCACAGCAAACATTTTCCTCAATGGTGAAAATTGAAAGCATTTCCCCTAAAGTCAGGAACAAGACAAGGATGCCCACTCCCTAATACTATTCAACATAGTTTTGGAAATTTTATCCACAGCAATCAGAGAAGAAAAAGAAATAAAAGGAATCCAGACTGGAAAAGAAGAAGTAAAACTCTCATTGTTTGCAGATGACATAATCCTCTACACAGAAAACCCTAAAGACTCCACCAGAAAATTACTAGAGTTAATCAATGAATATAGTAAAGTTGCAGGAATTAAAATTAACACACAGAAATCCCTTGCATTCCTATACACTAACAATGAAAAAACAGACAGAGAAATTAAGGAAACAATTTCATTCACCATTGTAATGAAAAGAATAAAATATTTAGGAATAAATCTACCAAAAGAAACAAAAGACCTATATATATAAAACTATAAAACACTGACTGATGAAAGAAATCAAAGATGACACAAGTAGATGGGGAAATATACCATGTTCATGGATCAGAAGAATCAATATAGTGAAAATAAGTATACTATCCAAAGCAATCTATAGATTCAATACAATCCCTATCAAGCTACAAATAGTATTTTTCAGAGAACTAGAACAAATAATTTCACAATTTGTATGGAAATACAAAAAACCTCGAATAGCCAAAGCCATCTTGAGAAAGAAGAATGGAACTGGAGGAATCAACCTGCCTGACTTCAAGCTATCCTACAAAGCTACAGTCATCAAGACAGCATGGTACTGGCACAAAGACAGAAACAGATCAATGGAACAAAATAGAAAGTCCAGAGATAAATCCACAGACTTATGGACACATTATCTTTGACAAAGGAGGCAAGAATATGCAATGGAAAAAAGACAATCTCTTTAACAAGTGGTGCTGGGAAAACTGGCCAACAACTTGTAAAGGAATGAAACTAGAACACTTTCTAACACCATACACAAAAATAAATTCAAAATGGATTAAAGATCTAAATGTAAGACCAGAAACTAAAAAACTCCTAGAGGAAAACATAGGCAAAACACTCTCTGACGTAAATCATAGCAGGATCCTCTATGACCCACCTCCCAGAGTAATGGAAATAAAAGCAAAAATAAACAAATGGGACCTAATTAAACTTAAAAGCTTTTGCACAATGAAGGAAACTATAAGCAAAGTGAAAAGACAGCCCTCAGAATGACAGAAAATCATAGCAAATGAAGCAATTGACAAAGGATTAATCTCAAAAATATCCAAGCAACTCCTGTAGCTCAATTCCCGAAAAATAAGTGACCCAATTAAAAAATAAGCCAAAAAAGTCATTAAATTGTAATGTTTAAAATTATTTAATTAAAAATAAAGAAAGCTTAATGAGGAATAAATTAAAACAAGAAAAAGTGTTGAAATGACTCAAATGTTCATCAACTGGTGATCAAATAAATAAAACATGCAATGCAATATTATTCAGCCATCAAATGAATCTGATATATGCTATAACATGCTATAACCCTGAAATGATCATATTAAAAGACTCCAGGCACAAAAGGCTGCATATTGCATTATTCTGTTCATGTGAATAAATATGTCACAGACTAGGTAATCCACTAAAGACAGAAAATAGAGGAGTGGGTGCCAGGGCCTAGATGAAGGGGAAATGGAAAATGTCTGCCAGCTGGATAGTGTTTCCTGTTAGAGTGATGAAAATATTCTAGAATGAGGGAGTGGTTATGGTTATGCAACCTATAAAGAAATAACAAATCAATGAATAATACAGTTTAACTGCTAACAAACATGAAAATATGCTCAACATCACTCATCAGAGAAAAGCAAATCAAAACCACAGTGAGGTACCATCTCACACTGGTCAGAATGGCTGCTATCAAAAAGTCCACAAACAATAAATGCTGGAGAGGGTGCAGAGAAAAAGGAACTCTCTTACACTGTTGGTGGGAATGCACACTAGGACAGTCACTATGGAGAACAGTATGGAGATTCCTTAAAAAACTGGAACTAGAACTGCCATACGCCCCAGCAATGCCACTGCTGGGCATACACACCGAGGAAACCAGAATTGAAAGAGACATGTACCCCAATGTTCATCACAGCACTGTTGACAATAGCCAGGACATGGAAGCAACCTAGATGTCCACTGGCAGACAAATGGATAAGAAAGCTGTGGTACATATACACAATAGACTACTACTCAGCTATTAAAAAGAATGCATTTGAATCCGTTCTAATGAGGTGGATGAAACGGGAGCCTATTGTACAGAGTGAAGTAAGTCAGAAAGAAAAACATCAATGCAGTATATTAACACATATATATGGAATTTAGAAGATGGTAACAATGAGCCTATATGTGAGACAGCGAAAGAGACACAGATGTAAAGAACAGACTTTTGGACTCTGTAGGAGAAGGCGAGGGTGGGATGATTTGAGAGGGTAGCGTTGAAACATGTGTATTATCATATGTGAAAAGATCGCCAGTCCAGGTCCAATGCATGAGGCAGGGTGCTCAGGGCTGGTGCACTAGGATGACCCTGAGGGATGGGATGGGTAGGGAGGTGGGAGGGAGGTTCAGGATGGGGAACACATGTACACTGGGGCTGATTCATGTGAGTGTATGGCAAAAACCACCACAATATTGTAATTAGCCTCCAATTAAAAAAAAAAAAAAAGATTCTAGCACCAGACTCTAGCCGGGGTCCTGTGAGCCCTCTTCTCTACTAGGCTTCAGCTTCCCCTAAAGTAGTGAGAACAGATTTTACAAGGAGAATGAAGGAAAAAGGTGGGTGAGTTAGGACTGTGTACAGTCAGGGAAGTGAAAACTCAAAATACGCAGAACAGGGTTAGTTCACATGGAACTATTCTAGGTTTGCTGTCCCTTATGCAAGCTTCAGTTCAGTTCAGTTCCGTTCAGTCGCTCAGTCGTGTCCGACTCTCTGCGACCCCATGCAAGCTTAGGCTCCCTCAGAGACTGGGAGATAGGAGCCTTACCTTCAGGTATTGGCTGGAACAAGACCTTTCGGCAGTCTTGAGTTTTCTCAGGCAGGCACTTTAAAAGGGGCTAGAGTCATGCTAGGGATGTGTCCTTGAGCTGTTAGAAACTGTGTTAAGAGTTCATGTTGGACATTTCTCTTTTGCAACAGTGTATTACTGATTAAAATCTGTTCTCACTCCTTTAGCTTTTGGCTTTATCTTTGGCACTTCTCACTTTTATTACCTGCGCTTTACAGATTAAAATTCTGGCACTTAGATCGGCTGCTGCTGCTGCTGCTGCTAAGTCACTTCAGTCGTGTCCGACTCTGTGTGACCCCATAGACAGAAGCCCACCAGGCTCCCCCGTCCCTGGGATTCTCCAGGCAAGAACACTGGAGTAGGTTGCCATTCTCCAAAAGCACACAACAGAGCCGGGCTTTCTCCTTACATGTCTTTCGGTTTCCTACAGGCTCAGGAAGCCGCGCAGGGCTCTCGGCCTATAGGAGGAGCAGTTTGTAAAGGCCTGGTGTAGAGCAGCGAGCTTTCAGCGGGAGGCGGTGGTGGAGGGCCGAGTGGCCCTTTCCCAGAGTGGGCCCCAATGCTGCGCGCCCTGACCAGCACCCTACGCTTTCCGCGCCCCTGGAGGCCGCTTGAGACCCGCGGCTGCTCCTCCAACCCCGGGGCTGCAGGCCGGGAGATCCAGGTGTGCGCTCTAGCGGGTCCAGACCGGGGTAAGTGCAGAGAGCCCGGAAGGCGGCTGGGGTGAGCTCCGGCTGGCTGAGAGGCAGGCCTGGCATGCCTGCTGCTGTTGCCCGGTACGGACCCTTGGCCAGTACTTCCACTACAGGGAGGCAGACTGAAACTGATCTCAGAGAGAGAAAGCAGTGAGTGGTCCTGAGAGAGAACTTAGTTCCCTACCCAGAAATTGGACCTGGGTGAAAACCAGGAATCCTAGCTGCTAGACCACCAGCAGGGAGAGGCTAGAAGGAAAGCAGGCATTTGAAAACAAGAATGTTTCAAGGAGGCAAAGACTGTAAAAACAGGTACGAAGCTTATTATTACAGACACAGCACAACATATGGGAGAGCACAAAGAGAAGCAGTTATATTTAAGTCAGAAAAGCTAGGCAGAAATACACATCCAGAGAGAAAGGGTATTGGTGGCCTCTCTAATGAGGAGGAGGCCAGTAAAAAGGTGACTTAAATCACTTATAAAGGACAGCCTTTGGGTGTTTATATATGACAGATTATCTTGTTTCTTCACACTTGACTGGTCCTAGGACCTCCCCAGCATGCCTGGGCAACTTTTTGCTAAGAGAGATCCCACTGCAGAAACCTATGAGGGAGTGTCCACACTTACTAAGGGGTGGCAACCCCGCCCTTTTTGATCCCTAAAAAGGTTTCTTGCACATGTGTAGACAAGGGCATTTTTCTTGACCTCAGGGGTGATCATCTTACTTCTTTATTCCAGCAGAGCTCATTTACTGATACTAGCTTTGTCCTTCGGAGAAGGCAACAGCACCCCACTCCGGTACTCTTGCCTGGAATATCCCATGGTTGGAGGAACCTGGTAGGCTGCAGTCCATGGGGTCGTGAAGAATCTGACATGACTGAGTGACTTTTCACTTTCACTTTTCACTTTCATGCATTGGAGAAGGAAATGGCAACCCACTCCACTGTTTTTGCCTGGAGAATCCCAGGAATGGGGGAACCTGGTGGGCTTCCGTCTATGGGGTCACACAGAGTTGGACACAACAGAAGCGACTTAGCAGCAGCAGCAGCTTTGTCCTAGGCAGGTCTGGGTGAGAAGTTTCAGTTTTAATCCACTGACAAACACCAGCTGTCCGGCCCAGGGGTCTGTCTATCTCCTACCCCAAAACCAGTAAGGGGGAGGCAGGTTGCTCAGTGTGTTTGAGGACTGGACCCCAAAGTTCCTACATCCCAGTAGAGGCTCCCCAGGCCTAAATCCTTTGGTAAGTGACAACCTTACCTGCCGCCCCCACCGTAATTGTGAAGGGATTCTGCGTCAATATCGGTCCCTCAGCCCCAGATTTAGTGGCCTGGGGCTGTGAGGAAAGAGAAGGGACTCGTTCAAGGGTAGAACTAAGTGCCAGCAAGCCCACCCCCTACTAGAACTTTAAAATGCCTGATTTTCCTACCAGGCTGAGAGTCCTGGCAAGGTTCCAGTGGGCTGGGGCAGGGGAGCCAATTCCAATTCGGCTTAGGGTGTCCCGCCTCCTGGAAAGGAGGAGCTGAGGATGGGGGAGGGGAGGGGAGAGAGGAGAGGCCAAGAGGAGTGCTTGGCGCCCCCCTATGCAATTGCCTTGCAGCTGCTGCTGGAGTTTGGAGTCCTGCTGACTCAAGAGAAAGTTCACAGCAGTCACTGGCAAGAAAACCTTGATTGAGCCTTGTGTTGGGTTTTCTTGGTCGTGTTACATTTTGTTTTGTTTCTGTTTGGGGGTAGTGTTGTTTGTGAAGGCGGGTGAAGGGCAGTGATTGGACTTTGCATTCAGTGGCATTCCCCTGTCTGCTGTGTGTCACCAGCTGGGCAAGGTCCTCTTGTCTTTACTTTGTCCCCAGGTCCAACCCCTGTAACCTTCCCCACATTTAAAGTAGCACTGTGTCCAAGTTTTAGTTTACACAGATTGTATTGTTCTAGAAATGGCAACCCACTCCAGTGTTCTTGCCTGGAGAATCCCAGGGACGGGAGCCTGGTGGGCTTCCGTCTGTGGGGTCACACAGAGTCAGACACGACTGAAGTGACTTAGCAGTAGCAGCAGGCATCTCATATTTCTTCTTTTTTCTTGCTTGATACTAAGTTGAAGAGCTGTTGAAGAACTGTTCCTTGCTCCGCGATATTGCATACTGTTCCCTACGTATATCCCCCACTTTTGATGGACATGAAGGGGCTTCTAGCGTCCAACTACCTCACTTGGTGAGAATTCTCTGGCCATGTGGGATGGCTAGTGTTAGAGAATACCCCAGTTGCTCTCATGCTTTGTTCACTGCCAAACGGGCAACAGTGTTTGCCTTGAAATAGCTATAACTATTCTCCCAGCTTTACAGATCAATGCACCGAGGAACAGAGAGTTTAAGCAACATGAACCAGGTGTGATTTTAAAACCTGTGTTCTCAACTATTAATGGATATCACTATTCTTCTAGTAATTCAGGGACTAAGAACACAGACATGTACATTAGTTGAAAAATTATCACGGCTCATTTGTAGATAAGAGAATTTTTTATCCAGAAATAACAAGTATCACAGTAATCCAAGTCTGTGACCCAACCACTAATGCCAAAGAAGTTGAACAGTTCTATGAAGACCCACGTGACCTCCTAGAACTAACACCAAAAAAGATGTCCTTTTCCTCATAGGGGACTGAGGTAGGAAGTCAAGAGATACCTGGAGTAACAGGCAGGTTTGACTTCAGAGTACAAAATGAAGCAGTGCAAAGGCTAACAGAGTTTTGCCAAGAGAATGCACTGGTCATAGCAAACACTCTATTCCAACAACACAAGAGCTGACTCTTCACATGGACATCACCAGATGGCCGGTACAGAAATCAGACTGATTATATTGTTTGCAACCAAAGATGAAGAAGCTTTATACAGTCAGCAAAAAAAAAAAAAAGACAGGAGCTGACCTTGAATCAGATCATGAACTCCTTATTGCCAAATTCAGAATTAAATTGAAGAAAGTATGGAAAACCACTAGGCTATTCAGGTATAACCTAAATCAAATCCCTTATGATTATACAGTGGAAGTGAAAAATAGATTCAAGGCATTAGATCTGATAGGCAGAGTGCCTGGAGAACTACTGATGGAGGTTTGTAACACAGTACAGGAGGTGGTGATCAAAACCATCCCAAAGAAAAAGAAATACAAAAAAGTAAAATGGTTGCCTGAGGAGGCCTTAGAAGTAGCTGAGAAAATGAGAGAAGCAAAAGGCAAAGGAGAAAAGGAAAGATGTACCCCATCTGGATGCAGAGTTCCAGAAAATAGCAAGGAGAGATAAGAAAGCCTTCTTAAGTTAACAGTGCAAAGAAATAGAGGAAAACAGTAGAATAGGAAGAACTAGAGATCTCATCAAGAAAATTCGGAGAAGGCAATGGCAAGCCACTCCAGTACTCTTGCCTAGAAAATCCCATGGATGGAGGAGCCTGGTAGGTTGCAGTCCATGGGGTCGCTAAGGGTCGGACACGACTGAGCAACTTCACTTTCACTTTTCACTTTCACACATTGGAGAAGGAAATGGCAACCCACTCCAGTGTTCTTGCCTGGAGAATCCCAGGGACAGGGAAGCCTGGTGGGCTTCCGTCTATGGGGTCACACAGAGTCGAACACGACTGAAGTGACTTAGCAGCAGCAGCAGCATCAAGAAAATTAGAGATACCAAGGGAACATTTCATGCAAAAATGGGCACAATAAAGGGCAGAATTGGTAAGGAAGAAGCAGAAGATATAAGGAGAGGTGACAAGAATACACAGAAGAACTGTACAAGGTCTTAATGACCCAGATAATCTCGATGGTGTGGTCACTCACCTAGAGCCAGATATCCTGGAACGTGAAGTCAAGTGGGCCTTAGGAAGCATCACTATGAACAAAGCTAGTGGAGGTGATGGAATTCCAGGTGAGCGATTTCAAATCCTAAAGGATGATACTGTGAAAGTGCTGCACTGAAGATGCCAGCAAATTTGGAAAACTCAGCAGTGGCCACAGGACTGGAAAGGACTGCTTTCATCCCAATCCCAAAGAAGGGCAATACCAAAGAATGCTCAAACTATCACACAATTGCAAAGTAGCAATTTCACACGCTAGCAAAGTAGCGTTCAAAATTCTCCAAGCGAGACTTCAGCAGTATGTGAACCAAGAACTTCCAGATATTCAAGCTGGATTTAGAAAAGGGAGAGGAACCAGAGATAAAATTGCCAATATCCACTGGATCATCGAAAAAGCAAGAGAGTTCCAGAAAAACATCTACTTCTGCTTTATTGACTAAGCCAAAGCCTTTAACTGTCTGGATCACAACAAACTGTGGAGAATTCTTAAAGAGGTGGGAATACCAGACCATCTGACCTGCCTCCTGAGAAATCTATATGCAGGTCAAGAAGCAACAGTTAGAATTGAACATGGAGCTGGACTAGTTCCAAGTTGGGAAAGGAGTATATCAAGGCTGTATATAGTCATCTTGTTTATTGAACTTATATGCAGAGTACAGATGTGAAATGCCAGGCTGGATGAAGCACAAGCTGGAATCAAGATTGCCGGAAGAAGTATCAATAACCTTGGATATGCAGATGACACCACCCTTCTGGCAGAAAGTGAAGAGGAACTAAAGAACCTCTTGATGAAAGTGAAAGAGGAGGTGAAAAAGCTGGCTTAAACTCAACATTCAAAAAACTGAGATCATGGCATATGGTCCTATCACTTCATGGGAAATAGATGGGGAAACAATGGAAACAGTAACAGACTTTATTTTCTTGGGCTCCAAAATCACTGCAGATGGTGACTGCAACCATGAAATTAAAAGATGCTTGCTCCTTGGAAGAAAAGCTATGACCAACCTAGAGAGCATATTAAAAAGCAGAGACATTACTTTGCTGAGAAAGGTCTGCATAATCAAAGCTATGGTTTTTCCAGTAGTCACATAGGGATATGAGAATTGGACCATAAGGAAGGCTGCAATGTGTTAGTCACTCCATCATGTCTGACTCCTTGTGACTCCAAGGTCTGTAGCCCACCAGGCTCCTCTGTCCATGGAGATCTCCAGGCAAGATAACTGGAGTGGGTTGCCATTTCCTTCACCAGTGGATCTTCCCGACCCAAGGATCAACTGCAAGTCTCCTTCATTCCAGGCAGATTCTTTACTGTCTGAACCACCAACTGTGCTGTGCTGTGTGCTTAGTCTCTCAGTATGTCTGACTCTTTTCAACCCCATGAACTGTAGCCCACCAGGCTCCTCTGTCCATGGGGATTCTCCAGGCAAGAATACTGAAGTAGGTTTCCATGCCCTCCTCCAGGGGATTTTTCCAACCCATGGATCGAACCCAGGTCTCCCTCATTGCAGGCAGATTCTTTACCATCTGAACCACCACGGAAGCCCCTGAACCACCAGGGAAGCCCTTGAAGAAGTCTGAGTGCCAAAGAATTGATGCTTTCGAACTGTGGTGCTGGAGAAGACTCTTGAGAGTCACAGCAAGGAGATCAAACCAGTCAATCCTAAAGGAAATCAACCTGGAATATTCACTGGAAGGACTGATGCTGAACCTGAAGCTCCAATCAAAGAGATGACTCATTGGAAAAGATCCTGATGCTGGGAAAGATGGAGGAGAAGGGGAGACAGAGGATAAGATGGTTGGATGTCATGATCAACTCAATGGACATGAGTTTGAGCAAACTGTAGATGATGAAGGACAGGGAAGCCTGGAGTGCTGCAGTCAATGGGGTCAGAGAGTCAGAAATGACTGAGCCACTGAACAACAATAAGCATCAGGAGATTAAGCTTCTGCCCTTGCCAGAGGGCATATAGAATGTCCTAGAGGGAGGAGATAAGGAAACCAAGAAGAGGCAGTGGAGGAGGCACGAGGAGGAGACCCTCACACAGGAGGACCATACTACCATCCTTCTAGAAGTCACCAGTCTGTCTTCCACTGGGCGTGCCGGCGCCAGAGCACTGTCACAGTGTGCCTATTGTCTTGAAAATGAGATTAGCCCGTTAACCACCCCTCACTCTTACGGCTTTACTCCAGCTCCTTAGCTGAATATTCAAGGTGCTCCACCACAACCTGACCACGTCACCTTATCTCTTCGACCATGGGTGTGTTCGTTTTAAGCCATCCCACTTAAGTGTTTTCTTCTAACTGTGCCCCTGACTGGGGTCCTCTCCTCCCTCTCTACCTTGTAAACCACTTAGGAATTACACCCTCTTCCCCCACCCTTGTCCTTTTACTTTCCTTCTGTCTGGACTTGTCTTCCTCATCACTTGTTAACTCTGAGAGTGAGGATTGCTAGCTGGGTCCACCTAGTAACTGTGGCACATTCTCTTCTTTCTGAGCCTCCGTTTCCCCCTCTATATACTAAGGGATTATTAAGGCTTCCCACACAGCTCAGTAGCAAAAGAATCTGCCAGTGCAGGAGACACAGGAGACTTGGGTTTGATCCCTGGGTCGGGAAGATCCCCTGGAGAAGGGAATGGCAACACCCCTCCAGTATTCTGACCTTGAGCATCCCATGGACAGAGGAGCCTTGCAGGCTACAGTCCATAGGGATTACAAAGAGTCAGACACTACTGAGCAACTGAGCACACATACCCACACGACCTTCCAGTGGTTTCTATCGACTCCCACCCACATCACTGTGTGATCCAGACCATCCAGATAGATGTGACTCTAGGTCTTCTGCTAAGCAAATCAAACCATCACGGGAGTCTGAGAAGAGTAGAGAGGGTGCAATGCAAACCCATCATTATCACTGGGGTCCAGCAAGGGCAATGGTCCCAGAATAGGGTGTCAACTAAGAAGTCAGGGACCACGGCTGAGTCCTCTATTTCTCCGGGGCCTGGCATGTGGTAGTACAAGTTGAACATTGTCAGGTGAATGAATGAAAGCTAAAGACACCCTGTCTGGCTCCTTAGGTCTCCCAGCTTAGAGCTCACACCTCATATTGGGTCCTAGACTTTCACCAGCTTCTGTGCATTTTCCCTGCTCAAAGTGCCCACAAACTCTAGTTATGCACTTATGGACAGGATCTCTTTTAATCTTCATTACAACCTTTTTAGTATTTCTATTTATAGATCAGGAAAGTGAAGGTCAGAAGGATAAAGTAACTTGTCCAAGGCCATGGAGCTGGTATGTGACTGAGCTGTGACTTCAGCCAAGCACCATATTTGCATTCTGCAAGAGGGAGCTAGAAATGAAATGTGGGAGAGAGTTAGCCAGAGAAAAAGGAAAGACCGAACAGGAAAGTGAAGAGGAGAGAGGAAAGTTCCTGTCAGTCCCAGGATGTCATGATTATATTTGTTTTCTACTGCCACATAACAGATTACCACAGACTCTGTTGCTTAAAATAGCATACATTTATTATCTCATAGTTTCCATAGGTCAGAAGATCAGGCACAATTTTGCTGGGTTCTCTGCTTCAGGGTTTCAGCAGGCTGCAATCCCGGAGTTGGCAGAGGCTATGGTCTCTCATCATAGGCTCAACTGGGGATGGATCTGCTTCTAGTTTCCTCAGGCTATTGACAGAATTCATATCCTGTTGTTGTAGTATATCTTGAAGTCCTGTTTTCTTCCTTTTGGCCAGGGGCCACTCTGAGCTCCTAGAAGCTGCCCACAGGACCCTGCCACAGGACCGTATCCATGGGCCCACTAGTTTCTCTAGTGTGTGCTAGTAATACAGTCTTTTAAAATTTTATTTTTGGCTGCGCTGGTTCTTCCTGCATGCAGGCTTTCTCTAGTTGCAACGAGCAGGGGCTACTCTCTAGTTGCCATGTGCAGGCTTCTCATTGTGTTGGCTTCTTGTTGCAGAGCTTAGGCTCTAGCGCACGCAGGCTTCAACAGTTGTGGCTCGCAGGTTTAAGGGTCCGGGCAGTAGCTGTGGTGAATGAGCTTAATTGCCCTGCGGTGTGTGGAATCTTCCTGGGTCAGGAAGTGAACCCACGTCCTCTGCATTGGCAGGCAGATTCTTTACCAGTGGACCACCAGGGAAGTCCCATACAAGGTCTTGTATACAATATAAACTAATCACAGAAGTGACATCTCATTATCTTTGTCTATAATTGGAAGGCAATGGCAAGCCACTCCAGTACTCTTGCCTAGAAAATCCCATGGATGGAGGAGCCT
Source organism: Moschus berezovskii (assembly GCF_049115385.1). Lineage (NCBI taxonomy): Eukaryota > Metazoa > Chordata > Mammalia > Artiodactyla > Moschidae > Moschus > Moschus berezovskii. The sequence goes on along the minus strand of NC_142463.1, from coordinate 27,715,436 downwards.
GGTGGGCTGCAGTCCATGGGGTCGCTAAGGGTCGGACACAACTGAGCGACTTCACTTTCACACATTGGAGAAGGAAATGGCAACCCACTCCAGTGTTCTTGCCTGGAGAATCCCAGGGACAGGGGAGCCTGGTGGGCTTCCGTCTATGGGGTCACACAGAGTCGGACACGACTGAAGTGACTTAGCAGCAGCATAATTGGACCTAATCTTAGAAGTGATCTTTTATGACCTTACCTGTGTTCTCTTGGTTAGAAGCAATTCACAGATTCTGCCCACATTCAAGGGAAGGGGATTATTCAGGATATGAACACCGGGGCCACTCTGAAGTCTATCTGCCACAGTGGCCTTGGACCTAGACTGCTCTCCTCAACCCTTCTGATGTGGTTCCTCTGTATCCACCAGTTTCCCTTCCCCAGGTTGCAACATTTTCTTTTCTGGAGAGGAGGACCTTTGGGACATCTGAGTTCCTCGGTGGGATCTCCAGGCCTGGGGCTCAAAGAGTTCTATGAAGGTTTCCAGGGAGGCTAACGAAGCCACTTAGACTGCATGCTACAGTTCTCTGTCCTAGACCACAGTTCTCTAACTGTGGCTGTAAATCTTTTCCCTTGAGAGCACCAGAACTTTCACTGGCCCTTCTGGGTGTCTCAGATCAACTCACACTGAGAACACCATCTTAATAAATCCTGCTTGTTCCACAAAGCAAGGTACACTGAAAGAAAAGAATAAGAGGCCTTTGAAGACCAAAGGATTGGTGAACACACTCCTCTAATCCATCCTGACATTTTACAGGAGGGGAAACAGCCGAGAAGGCATAAGAGTATTTGAGCCTCTGCCCAGAGTAGGTCTCTGCTCCCCACACTTGGCCCTGATTTGGCACATGAGGCCAGAGTGATGTACAAAGGCCAGATTGTAGGAAATCTTTTGGGTGGTAATAAGGATTTAGACTGAATTCTGATGAAAAGGGAAGCAAGAATATGGTCAGATTTGGGTTAGAAAGATGACTTTGACCCAAATGAGGGAATGAATGTGGAAGGGGAAGGGGAGGCAGACCTGAGGATGGTGGTCCAGTTGGGGCATTCATGTAATAGAAGGAAGAGCCCACCAGCTTAGTGGCTGCAGGAGGGTGGGGTATGAGCTGAAAGGTCTGAGATCCAAGAGGTTGAATTGTCTGCCTCAGACACTGAGTAAACTTCAAGTATCAGAAAAATGGAGGCAACAGGAGAGACCCCCAAGTTGGTATGTCATTCACTCACCAAAGGAGCAGAAGAAAGACTGATCATTTTTTGACATGTTGGTCTAGATGTCAAGTGAGCAGCAGGATATATTCAGGCTTGGAGCTCAGAGGAGAGCAGGCTGGGTGTGCGGGGCAGTCCTGCGTGTACAGGAGGCAAGTGCATGGGAAGCAGAAAGAAGGAGAAGGGGCAGACAAGCAAGCGCAACCCTCCTGACTCTCCTGTCACGCCTCACGGGGCTCTCCTTTCCTCTGAACTCCTCCAGTTTTGGAAGACACTAAAAGGTGACCCCCTCCCCCTGCCAAGAAATATGCTACATTAGCATAGGGATATTTTTGAGCTAAAGCTGCTTGAAATAAACAGCAGATGCAAGAAGGGCATGCTTCTCCCCTTTTCTTACTGAAAACAGAAGATAAAAAACTCACATTTGAAAAATGCCCTTCCTGAAACTGGAGATTAAAAAACATTCTTCAACAGGGAGTTGAAGCCAAGAGAATCCTGTACAAACAGACAACTGTGTAGAAACAGGCCTTATCTTCCTATAGCCTCCCACACAGTTAACTTTGCCACAATTGCTGTTGTTTCTTCTGTAAAAGCCTACTGTAAAAGCGTGTTGTTTATTGTTGTGTCAGCCCAGTTGTGTCCGTCTCTTTGCGACCCCGTGGACTGCAGCACACCAGGCCTCCCTGTCCCTACCATCTCCCAGAGTTTGCCCAAGTTCATATTCATTACATGGATGATGCTATCCAGCCATCTCATCCTTCATGCCCTCTTCTCCTTCTGCCCTCGATCTTTCCCAGCATCAGGGACTTTTCCAAAGAGTCAGCTGTTCACATCAGGTGACCAAAATACTGGAGCTTCAGCTTCAGCATCAGTCCTTCCAGTGAGTATTGATTTCCCTTAAGATTGACTGGTTTGATCTCCGTGCTGTCCAAGGGACTGTCAGGAGTCTTCTCCAGCACCACAGTTCGCAGGTGTCTGGCACAGTCTTTGGCACTCTGCTTTCTTTACGGTCCACTGTAAAGACACTAAAAGGTGTATCTTTTACAACTGTCCGAGAACACTGGGAAGACCGTAGCCTTGACTATACAGACCTTTGTCAGCAGAGCAACGTCTCGTCTTTTCAACACACTGTCTAGGTTTGTCATAGCATATAGACCTACCATTTCTAGGGATCTTCATTTCCTTTTGAGGGGTCCTGTGTTACATAAAATTTGAACAAATTTGTATGCTTTTCTCCTGTTAATCTGTTTTATCTTGGCTTAATTCTCAGGTGCAGCCAAAAAACATTGAAGGCCCAGCTCTACAAACCCTATAGTACCCCTCTGCTACACTCAGGGTCCTCATCTGTGCCACTCGCTCTGTCTGAAATAGGCTTTTCCCCACCAACACACTTTTCCCCAGACAACACACTTTTGCCTGGCTAACTCCTATTTATTCCTCAGCTCTCAGCTGAAAGGTCACTTCTTCCCCCAGGAAGTCACTGCTGATCTTCTACACTAGGGCTCCCCGCTGCCCACTCTAAACCCCCAACCTCCTGTCTCTTTTCCCCCATGTTCTTGTCACAAATAGTAATTACCTGTTGAATGCCTATCTCCTCTGTTAGACTGTAGGATCTAAGAGGGCAGGGACTGAGTCTGCTCTAGTCTCTGACATCAGTGTTTAGTACAGAGGCCAGTGTGTGTTAAATGCAAAACTGTACAAAGGACTGAATAAAGAGACCTTGGATTGACCTTTCAGGAACTTCAACTACTTGAGTAGTCTCATAGAGAACAGACTTGTGGTAGCCAAGGGGAAGGAAAGGTTGGGGAAGAATGGATTAGGAGTTTGGGGTTAGCAGATGCAAACTATTATATATAGAATGGATAAACAAGGTCCTACTGTATAACACAGGAAACTATATTCAATATCTTGTGATAAATCATAATGGAAAAGAATAGGAAAAGGAGTATATATGTATATAACTGAATCATTTTTCTGTACAATAGAAATTAACACATTTGATAAAATATAATTTTTCAAATGGAGTAGTCTCTTACATGTAGTATTTTTCCCATTATACCTCACTGTGAAAATGAAATTTTTTTTAATGTATTTCCACCTTGCTCAAATGCTTCCATCTGTGAGCTGCCATTTATAATCCTATAGTACTTTATGTATTTATTTTTACTTATGACCTCATATTATCATTTACTTATATTAGGCTATAAGCACTAATGTAACAAACCCTTGAAGACAGGGATTGTTATATATCCTTATAACTCCCACAACTTATTATACATCAAAGTTGTTCACTAGATATGCAGGATTTTTTTAAATAACAAACACTTGGTTTTTATTTTTCGTCTTCTTAGTTTTAGTAATTGTATTTGGTGTACAGTCATATTTAGGCTTTTTTTTTAAACATTTATTTGAGACTAATAAAATTAAACATCTTTTCATGTGCTTAGTGGTTATTTGTATATCTGCTTTTATGTGGTTATCTTTTGTTAAGTGGGTATTTTAATCAAAATACAATTGACATATTAGTTTCAGATGTTCATTTCAGTTCAGTCGCTCAGTCGTGTCCGACTCTTTGCACCCCCATGCACTGCAGCACGCCAGGCTTCCCTGTCCATCACCAACTCCCGGTGCTTGCTCAAACTCACGTCCATCGAGTCGGTGATGCCATCCAACCATCTCATCCTATATCATCCCCTTCTACTCTCACCTTCAATCTTTCCCAGCATCAGGGTCTTTTCCAATGAGTTAGTTCTTCGCATCAGGTGGCTGAAGTATTGGAGTCTCAGCTTCAGCATCAGTCCTTTCAATGAATATTCAGGACAGATTTCCTTTAGCATTGACTGGTTGATTCTCCTTGCAGTCCAAGGGACTCTCAAGAGTCTTCTCCAACACCACAGTTCAAAAGCATCAATTTTTCAGCACTCAGCTTTATGGTCCAACTGTCATATCCATATGACTACTGGAAAAACCATAGCTTTGACTAGACAGATCTTTGTCAGCAAAATAATGTCTCTGCTTTTTAATATGCTGTCTAAGTTGGCCATAGCTTTTCTTCCAAGGAGCAAGTATCTTTTAATTTCATGACTGCCGTCACTATCTGCAGTGATTTTGGAACCCAAGAAAATAATATCTGTCACTGTTTCCATTGTTTCCCCATCTATTTGCCAAGAAGTGATGGGGCCAGATGCCATGATCTTAGTTTTCTGAATATTGAGTTTTAAGCCAATTTTTTCACTCTCCTCTTTCACTTTCATCAAGAGGCTCTTTAGTTCTTCTTTGCTTTCTGCCATAAGGATGCTGTCATCTGTGTATCTGAGGTTATTGATATTTCTCCCGGCAATCTTGATTCCAGCTTGTGCTTCATCCAGCCCAGCATTTCGCATGATGTATTTTGCATATTTAACATAAGAAGTTGGTGATGGACAGGGAGGCCTGGCGTGCTGTGGTTCATGGGGTCGCGGAGAGTCGGACACGACTGAGTGACTGAACTGAACTGAACTGAACTGAAATAAGCAGGGGGACAATATACAGCCTTAACATACTCCTTTCCTGATCTGGAACCAGTCTCTTTTTCCATGTCCAGTTTTAATTGTTGTTTCTTGATCTGCATGTAGATTTCTCAGGAGGCAGGTAAGGTGGTCTGGAATTCCTACCTCTTTTAAGAATATTCCAGAGTTTATTGTGATCTACACCATCAAAGGCTTTGGCATAGTCAATATAGCAGAAATAGATGTTTTTCTGGAACTTTCTTGCTTTTTTGGTGATCCAGTGGATGTTGGCAATTTGATCTCTGGTGCCTCAGACTTTTCTAAAACCAGCTTGAACATCTGGAAGTTCACAGTTCACGTATTGCTGAAGTCTGGCTTGGAGAATTTTGAGCATTACTTTACTAGCCTGTGAGATGAGTGTGGTAGTTTGAGCATTCTTTGTTATTGCCTTTCTTTGGGATTGGAATGAAAACTGACCTTTTACAGTCCTGTGGCCACTGCTGAGTTTTCCAAATTTACTGGCATATTGAGTGCAGCACTTTCACAGCATCATCTTTCAGGATTTGAAATAGGTCAACTAGAATTCCATCACCTCCACTAGCTTTGTTCATAGTGATGCTTCCTAAGGCCCACTTGACTTCACAGTCCAGGATGTCTGGCTCTATGTGGGTGATCACACCATCGTGGTTATGTAGAGTCTTCTGTGTATTCTTGCCACCTCTTCCTAATATCTTCAGCTTCTGTTAGGTCCATACCATTTCTGTCCTTTATTGTGCCCATCTTTGCATGAAACCTTCCCTTGGTATCTCTAATTTTCTTGAAGAGATCTCTAGTCTTTCCCATTCTATTGTCTTCCCCTATTTCTCTGCATTGATCCCTGAGGAAGGCTTTCTTATCTCTCCTTGCTATTGTTTGGAACGCTGCATCCAAATGGGTCTATCTTTCCTTTTCTCCTTTGCCTTTAGCTTGTCTTCTTTTTTCAGCTATTTGTAAGGCCTTTTCAGACAACCATTTTGCCTTTTGCATTTCTTTTTCTTGGGGATGGTCTTTATCACTGCCTCCTATACAGTGTCACAAACGTCCATCCATAGTTCTTCAGGCACTCTATCAAATCTAATCCTTTGAATCTCATTGTCACTTCCACTGTATAATGGTAAGGGATTTGGTTTATGTCATACCTGAATGGTCTAGTGGTTTTCCCTACTTTCTTAAGTCTGAATTTTGTAATAAGTTCATGATATGAGCCACAGTCAGTTCTTGGTCTTGTTTTTGCTGGCTGTATAGAGCTGCTCCATCTAGCTGCAAAGAATATTAATCAGATTTCAGTATTGACTATCTGGTGGTGTCCATTTGTAGAGTCTTCTCTTGTGTTGTTGGAAGAGGGTGTTTGTTATAACCAGTGCATTCTCTTGGCAAAACTCTGTTAACTTTGTTTCAATTTTTTCACATGTACAATGTAACAGTTCAGTATTTGTATATATTATGAAATAATCCCCACAGTAAATGTAGTTAAGATCCATCACCACACACTTACACATTTTTGTGTGGGTGAGGGGAACTTATAGTTTTAGTTTAGTTCCTTACAGTTTTAGCACCTTTCAAATATTGTTAACTCTAGTCACCATGCTGTACATTATATCCCCCAAGACATTTATTACAGATTATGTTGAATAAATGAATTAAGAATTTTTAAATTGGGTAGGATAAAACCTAGAAAAGAAGGGCAGGGCATCATCTGAGAGGTAGGAAGGCCAGGAAAACGTGGGGCCAGGCAGGCACACGTCGTTATACGTTTGTCAAAACCCATAGGCTATGCAACACTGAGAGTGAGCCCTAATGTAAATATGAAAGTTGGGTGATAATGACATATGCATGAAGGTTAATCTTTGGTAACAAATGTCCCACTCTGGTGGGAGGCCATGCCTGTGCAGTGGCTAGAGGATTTATGGGAATCTCCACACTTTCTCAGTCGTGTCTGACTCCTTTCAATCCCACGGCCTGTAGCCTGCCAGGCTCCTCCGTCCGTGGAATTCTCCAGGCAAGAATGGGGGAGCGGGTTGCCACTTCCTTCTTCAGGGGATCTTCCAAACCCAGGGATTGAACCTGGGTCTCCTGCATTGCAGGAATATGCTCTACCCTCTGAGTCATCAGGGAAGCACTTTCTAATCCATTTTGCTGTGAACCTAAAACTGTTCTGAAAAAAACTGTCTACTTAAAAAAGGCCACGGCAGAAAATGTTCATGGAGGAGCAGGTGTATGGTCAGGAGAGTTAATTGTTGCTGAGCCTGGAGCAGGATGGAAATATGTCCCTCAGTTAGTGATTTGATTACACTGGTTACACTGGCCTCACTTAGGTGAGACAGCTCCTGCTGAGTGACGGGGTGGGAGCTAGACTGGAGAAGACTTAAGTGAATGGAAGGCAAGAAAACTATTAACTGAATACAGAAAACCCTTTCAAGAAGTTTCACTGGTGCTCATGAAAGAATATCACATGAGTAGGGAACAGGATATTCTCTTGCCAAACAGGACACAATGTGAATGTGCTCAAGCCTCTGGATTAGTAGCTAAATTCTTATCACAAAGGCATCTGCTCGCTTGCCCCATGAGTGTGCAATCAGTAAATTCCACGCTGCAGGATATCATACAGGTCAAATTCCCCAGGTTCTCTTTTTCTCTTTGGCTGTGCCAGTCTTTGCTGCAGTATTTGGGATCTTAGTTGCAGCATGTGAGGTCTAGTTCCCTGACCAGGGATTGAACCCAGGCTTCCTGCATTAAGGGAGTCTTAGCCACTGGACCACCAGGGAAGTCCGCCCCAGGTTCTTTAATAAATAACTTTGAGCAAAAGACAGGGCTAGAGGCAGAACCTAAGGATTTTAACAAGCTTTTAAGTATTTTTTTAATTAGCAGTCTAAACTATATTGTCTAGAGATGACCATGGTGATAAAATTGTAAAGAAATGCAAGGAAGTGATCACCGAAAAAAGTCAGGAGAAAATAAGTCAGGAGAGTTGTTACTCTTGGAGGGAGGTGGGAGCAGTGAATGAGTCAGGGCACACGAGGTTTCTGGTGGTGGTGTTATCATAACTCATTCAGCTCGAGAGGAAGAAGTCCCGCTGTAGAGAAAAGAATCACATGGAAGAAATACATGAAATTGAAGAAGGCGTATGTAGGTGTGTGTGTGTCTCACAATGGCAGAAGCAGGCAGGAACCACTGGGGCAGTCATTCTCGTCCCTCTCCCCATGGTGCTCCTAAGTTCTCAAGCCCTTCCACTTCTGTGAGGCAGAAAGGGCAACGGTTATGCTACCGATTTTATGGGTGGGAAAACCGTGGCCTGAGTGTGTGTGACTTGCCTCAGGTCACACTGCTCATCAAGGGTAGAGGCTGCCCAGATCCCAGGCCCCAGCCCAGGAGTGAGCAGGGCAGCTGGCTCACCCGAGGCTGCCCTGTCCCCTGCAGGAATTGCTGAGATTCTGATGAACAGACCGAGTGCCCGCAATGCCCTGGGGAACGTCTTCGTCAGTCAGGTGAGTAAGGGCGGGCACCAGGGTGGGTTGGGGCTGAGCTGGGAGGGGTCTGATCAGGTGTCCTCTACAGCTGCTGGAAGCACTGGCCCAGCTTCGGGAGGACCGGCAAGTGCGTGTCCTGATCTTCAGGAGTGGAGTGAAGGGTGTGTTCTGTGCAGGTGGGTTTTCTTCCTTGCCCCCAATCCGGAGCTCAGAAGGGCTCCCACCAGCCTGCATTTAGGGAATATTTAGGTTGTTTTAGCACAGGACTCGTGCTTCACAGGTGGCACTAGTGGTAAAGAACCCACCTGTGGACACAGGAGACACTGGTTTGATCCCTGGGATGGGAAGATTCCCTGTGGGAAGAAATGACAACCCACTCTGGTGTCCTTGCCTGGAAAATCCCCATGGACAGAGGAGCCCGGTGGGCTACAGTCCATAAGGTTGCCAAATGTTGGACATGACTGAAGCGACAGCACACAGCACAGGGCTCATTCCCACTTAAAGATATGAACTCAGAGCTGAAATTCCCTGCTTAGAGCAACACAGCTAATGAGAATTCAGTTAGAACTGGAGCTTTCAACCCCAAATCCTTGTTCTTTCTGTTCTGACCCTTCAATGAGGAAATGAGAAAACGGAGTCCAAAGACACTCACCAGGTCTGTGGCCAAGACAGGACTGACTTGCTGCCCCTTTGCCCACCTACAAGATTTCAGTCCCTGTCTACAAAACTCCCATGTTTCTGCACAATTTGGTCCTCACAACAGGGCAAGCACCACGCATTTCCTTTCTGAGACAAGAAATGTCGCATCCCAGGCCTATAACAAGACGCAAGCAAATGAGAGCTCAGCTAAGAACTGACTTTGGGGTGGCTGTGGAGGGGGCGCTGGGGAGACGGGAAGAGGCTGTGGAGGGCAAGGGTGGGAGGCGAGTTATTCTTAGGCGCTTTCAAGGACATGTGGCTCAGTCCCCAGGCCTCAACTGTCAGGATCACGGTGAGCAGCTAGGGGAGGGAGGTGGCAGGGGAAGTAAGTATGAGGACCACTCTGCCTGACCCCGCTGCCCTGATCGAGGCCCTCCTCCTACTCCAGCCCCTTCCTTTGGCTCTCCCATGGCCTGACGTCTTCCATCACGGTCACTTCATGACTGTTAGCCCCGCTCCTCACCTCCCCCCAGTGAAGGACAGGAAAGTAGGGGGCGTGCAGAAGGTCTGAATCTGCCCCCGATTTGCTCTGAAATCCTGGGCTAATCCCTGTCTCTCTCTGGGCCTCAGTGTCCCCATCTGTCACTGAGGGTCTAGGACTAATCAGACTCCCCAAGGGCTCTCCCAACTGAATTGCAGGCACTATGTTCACCCCTTATTCGTGACTCAGGCTCCTGCTCTCTGGCCTTCAGTGACCCTCCACCGTCACTACTCTCACCTAGAACACTGCCCACCCCTATGCCACTGTCCCCTGCACTCACTCCTCATCTTACTTGACCTTCAGCCTCTTCCACCAAGCCCTTCTTTTAAAAAATAATTATACCTGATGTAGGCCAATTATTTCTCAATAAAACAGGAAAAAATAATGTTTTTATTTTATTACTATTTAATGTGTTTTGTGAGTTGTCATATATATAATTATACAAAGTTTACATTTAATCACAAAATTTACATTTTAATCACTTTTAAGTGTAAAATTCACTGGCATTAAGTGCATTCAGAATGTTATTCAACAATCACCACTATCCATTTCCAGAAAAATTTCATCATCTCAATAAACTATGTACTTATTAAGCAATTCCTCCCCATTTCCCTAACACCCAGTAACCTCCATTCTACTTTCTATCTTTACGAATTTGCTTACTCTAAGTATTTAATACAAGTAGAATCATACATTTGTCCTTTCATGGCTAGCTTCTTTCACTTAGCATCATGTACTTCATGTTCATCCATGTTGTAGCATATTGCAGAATTTCTATCCTTTTTAAAAATGAATAATATTCCTTTTCACATATATATTCCACATTTTTTTATCCATCCGTTGATGGACTTGGGTGGTTCCCACATTTTGGCTATTGTGATTAGTACTGCTATGAACACTGGTATGCAGATATCTGTTTTGAGTCCTTGCTTTCAATTCTTTGGGGTATACACTTAGGAATAAAATGGATGGACCATATAGTAACACTATGTTGAACTTTGGGAGGAAGCACCAAAATATTTTTCACAGCAGCTGTATCATTCTACATTCCTACCAGCAGTACATCAGAGTTCTCCACACCCATGTCAACACTTTTTTATTTGTTGTTTATAATCACCGTCTGAACGGGTACAAAGCACTATCCTATTGTGGTTTTTACTTGAATTTCCCCGATGATGTTGAAAACACTTTCCAGTGCTTACTGCCTTCTTTTTTCAAATATTATTTGGCTGCACTGGGTCTTAGCTGAGGGACACAGGATCTTCAGTCTTCATTGTGACATGCCACCTTTTAGTTCTGGCATGAGAGCTCTAGTTCCCCAACTAGGGATCGAACTCGGGCCACCTGCATTAGAAGCCGAATCTTAGCCATTGGACTAGCCGGGAAATCCCACTGGCTTATTTTCCTTGGAAAAATGTCTACTCAAGTCCGTTGTTTGTTTTTGGCCACTCTGCACAACTTGCATGATCTTAGTTCCCCAAACAGGGATCAAACCATGCCCCCTGCAGTGGATGCATAGAGTCTTAAACCACTGGACCACCAGGGAAGTCCTTTGTATTTGTTTTTAGTTGTAGGAAATCTTCATATATCCTAGATATCACTTCCTTACCATATGTATGATTTGCAAGTTATTTCCTTCCATTCATGGGTTGTCTTTGCTCTCAATAGTCTCTTCTGATGCATTAGTTTTTAATTGTGATGAAATCCAATTTATCATTTTGTTGTTTCTGCATCTATTCTTTTTTGAACTTCCCCTCCCTCCCTGGCTTCCGTGACGGAGTTTTCCTGGTGTTTCTCTTTCCTCTCTAGCTGCTTCTCTTCAGGTTTCCTTTGCTGGATCCTTTGACAGCTTGGGATTCAGCGCCAGGTCATTTCCCAAGTGCTGTCACCCTTGCATCTGCAGGTGCAGACCTGAAGGAGCGGGAGCAGATGAGTGAGGCAGAAGTGGGGGTCTTTGTCCAGCGGCTCCGAGGCCTGATGACTGAGATTGGTGAGGGTTCTGGAGTGGGGAGGAGGAGGACATTCAGGAGTCCTGCTGATCCCAGCCTCACCCGATCTACCATACTCTAAAGACAGAATGGTTTCTGTTGTGAGCTCTGTGGAGAGATGATTCTCCCAGGGAGAGGGGGCAGGGACAAGGAATTCTACAAGGAGGAGGGTCCAAAGGGCACTGGCTCCCCAGCATTAGTGCCCTGCTAGTTCTGACCGCCAGCCCCTGTGCCCTCAGGGTACCAGCCTGGCCATTTCAGAGTCAACTTTCAGCAAGAATGCTTGCAGGCTTTGACAATTGCTTGTTCCTTTTGCCTGGAATATCCCTCCTAGGCCATCTGAACTGTTTATTCATTCTTTAAGACCACCAGTGCCTCCTCCTCCAGGAAGCCATCCCTGGCCCATCTCCAAGCTTCCTTTCTCAGATTACTGATCACCCTGGGTCATCATCACCTCTTTGCCCATCTACCTTCCCCATGTCGGATTCAATTCTGTTCCCAGCACACAGAATGAGAAGGGACAGCAAAAAGGCTGGTCCTCGGGAGGCCCACAAGAGGGTGGGCCTGACCAGGTATCACCATGCCCATCCATCTCCCCACTCCTATTCCCCTGCTGATCCCACAACTTTCCCCAGTGGAAAACTGACTGCTAAGATAAGGTACCAGGTAAGGTCCCCAAACCTGGGACCAATGAAGCCTTCTATCACAACCAGCTAGACTGTCTCCTACCCTGAGACACTGTCCTGGTCTTTCCAGGGCCTCGCAGGCTGAGCCCTCCTTTGTCTCCACAGCAGCGTTCCCTGCACCCACCATTGCAGCTATGGATGGGTTTGCCTTGGGTGGAGGCCTGGAACTTGCCCTGGCCTGTGACCTCCGAGTGGCAGGTACTGGGTAGAGGGAGAGGTGTGGAAGGGTGGGAGGGAAGAGTGAATGAAGCTAATTCTGGCGATTCTGCAGTCAGCCACTGCTCTCGGCTTTCCAACAAGGCCCAGAACTAAAGACAAAGTGGGAGCCAAGGAATTCAGGCAGTAGCGGTTCCCCACCGACCGCCCAGCCCCTGACTGCTGCAGGACTCGTCCCTTCTGAGTCAGCTGCCCTCAGCTCAGGACTGCTTGTCCCAACCCCAGGGCAACTGCTGATACAACTAGAAAGAACATAGAGAGCGAAGGTTGGGGACAAAGGTATCTTATTCAGTCTTCCAGTTCTGTCCAAGCCAGCTTTATCCACCATATTGTGAACAAAGGTGAGCCACGAGGGCAGTCTGTTACACACCCAGTTAATCACAAGCATGACTGGGCAGGAACAGTGCCCTACAGTAGCTCTATCAGAATCCACAAAGGTTTGCATTAGTAGTTCAAAGAAACTGAACTTCAAAATGTGGAGGGCAGGGAGGATAAAGATAATTGATCGCTTTTAACCTTGCTGACCCGGTGGTTAGGCATGCCCTTTTTAGAGCCTATCAAAGAAGATATGAGACTTTCCCGTATCTCAAACTGTAAAGAATTTGCTTGCAATGCAGGAGACCTGAGTTTGACCCTGGGTCAGGAAGATCCTCTGGAGAAGGAAATGGCAATCCATTCCACTATTCTTGCTTGGAGAATCCCATAGACAGAGAAGCCTGGAGGGCTAAAGTTCATGGGAAAAGAGTCGAACACAACTGAGTGACTAACACTTACTTACTTTACATAAGATCTGAGTGTCATCATGGTGCTAGTACTTCTTCTGCCACCAAGAACTTTTTTTTTTTTTTACATGTAGCCCCAGGCATAGAGGGACTTTATATCCACATGATACATACCAAAGAAAAGCCATCAAATACCAGGTCAGGTCATAGTACCAACTCTGGTTCTACCTGCCTGTGTTTAGGGGAGCTAACTTGCAGGGTTTGATGGGTAGGAGGTGAATGTAAATCCCTCCCTCCCATACTGCATGGTTCAGAGGGACTGTGTTGAGGGAATTCAGGAGAAGCCTGTGAGGTGGGACACTCAAGGAGGGCTACTCACAGGAAGTACAAGTCAGAAAAAAGGATGTGGATCAGAATATAGGAAAATTTCAGGCTGACAAAAAGCTGGGAGGAAAAACTGGTGGAAGCAGGAGTCACTGACACTCTAGGCCAGACCTGAGTTAACATGAGACTGAGAATCCATTAACTTACAAATAGGTAGTGGGTATCATCCAGGAACCCTTCCTTGTTGTAAGCACCATGACCTCATTTGATGTTTATCAACTCTATAAAGCAGGTAAAAGAGACGTTATTTTTTTTTTCCATCCGTGAGGCTCAGAAAGGCTAAGAGAGTTGTTCAGTGAATTGTGGAGGTAGGGTAAGTGCTGGGCCTCCTGACTTCCAGGCTAGGGCTCTTCCAAAGGCAGTAACTGAAGGAGCCTGGCTGTGGCCACACCATGAGGGAAGTGATTGGCTGGAGGAGTGAGCAGAGCCCACAGAGTGTCTCTTATCCTCTGGGATTGGAGCTGGAAGACAGGGTGGGTGGGGGCTTTACTCTGTTTTGTCTAAGCAGCTTCCTCGGCTGTCATGGGGCTGATCGAGACCACCCGAGGGCTCCTCCCAGGAGCAGGTAATCTCAACACATACCATCCATCCTCTACCTGTTCTTTCTATCCAGCATAATTCCCTACTTTCCTCTTTTGCCCTATGTTCTGGGCTTTCCCCCACCAGCCTAACCCAATCTCATCCTCTGAGAGGTCTTGGCTGACTCCCAGCCAGGGCCTCCTCTGGGCCCCCACATTCCATGAGGATTCACCATCCCTACTCCACCCTGACAGGAGGGACTCAGAGGCTGCCTCGATGCCTGGGGGTGGCCCTGGCAAAGGAGCTCATCTTCACAGGCCGACGACTGAGTGGGGCGCAGGCCCAGGCTCTGGGGCTGGTGAACCACGCTGTGGCCCAGAATGAGGAGGGCAATGCCGCCTACCACCGGGCACGAGAACTGGCCCAGGAGATCCTGCCCCAGGTACGACTGCTGCTCAGCACGGGCGGGCTTGTGCCACTGGGGATCACGGGTGGGGAGGCCAGGGGGCAAGAGTGTCTCAGGCAACCACACAAGATCCATTTTCCCAGATTTATAAAATCAACCATCTCTGGCGGTCTTGCCTCCATTCAGCCATCTAGTAAAATAATTTAAATCAGATTTTAAGTTAAGATGAACACTGAGTTTCAAGGCGCTGAGATCAATTAAGCTTGAAAATCCTCAAAACAGCCTGTAAAACAGAACTTTGTAATGATGCAAATGATCTCTATCTGTGCCATCCACTAAGGCAGTCACTAGCCACATTTTGTCTCTATGTCCGACTCTGTGCTACTCCATAGACTCTAGCCCACCAGACTCCTCTTGTCCATGGTATTTTACAAGCAAATATACTAGAATGGGCTACCATTTCCTTCTTCAGGGGATCTTCCCAACCCAGGGACTGAACCTGAGCCTCCTGCGTGCCAAGCAGCTTTTTACCATTGAGCTACCTAGGAATCCCCACTAGCCACGTTACTTAAAATTTTAATTTCTCAATTACACTTCCAATAATTTTAATGCTAATAAGACACATCTGGCTATTGGCTATTGTACTGGACAGTACAGCATAAATGTGTCCCAAAATTGAAAACGCAAGATTATTTAAAGCAGATAAAGAATTACCATACTTTCAACCATACTACGTGGTGGAAGAGCACTTGAAATACATGATGTAGGACATGTGTTAAGACCCATACTTCTTTTTTTAAATCCTCAAATAGCCTATTAGCATAGTCTCCCCAAAAGTGTAGATACCCAGGGAGTGGTTAGGCCCTTCCTACATGTAATCTCCAAGTATCTGAGAGGCTCCACTGGCTTCTCACTTCTCTAAGAGAGCCAGAGGGAGGTCCCAAGTTTCCACAGATAGGCAAGCAGCTGAAATGGAGCCAGGTTCGCTTAAGTTGTAATACTCACTGAGCCCATATAGTGCACCCTCATTCAGACATAATCAGATGCAAACAAGCCTGGGTAGTGTAAGAGTGTCCCAGTGTTAGAACCATCCAGTTGAGGTGATTATCCCTGTCGTGTCTGTGCTATAACAGACCCAACAAGGTTAAGTGAATGCTCATCAAAGTCAAAGAAAGTGACTGCAATAATACCACAAAGACAGACACTATTTTGGCATTCATTCTGCATAATACAGAAATACATATAATAACTAGTATTTTAAAGAGTGCAGACCACGTACAAAATTTTTAAAGAACAAACTAAATCTTTAGTGGATTTCAAGTACAAAAAATTAAAGACATGTTACAAAAATCAAATATAATATTTTTAACCATACTTTATCATTTTAATATTATTAACACAATATTTGAATTAATCATGAAAAGTAAAAAAGAGTTATTTAAGGGGGAAAAACATCTCCTTCAAATAATTCTGTCTCTTTTTATAACTTTGAGATCTTTACTTAGCTACTTGCTTAGTTGAGGGCAAGGACTATAAAAAACTGACGGTAAGTTTGGTTTAAAAGCATTTGTTTTGTCTTCATTTCCTGTTTATAGTTTCATCACATATAAATGGATAGTCTGATGCTGTTCATTTTAATGCTGTCTTGTTTCTCTTATACTCAGTCAGAAAGTCTGAACTGATAACAAAACTCTGCGTGACTCAGGGTAGTAGCTGATTACACTTCCACAGATTGAGGGGTCTATTTGTAGACTCTAGGGTTTGTCTTTTTGCATAAAAGAAATAACTGGGTCTTTGATCTTGGTCTCAAGATGATTCAGGCTTCTGACTTTTCAATATCTTGAAATAACGGTATTTTACTAATTACTAGTATCTCAGTATTTAAAAGTAGCTTTCTATACCAAAACAACAGCCTACCAAAACCTAGTAGTAGAATCACTAATGCAAATCCTGGGACATTTTGATGCAACCTGTTTAACTTCAGGTGAGTTGCTGCTGCTGCTGCTAAGTCACTTCAGTCGTGTCCGACTCTGTGTGACCCCATAGACGGAAGCCCACCAGGCTCCCCCATCCCTGGGATTCTCCAGGCAAGAACACTGGAGTGGGTTGCCATTTCCTTCTCCAATGTGTGAAAGTGAAAAGTGAAAGTAAAGTCGCTCAGTCTTGTCCGACCCTTAGCGACCCCATGGACTGCAGCCTACCAGGCTGCTCCATCCACTGGATTTTCTAGGCAAGAGTACTGGAGTGGCTTGCCATTGCCTTCTCCGGCTCAGGTGAGTTACTGAGTGCCAAATATGAAAAGATTCCCTATGGGCTGAGTGCAAGAGATGCTGTTGTAGACAGCTGCCTCCTAGTGGACAAATTACCAAGACCGGGCCAGTCAAACTGCTCCAGAGATTACAGCCCCAAAGAGCCTATCAATAAACACAAGGTCCACAAATTAATACTCAGATTTTCCCTTTAAACAGTAAATATACTTTACCCTTTGAGTATGGATTTGAATACATTTTACATTTGAACATCAAAGTAATGGAACATCCTGTGGCAACTGTGACTCACTGTTCTCATTTCCAAATATTTCTAACTGACCTTCTTCACAGAGTGTTCCATTGACCAACACAAGTTGGAACTGTGAAGGTTCGCTTATACATGGATTTTTTTTTTTTCCACTAAATACATACTACAGTACTACACGATCCAAGGTTAGGTGAATTTGTGGATGTAGAACTCTTTATAGGGCGAGTTGGCTGTTAAGTTCTGTGCAGATTTTTTTACTGCATGGATGGTTGGTTCACCCAAGCTCTGGGTTGTTCAAGGGTCAACTACATATTTGTACACACACACACTCAGAAACATAAATATGTGTGTTTTCAACACAGAGACAACATGGCTATATTTCTCCAATGAGAGATCAGTAGTTATATTCATGACAAACAAATCAAATAGGATAGAAGAATAAGAAGGACATAGAGTAAAATCAAAACTGGGTGATCCTGTTATCCTGGGGCTGTCCAGGTTCAAAGTAAAAACTCCCACATCCTAAAACACTTCAGTCACTGGCAAAAAGACAAAATGTTTGGGGTCACGAAAACATTCCTCAGTTCCCCAGTCACTCTCCCCAGGGATGACCACTGTTAAGTTTTCATACTCTTCCAGAAATTTTCATTGTACATGTAAAATATGCACATATACTCACATATCTAATTCTAAATTCCTTTAGGACAATTTAGGGGACAAGGAACACACCTTTAAAGGCTAGTCCAGTTCTAACTGATGTTTAAAAACATAAACTATGCACAGAAAATAATTCAATCAGTATGGAAAAGTATAAAACAAAAAGTGAAGTTCTTCATTCCCATGACTTTTCTCCCCAAAGACACATCATACCAACACCTTCCACACAAATGGAATAATATATACAGCCACTATGCAGCTTCCATTTTTCACCTTATATGTTGGAGAGTTACCCATTTCAGCAACTTATCAACCTCATTCATTTAAACTGCACACTTTTTCATTCATGGTATGGATGTGCCATCATTTAACCAGTACTCTAGTGAGGAACATCACATTACTGACATCTTTATGCTCCTGAAAAATAGCTAGAGTGATGAACTTTGGACATCTTAGTGTACTCCTGAAAGTGCACCTGTAGGGCAGATGCCTTCGTGGAGTTACAACAGGAAAGAGCATGGGCATCTATCTAATTTGCCAGTTCTTGTCAAACTGTGCTCCTGAAGTATTGTTCCAGTTTACTCTCCATTCAATTATGTGAGCAAATACTTTTCAACAGTAATGGGCATTACCAACCTTTTACAGTTTCCAAGTGTGAGGTGAAAAGGAGCACCCAACTGTTCTGATTTATGTTTCTCTAAAAGTAAAGCCGAGCACACCTTGTATCTGTTTTTCTTTTTGGTGAACTAGCTTTCCATACTGCGTGAATGCTAAAAATATATATATATATATCAGCTTTTTTAAAGGAAATGCTTCTGTCACAATATCACAAATATATTCTCCCAGATCTTGATTTTTGCTTGAATCTGTGGCATTTTTCCCATTCGGAAGTTCTTTTATCTTTATGAAACTAGTTTTTTCATTTATGGTTTCCATGCTAACAGACTTTTTAAATTGTTCTTTCCTGATAAATTCTTACAAAACCTTCAAATAATACAATATGAACAAAATAGGAGGCAAAGGCACTCCTTGCCTGGAAGTGCGGTGGGTGATGGACAGCCAGACCTGCAGTAGGACAAGATAACTAGTAGCAAGATCAATGAGGCAAAAATGGTCACCGTGGTGCTCATGCTTCCAAGTGGCCCTACAAAACGCCCCTCAGGATTTCAATCCAGGCCTGTCAGATTCCAAAGTCCAAGTTCCTAATACTGACCTTTTTTTGCCCTACTGGGGAAAAGCGTGCTTTCAGTGGAGGCTTGCATTTGCTGAGATGAGAGGGGTAGAGGAAGGCAGCAGCAGCGGGAAAGGTGACCGGGAATCAGATCTAAGCTTCACCACTGACTCACTGGACAATCGTGGCCAAGTGCTTCATCACCGTGAGCCTCAATCAAACCCATCCTGAAGGGGTGGGGAGCAGCCTGTGACCATTAGACAAGTCTGTGGGTGGGAAAGCATTTATACAATGGAGTATGTTGTACACGCTGGAGGATGTATTAAAGGACAAGAATTCCAGATGGTCAGGGCTAGGAGGGTTAGGGATCAGTTAGGCTTCCCTCATTATTGAAAAGGAACATCAGATAAGTAGTAGGTATAACACTAACAAAAGTAAACACTGTCACTAGAATAGCTGGATTTCTACCCAGACCTCTTCCCGCATCATGGAGCTTGTGTGCAACTGTGAGCACCAACTGATCCCCTTCTCAACCAAGCGTTTGCTTTTCCCTAGGCCCCCATTGCTGTGCGGCTGAGCAAAGTAGCCATTGACCGAGGAATAGAGGTGAGAGGGTTCTGGGTCGGGACTCAGCATCTGCTAAGGTCAGTGGGGTGGCTGGGAGGCAGTGCTTTCAGGGCACACAGATGGACAGCACAGCTGGAAAGAACTCAAGAATCGGAGTCTTCTAATAGACTTGGAGCCTGAACCTCTCTCTTTGTGCCTTAGTTTTACCCATCTACAAAATGAAGTTTGGCCAGGTGATACTCCAAATTATATTTTATCCTCATTTCTCTCCCTTGGAGAGAGAAGGTAACTGAAGTCCAGAAAGGGTAAATGACTTACGCAGAGTCACAGAGCACATGAGTTACAAGAACCCAGGTCTGCATGGCTATCAGTCCATGTTCTCAGGATTATGCTGGTGGTCAGTAACGTGGCCTCACAGACGGGGCTCAGGCATGCTGACTTGGCTGCAGCTAACTCATCCTACACATCAACTTATTCATTCATTACACACTAAACCTAGATCTGAACTGGGACACCGGAATGAATCAAATATGGTCACTGCCCCAAAGGTGGGGAGAGGGGCTGACACAAATCACTAATATAAAGTCAAGGGTACCAAGCAGACAACCTGGAGAGGGTAGAGCTGCACCATCAGCTAGTGGGTACAGGGCTGGACAGTGCTGCATTGGAGAATGTTTTCTAGAACTGGATAAGAATTCCAGAAAAATTGGAAAGTGTGCGAGAAAACACAGAGGTGTGTAAGTAAGCAACTCAACTGAACAGGAGGAAGGGATGAGTGAGCCAGCACAGCAGCGAGGTTAGGGGCATGGGCCCTGGTGCTGGACCATCTGGGTTCCAAGACCTGTTTTTCCACACACTATTGTGTCCTTACACAAATCACTCCAACTTTCTATGCCTCAGATTTCTCAGCTGTGTAGTAGGGAAAATAACTGCTGCTATGAATAGTACTTCTCTTACAATAGTACTTTTAAGTGAGTAATAGCAAGCAGTGGACAGTAGAGACTGGGAAGTTGCCAGGGGCCAAGTCATGCAGGCCTTAGTTCTGAGGGCAATGGAAAGCCAGCAAAGTTCATTAATGGGGGTGACAGGAGGCATGGTGAGGCAGCCAGGTGGGGAAGGAGGGAACAGTGGCTGTGCAAGCACAGCTCCTACACTCCCTCCTCGTCTCTAAGGCTGTTTGTAATCCTCCCTGTTGTTCTCACAGCCCCCATTCATCCTAGCTGTTTCACCTCTGTAATGAATGGTGGTCCCTCTCCAGTAGGGGATTCCTTAGCACATCATCTCTCTTCATATGGGCTGGCATACAGTAAGCCTGGATAATTCTTTGCTGGAAGAATCCAGGAAACAGTAGGAAGTGGTGTAGAGAGAAGGGCGAGCTGGCGGCCAGGGCACATGGAGGTGGGAAAGGCTGATCCAGGCACCACTTCTTTCTTGCAGGTGGACATTGCATCAGGGATGGCCATTGAAGGGATATGCTATGCCCAGGTATGTGTCTGCTGCCAGTCCTGCATGCTTGTAAGCAGAGGTCAGGTCAGAGTGCGTTCCCCAAGTACTATTAGTACATAACCAATTGAATAGGTTCCTCCCAACCCACACAGTCAGTCTTTGGGGCACTCCTTTCCTCACAGTCAGCCTGCACTGATCCCAGGGGAGCCACAGAGCACTCTCTGGGACTGTTTCCTCAGCCATCCAATGGTGCTGTACCCTGCCCTACTTTGCTGTCTAGAGAATCACAGAGGAACCTGACAGAAGAAAAGCAGCTTTTCAGTTCTCTGTATCAGTGGCTACTGGTACAGGCCAGGCTGTACCAGCCTAGAGCCCAGGCTGGAGGATGCCAAGGTCTTGATTATTGCCTATAGGCTATGTATGCTCAATGGTGGGACAATAAACTGTGGCTGACCCATTTAGCCCCTTACTCCTTAGTGAGTCAAAAACATTAATCTCCAGGCTAACAAGTAACAAAAAATCCTCCTAAACAGGGGTTTGGGAACTTGTAGAACCTGATGTGAACCAACTGCATACCAGGATTCAAAGCCAGAGCTCTTACCAAAAGCCTAGTCTTTGTTTTCTACTGAGTAGCTTCATTTCAGACTGCTGCATGAGGCTGTGAGCTCTCAGAGGCACATACACTGTGCACAAATACAGGCTGGTGTGAGGAGACCAAGGAGCCACCAAGGCCCACATATTTGCATGGCCCAACCCCAGAGTCCAGAAGCAGTGAAAGACTTGGATTCTAGACTCATCATGGGATGAACAACTTGCGTGAGTCCTTACTGGCCTCTGGTCCTGCCCCTGCAAACTGATACTCTGTATGTTGTTTCAGAACATCCCAACCCGGGATCGGCTGGAAGGCATGGCTGCTTTCAGGGAGAAGCGCCTCCCCAGATTTGTTGGCGAGTGACCCCATTTAACCTGAAGCAAGGGAGATGCACACCTTACAGGGCAGGATCCAGAAGGAAGATGTGCAGCACCTCTGCCCTCATCATTTCACCTCTCTGGGTTCCAGTTTCCTCACAAGGACAAGGATGGATAGGAAATGACTGGCATGTGCCTGGTAGTAGGGTGCTGACTATTGCCAGCTACTGCTCCCTTCATTACTCCTCACCCAGGCGAGCTCATCACTGGCATCAGATTTGCTTTGGAGCACACCTGTCTCTCCCTAATAGAGCAATAAACCAAGGATAAAACAGACCCCTCTGGGCCTTTACAGTGCTGGCACTCAAGTCTGATTGTTGCATCTCGGTTATTAGGTGTTCATCAGAGATGGCAAGAGGCTGTAAGAACCACCCCACAACGGCCCTGTTTCTCCCTCAGTACAACAGAGATAATAAGGAAACCCTGGTTGTGGTTGAATGGACTCAGCTCTCTGCCAGTTACTCACTGTTTGCCTCAGCCTCCTCAACTACAATGAACCTGTTGTGAGGATTAAAAAATAATAAATAAAATACCTGATGTTCCATAAACATGAGTTATGATTAATGTACAGTGTTCTTTTAGGAACCAGACGAAATCACTGCTGTGAAAGCCTTTTGTAAACGGTAGGGTGGCAGACAAATCTTTGCTGGTGCATTTAGTAACTTTCAGGAGCTCTGAGAAGGGAACGATTAACCCAGGTGGACAACATGAAGATGAAGAAATGGACAGGTAACACTGCAGTTAAAGGCTGAAGGATCGAACAGGCAATGGAGGCAAAAAAGAGGAAAACTGAGGAGAAGAGCATGAGCAAAAAAGTGAGCAAGATGATGGCACTTTGAAATAAAGGGGGGCTGACATACACATGTGCACACTAGCCTCAGTAGCCCTCCTCCCATACCAAGGCAGGGCAAGAGGCAGTCATGCGGTCATTCTTTAACTGACCAGAGCTTCCTAAGCCTGTGCCTGGGTAGGCTCAGGAGTTACTGAACCATGGGAATGGGCATGGGCATGGACACACACCAGTAACATTGTTGACTTGCTTTTAAAAACAAATGTGCCTCAAAGCTATACTCATTTCCTGGAAAGGGAAAGTAAGATAAGAACCCAAGTCTTAGGAATCAGCACCAACCACATGAGCAGTATTTGTCTACTTAGGAAAGTAACCATCTTGCTGTACTTCCTTCTTCTTATCTGTTAAGTGGGGAGATTAAAACTATCCCAGAGGACTGCTGAAAATCAGAGAAAACATACAGAGGTGCCCAGTGCTGAACTAGACCTCAACAGGCACTATTTCCCACTCATCCTCCTCACATGAGCCCAAACTAGTATCTGGTAACAGCATGTTCTGACATATGGAACCCAGGTCAGGAAACTAAGACATACTTTTAGAATCATGCAGAAGACTGAATGAGAAAATCTGTGGAGTTTCAGGGCTGTTGAAGGAAGCAGGTCATAAATTCCCCTTATCCAGTGGGACACCAGTGAGCAATAGTTTGAAAAAACAATTTAGAATAAGAATAAACCTCATTTTATTTCAAAAGATGATATGGGGCATTCTGGTTAAGAATCTGGCCAGCTTACAGTATAAAAATCTAGTCCTAAAATAAGCTACCAATTTAAAAAAAAATTGTTTCTTCGAAAAATTTAGATGAATGGCTTAACATGTTTCATTGGCTGTCAGTAAGGTGAGGAAGGACTTTATTCCATAGAGCAGGTTTGCAGAGGACACAAACAAAAGCCTCTCATAGCTTATACTGGGGTTGAGGTTGGTTCTCAGAAAAGCTCATTTTTCTCATTGAAGTTAGGTGAGAGCACCTCTTTAAATCTTTGGCACAGTCCTTCCTCTCAGTTTTGGTCACAGTCCCACTCAAATTAAAAGTCTGAGGGATTGAGATTTATACTCGCTATATAATCTTTCCTCTAAACGCTTCTCAGTCCTGTGACCATGCCCCACCAGCACACCCAATTACCCACAATGTTATTATGCTCATTCAGTCTAATGTGTAAATTGGAGGAAAAAAGGTCAAAGGTAGACTATCCAAAAATCATAAAAATGTATTTCCCTTTCCTCCACCCAAAAAGTGGAAGGTAATTTGGTATGTATTAAAAAAAAATTTTCCCTTCCCTCTAACAGAGGCTCTGCCTTCCAAACAATACATTAAAACACACGTTTCCTAGAACTCTTTCATGTATTTCTTTTCCAAAGGCCTCATATAGCCAGTAATAAAAACTCAGGACATTCTTTCAACCATGAAATTTAACATAAATACTGAAGTCCCCCATAGGTATTTCTTTTTTTCTTTCCTCTGACAAATACACAGTTAAGAAATTGGTCAGGGCTAGAGAAAATTAACTGGCATAGCTGTTCTAACAAAAGCTTACAGGTCTTCCCAGAGTCCAGGGCTTGATTTTTCAAAACTACTGAAAAGGTATTCCAAGAATGATTCCAGCTTGATTTGAGATTATGCCTATCATACAAATCCAAACTTCTTATAACTTACAGAAAATCATCCCCAAAAGGGCAACAAGGCGGTCAGCTCACAAACTCCAACGACAACTTGTTTCAATCCAACGCTTGATTGCTGATACAGCAGAAGGCCTGATACTGAGGATGCAGCACCTCTGAGGCCCTGAGCTTAAGGGCCTTCAACAGAGAGAGGGTCTCTGGTAATTCATAAAATGCATTTTGAAGTCATCTACAATGGAGGCTGCAATCTGCTGTGCTTGGGGGTCTGCCTCACTGTGCTCCCGGATGTCACACAAAAGCTGCAATCCTTCTTCTTCAACTAACATTTTGCAGTATCTGCTGGCTGAAAGAAAATCAAGCAAAGAAACCTGATGTTCAAGTTGGTGTTTTAAATATTCCCAATTAACACATTCATCATTTTAAAGATGCCAATAATGCTTGGCTTGTGCAATTTGATAACGGATGATTATTTTATTAAGTTTATTTCCAGACAACTCCATGCTTCAAATATCTCTAGCTAAAAGGATAAGAACTTTCTTTATTACAAAAATAGTAAAAATTTCATGTTCAGGCAGTATGCTAAGCTAGACAAGCTAAAAACACCAGAGGCTGGATAAAATATAATTGAAAAAAATTTTAATTCATGGTTGAGTGTACAAAGTAAAGGAACTGTCAAGGAGTCAGACACAAAGAGCAAAAAAAAGCACTTAAAGCTCATGTAACCTCACCTGTAACTTTTCTGGAGTAGAAAGGGACTGTCAGTTTCAGTAATCTAGGAATTTCGATTTTAACTTAGGAAGTCAGAAGCAAAAATAACGCATAAATTTGGCCCCTCAAAAGGCCAGACAAGACAAGGGATAAGACAATGAAACATCTCTAGTTAAACATTTCATTAATTCTAAAAGTTATACCTTTAAGATTTTTCAGCATAAAGTTACAGTCTATAATTCTTTTTATAATACAAATTCTTTAATTCTTTTATACAGAATTAAAGTCTATAATTCTGTTATAATACAAGCAAAAATTTTAATAATAATCCTTAGCAAAGAAAAAAAGTGAAGAATTCCCAAAAGGAATTTAAAGCAGCAAATGTGGAAAAACAATTAATTTGCCTGTGAAAGAACTGACATCTGGCCCCCCAGTCTCCCACAAACCACTACACAAAGAGGCAAATCTGTGCATTACTTGTAGGAAAGATAGTATTATGATAAACTATTCAGTGAAAAAGAGAAAGCTATAGGATACCATGCACAAAATGAGCCCATTTTGTCTAAAAATATATGCACGTACAGTATATAATAACTATAGCATATATACAGAAAATTACCTGGAAGCATAGTTATAGTTAGCTAATGAACAGTGCTTGCCTGTGGGGAATAGGAGCGGAAGCACACTTTCACTTTCTATACTGCTTACCATCCATCCCCAAATAAATTATCATTCTGTAGCATTTTTAATACTAATACAAAAGCTCTTTAGTTTCCTCTTAAAAAGTGTTAAAATCAGGACATAAGAGAACAATTTTTCCAAATTCCATCTTGAACTTAATCCTTATACAAAAAAATAGCTTAAAAACGATTATTTTTAAATACATACGGTTTTTACTGCAGACATGATACATGGCCCATAGTGCCCAGAGCTGAACCTCTGGTTGAGAGAAGTTGCCAAGGAGCGGGAAAAATGCCTTGAAGGATCTAAATAAGTACAAAGAAGATGCTTCTTCAGAACTCAGGCTAACATCAGGGATATAGTAATAATTTTTAACATTCCCGCCGCCACCCCCAGAGTCAATTCTTCATTAAGACAGATGTTATTGCTGAGCATATAATTGGAACTAGCATTTAAGAAATTATATTCTGTGTTAGACACTATACATTCAATAACTGATTCCACCCTCAATATTGCACACTGCCAGCTTCATTTTACAGATGACAAAAACTAAGTCTCAGAGATTTTCTTAAAGTGATTTTACAAGTATCACAAAGAAATCGGATTTGAATCCAAGGCTATTTGATTCTAATATTTTATCCCTGTACCATGGCCTCTACATAGTGAGTAGACCGAGGACAAGCTTTAAGAGAAGCACTACATCATGAAATTACCTGTAAGTGACCAAAGCTGTCATCTTACAACTTGAACTTGGCCAATTCTGGATGGTTGCATACTATACAAAAAGAGAAATCAAGATTCTAGTATTGTTTCATGTCATTTATAATTATATACATATGAAACAATATAAATTTTCAAAATCAAGGATTGATTACTCAAATTTAGGTATACCTAACCAACCAACTCGGAGAAGGCAATGGCAAGCCACTCCAGTACTCTTGCCTAGAAAATCGCATGGACAGAGGAGCCTGGTGGGCTGCAGTCCATGGGGTCGCTACTAGTTGGACACGACTGAGCGACTTCACTTTCACTTTTCACTTTCACACATTGGAGAAGGAAATGGCAACCCGCTCCAGTGTTCTTGCTTGGAGAATCCCAGGGACGGCGGAGCCTGGTCGACTGCCGTCTATGGGGTCACACAGAGTCGGACATGACTGAAGCGACTCAGCAGCAGCAGCAGCAGCAACCAACCAACTTCCCTGGTGGCTCAGAGGGTAAAGCGTCTGCCTGCAATGCAGGAGACCTGGGTTTGATCCCTGGGTCGGGAAGATCCCCTGGAGAAGGAAATGGCAAACCACTCCAGTATTGTTGCCTGGAAAATCCCATGGATGGAAGAGCCTGGTAGGCTACAGTCCACGGGGGTCACAAAGAGTTGGACACAACTGAGTGACTTCAGTTTTTCAACCCCAACTATTAATTAGACAGCCATTATATATGTAGAATATGAAGAAAGTCATGTGGAAAACAATACACCAGAAAGGGACTTTCGTTTAAAAATGGAAGACTGAGTATGAATGGAACAGTACAAACGGTTTAAAAGAAGATAAACACACATGAAACAAAGCAGAAGAAAAAGGGTAAGTGATTTAATAGATCCAGCACTGGGGAAGGTTAAAAAAAAGAAACCATTTTGAACAGAACCCCTAACAGACTTAAAAACTGGGCATACAAAGTACTTCAGGAAGTGAGACTACAGGTAGGGTTAAAAATAGGAGGACTGGTTCAAAAGTACCAAAGAATCAAGACTCCCAGATCTCCTCTACCACTCCTTACAAAAATTTTTGGACTAGGCAACCCCATGAACAATTGAGGTTGGAAGTACCATGCTGAAAACAGGGGGCTAAAGTGAAAAATCTAAATACTAAATGCTGAGGTGCCCCTGCCCTCAACTCTATCCTTCTATGGGTATTTAGACTGTTGGAAGTCAAGCTTATGATTTTCAATCAGGAGAATAGGAATTAAGCAAGGGAGGGAGGCAGGGAGAAAAAGAGGAAAGAAGTAAGGAAGGAAGTAAAAGTAAAAGAGGAAGAAGGGATGGAGGGATGAAAAGGATAGCAAGAAATCTAGAACTGAAGGAAAACAAGATTCCAGAGCAGTAAGTAGCCAATGGAACAGATGAAAATAAACTCATATCAAGGCACATCATATTATTCCAAACAATAAAGACAAAGATCTTAAAGCTTCCAAAGAAAAATGGCACAGGACTTCTCAACAGTGATACCAAGAAATAAAAGACAATGGAGCAATGACCCAGAAATGTGAAAGGAAAATATTTCAGTACTTGAGTTTTATATCCAGCCATTTGATCAACTAAAGGTGAATGTAAAACAAAGGTCTTTCAAATATAAAAGGTTTCAAATTCTTTTCATACATCTCTTAGGAAGCTACTGAAGGATATGACCCAACAGAATGAGGGAGTATACCAAAGAACAGGAAGGTATGCAATCCAGGAAACAGGGAATCCAACATGAGAGAGCAAAGAGAATCTTCAGGACGACAGTAAAGGAACTTCCTGGGATCTAACAGATATACAAAATATATCTAACAGATACATCTAACAGATGGAACGAAAACAGAGCCTTGGGAAAGAAGCTGACGTGGACAGCATATGTTGGAACGTACTGAAAGGAGACATATACTTGGAGTATAAGAAAGGGTGTGCACGGGGAATTTACATTTTCCAAAGTGGGAAATAAACTGACAATGTCTAAAACTACAAAGTCAAGGCATAACAACATATGTTAGCGATAAGAAGGTAAACACCAAAAGAAACAGCTTTAAAAAGAGCTGAAAGTGGGAAACAGAAGTGGAATAAGCTATATAAACTGTTTGCATGCTTAATTTTATAAAAGGAAAGTATCGGAAGGAATGCAAAAAATGTTAATAGAGGTTAGCTTTGGGTGGTAAGGTGTGGATGATTTATAATGTTTTGTTTATATTTTTCTGTCTTTCCCATTTTCTACAATTAACACATATTTCAAAAATTCTTATGATCTAGAAAAATAAGTTTTCTGCAAGAAGAGATGACTCTGGATTTTGTAAAGAGGAACAGTCCTTATACCAGATCCTGGAGAAGCGCTCTCCTCTGGAGGTCACAGGACATCCAGGGCTGTTTGTCAGATGTCAGGTGGGCTATGATGCCTGCAGCCAAATAGCTGACTTCCAATTCCTTGCTATGGAGCAAGCTGCTGATATGCTTTACCACATCTTCAGTAATCAGCTTGGAAAAGAGTTCTCTGACTTCAGCTATGTTGTTCTATGGGGCAGATGGAGTAGAGAATATCAGGAACTGGTCCCTCTCCCTCTCCTACTGCTCAGCTCAGATACATGTATGAACACTCAGTCCCCCCTCCTCCCTCTGATTTAGCCTCACATCTACTACAAACCCATCCCCTTGATGATAAAGATGATTAGTAAGAACAAATCATTGAGGAAGCACTTACTAAGTGCCAGGCACTGCGCTTAGATAGACTGAAATGTCTTTTCTATCTGCCTCATCTCATTTAATCTTTGATAGTCTGTAGTCTGACACTCAGAAAGACTAACTTGTCAGCTTCACATTGATAACAACTGGTTGGAGTAGATTACAAACCCAGGTCTGATGCAAAAACTTAACATTCCTGGGGCCCTGCTATACGTTACATCAGTTTTAACAGTAACAATGAAAGGCAGGTAGTAGTTTCATTATTTTATGTACTATATTAGTTTTCAATGCTGTGTAACAAATTTAACACAAACTCAGTGGCTTAAAACAACACACATTTTTCCTCTCACAATTTCTATGGGCCTTGCTTAGCGAGGTTTCACAAGCCTGCAGTCAAAGTGCTGGCTGGGCTGTATGCTCACATCTGGAGGCTTCAATGGGTGAGGTGGGGCTGGGGAGACTACTTCCAAGCTCACTCAGGGATTCATTTCCTTGTGGCTGTAGGAATAAGAGTTTCTTGCTGGAGACTCTTTCATTTGACTTTTTCTGAGTTGTATCTATAATAAATTAAAGATAGCAGGGGACTTTACCTGGTAGTACAGTGGTTAGGGGGGCTTCCCAGGTGGGCACCAGTGGTAAAGAACCTGCATGCCATTGTAGAAGTAAGAGACGTGGGTTCGATCCCTGGGTTGGTAAGATCCCCTGGAGGAGGGCACAGCAACTCACTCCAGTATGCTTCCCTGGAGAATTCCATGGACAGGAGTCTGGCAAGCTAGTCCATAGGGTCAAAACGAGTCAGACATGACTGAAGTGACTTAGCACGAACACACAGTGGTTAGGACTCTGCATTTTCACTGCAAAGAGCAATGATTCAATCCCTCACTGGGAAATATAGATTCCCCCCATGCCATGTGGGACACAGCCAAAAAAAAAAAACCTTTCCTTTGGGACTTCCCTGGTGGTCCAGTGGCTAAGACTCCACACTTGCAATGCATGGGGCCCAGTTTTGACCCCTGGTCAGAGAATTAGACCCTACATGCTGCAACTAAGAGTTTGCATACTGCAACTAGATTCCGCAATGCCACAACTACAGATCTTGCATGCCGCAATGAAGATCACACATGCCATAAATAAGACCGAGCATGGTCAAATAAATATATATTTTTTAAAAATATCAAATAAAGTGCCTTCCCAAGTTCTGTGAGCCATTCTAGCAAATTACCAACCTGAGGAAGGGGTTGTGGAATCCCTCAACTTAAAGTCAGTCAGAAGTAGGGGTAGCTCGGACTTAACAGTTGGCAACTAAAGTGGAGGCAGACTTGTGGAACTGAGCTTTTGAGGATTTGATGCTAATGCCTGACAGTCAGTGACAGAATTTAACTGAATCGAACTGTAGGACATCCACCTGGTGTCAGAAAACTGGAGAAGTGGTTGTTAGAAAACACCCAAGATTGTATAACCTGCTTTTGACCAGTGAGACATTAGAAAATCTGACATAAACAGAAGTTGAAGAAGCATTTGTGCAGTGGACTTGCTTTCTACCACTGCCCTGAAACCGCCAAGTGAGGAAGCTCATAGAGACACAGGCTCAGCTAACAACCTGCACGAACTGTCAGAGATGAGTCAGATCATCCTAGAGCACCTAGGTCTGGCTCAGCCACCTATGACTGCAGTGACATGAGTAACCACATAAGACCAGCAGAACTGCACAGCTGAGCTGAGTTCAAACTGCTGACCCACAGATTCACAAGTAAATAAAATGGATGCTGTTTTAAGCTGTAGTTTGTTTACAGCAATAGCTGACTCATAGATAATGATATTTACTTTATAGAGATGGTGTGAAGATCAAACAAGTTAACGTAAACTGCTTACAAAAGTGCCTAGCACATAGTAGGTAACACATAATTGTTAGTTTTCTTATTGTTTAATTAATTACATTTAATTCAAAACAATTCACCTTACCAAAAGACCAAGTACTTTGCTTTGTATTGCTGTCTCTGAAAAAGTCTGTGAAAAGAATATACAGGTTATTTTATCATGAAGAAAACAACTTTACAGATAAACTCAATCCTGTCTTCCCACCTCCAAGACTTGGATGAAGATTGCCAATCCTTGATTTTCAATAAAGTGCCTACAAGCAGCTGGAGATTGTTCTGTAAGATTCCAAAGTGCTTTCAAAGTAAACAAGAGGGTGACATCATCTAGATTCTCAGCAGTCTTTTGTTTTACTATTGCTAGAAGTTCCTAAAAAAGAAAAAGGGAGTTAGATACTCTGGTGACTGACTCTTATATTTCCAATATAAGGAAAGTAATGGTTAAGAAAAACTTTAGAATCAAACCAAGGTTCTAAACCCAGTTTGACCACTTAATAGCTTTGGTTCCTACCTTCTCTCTGTAAAATGAGTTACACCTATTTCCTAGGGTTTTCGTGAGGTTCAAAAGAAAAAAATATTAAAGTTTAATAATCACTTAATCTAGTTTGTCATGCTTATTAATAAACCTCATAATCAAGTACATATTAGCTATTCCATTATTCATGTATTAAGAGTATCTGGTCAACACCTTTTGGAAGGCAGACACATATTCAGATAAAAGAGACATTTAAAAAAAAAGGCAATTGGTTATTCTCAACTAAATAAAAGAATTTTAAGATTTGGTAAATGCTCTGAAGGAAACACATAAAAGCCTAAGAATTTTCTTTAGAAAAGGTGTGAGAAACCTCCAAATGTAACAGCAGCCTTCCCAAAGTGTGATGGGCCCTTCCCTCCCCCATCCCTAGCACCAGCCATCTAGGGAGGGGCTGCTGCACCACACTGCACCTCTCTGCACGCAGTGACACAAACCCCACTGGTCCATGCCTGCCACCTACCCACTGCACAGGTGGGCAGGCTAGAGCTCCACTCTGGTGACACTTGCACATGGGCCACCTCATCAGTCACGAGCTGACTAGTGAAGTCAGTATGGGCTGAACGCACAGCGCCCCCGCCTCAGACAGCAATTCCAGGATGGGTGTGTCAACTGCCTCCGCGTAGCCACTGTGGTCTCCACTGCTGTGTGCCTTCTGCTTCGCCCCACCCAGAGTTACAACATGCTGGAGTGACCTGGCAGTTCTTCGGACCTGGCCGCTTTCTGATGTTGCACTGTTCTGCTCAGAGTGTAGTGGCAGCAAGACAGGGGCAAGCTATAGCAGCCCCACTCAGCCATCAGTTGGCACAACATGGGCCCCTCTCCTGAAGAGAGCAACTGTCAACATGCAACCATTAGTGATCCTGCTCAGCCACTGGTCAGTGCCAAGTGAGCCCCTCTCCCCTTCTGCATATAAAAGGAGTCCAAATCTTATCTCAGTTAAGATTGGGTAAGATGGGTTTGGTTCTTTTAAAAATAATTTTCTTAATATTTATTTATTTGGCAATATCAAGTCTTACTTGCTGCATGCAGGACCTTTGTTGTACCATGAAGGCTCTTAGAGGCACAAGGACCTTCTAAGTGGTGCCAGGCCTCCATGGCTGCCGTATGCTGGCTTAGTTGCTCCACGGCATGTGGGATCTTAGTTCCTGGAGCAGGGATTGAACCCATTTTCTCTGCATTTCAAGGCAGATTCTTGACCACTGGACCACGAGGGAAGTCCCTGAGGCAAGGAGGTTTCTGAGACACCAGTCTGCCATCTTCCTGGTCTGCTAGTTATCTGATTAAAATCATTATTTCCTATTCCATCAACTCATCTCCTGATTGGTCTGTTGTGTAGCAAACAGAATAAGCTTGTGCTTGCACTCAGTAATACATACAAAGGTAATATCTAAACTTTGACCAGAATAAAAAGAGGATAAGGCAGCTAAGCAAGGAATGAGGACACAGGGGATGGGGGGAGGGGCACGGGGAGATATTCTAGAGGAAAAAAACGTCTGTTCTATGCCAATGACCAGGTTAGTATGGCTAGAAGATAACAGTAGTATTATAATCGTATGTCCTAACAGCTTGAAAAAACTTTAACAGACTCCAACACACCATTTCATATTAGAATGCTTCTAGATCAAAGTTAAGCTAGTATTCATGCTTTCTTTCAAACATGCTAGACTATCATGTAAAAGGAAAGAGACAGCCATTTCCACAAAGGACCTAGTATCAGACCCTTTTTTCTTGAGGTCAGGTCATGGTGAGGTAAGGTGTTTCTGTAAATCTCTACCAACCAATATTATTCTTTGTCCTGACAAGAAAGGGCTAGGTCCCTAGGCAAAAATTTCACCCTTCAAGGTCCAGATCCTGGCTGAAGAAGCATATCTCAGTTGGCAACTCCCTCAGGGCCATGTCCCCAGACCCTGTCTGGCTGTCATCACTGAGGAGCCAGGTGCCCAACTGGCCTTCAGGCTCCTCAGGCCACCTGTATGGTGGGGGCCAGGTCCCGCCAACTGCATCCTATGCTGACTGCCACTGCCACTGGGTCAAGAGGTAGAGACAGATGAGAGGTTCACCGCTGCCTCAAGGCCTGGGCCAAGGCAAGTGGGTGGCCTTGGCGAGCGTTCTGGAGCCTTGCAGGACACAGCCCCCAGCCTGTTCCCTGAGCCTCCCAGCTCACCCAAGGGCCCAAGGCCAGGTGAGCTGGAGGTCCCCAGGGAGAAGACCCCGATCCACCTTTTACCTCACTCTCCCCGATGACCACTACTCCACTGACTTTCTTAAATGGGCCCGTTAACAGTCACTCAGACAGTTGGTTGCTTGTGGGAGGGACCTGGTGCCAAACAACAGCTGAGCAGGACCAATAATGGTCACTCATTGACAGTTGGCCGCTTGTGGGAGGGCCCACTGCAGCACCAATCAATGGCTGGTAACAGGGTGTATAGTAATAGTACACAGTGATAGCCACGTGCCAACATCTGTGCTTGGCAGAGCTCTGTTATAATTCTACCTCAAATATTTAATACAGCCAGAGAGAATATATCTAGAGAATTCACAAAAATAAAGCTGCAAGAACCGAAAGTGTAATACAGCATGGCTGTGCACAGCCCTTAGCATGCAGCCAGTGCCGCAGCCATTAGCTCCCACTTTCCCCCTTACCAGAAAATGATTACCAAAAGACTATTAATGGTTGCTCAGCGATGGGTTGGTGGCGAATTGGGCCCCTCCCTAAACTCAGCAACTGTCAATGAGCGACCATTAGTGATCCTGCTCAGTTACTGGTCAGCAGGGCAATAGGCCCCTCCTACAAGCAAGCAACTGCCAATGAGCAACCATTCAACCAATGGTAGGCAGAGTGGTGGTCGTCCTGTGCAGAGTGAGGTAAGAGGTGGATCTCTGCCTCCTCCCTGGAGACTCCAGCTCACCCAGCCATGGATCAGTGGGGTGCCCAGAGAACAGGCTGAGGTCTGTGTCCCTGTAGGACAAGAACCCTCGCCAAGGCCACACGCTGGCAGAGCCAGGCCCTGAGGTGGTGATGACCCTCTCCCCTATCCCTGGCTCTGTGATCTAATAGCAGTAGCAGTCTGTATAGGATGTAGTTTGTGGGACCTGGCCCCTACCACTTGGACAGCCTGAGGAGTCTGAGGAACGGCTGGATCCAGGGCACCTGGCTCCCTAAGAGATGCCAACTGGGCAGGGTCTGGAGACCTGGCCCTGAGGGAGATGCCAACTGAGATGCATCTTTTCAGCCAGGCCTGGACACTGGCAAGAGAACCCAGACTGGGTGCTGGATAATGCTCTGTGGCAGGGTAACTGACCCCTGTAGGGACCCCCGCCTCATAGCTGGGACTTGGATCTTGGAGAGTGAAATTTTTGCCTAGGGACCTTGCCCTTTCTTGTAAAACAGAGTAACATTTGTTGGTGGAGATTTACAGAAACTTCACTACCTCACCATGACCTGACCTCAAGAACAAAGGATCTGACACCAAGAAGTTTGCAACAACTAACCAGGAAGAATTGATGCTTTTGAACTGTAGTGTTGGAGAAGACTCTTGAGAGTCCCGTGGACTGCAGGGAGATCAGTCCAGTCAATCCTAAAGGAAAGCAGTCCTGAATATGCATTGGAAGGACTAATGCTGAAGCTGAAGCTCCAATACTTTGGCCACCTGATGCGAAGAACTGACTCATTGGAAAAGACGCTGATGCTGGGAAAGATGGAAGACAGGAAGAGAAGGGGGTGACAGAGGATGAGATGGTTGGATGGCATCACTGACTTGATGGACATGAGTCTGAGTAAGCTACGGGTGTTGGTGATGGACAGGGAGCCTGGCATGCTGCAGTCCATGGGGTCACAAAGAGTTGGACACGACTGAGCAACTGAACTGAACTGACAGCAGCAGAATCTGGAGGTAACATCTAAAGTTGATAAATCAGGAAACTGTAGTACTTCCTTGGTGGTACAGTGCTTAAGAATCCACCTTCCAATGCAGGGGACATGGATTCGATCTCTGGTGGTGGTGGAGAGGCATGAGTACACTAAGATCTCACATGCCGCGGAACAACTAAACCTGCACACTGCAACTAGAGAGCCCAAGTGCTCTAGAGCCCAAACGCCACAACTCCCGACGCTGGGCTCCATAACAAGAGCTCATGCCGCACATGCCGCAACTAGAAAATGCTCACACTGCAAGGAAGACAGTACAGCCAAAACGAAAGAGAGCTGCAGTTAAAAGCATTTTATTTAGAAATATGGAGGTAAATACCAGAAGAAACAGCTATTTAAGAGTAGAGAATAGCTTCTTCTGGGTAGCAGGTCCTACAGATTGTTCATTTTATAAGACTTTTAAACTGTTTTTAATTTTTTAAACTATTACTATTATTGAAAAGTTCTAAAAGTGACAACCTACCTTAACTGCCATGAAAACTTCCTCTTTAAGTTGTGCAGTTTGCTCAGGTGAGAGCTAGAAACAAAAAAGCAGAAAGTGAAATGTTTCAAACTCTATCAATGCTCCGCTAAGACTAGGGAAACAGGTCTTGCATTTAGCAACCACATACCTGCAGGGCTAGAATAGAGATTATGCTCACTGCCATGGCTTGCATCTTGGTGTCTTCATGCTTACAGAGCCATCTCATAACAAACTTGGCAGCATCGAACCTAAAAAACAGTATTTTTCTCACAATAAACTTTGTAAACCATACATGAGAAGTTAAGAAATCACTCAGCAAATCCAGTTTAAAAATACTTGTGGACTTGTAAAGATTCAGCTATGGAACCCAAGAGTATCTGGTAAAAAGAAGAGAAGAAAAGAGAGCATGCAAAAAAGAAGAGCAAGGCTTCCCTGGTGGCTCAGTGGTAAAGAATCCACCTGCCAATGTAGAAGACACAGGTTTGATCCCTTATCCAGGAAGATCTGACATGCTGCAGAGCAGCTAAGCACGTGCTCTAGAGCCATGCTCTACAACAAGAGCAGCCACCACAGTGAGAAGCCCATGCACAAGTAGAAAGTAATCCCCACTCTCTGAAACTGGAGAAAAACCTGTGCAGCAATGAAGACCCAGCGCAGACAAAAATAAACAAAAGTATTTTTTAAAAAATGAGAGCAAAACACACAAGATTCAAAAATGGACAAAAGTTAAAAGGACGTCTTTTTAGCACTCAGTTTCTACTGTAATAAAAAGGGCAATAAGTTCCCCAAGAAACAATAATTCGTAAACTAGCTTGCAGACAGTGCTAAAATGCCACAGCAAACAATAAATCAATTTATTCATAGTTTTTACTCAGCTCCAACTCATGCAATACAGAAATGAGTTGAGAATGAAGAAGTTCACCTTCCCCACTGTATTTTTAAGAGTCAACTCTCATTGTAAGTATATACTTCCAATAAATTTGAGAATGGCTGAGCCTACAACCTTACACCTATAAATTATGGACTTTGTCCATATCAGACTGTGCTTATTTTCCCTGTTGGCAGCAACTATTACTAAAGTTTTGAAACAAGATTACAATGGCCTCCAGAGAAATTCTTCTGGAATCTACAATGATAATTTTTTAAAAAATCAATAAAATAATAACCAAAAGAATGACTAATATTTAGGATAGCCTGCACTCATAAGCTAGGTACTGTGGTAAGTACCTTACAAACATTCTAAGAGTCACTATTTCACAAATGAGGAACTTATGCACAAGGATAATTGAAGAGCTAGAACCTGATTCAATATTTAACCCTCTAGCCCCCATGTTCTTATCACCCACTGCCTGCCCTGAAATGGACTCACACTTTAAGAGACAACATTTATAACTACAGTACCTCTGAACAGAACATTCTCCCCAAATGCTTTATCCCAGCCTCAATCAGACCCCTGCTAGGCTAATAACCAAAAGACAACAAAGCTCAGAGTAATACTGGTCAATACCTCGAAATCAGATCATTCAATTTTATACTTGCCTGTTGAATGGAACATCTACAAGAATCCTGGAATTGGTTAAGGAGAGAAGACAATTCCTCTGTAACTTTAAGGGAATAAAGAAAAATAATTTTGAGCAAATGTACACCCATTCTAAACAAAAGTTCTAAGCATTTGGAAGGTTCTAAGCTTTTCTTCGGAGAAGGCAATGGCACCCCACTCCAGTACTCTTGCCTGGAAAATCCCATGGATGGCGGAGCCTGGTAGGCTGCAGTCCATGGGTCGCAAAGAGTCGGACATGACTGAGTGAGTTCACTTTCACTTTTCACTTTCATGCATTGGAGAAGGAAATAGCAACCCACTCCAGTGTTCTTGCCTGAAGAATCCTAGGGACGGGGGAGCCTGGTGGGCTTCCGTCTATGGGGTCGCACAGAGTCGGACAAAACTGAAGCAACTTAGCAGCAGCAGCAAGCTTTTCTTGTATAAACCCTGCTGTACACCTCGTCCTTTCCAAGTTCTTCATTCAATCTTACTACTTGGTATCAATCTTACTATTAAACTCTAACATTCACCTTTGTCCAAAGAGTAATCTTTCTCTTTTCTGGCAAAGAGGGAGCCTCTCTTCCCCCTGAACCCTAGAAGGATCTATGTGGAAAGCTGCCTGCCTGTGTGTCAATCTAAATCAATTCCTGGAAGCCTGGCCCATCTAATGAATGACTATGTCTGAACCAGATCTCATAACTCTGTGACAGAGCTTCTACTTTCTACCTATGACTAGCAGGAATTGAACTAGGAGAGAGAAAACGACTTCTAGGAAAGCTATAGGAATAAAAAATTATAACGTCTCTTTGAAAGACCATGAGTAGGTCAGTGGCATGTACTGCCGTGACAGCAGTATAATGTATGAGGCAGGGGTAGCAAACCTGAAATGCCAATGGGAACTAGGCAGTAACATAAACAAGTGAAGAAGGACGAGCACAAAACAACAGGGCAGCGGGAAGTTCGGCAAACTGAACGATTCAGGCCCTTTCATGGGGGCACTTGTTAATCAGCTCCGACCAGTGAGGGCCATGCAGGAATTCAGACTGAACTGAGAAGGATCATCCAATTTTTCAAGAGAAAGTGGAAATACAGATTTAAGTGAGGAAAGATCCAAGTTATTGTAATTTTAATAGACTGATTCCCATTTTAACTTTAAGTATACATTTCAATCAGATCTGACACATTTATATATATTATGTATAACTTTACCCACCACCACAATCAACATAAAAAATACTTCCATTACCCCGAAAAGTTCCACTGTGACACTTTCCACTCCATTCCTAACTTGCAAATTTCAACCCCAGAAAATCATACTGTCATTAAAGATTAGTCGTTTCTAAAATTTCACATAAAGTCGTATGGTATCTATTTTATCCTGTCTAGCTCAGCATAAAAT
The DNA here is from genome assembly GCF_049115385.1 of Moschus berezovskii. Lineage (NCBI taxonomy): Eukaryota > Metazoa > Chordata > Mammalia > Artiodactyla > Moschidae > Moschus > Moschus berezovskii. Next base: position 27,676,760 of record NC_142463.1, on the reverse strand, counting down.
GTTTTTTAAGATTCATCCATGTGGCATGTATCAGTACTTCACTTCTTTTTATCACCAAGTAGTATTTCCTTATATGAATATATCATTATTGGTTTATCTATTCACCCGTTGCTGGACATTAAGTTTTCAGTTTGGGGGGATAATGAATAAAGACATTATGGGCATTTGTGTATGTCATTATATGGCTACATAATTTCATATCTCCAAGTGAATAACTGTGTAGTATGAAAGGTATATCTCTAACTTTCAAAGAAATTACCAGACTGTTGGATTGGTTTTATAATTTTTCATTCTTAACATCAACATATGAGAATTTCAGTTTCTCTCCACTTTTGTCAACACCTGATACTGTCACTTTTTAAATTTCAACTCCTCTAGGGCATGTGTAGTGTTATCTATGTGTGCTGAGCCTGCGATGTGTACTCAGTAGTGTCCGACTCTTTGCAGACCCATGGGTTGTAGCCTGCCAGGCTCCTCTGTCCATGGCATTTTCTAGGCAAGAATACTGGAGTAGATTGCCATTTTCTACTCCAGGGGATCTTCCGGACCCAGGGATTAAACCCATGTCTCTTGCATCTTCTGCACTGGTAGGCAGATTCTTACCACTAGTGCCACCTGGGAAGCCCGTCTAAGTGTGCAGTGGTATCCAAATGTGCTTTTAATTTGCATTTCCCTGACAGATAAAGATACTGAGCAGCTTTTCAAGTGCTCATTTGTCACCTGCACTATCTTCTTTCAAGGAGTGTCTGTTCAAATTTTCTGCCTTCTTAAAAAATTGGTTTATCTTGTGTTACCTATTTAATAGTTCTTTACATTCTAGATAAAAGTCCTCTGTCATATATATATAGTGGACATTTTTCTCAGACCTGGATTATCTTTTCATTTTTTAACGTCTTTGTGCATGTTTGAGCAGAAGCTTCTAATTTGATGAATTCTAATTTATTATTTTTCTTTTATGAAGTGTGCTTTTTGTATACTAAAAAAACGTTGCCTACTCTGATGTTTTCTTCTAGTTTTATGGCTTTTATATTTAGACCCATGACTTAGCTTTTATATTTAGATCTATGACTCAATTCAATTTAATTTTTCACATGTTGCTAAGCCTATAGGATGTACCAAAGTGTTAACAGTAGATGTTTCTGGGTACCTGTTTTCTGATAAATGCAAAATTTTTAAACCATATTATTTATCTATATTTCTTATTTTTTCTACAGTAATCATGCATTTATTTTTCTCTCTCCCTCCCTCCCTCCCCCTCTCTCTTAGGATGAAAAATCAGAACTAAATAAAACATATTTTTCATGTATTTGTCCTTAAGTAAGAAGCACAGTCATATATTAAAATAAAATTACCTGCTGGTAATGGGGGAAAGTTTTCAAAGCCTTGAAAAGTAGACAGGTAACCTCTGACAACAGACGAACAGGCATCCCCCTGGCCAGGCCCTGGCGTGTTAAGTTGAGGGCACAAGCACTGGCTGTGAACTGCACTGGCAAATCCAATGGATGATTCCTCATTCCTACAGCCACAAGCTGAAGATGAATTTGTTTTAAGTGTCATATGACAACATTAGCATTTTTTGCACAGTCTCATTTTTGTGTTATCAAAAATACTTGCTTATCAGGACAAAAAGTAACAGATTTTTTTCCCATTCTCACCATTTATTTTTTAGGACACCACCAATACCTTCCAACCCAAATGTAGTCATTAATTTGCTGTGTGACTTTAGGTAACTCACTTCCCTCCTCTGGACCTATCTCCTCATCTGTGATTTCACAATCATTTATCAAGCCTCAGTCCCGCCAAGGCATTATGATAAGCACTATAGGCGATATAAACAGGAATCACTTATATCCTACTCCTTAGCATAAAGCCTTATGAAAGAAATAAGGTATATAAACACATGCAGAGTACATTATGAGAAACACTGGGTTGGAGGAAGCACAAGCTGGAATCAAGATTGCCGGGAGAAATATCAATCACATCAGATATGCAGATGATACCACCCTTAGGGCACAAAGTGAAGAGGAACTAAAAAGCCCCTTGATGAAAGTGAAAGAGGAGAGTGAAAAAGTCTGCTTGAAGCTCAACATTCAGAAAACTAAGATATGGCATCTGGTCCCGTCACTTCATAGCAAATAGATGGGGAAACAGTGGAAACAGTCTCTGACTTTATTTTTCTGGTCTCCAAAATCACTGCAGATGGTGATTGCAGCCATGAAATTAAAAGACGCTTACTCCTTGGAAGGAAAGCTATGACAAACCTAGACAGCATATTAAAAATCAGAGACATTACTTTGTCAACAAAGGTCCATCTAGTCAAGGCTATGGTTTTTCCATGGTCATGTATGGATGTGAGAGTTGGACTGTGAAGAAAGCTTAGCGAAGAACTGATGCTTTTAATTTATTTTTTTTGCTGAGACTTTTATGGAGTCTCAAACTTAACTTTATTTTTTTTTATTTTTATTGGAGGCTAATTATTTTACAATATTATATTGGTTGGTTTTAAACTGTGGTGTTGGAGAAGACTCTTGAGAATCTCTTGGACTGCAAGCAAGTCCAACCAGTCCATCCTAAAGGATATCAGTCCTGGGTGTTCATTGAAAGGACTGATGCTGAAGCTGAAACGCCAATACTTTGGCCACCTCATGTGAAGAGATGACTCACTGGAAAAGACCCTGATGCTGGGAGGGATTAGGGGCAGGAGGACAAGGGGACGACAGAGGATGAGATGGTTGGATGGTATGAGTTTGGATAAACTCTGGGAATTGGTGATGGAAGGGAGGCCTGGAGTACTGCAATTCATGGAGTTGCAAAGAGGCAGACACAACTGAGAGACTGAACATAACTGAAACAAATAACATTGTAAGAGATGTCAAAAGATGAAACTGGAAAAAAAGCACCACAAAAGAGGTATAAATAAAGTGCTGCCTAAGGTGGTCATATAGCAAGCAATCATTTCTGATATGGAAGTCAAAAGTTTCATTCAGAGAACACATTTAGGCAGGGTCTCAGATAGGATCTGGGAGAAGGCAATGGCAAGCCACTCCAGTACTATTGCCTAGAAAATCCCATGGATGGAGGAGCCTGGTAGGCTGCAGTCCGTGGGGTCGCTAAGGGTCGGACACGACTGAGCGACTTCGCTTTCACTTTTCACTTTCCACTTTCACACATTGGAGAAGGAAATGGCAACCCACTCCAGTGTTCTTGCCTGGAGAATCCCAGGGACGGGGGAGCCTGGTGCGCTGCCGTCTATGGGGTCACACAGAGTCGGACACGACTCAAGTGACTTAGCAGCAGCAGCAGCAGATAGGATCTGGATAGGAAATGGAGGTGGGGGTGGAAAGGAAAGGGAATTACTAGGGAAGGGAAACGTGATAAAGAAAAACACAAAGTGGACAAAAAGATGGGATGAATCCACCAAAAGAGGAGGAAGAAATTTGAATTTGAAAAGTGATAAAACCTAACATTAGGGAGTTGCCTGGTGGACCAGTGGTTAGGATTCTGTGTTTTCACTGCCATGGCCCAGGTTCAATTCCTGGTTGGAGAACTGAGATCCCACAAGCCATGAGGCATGGCCACATAACAAACAAAAAACCTAACATTAGAAAGGTAACTATTAATAGAAGAAATATTGTATAGACCTAGAAATAAATTTAAAATGAAGGTGTTATACCAAGTGTATACCATACCTGTCCCAACATTCAGGTCCAACATGATCTGTTTTGTCTATCAAATAGGGATAATGATCCCTCCCCTCCTCAGAGACCAGTCTGCTGATACAGAAATGAGCCCTGAGTTTATGAACCACTGAAAGACCAGAGCCCTTTATTTTGACACCTACATGAACTCAGAGCCAGTATACACAGCTCCTATGGAAATTGTTTTTTTCTATATTGCTAAACTGCTCTTAGGATTTCATGTAATTGCCATCACCTGCAATATAAATATATAGAAAGCAAAACAAACATGATTTTCAATAAAAAAAAAATCACAAAATCTCACAGATATGAAAAGGACTTTAGAATATCTATTCAATTCCCTCCTTACAGATGGGAAACAAAGATCCAGAGTTTTTCCCTTTATACAGTATTGTTTTAAAGTTATGACTAAATCTAATTCTCCATGGTACACAAATAGCCAAAAATAGCTACAAAAATAGCCTATTTTTATGGAACTGCAGAAATTACAAATAATAAAAACACTAATTTTAAGACTTCAAGTCACACTTAATTTTAAATAATAGCAGTTTTCTTTCTCAAACCACTTAATTCTTCCAATTACATTTAAAACAAATTCATCCTTCTGTAAAGAAAAGCAAAGTCTGACGCTATCAATACTGGTAACTTTACTTTATTCACAAAATACTTTCAATGCTAGAATCAATTACCTTTAATTATTGCTATTTTGTTCTATTCTTATAGGGATATTGTGGTTGCTATTTTTTGAAAAAAACTATTATCTTAGATTTTAAAGAGTAAAGGAATAAATGAGAATGTTTATACAAAGTGAATTCATGTTTTCAGATTAAGTCCTGTTTTAGGCAATGGTTCTATCATCCCGAGCTCAGATCAAATTAAAAAATCCGAACAACTGAGATTGATTAAGATGCTCAAAACATGAGATGATCTGGCAATTTAAAGCTAACACTGCTTTTTTTCTCTCTGTGTGGGCACTGTGACTCACAAAAGAATAAGGCATATTAAGTAACTGTATTCAATGTGTTTAATCAGTTCAGGTCAGTACAGTTCAGTCGCTCAGTCATGTCCGACTCTTTGCGACCCCATGGACTGCAGCATGCCAGGCCTCGCCGTCTATCACCAACTCCTGGAGTTTACGCAAACTCATGTCCATTGAGTCAGTGATGCCATCCAGCCATCTCATCCTCTGTTGTCCCCTTCTCCTCCTGCCCTCAATCTTTCCCAGCATCAGGGTCTTTTCCAATCAGTCAACTCTTCACATCAGGTGACACAAGTTTTGGAGTTTCAGCTTCAACATCAGTCCTTCCAATGAACACCCAGGACTGATCTCCTTTAGGATGGATTGGATGGATATCCTTGCAGTACAAGGGATTCTCAAGAACCTTCTCCAACACCACAGTTTAAAAGCATCAATTCTTCGGCACTCAGATCTCTTTATAATCCAACTCTCATATCCATACATGACCACTGGAAAAACCATAACCTAGACTAGATGGACCTTTGTTGGCAAAGTTATGTCTCTGCTTTTTAATATACTGTCTAGGTTGGACACAGCTTTCCTTCCAAGGAGTAAGCGTCTTTTAATTTCATGGCTGCAATCACCATTTGTAGTGATTTTGGAGCCCCCCAAAATAAAGTCTGACACTGTTTCCACTGTTTGTCCATCTACTTCCCATGAAGTGATGGGACCAGATGCCATGATCTTAAGTTTTCTAACTGTTGAGCTTTAAGACAACTTTTTCACTCTCTTCTTTCACTTTCATCAAGAGGCTCTTTAGTTCTTCTTCACTTTCTGCCATAAGGGTGGTGTCATCTGCATATCTGAGGTTATTGATATTTCTCCTGGCAATCTTGATTCCAGCGTGTGCTTCTTCCAGCCCAGCGTTTCTCAAGATGTACTCTGCATAGAAGTTAAATAAGGAGGGGGAAAATATACAGCCTTGACGTACTCCTTTTCCTATTTGGAACCAGTCTGTTGTTCCATGTCCAGTTCTAACTCTTGCTTCCTGACCTGCATGTAGGTTTCTCAAGAGGCAGGTCAGGTGGTCTGGTATTCCCATCTCTTGAAGAACTTTCCACAGTTTATTGTGATCCACACAGTCAAAGACTTTGGCGTAGTCAATAAAGCAGAAATAGATGTTTTTCTGGAACTCTCTTGCTTTTTCCATGATCCAGCGGATGTTGGCAATTTGATCTCTTGTTCCTCTGCCTTTTCTAAAATCAGCTTGAGGGGCTTCCTTGGTGGTCCAGTGGCTGAGATTCTGCACTTCCAATGCAGGGGGCCCAGGTTCGTTCCCTGGTCAGGGAACTAGATCCCACACTTCACAACTAAGAGTTCAGGTGCTGCAACTAAACATCCTGCATGCTGCAACTAAGACCTAGTGCAGCCAAGCAAAAAATATATTAAAAAATAAAATAAAATACAACCAGCTTGAACATCTGGAAAGTCACAGTTCACGTATTGTTGAAGCCTGGCCTGGAGAATTTTGAGCATTATTTTACTAGCGTGTGAGATGAGTGCAATTGTGCAGTAGTTTGAGCATTCTTTGGCATTGCCTTTCTTTGGAATTGGAATGAAAACTGACCTTTTCCAGGCCTGTGGCCACTGCTGAGTTTTCCAAATTTAAACAACTTTAATTGAATCAAGTAATAAGTAGTTATAAAAATTACATTTCTGAGTTGTAGTTACCTTTAAAATAGCAGGCATGGTTACTTGCGTTGAAAACGTCTCTGTGAAGAGCCTGTGGAGGGCTTCCTTCACAAAACATGATCTATTCTTGTAGCAGCTCAGTGCTTCTGAAATCTGACTTATACTGGCTCCTCCAGCAACCTAGAAAACAAGGATGTTACCAACATGTTTCACCTTTCACCTACAAGGAAGGCTTTTCTTAGAGTGTGTCAAGTGTTTGAAACAATAAACATTCACTTAAATGTTGCAAGAGCAACACAATGTTGATCTTATTCAGTAATTCTAGTCGGTCAATGTTCTCTTCAACCTCATTTTTACATGGTGGCTCCACAGAGGTGATGTACATTGCTAAATAAAACAAACTAATTAAGCAGTGGAGACAGACTCAAATACCATCTCCCTACGGCTGTGTTACAGTTGAGACCTCGACTGAATAATGCATAGCATGTAAATTCTTAAACAATCAATAACCATGAACACATGTTCTCTAAGTACTCACATAAAATAGACAAAAAAAAAGATAGGGAAAAAAAACATAAAATAACTAAGATGAAAAAGGAGTTGAACTTTTATAGAACTAGTTAGTTCATTAATACTAAGATAATTCTTCCTTGCTACCACTCAAGTACAACCCTGAATACACGTTGGAAGGACTGATGCTGAAGCTGAAGCTCCAGTATTTTGGTCATCTAATGAAAACAGCCAATTTACTGAAAAAAATCCCTGATGCTGGGAAAGATTGAGGGCAGAAAGAGAAGAGGGTGTCAGAAGATAAGATGGCTGGATAACATCACTGATGCAATGAACATGAACTTGGGCAAACTTCAGGAGATGGAATGGTGAGGGATAGGAAGACCTAGTGTGCCACAGTTGATAGGGTTGCAAAGAATTGGACACAACTAGGCAACTGAACAACCACCACCACTAAAGAAATAATTTCAAAAAGTCTATATATAGACTTTGGGTCTGGAGAATAATGGTAACCTTACCCAAACCATAAGCTAAAAAGAAATGTTTATTTAAACATTTATTTAAAAATATAAAACTAGATTTTACCCAGTTTTCAGCATTCCTGGGAGTGAAGAAAAAGAGAAAAAAGGGGGTAAAATTCAGGATTTCACAAAAATGGAAAGAAAAACAACCCCTTTTCCACTCCACCATGACAGTCATCGAAGAAACATCACATCACTAAAGTGACAGAAGAATGCTTTTGAATTAGGACACTGGTCAATTAAATACAAAGAAATAAAAAGATTCAAACCAATTCCATATAAAGCTACTGCAAGAATTTTTTAAAAAAGCAAATCTAGGGACTTCCTTGGTGGTCCAATGGCTAAGACTGTACACTCCCAATGAAGGGGGCCCGGGATCAATCCCTGGTCAAGGAATTAAGAGCCACAACTAAAGATCCCACATGCCTCAAAGACTGCAGGTGCCACAAAGACCTGGCATAGCTTTATACATTAAAGCAAAACTACACATTTCAGCTAAGAAAAATTCTTCTCATAAATCAAAAATAAATCTGTAACATATCACTTTAAACTGAATTAAATGCTCTTAAGCATTATTGGATGCGAAAAAAATACATTCAACAAAAAGATGAAACAGGGATGATTAAACTCAGGAAAAGAAAAGATCAAGTCACATCAAACAGAAAAACTAAGTACAAAGTATCCAAGGAATAAAAGAATTGATTGAAATTTAGTAAGGAGAAGAAATGCAAGAAACAAACAAGATAAAGAAATGTTAAAAGAAAGAAGTTAAAAGGATCTAAGATTGAGTGCTGATATAGAAAAGAAGATACAACACACATATACTTGAAGTTCCTGGGGAAGAAATGAACTAATTTTTAAAATTACTACCAACAAAAACTTTCCAGAAATTAAAAAAAGACCTAAATCAACACACTGAAAGAACTCCCACCAACCACCTGGGAAAACTGACCCAAAATCAAGTCCAAATCAAGACATATCACAGTATAAAGATTAAATTTAATGATAAAGAAAAACAACCTTCAGGGCCTTCTCATAAAAAGATCAAACAAATTATTAATATGAAAAGAAATCTACTATAATTATTAATGACATTATTCAAGATTTCCTATTCTTCTTTTTTTTACACTTGACAAAATACTCAGAGAAATGTTAATATGTGTTACTATGATTGTATTTTTCTTTTCCCTTAGATCTGTTCTGATTTTGCTTTATATATCTTTGTTTCTTTGTCGTTAGGTGTCTAATGGTTTATGATGTCTATCTTTGTGAATTGTACCGTTTATCATTAAAAATATTCATCTCTTTCATTTAAAAATAATTAAAAGATCAAAACAAATTAGAGAATTAGATTGTCATCAGACTTAACAAGCAACACACAAAGTAACGTAACACTGGACAAGCATTTTCAAGAAATAAGGAAAGAAAAGGGGGCTCCCCTGGTAGCCCAGTGGTCAAGAATCTGCCCAGCAATGCAGGGGACACCAGTTCAATCCCTGGTCCAGGAAGATCCCACATACCACAGGGCAATTAAGCCCATGTGTCACAACTACTGACCCCACGCACCCAGAGCCCGTGCTCTGCAACAAGAGAGGCCACCACAACAAGAAGCCCACAGACCACAACTAGAGAGCAGTCCCTGCTCACCACAGCTAGAGAAAGCCTGTGAGTAGCAACAAAGACCCGGCACTATAAAAATTTAATAAATAAAAATTTTAAAAGGGTAAATAAAGGAGTTTATATCCATGCTTGTAACTTCTAGAGGATGTTTCAATAATAAACTGAGGCTCATCTCCATCAATTTCAGCCCTTTCCACAATAGCTGTCCATGCCCCACCCAACTCTCCAGCCACAAGCACATGCTCCTAGAGCTGCCTGCACCTGGCCTGTGAGAGTCCAGGTGGGGAAAAGGACCCTCCAAATATCAGGGATCTGTGCTCTGACTGCTTCTGATAACAGGTACAAAAAGGTGGGTAGCCAATGCCGCTGCACCCTCACCAGCCAACTGTTCAAAGCCCCTCTCCCACTAGCTAAAATGACTTCCAGGAAATTTCAAGGGCTGCCCCTTCATTGTTTTCTTTTCCCCCTTTTAGAAGATAGACATTAATGACTATGACATTCAAAACAACTACATATACAGAGAAAATCCCAAAGTTACTGCACATACCCAGGGAAACGCTCATAAAAGACCTAGAGATCTTAAAATTTATACTTCAGGCTGAACCTCAACACAGACCCCAAACACAAAAACAATAACATAGACATCAAACCCTGGGAAGGGAAAAGAATCTGATTTCCAGAATTGCCATATTATTAGTTTCAAATGCCCAGTTTTCAACAACAAAAATCACAAAGCATATGAAGAAATAGGAAAGCATGGCCCATTCAAATGGAAAATATTAAAATCAAAAGACACTGTCCCTGTAATAGAACTGATAGCAGGTCAACTCAAACAAGACTTCCAAACATCCACCTTAAAGATGTTCAAAGAAAGAAAGGAAAATTAGATAAAGTCAAGAAAAAGAACAAAAGCGAAAACTCAAGAAAGATTTAAAGAAAAAAAAAAACTTAAAAAGAATCAAAAGATATTCTGGAGTTGAAAGGTATAATAACAAATAAAAATTCACTTGAGTTTTTCAAGGTAGATTTGAGCAAGAAGATGAAAAAAATCAACAAACTTGAAGATAGGACAAAGGAAATTGTGTCAGAGGAACAGAAAGCAAAAAGATTGAAAACAAAGGAGCAGTCTAAGGACCCTGTGGAATACCATTAGGCAGGCCAACAAACACACTGTAGGAATCTTAGAAGAGACTTAAAGTAGCAAAGAATACTGGGGGGGAAATGGCTGCAAATGTCCCAAATTTGATGAAAGACATGAATATAAACATCCAAGAAATTCAAGAACTCCATGCAAGATGAACTCAAGACTCACAGTGAGACATGTTATAATCAAATTTTCAAGGACAAAGATTCTAAGCAGCAGCAAGAGAGAAGCAAATCATCACATACAAAGGATCCTCAGTAAGACCTGCAGACTTCTCATCAAAAACTTAGAAGCCAGAAGATAATGGTTCAAAGTGTTAAAAGAAAAAAACTGTCAACCAAGAATCTTATGCCCTACAAAACTGTCCTTCAAAAGTGAGGGTGAAAGCCAGAATGACTATCATCAAAAATTCCACAAACAACAAATGCTGGAGAGGGTGTGGAGAGAAGGAAACCCTCCTACACTGTTGGTGGGAATGCAAATTAGTACAGCCACTGTGGAGAACAGTAGGGAAGTTCCTTAAAAAACTAAAACCAGAGCTACTATATGACCTTGATATCCCACTCTTGGGCATATATCCAGAGAAAAACAAGATCCAAAAGAATACATGCAACCCAATGTTCACTGCAGCACTGTTTGCAACAGCCAAAACATGGAAGCAATCTAAATGTCTACTGACAGAGGAGCAGATAAACATGTGGGGCATAAATACAATGGAATACTATTCTGTCTTTAAAAATAATGAAATAATGCCATTTGCAGCAACACAGATAGACTTAGAGAGTGTCATACTGAGTGAAGTAAGTCAGACAGAGAAGGAGAAATATCAAATGACATCCCTTAAAAGTAGAATCTAAAAAGAAATGATACAAGTGAACTTACTTACAATAAAAAGAGAATCATAGACTTGAATGAAATTATGGTTGCTAGGAGAAAAGGATAGGCAGATGGGATAGCTAAGGAGTTTGGGATGGACATGTACACCCTGCAATATTTAAAATGGATAAACAACAAGGATTTAACTATACAGCACATGAAACTCTGTTCAATGTTATGTGGGAGCCTGAATGGGAAGGGAGTTTGGGGTAGAATGAATATATGTATATATTTATGGCTGAGTCCCTTTGCTATTCACCTGAAACTATCACAACACTGTTTATTAATCAGCTATATCCCAATGAAAAAGTGTAAGTTTTTTAAAAAGTGAGGATGAAGCCAAGACATTTCCATGTAAAGAAAAGCCAAGGAAGTTCATTACCACTAAACTTGCCCCATGAAAAATGCTAAAGGAAGTCCTGCAAGATGAAATGAAGGAACACCACACAGTAACAAGAAGCCATATGAAGAAATAAAGATCTCAACAAAGGTAAATACGTGAGCAATTACAAAAGCTAGTGGTATTTTTTAAGTGGTTGATAACTACACTTTTTTTCAACATGATTTAATAAACAAATAGTTCCTTCAAAAGATCATTATTCATCTAAAAACTAGTGTCATTATAAATTTGGTTTATAATTCCAAATTTTGTTTTCTACGTAACTCATGATGAACACACTAAAAATAATTATTTTTTGCTTTGAGGCAGACAACGTATAATATAATTTGGGAACATCAATTAAAAGGGGTGCAGACAGAGATCTAAAAGAAAAGCTTTTGTTTGTTATTGAAATTAAGCTAGTATAAATTCACATTAGTGTCATAACGTTAGGATGTTAAATGTAACCTCCACAATAACCACAAAGAAAACAGCTACAGAATACACAAAAAAGGAAACGAATACCAACCAAAAAAAAAAGTCAGTTGAACAAAGAAAACAGTAATGAAGCAAATGAGGGATTAAAAAAAAGTTGTAAAACATATAGAAACTAATGAGCAAAGTGAAAGAAGTCCTTCCTAATCAGTAACTATTAAATGTAAAAAGATCAAACAAACTAAACCCAAAGCTGGCAGAAGGATGGAAATAATCATTATTAAAGCAAAGAGCAAAACATAGAGAATATAAAAATAGTAAGAAAATGAAACAAAAACTTGGTTCTTTGAACACATCACCAAAATTGACAAACGGATGGACTAGGGGTGAAAAAAAAAGAAACTAAGAAAAAAAGAAAGGACTCAAAATACTAAAGTCTGAAATGAAACAGAAGACATTACCACCAATTCAACAGGAAAAAAAAAGAATTATAAGAGTATTATGAAAAATTACATCCTAATAAACTTAATAACCTAGATGAAATGGGCAAATTTCTAGACACATAAGACCTAATAAGACTAAATCATGAAGACACAGAAAACTGAAATAGGAAATTGGATCAATAATAAAAAACTTCCCCCAAAATAAAAGCCCTAGATCTAATGGGTTCACTAGCAAATTTTACCAAACACTTCAGGAAGAACTAATGTTAAAACTTTTCAGTTTAACAACTGGAGATGGAAGATTTCCTAACTCATTCTAAGAAGCTAGCATTACCTTGATACGAAAGCCAAAGACGCTACAAGAAAAGGAAACTAGAGTTTAACAGTCCTTACAGAGATGGAAAAATCCTCAACAAAATACAGGCAAACCAAACTCTGCCAAATAAAAGAATTATATACCATGACCAGGGCTTTCTTGGTAGCTCAGCTGGTAAAGAATCCTCCTGTAATGCAGGAGATCCCGGTTCAATTCCTGGGTCAGGAAGATCCCCTGGAGAAGGGATAGCTACCCACTCCAGTATTCTTGGGCTTCCCTGTCAGCTCAGATGCTAAAGAATCTGACTGCAATGTGGGAGGTGAGGGTTTGATCCCTGGGTTGGGAAGATCCCATGGAGGAGGGCATGGCAACCCACTCCAGTATTCTTGCCTGGAGAATCCCCAGGGACAAAGGAGCTTGGTGGGCTACAGTCCCTGGGATCGCAGAGTCAGACATGACTGAGCAACTAAGCACAGCACCGTGACCAAGTAGGACTTATTCCCAGAATGCAATGCTCAACATACCACGGTATACGAAAAGTCAGTGTTACACACAACAGCATCAGAATGAAGGAGGAAAGCCACGTGATCACCTCGTCCAACACAGATAAAGCACCTGACAAAACTCAACAGCCTTTCTGGCAAAGTGGCCAACTCTGTGACCCCATGGACTGTAGGCCAGGCTCCCCTGTCCACGGAATTCTCCAGGCAAGAATACTGGAGAGGGTGGCCATTCCCTTCTCCAAGGGTCTTCCTGACCCAAGGATCGAACCTGGGTCTCCTGCATTGCAGGCAGATTCTTTACTGTCTGAAGCACCAGGGAAACCCCCAAACACTTCCAAAAAGCCCAGAAGGAAGCTACCTCAACTTAAGAAAAGCCATACATGAAAAATCTACAATGAACATGATACTCAATAGTGAGAGACTTAAAGCTTTCAAAATCAGGAAAAAGACAAAAGCCCCTTTCACAGCATCTACTGAACACAGCACTGGAAGTTCTAGGAAACAGAGCAATTAGGTAAGAAAAAGAAATAAAAGGCATCCAAGATGGGTGGGGAGTTTAGGGGAGAATGGATACATGTATCTGGATGGCTGAGTTCCTTTGCTGTTCACCTGAAATGATCACAACATTGTTAATCAGCTCTACTCCAATATAAAATAAAAAGTTAAATTAAAAAAATAAAAGGCATCCAAATGGAAAAGGTAGAAGTAAAATGATCTACTTGCAAACTATATGATCTTATATACCACACACACACAAAAAAACTGTTATCTGTTAGAGATAATAAATGAATCCAGAAAGTTGCAGGATACACACAAAAAAATCAGTTCAATCTCTATACAATAATAATGAACAATCTGAAGAGGAAATCATGAAAATAATTCTGTTTACAATAATACAGTACTTAGGAATTAACAAAGGAGATGAAAGGCTTGTATGATGAAAACTACAACATACTAATGAAAGAAATTAAAGATTACATTAATAATGGAAACACACCCTATGTTCATGGATTAGAAGACTTAAGGTGTCAATACTACCCAAAATTATCTAAATATTTATATAATCCTTACCAAAATCCCAATGACCTTTTTAGCAGAAATACAAAAACACACCCAGAATTTATACAGAACTCCAAGGGAGTCACACAACCTGATTTCAAAACTGACTATCAATACAAAGCTATAATAATCAGAACAGTGTAGCACTGGCATAAATTCTGGCATACAGACCAGTGGAATGGACTATAGCCTGCCCAGCTCTTCTGTCCATGGGATTCTCCAGGCAAGAATACTGGAGTGGGTTGCCATCTCCTTCTCCAGGGGATCTTCCCAATCCAGGCATCAAACCTGGGTCTCCTGTATTACAGGCAGATTCTTTATCATCTAAGCCACAGGGGAGTCCATGGAATAGAAAGCCCTAAAACAATGCCTTGCATTTATGATCAGATGATTTTTAACAAGGGTGCTAAGACAATTTGGTATTTTCAAGAAATTGTCCTAAGAAAACTAGATACCCACATGTAAAAGAATGAAATTGTAAAATCTAACGTAACACCACATGAAAGAAATTACCTCAAAACAGATCAAAGACTTAAATTTATGAACTAAAACTATAAGACTCCTATAAGGAACATGAGGAAGAAGCTTCACAATTCTGGATTTGGCAGTGATTTCTTGGATATGACACCAAAGGTACAAGCAACAAAAGAAATACAAACTGAACTTCATGAAGACAAACCAGAGAAGGGGAGAAAATATCTGAAAATCTTACAGCATAAGGAGTAATATCCAGACAACACAGAGAACTCCTATATCTCAACAACAATAACAAAAATAAAACCTAAGCAACCTAATTTAAAATTTGGCAAACAACTTCACTAGACATTTCTTCAAAGACATACCAATGGTCAATAAGGTTCTGAAAAGATGCCCAATATAGCTGATAAGTATGGAAATGCAAATCAAAACTGCAATGAGGTACCACTTCACACCCATTAAAATGGTTACCATTAAAAAATTTAAAAAGAGAAAAAAATACGTGTTGGCCAGCGTGTGAAGAAATTCGAACACTTGTGCACTGTTAGTGAGACTGTAAAAACTGTGAACTGCTGCAGAAAACATTATGATAGTTCCCCCCAAAATTAACAGAATTATCATATAATCCACCTGCAAAGAGGGAGACCTGGGTTTGATCCCCTGGGTTGGGAAGATCCCCAGTAGTCTGGCCTGGAGAATTCCAAAGGGGTTGCAAAGCGTCGGAACAAGACTGAGCGACTTTCACTTTCACACCATATGATCCAGCAATTCCATTTCTGGATTGCTCATTGTTCAGTCGCTAAGTCATGTCCAACTCTTTGTGACACCATGGACTGCAGTACACCAGGCTTCCCTGTCCTTCACTATCTCCTGGAGCTTGCGCAAACTCATGTCCATTTTAGTATATACTTCTGGGTATATACCAAAAGAACCAAAAGCAGAGTCTTCGGAGTTTCCCAGTGGACTAGTGATCAGGATTCCAGGCTTTCACTACAGAGGCCTGGATTCAATCTCTGGTCAAAGAACTGAGATCCCAAAAGCTTCACAGAGTAATCAAAAAAAAGCGGAGTCTCAAACAGATATTTGTGTACTCCTACTTGCAGCAACATTACTCACAATAATCAACACAATAGCCAAAACATGGAAGCAAACCAAGTTCATATCAATGACTACTGGATAAGCGCAATGTGGTATACACATAACGGTTATTATTTAACCTGAAAAAGGCAGTATGCCACATGGACAAACCCTTAGGACACTATGTAAAGTAAAATGAACCAGTCACAAAAGGACAAGTACTGTGTGATTCCACTTACATGAGAGAGTTGGTCAAAATCATAGAGACACAAAGTAGAAGTTTGTATTGCCAGGGTCTGGGGAGAAGGGGTAAGGGAGTCAGTGTTTCATGCATACAAAATTTCAGCTTTACAAGGTGAAAAGAGCTATGGAGATTAATGATAGTGATGGTTGAACAAAATTATTACTGTATTTAAAACCAGTGAACTATACATTTAAAAAGATTAAAATGATAAATTTTATGTGTATTTTACCATCCCCTCCCAAAAAATGGGAACATGAACTGACATGAGGTGATTTCCAAGACATACCTCTAAGTAAAAAAAGCAAAGTACAGAGTACATGTACTATGCTACCTACTGTGTAAGAAGTGGAAATTTAAAAACCTAAATATATACGGCTTAATACTTTGACTATACTCTCAGTCAAGAGTGAAAAGAAAGAACTGCAAATATATCTTCAACTCTTTTTTAGTAGTTTTGTGCTTCAAAGGAGTATAGGTGAAGCAACTCTGAAACGATTTTGTTTGTGTTATAGGATTAAGGACTAAGCGCTGAGGCTGTTGGAAGCCGAGGTTCTCCACGTAGAAAAGAGAGATACAAACAGAATGTGGAAAGGCAAAGAAGAACAATATAAAGATGGGCATTTGTAAGGACCACTTTTAAACTTATTTCAGCTGTTTCTCAGCTCTGCTTGATGAAACGGTTTAAAAACACATCTAGCACTCAAGACAGTGGTTTCCCACTAAAAGGAACCAGGGTTCTTGGGAGAAATATCTCACTCTAAGACCAAAACAGGGAAGTATAAGAAGCCGAGAAAGTCAAGAAGGACTCAAAATAATAACAGTAATAATGGGGGCATATAAACACGGACACAGGAGCTCTCATTGGCCACCCTGTGACAAACTGAGCATCAAAATAATTGAGAATAGCAATGCATTATAAATCATTGAAAACAACAGGAATCAATGAGTTCATACAGAGGATATGTTAGACTTGCTAAATGTTTTGAATAAAAAGAAGAGCTGAAAAAAAAAGGAGAGTTAGAGTTGGAAAATCATCACTTTGCAACCACTGCAGTAAAGAATGGTTCAGTTAAGAATTATCAATGGATGCTATATCTAGATAAGAAAGTCCGATGAGGGCCAGGATATTGGCATAGTCTTCTAATATCTTATACAACACTCATTAGTTTCAAAAGGAATAGTATTATCTATGTAGGGGAGAAACAGTACAAGAGTATATAGATAATATTTTATCTGCACCTGGATATTTTACCTAGTACCTGAACAACTCTGACCAAGTGATGAAAATTAACACCACCAATGAGGGGCACTCTGTGCTTCATATCTTAATACACTTGAGAAGGGCACAACATCCCTTATGTGGTATTCTGGGTAGACCTAGAAGAATCTGAATTATGATGAAGCATCAGACAAACCCAAAATGAGGAACATTCTTCAAAAAACCAAACAAAACAATGTTAGTTTGTATTCTTCAAAAACAACAATGTAATGAAGAAAAGGAAGGATTATGACAACTGAGGCTTTCCAGATAGCCTGGAAATGCAGGAGATGCTGGTTCAATCCCTGGGTTGGAAAGGTCCCCTGGAGTAGGAAATGGCAACCCACTCTACTGTTACTGCCTGGAAAATTCTGTGGACAGAGGAGCTTGGCAGGCTACAGTTCATGGGGTCACAAAAAGCTGGACATGACTAAGCACACATATAACAACTGAATGTAAAAATAATCATGGACTAAAAGGAAAATTATTTTATAAACGGTGTTAAACTGGGAAAATCAACACTGGAAACATGTACAGTAGATTTTTATTTTAAAGTATTATATCGATGTTAAATTTGCTGAAATTTGACAGCTACACGATGGTCATCCTTAAGATTACCTTTGATCTCAGAAGAGTCAAAGAGACTATCTTTCCTCTAGGAAATACAAACTAAAGTATATTAATGAGCAGAGGGGCATGTTGTATGCAACCTACCCTCAAGAAAAAAATTGTGTGTGGGGACTTCCCTGGTGGTCCAGTGGTTAGACTTTCCGCTTGCAAGGAGCCTGGGTTTGATCCCTGGTCAGGGAAGTAGATCCCACATGCTACAATTAAAGATCCCACATTTTGCAACTAAGACCTAGCACAACCAAATATGCGTGTGTGTGTATTAAAAACTGCATGTATAGAGACAGAATAGGGTAAGACAAATTTGGCAAAATGTTTACAGTTAGTGATCTGCCACATTAAAAATTATTTCAAAACGGTTTTCAAGTACTATATGTAGATCAATTGAGCAAGGATCTACATATTATTAACAATCTAAACAATGGATATAGTCTAGATTTTTAAGTGTTGTGATAATCTAGATGTAAGAGTTGAAAGAAAAACACAGGAAAAGCCATTATAAGACTAAGCAGAAGACCAGATAGCTGTTGCATCACCCTCTCTCTCCAAGGTTTCCTACAGAAGCCATAACAAAACAATTCTCATTCTTGAGACACCCCACCAGTGGATCAGCAAGGATTTCCGAGCAAATGAAAATGTTATATGGCTCTTAGGACTAATGGTGGGTGCCCTTTTCACCCATTTTAAAGAAATTAAGTACACACTGCCCACTCTAACATTAGGTACAAGAAAATAACACATACCTGTTCTGTTAGAAGGTCTTCACTGACACTTAATTTTATCCATTTTTAGCAAATTTTTGAGCAACCCAAACAACAAAAATGCTTAGTATATTTTGCATCTGATTTGAAAAATACATATTTCTCTTAAATATAAGATTTTCTGAAACACACCTTTTAAACTTATCATACCTTATACTCCACTAAGTCTGGATTAAGATCTTTAGAATTTCTTAGTACTGGGAAGATTGTGGTCTCTCCTCTCCCTCACCCAAAATATTCAACACTGTATACAATGCATTATTTAACATTTTCAAAATAAGCTAAACTTACATGTGTACCAGATAAAGTTTACTGAAAGAAATCTTGTCTCATTTTCTTTTGGTATACTGGCTTTATAGTATCTTAACTACATGCATAGTCTCTCTACAGAATATTCTAGCACTTGGCAATATTACTGTATATATCATGAGTTGATGTCTTAAAAATCTTTTTTTTTTTAAAACTGCTGTGGTTCTTTTGATCATTGGGACACTAAGTGCCATTAATCTGAAACAGACCTAGGTGTACATTCTTGGTAAACAATTATCTACTATACACATTTAATCTGAAAGTTCAAATTATCTCTCTATTTGTAGCCTAATCATGCAACTGATAGCTTCATGGCTTCATTAAGAAGTCATTTAAAATTAAAAAACTTTAAGACACAATTGCTATTTCCAAATCAAAAGAATAAAATGTGAAAACAACTAATGACTGCAAATCACTTGACTCTCACCCTAGTAAAAATTACATAAATCATTGTTTTTCAAGGGTTCTTCTGAAGTCGTTGTTCTGAACTTTGGCTCCACATTAGAATTACTTAATGCCCAGGCCAAATCCCAGACCAGTTACATCAGAATCTCTAGGGAATAGGCCACAAGCATCAGTGTATTTTAAAACTCCCAAAGTGATTAAAATGTACAACTGAGGTAGAAAGCCACTGTTTTAAAAAAGTATTCTAGGACATAAACATTTAAATATATGCTTTTAAAAACAGCACCACTAGAGGCTATAAACATAGTCTAGCAATGTACAATACTTTTTCCTTCAGGGTCTTTTAAAACTTGTGTTTTGTCATACCTTTATCAAAAATGGTATTAGGCACATACATCACTTGCCTTATTCATTATATTTAGCTGTTACTAGAGGTAAAAGCATTAGTTTCACAAAGACCCAAATATAAGACCCAGCTCTCTCATTTAATAGTTCTATGACTTTGGATAAACAGCTTAACCTCCTCATCTATAAAATGGAAGGATTAAAATAGAAAACAATGTGCAAAACATGACAACTGGCACGTAAGAGGTGATGTATAAATGGCTCTGCTTATCATCATCAAGCTAGACTGGGAGACACTGGAGGCTAGGGCTGTACCTTGTTTAAGGTTCTATTTTCACAACCTCATACCACATAGTAGCTACACAATAATTCTTAATCACTAAGCTCCTTCTGTCTTTGTAACCCGAATGCCTAGTACAGACTCTGATACACAAAGAAAGCTTAATAATGTTCAGAACAAATGAAACAAACTTATTTCAGAAAAGAACGAACCCTCAAGCCTTCCTTTGCAGAAAAGAAGTCAGAATAACCAGCATCTGTAGCCAACAGTCCCACAAATCGCATCGCAGGCCGTTGTTGTATAAATAGTTCTACAGCTCCATCAGTGATGTAACTACCCCCAGAAATGTCCAGGGACTCAATATTAGGCAGAATGTCTTTCTGCTGTAGCAAATGAAAAGCTAGATCCGACCTGAGTTGCCTGTGATCAGAAATATCAAGGTGAAGCAGACATTTAAGTTCTCTAATGACTGAGAGAATCTGTGTTTTGGTCATGGTCAGACATTTTAGATAGTGCATTGTAAGAGACCTGAGTCGATCCTTACAGGTAAGGAGTGCAGAGATGTTAGTGACCAGAGTATTAGAGATATCCAAGCTTTCCAGTTTTGGTAACTGCGAAACATTAGCCAGGTCTTCACTATGAAAACAAACATTGATAACACTTAAAACGCGAAGACCAGTGAGCTGACCAAAGAACAACAGTCTTGAATCTTGAGGGATGCTTGTTGAGTCCAAGATGAGACGTCGGAGGTTTTCTTGGATCCAGCTATTGCTGCAGAGACCACTTAGGATGTCTGGAATTGAGAGGTCAGTGTGTGCTGCAGTAGCATCCAGTTCAATGAGTCTGTGATGGCAGAAGGCTTTTAGGAACACAGCTGTGGATATTTTAGCTTTCTGAATGTTGACCAGCTTCAGTTTCATTTGGTTGCCTTGGAAAATGCTTGCTGTTCTATCAGTCAGCTTGCCTATAAGAGAACCAGAACCAGCTTGTAATAACTAAATCTCATGCCTTTTCCAGGAGGCACTGTGGCCAGTAAACTCTGATAGATGCTAATAGTAACAATAATGACTACATTTACTGTTTACTCTGTGCCGAGCGTTGTTCTAAACCCATTACTCAGATTATCTCATTTATTCTTGAAAATAATATTGTAAAGGAATTACGATTATTACCATTTTACAGCTGAGGAAACTAAAGCTTAAAGAGGTTAAGGAACTTACTCAAGGTCAAAATATGTGGCAGAATCAAGAATCAAAACCAGTTTGACTTCAGCGTCCACAGTTTTAACCATAGTAACCTTGTTTACTTGGGTTTCCCTGGTAGCTCAGCTGGTAAAGAATCCGCCTGCAATGAAGGAGACCCCGGTTCAATTCCTGGGTCCTAAAGATCTGCTGGAGAAGGGATAGGCTACCCACTCCAGTACTCAGGGGCTTCCCTGGTGGCTCATATGGTAAAGAATCTGCCTGCAGTGCGGGAGACCTGGGTTCGATCCCTGGGTTGGGAAGATCCCTGGAGAAGGGAATAGCTACCCACTCCAGTACTCTGGCCTAGAGAATTCCATGGACAGAGGAGCCTGGCAGGCTACAGTCCATGGGGTCACAAAGAGTTGGACACAACTGAGTGACTTTTACTTCACTTCACTTCAACTTTGTTCATAAAAGAAGAAAAAAAAAAAGAAAAGACAAAATAAAAGAGGTAGGTAAGTATAGGGCCTATAATACGCAAACAGCACTAATGATTACTTTTAACCAAACCAGTGGATGGCCTTTGGAAGTCACTTGTCCCTCTATGCCTCATTTTCCTCATCTGTAAAATGAATGGGTTATATTAGATTTCATTTAGAAACAACTTATTAATACTAAGCATCTTCTATCTGTGAGATTCCATATTAAGTAACAGGAATACAAGGTAATAAAGACACCTGTGACCACAAAGAATTCAGTCTAGGAAGCATGTCAGGCAAATAAGTGATTATAATAATATATTATATTCAGTGGTGATTTGTACCAGATATTGAACACAGATGAGATTACTATCAGGGCAGGTTTTTAAGGCTGAATATCAGTTTCCCAAGGGGAAGGGTAGAAGAACACAACGAAGACATGGAGGCACAGAACATCAGATTATTCAGAATGACCCTATTTGATCAGTGCTACTGGACCACAGTGTACAAGGGGAGGCCCGGCTGGAAATGACAGTGGAGAGGAAGGTAAAAGGCAGATGGGGCCTGTAAATAAAACGAGGAAACTCATGCACCCTGTAAACAAAAATGAGAAACTCAAAATTTTTAAGCAAAAAATGAATGATTATAATATATTTTTACAAAGACCAATTATGTGTGATGACACAAAAGAATTAAGATGGTGTTTGATGGAAGTGGGATGGGGCAAGAGATTATTAATGATTTTAATGATAAGAGATGAAAGTTTAAACTGACAGAATACAGCAGTTGAATGGATTAGGGGAAAGAACTGAGGGAAAAGGTATATAAGCTGATTCACAAGTCCCCAGTCTGAGTTGGGCTATGCTACTAACATAGGAAAAAGGAAACCTCAATACTCAAGGCTTTCAGAAAGAACTTATTACATTTATTCAAGGGCTTCCCACGCAGCTCAGTTGCTAACAAATCTGCCTGCAATGGTGGAGACCTGGGTTCTATTCCTGGGTCAGGAAGATCCCCTAGAGAAGGAAATGGCAACCCACTCCAGTATTCTTGCCTGTAGAATGCCATGGACAGAGGAGCCTGGCAGACTACAGTCCATAGTGTTGCAAAGACTCGGACACGACTTCATGCTATCTTTCTTTCTTATTCAAGAAATATCAAGTGCTATGCTACATGCTGAGAATAGTGAATGAGACAGACATGACTCCTGCCATAATTGGGTTTTTTTCACATCCTAGAAGAACACAGATACAAAAGAATATAAAACAAGCAAAATACTATCAACATTAAAAACGCAATAAAGGTTCTAAAGGAAAAAAAACTATAGCACAGGGGTGGGGAAAAATGAGAAGGAAGACAAGAATCTTCTGTCTTTCGGTACAGTATGAGGAGGTGACATGCTGAGACAAAAAGGATGTGAAAGGCAAAGGTAGCTGTCATTCCAGATAGAGGGACAGGCTAATGCCCTGAGAAGAAAAACAGTTTGGCTATTCCTGTGAAATGAGAGAAAACCAGTGCAGCTGAAGCACAGTGGAGAAGGGGATACCATAATCTGACAGGCTATAGGCAGAGGCAAGAGTCAGTAAGACCTTGTAGGCCAGGTAAATAACTGGCATTTTATCCTCCCTGGTGGCTCAGACGGTAAAGCATCTGTCGGTAATGATGGAGACCCGGGTTCAATCCCTGGGTTGGGAAGATCCCCTGGAGAAGGAAATGGCAACCCACTCCAGTACTCTTGCCTGGAAAATCCCATGAACAGAGGAGCCTGGTAGGCTACAGTCCATGGGGATGCAAAGAGTTGGGCACGACTGAGCGACTTTACTTACTTACAAAGAGAAGACTTTGAAGAGTGGCAAAAGTGCAGACAGATTAAGATATGGAGGACTACTCTCCACTATGTGGCAGAGCTTGGCAATGAGCAAAATTAAAGGTAAGGAAACCACTTGGGAGACCAGGGGAGAAGAAAGAGAAAGGTGTCATTGACAGGGGTTAGGAGGAAAAGGTGGCTCAGATGGTAAAGAATCTTCCCGCAATGCAGGAGGCCTGGGTTCCATCTCAAGTTGGGATCCTTAGTTGGGAAAATCCCCTGGAGAAGAGAATGGATACCAATTCTGGTATTCCTGCTTGGAGAATTCCCCAGACAGAGGAACCTGTCAGGCTACAGTCCATGGGGTCGCAAAGAGTCAGACACTAACATCTGACCTGACACTTGAGGAGAAGAACACTTGAGATCTGTACTTTGAAGGCAGAAAATGTGTCAAAAGAATCAAGGACAGAGGTGGGGGAGGAATGAAGAGTGACTCCTAAGTCACTGAACATGTAGACAGATGGCCAAACCATCTTGAGATAGGAGGAAATGGCAGTGTAGCAGATGCTGTGATGTGACACCAGATCACATTTACAAATAAATGACTGGGACTTCCAGCGGCTAAGAACCTGTCTTCGAATGCAGGGGACGCAGGTTCGATCCCTGCCAATGTCGAGGGGCAACTAGGCCCACAAGTTCCAACTACTGATCCCATGCAACCCAACTAGAAAGCCTGCATGCCACAACTACAGAGCCCTTGCACGCTGGAGTCCACACATTATGACAAGAGAGAAGGCCACAGGCCATAATGAAGAGCTAAGACCCAATGCAGCCATAAATAAATAAATAAATGGTTTTTTTAAAAAAAAGAAATAAAGGTAAAATAAAATAAAAAAGAAAGAAATAAAGCTCAACTTACTACTTGAGCTGCTGGAAATGCCACCAACTGACAGTCCTCATCTATGCAGAATGCATCAGCTGAAAAGAGTTGCTTCACCCATGGTCGTACCACTTTCCCATGGAAACTCACATCCAAAGACTGTTGGGAAGTATAAAGATCCAGTCCTCACACCCAAACAAAACACAGATCTGAGTAGCTATCCTACCTTCAGGACTTTCCACAAAATCAGCCAAGGTCTTCTCGATTCTATATATTTTAAATCTAAAAGACTGAAGCATAAACATTTGGAATTAGTCAGAATAGAAAATGGTATTTAAAACATGGACTATAAGAGGAAAAGGAACAAGGACCCACTACCAACAAGTATCTACATTCAAGGTCAGACAGCTTCTGCGCTGTCCTTCAATGGAAGCTAGATGAGCAGGAAGATAAGCAGCAGACACTGAAGTGGAAGAAAACCAAAACAGGATGACTCAGCAGCCTAGGTAAGAGTTACAAGATACCAGGCTATCTTGTATGTGGTTCTGGAGCTTCGAATAAAGACCTGCACTGAAAACTCTGGGAAATTAAAGTAGAAGTGATAGCTAAACCAAAGAAGATTACCTAGGGAGTATACAAAGTGAGAAAATACACAAAACTTACCAAGATGGAAACTTGAGGAACATAAAACAACACATATACAAAGAAACAGAAGCATACCAAAGAACGTGTGGAACAGTAACCAAGGATAAAAAACAGAAAAACAAAGTTACTCCAAACCAGGAAGGTTGAGAGTAATAAACACTAAGTCAAACATACAAAAACCCCTGATGATTTAATAAATCTAAGTAGGTAATTATCATCTATGGTCACCAAAAGTGAAAACCAACCAGACAATCAGACTTCATTAACACCTTAAGAAGTACAATGCAGAAGGAAATGGCAACCCACTCCAGTATTCTTGCCTGGAGAATTGCCATGGACAGAAGAGCCTGGCGGGCTCCAGTCCAGAGGGTTTGTGCAGAGTCAGACACAACTGAAGCAACTGAGGACAAGAGGTAGAAACATCACTACCAAACATCAAACTTCAGTTTGATCAAGCCTCTGCCTCTAATTTTCAATGTACGGGAATTACAAGAATGAGAGAAACATGTCACATCATAGCACAATGGTAAAGTCTACATTGTAGGATACTGTACAAAACAAATGACCAGTTTCTTTAAAGAAAGAAAATAACTGGAGGTCCCAAAATACATGAAGATAAACATACTTC
This sequence comes from Moschus berezovskii, assembly GCF_049115385.1. Lineage (NCBI taxonomy): Eukaryota > Metazoa > Chordata > Mammalia > Artiodactyla > Moschidae > Moschus > Moschus berezovskii. The sequence continues at coordinate 27,651,200 of NC_142463.1, read as the reverse complement.
TAAATAACAGATGAATCAAGTGGAAAAATTCAAGAGAAACTACAAAATATTTTGAACTAAATGAAAATAAGAACACAACTTACCCAAATCTATGGGATGCAGCAAAGGCAGTGCTACGTGGGAAAGTTATAGCTGTGAATGCATTCATTAGTAAAGATCTAAAATCAATAACCTAAGTTCCCACCTTAGAAAACTAGAAAAAGAAGAACAAATTAAATCCAAAGTAAGCAGAAGAAAAGAAGTAAGAATTAGAGCAGAAGGCATAACATCAGCAACATGGCAGAGTGAAAGCAAGATCTCCCCTCCAAACTATTCAGTTCAGTTCAGTCGCTCAGTCGCATCCGACTCTTTGCGACCCCATGAATCACAGCACGCCAGGCCTCCCTGTCCATCACCAACTCCCGAAGTTCACTCAAACTCATGTCCATCGAGTCAGTGATGCCATCCAGCCATCTCATTCTCTGTTGTCCCCTTCTCCTCCTGCCCCCAATCCCTCCCAGCATCAGAGTCTTTTCCAGTGAGTCAACTCTTTGCATGAGGTGGCCGAAGTATTGGAGTTTCAGCTTTAGCATCACTCCTTCCAATGAACACCCAGGACTGATCTCCTTTAGAATGGACTGGTTGCATCTCCTTGCAGTCCAAGGGACTCTCAAGAGTCTTCTCCAACACCACAGTTCAAAAGCATCAATTCTTCGGCGCTCAGCTTTCTTCACAGTCCAACTCTCACATCCATATATGACCACTGGAAAAACCATAGCCTTGACTATATGGACCTTTGTTGGCAAAGTAGTGTCTCTGCTTTTTAATATGCTATCTAGGTTGGTCTTAACTTTCCAATCTATTAGGTTGGTGCAAAAGTAATTGAGGTTTTGCATTGTTGAACTTTGACATTTGATATTGGGATACATTCTTAAATAAATGTAGTTATATCATTTTAATGTGCATTTCTCACTTTATGTTTTTTGCTTGTTACATGCTGCTTCAGTTCCGTTCAGTTCAGTCGCTCAGTCATGTCCAACTCTTTGCAACCCCATGGACTGCAGCAAAATTAACTGAGGTTTTGCACTGTTGAACTTTGCCATTTGGTATTAGGATACATTCTTAAATAAATGTGGTTACATCATTTTAATGTGCATTTCTCACTTTATGTTTTTTGCTTGTTACATGCTGCTTCAGTTCAGTTCAGTCGCTCAATCATGTCCAACTCTTTGCGACCCCATGGACTGCAGAACGCCAGGCCTCACTGTCCATCACCAACTCCTGGAGTTTACTCAAACTCATGTCCACTGAGTTGGTGATGCCATCCAACCATCTCATTCTCTGTCATTCCCTTCTCCTCCCACCTTCAATCTTTCCCAGCATTAGGGTCTTTTCCAATGAGTCAGTTCTTCAACTTCAGCCATCAGTCCTTCCAGTGAATATTCAGGACTGATTTCCTTTAGGATGGACTGATTGGATCTCCTTGCAGTCCAAGGGACTCTCAAGAATCTTCTCCAACACCACAGCTCAAAGGCATCAATTTCCTTTGGCACTCAGCTTTCTTTATCATCCAACTCTCACATCCATACATGACCACTGGAAAAACCATAGCCTTGACTAGACAGACCTTTGTTGGCAAAGTAATAGCTCTGCTTTTTAATACGCTATCTAGGTTGGTCATAACTTTTCTTCCAAGGAGCAAGCGTTTTTTAATTTCATGGCTGCAGTCACCATCTGCAGTAATTCTGGAGCCCAAGAAAATAAAGTCTGTCACTGTTCCCACTGTTTCCCCATCTATTTGCCATGAAGTGATGGGACCAGATGCCATGATCTTAGTTTTCTGAATGTTGAGCTTTAAGCCAACTTTTTCACTCTCATCTTTCACTTTCATCAAGAGACTCTTTAGTTCTTTGCTTTCTGCCATAAGGGTGGTGTCATATTTGAGGTTATTGATATCTCTCCCAGTAATCTTGATTCCAGCTTGTGCTTCATCCAGCGTTTCTCATGCTGTTTATTGTTTTGTTATTTATTTTAGACTACAGAAATGATGTTAGACAAAAAGCAAATTAAGCAATTTTCTTATTCAAGTTCAAAATGGATTGTAAAGCAGTGGAGACAACTCAGGCAACATCAACAACGCATTTGGCCCAGGAACTGATAACTAATGTACAATGCAGTGATGGTTCAAGAAGTTTTACAAAGGAGACAAGTGCTTTGAAGATGAGTAGTGTAGTAGCTGGCCATTGGAAGTTGACAATGACCGATTGAGAGCAATCATCGAAGCTGATCCTCTTAAAACTACATGAAAAGTGGCTGAAGAACTCAATGTTCTGCGGTCATTTAGCATTTGAGGCAAATTGGAAAGGTGAAAAAGTTCGATAACTGGGTGCCTCATGAGGTGACCGAAAATCAAAAAAATCATTGTTTTGAAGCGTTGTCTTCTCTTATTCTACCCAACAAGAATGAACCATTTCTCCAACTGTAATGCCCAACCCCACGTCACACAACCAATGCTTCAAAAGTTGAATGAACTGGGCTAAAAGTTCTGCCTCATCAACCATATTCACCTGACTTCTCACTAACCAACTACCACTTCTTCAAGCATCTTGACAACTTTCTGCAGGGAAAATGCTTCCACAACCAACACATGCAGAAAATGCCTTCCAAGAGTTCACTGAATCCCAAAACACAGATTTTTATTCTATAGGAATAAAAAAAACTTACTTCTCATTGGAAAAACATATGTTGATTGTAATGGTTCCTTTTTGATTAATAAAGATGTGTTTGAGCCTAGTTATAATGATTTAAAATTAAAATTCACAGTCTGAAGAATTGCCATTACTTTTTCACCAGCCTAATACAACCAATAAAACATCTACAATGCATGCATAAACAACTCATATAACTTAGTACCAAGAAAACAAACAATTCTATTTAGAAATGCAAAGAAGACCTAAACAGACATTTCTCCAAAGACATGCACATGCCCAACAGGCACATGAAAAGATGTGTGTGCTACATCCCTAATCACCAGGGAAATCCCAATCAAAACCAGAATGAGGTATCACCTCACACCCGTCAGAACTGCTATCATCAAATAGAACTCAAAGAACAAATGCTGGTGAGGAGGTGGAGAAAAGGAAACCCTCATATACTGTTGGTGGTAATGTAAAAATTGGTACAGCTACTGTGGAAAACAGTACGGAGTTTTCTTAAAAAAAAAACTCAACTACCATATGACCAGCAATTCTACTCCTGGGTATATATCCAAGAAAAAAACAAAACACTGATCTGAAAAGATACATACATCCTAATGTTCACAGGAGCATTATTTACAACTGCCAAGAAATGGAAGCAAGGTAAGTGTCCAGCAACAGATGAATGGATACCATCTATACAACAAATGTTAAAGGAGATTCCCTAGGCAGAAAACACAAGAGGAGAAAAAGATCTATAAAAACAATTTTTAAAATGACAACAGGAACATACATATCAATAACAGATGAATGGATAAAGGAGGTATATGTGTATTTTTTATATTTATATTTTATATTGTGCTGTTGCATCTGACTCTTTTTGACTCCATGAACTATAGCCCGCCAGGCTCCTTTTGTCTATGGAATTTTTCAGCAAGACTATTGGAGTGGGTAGCCATTCCCTTCTCCAAGGGATCTTCCCAACCCAGGGATCAAACGCAGGTCTCCTACATTGAAGGCAGATTCCTTACTGTCTGAGCCACCAGGGAAGCCAATTAGCTATTAGGGAAATACACATAAAAATCACAATAGATACCACTTCACATCCACCAGAATGGCCATAATCAAAGTCATTAGATGACAAGTTTGGGTAAGGATGTGGAGAAACTGGAACTCTTCTGTTCCAACTGCTGGTGGAAACATAAAATGGTACAGCTACTTTGGGAAAAAATTTGAAGTTCTTCAAAAAGTTACACACAAATCTACCACTTAACCCAGCAATTCCACTCCTGGGTATACACCCAAAGATATAAAAGCATATATACACACACACAATGTGCACACTAATGTTCATAGAAGCATTATTCATAATAGCCAAAATGTATAATAAAAACAACACAGGGACTTCACTGGACTGCCTTCCAGTGCAGAGGGTGAGGTTCAGTCCCTGGTCTGGGAGCTACAATCCCACACATCTTGTGGTCGAAAAAGCAAAACATAAAACAGAAGCAATATTGTAACAAATTCAATAAAGACTTTAAAAATGGTCCACATTAAAAAAAAATATCTTAAAAAAAAACCTAATGTTCATCAACTGAGAAACGAATAAAAGGTAGTATATCAATACAATGGAACATTACACAGCCATAAAAATTCAGTAGTAGATGATGTTACAAAATGGATGAAACTTGACATTATTATGCTAAATGAAAAAAGTAAGACACAATGCTGCTGCTGTCACATCAGTTGTGTCCGACTCTGTGTGACCCCATAGATGGCAGCCCACCAGGCTCCCCCGTCCCTGGGATTCTCCAGACAAGAACACTGGAGTGGGTTGCCATTTCCTTCTCCAATGCGTGAAAGTGAAAAGTGAAAGTGAAGTCGCTCAGTCGTGTCCGACTCTTAGCGACCCCACGGACTGCAGCCTACCAGGCTCCTCCGTCCATGGGATTTTCCAGGCAAGAGTACTGGAGTAGGTTGCCATTGCCTTCTCCGAAGACACGATAGATCACATATTAAACGATTCCATTTACACTAAACGTTCAGAAAAGGCAAATCCATAGAGGTAGAAAGTAGATTAGTGACTGCTAAGAATTACAGGGGGATGAATAAAGTTGTTTTTTTTTTTGAGGTGGTGAAAACTGACTGTGATGATGGCTTCATAAATCTGTGAATATGCTAAAAAAAAAAATAACTGAACTATATACTTTAAATGGATGAATTATACACTGTGAATTTAATCTCAATAATGTGTTACTCCCCAAAATTTTTCATTAACAAAACACTAACATAGCAAACACAGCCCTTTGAAAGCCCTACTACAAAAGGAAGTAAAGGAAAAATTTTTCAAGATTCACATTCACAATCAAAAGAATGGGAGATGAGACTATAGCAATAGCAGGGCAAGCCTAGAAGGAAGATAATTTTCATCAAGGGATCCCAGAAAGATTCTGAGAATCAACCTCCACACAAATTTCTAAATTTCTCAGCGGGCTACTGAGAGGAACAAAACAGAATTATATGCAAAAGTGCTTTTCAAATAGTAAAGTGCTACAAATGTACACAATAAACCGGTCTTATTATTACCTTGCCCAGTCATCATCCCAATGAATTGATCAGCTAATTCCTGAGGAAAACTCCAATGCTCCGGAAGACAAAGTGTTCCATCAGATCTTTCAGAACACAATTTCTCCAGGTTAGCAACCAGGACGTTCAGGCATATGTTGACCAAAGAGTAGGGAGATGCCTCCTCCTAGCAAACAAAGCCCCAAACAAACAAACTTGTTATATCTACAAAAATTCAACATAAAAGTGGTCATGTTATACATCAGAATATCTTAAGATACATTCTTCTCACTCTAATGATTTATATGTAATGAAACCACCTTATTCCAATTATCAACCGTGTGGAAGATTTTTACCTGTTGTAGCTTCTGTTGCATCTTTAAAAAAAATTAAGTTCTCTCAATCCTTCACTTATCTCCTGTTCTGTGCCAGCCCCTGAGAATACAGGGATGAGTAAGATATAGCTCTAACCCTTTTGGACCAAAGAGTTTAGTAGAGAATACATCCAATAAATCTGACAATTTCAATACAACACAAGGAAATAAACAAGCAGAAATCATACAGTCATTTATTCAGCAAATATTTATTCAGTGATTACTACATGCCAGAGGATAAGAAGGTCTGCCCATTCCCACCCTCAAAAGTGTTCACACTATATGACTGTTATAATAAGCAGGCTGTAGAAGAATACAAACTGAGACATATAACACATCTTCACTAAGAGACTGACATTTGTTCATTCAACAAACATTTGAAAGGTATGGCATTCAGACATAAAGAGAGAGTGATAAGCCAGGGACTGCCATCTTTGTCAGGGGTTTCAACGTGCAATACATTCAACGACCTCCACACAATTTTTTACTGAATAAATTCCCTCCATAATCCAAAGTATAGATTATTCCTTCATAAATATCGTCAACTCCTTGTTTCCTCTCCTCCATCATACTATTTAGACATTCTCCTGGAAGAACTTCGCTATTCACCTTTTTTGATGGCAACACCCAGCAGCTAATTATCTATGAAGATGGGAAGATTCACACAACATATTATTTCATGGAAAATTCATGAACATTAACTTCAAATGAGCCCTATGTAGCTGGAAATCATTCAAAGTCTTCTTAGACAGGGCTGCTGCTGCTGCTGCTAAGTCACTTCAGTCGTGTCCGACTCTGTGTGACCCCATAGACGGAAGCCTACCAGGCTCCCCCTTCCCTGGGATTCTCCAGGCAAGAACACTGGAGTGGGTTGCCATTTCCTTCTCCAATGTGTGAAAGTGAAAAGTGAAAGTGAAGCCGCTCAGTCGTGTCCGACCCTTAGCGACCCCACAGACTGCAGCCCACCAGGCTCCTCCATCCGTGGGATTTTCCAGGCAAGAGTACTGGAGTGGCTTGCCATTGCCTTCTCCGCTTAGACAGGGCACTTTCCCACTATTAAGCAACAATTATTTCATGCCTTCTACTTGATCCTCAAACCCATTTCACACTGATATCAGAATCTGATCCACTTCAATGAAAAAAATGAAGCCACCTCCCCACCAAATTTAGCTCAAAACTGCATGCAATCTTTTCCATGGTCTCCTCTTCTATGGAAAACATGTACATCCTTGCAAAGAACAACACTTCTACATGTGCTGGCTGGATTTCATCCCTCCTGTCTTGGCTCCTCCTGTTGTTTCATTTACGCACATCTTCAAACTATCCTTCTCAAATGCATCATTCTTTTTTTTCCTGGCTGTGCCCTGCAGCTTGCAGGATCTTAAGTTTCCCGTCCAGGAACTGAACCTAAGTCTGTGCACTGAAAGCAACGAGTCCTAATCAACAGACCACCAGGGAGTTCCCATAAAATAGATCATTCTTATACAATTTATGCGCCATTATTTGCTTTAAAAACAAAACCCTTCTGTTGACTCCCACATCCTCTTCAGTTACTCTTCTCCATAACCAAATTTCTCCAGTAAGTTTACTCTGATTTACTCTGAATACTGTACTATCTTCTTATTCATTGTTTTTAATTGTAGTATAATTTATACATAGCAAAAAAAATTATTTCGGTATAGTTAGTTCAGTGAGTTTTGATGAATCCATACAGTTATGTACTACCACCATAATAAAGATACAGAACAGTTCCATAACCCAGAAATTCTCCAGTGTCCCTTTGTAGACAATCCCTCTTACCAATCCCAAGCAACTACTCATCTTTGTTCTGTCTCCAGTGTCCTGCCTTCTCCAAAATGTCATATAAACAGAATCATTAAGTAATTAAGCCTTTCAAATCTGACTTATTTCATTTTGCATAATGCATTTGAACACAGGTTCATTGGTATTGTTGCATGCTTCTGTAATTTGTTCCTTTTTATTGCTGAGAAGCATTCCATTGTAATGAATACACTAGAATTTCTTTCTTTACCAACTGAAGAGCATTTGGATTATTTGCATTTTAGACAAATTTGAATAAAGCTATAACAACTCACATAAAAATTTTTTTCAATTATTTATTTTTGGTGGGGTTAGTTCTTTGTTGTGCTCCCGCATTCTCCAGTTGCAGCATATGGGCTCAATAGTTGCGGCTTGTAGGCTCCAGAGCTTAGCTGAGCTTAGTTGTTCTGTGGCCTGGTCTTTCCAGACCAGGAATCGAACCTGTGTCCCTTGCACTGGCTGTTGAATTCCCAACCAGTAAACCACCAGGGAAGTCCCTCGTGGGACTTCCCACATAAATCTTCGTGGGAACACAGTTTTCATTTTTATTGGGTAGTCACCTAAAAATGGGATTTCTCTGTCCCTGGAATTCCACACTTCCTACATGTTAAGTGTGTATTTAACTTTACATAAGAAAGTACTCACCTATTCTTGCAATGTGGCTCTATTATTTAACATTCCCAAAAGAACATATGAGAGTTTCAACTGCTTCAAATCCTGACCATGTAAGCATTAATGTCAGAAAGAAGCATCAATTTCAGGAAAGCAAAAAAATTCCCTGAAACAGTCTTAGCAGACTTTTATTTGGGTCTCAAAACCCAGAATTGGTTCATATGCCCATGTGAAAACAGAAATTATGCTTCCTGTGGGTAATTTCTACAGATCTACCTTCCAGCTCACTATTTCTTTATTCTGTCAAATTTAGTTCTTCATAGTCTAATCATACATTGCTCTTTTTTCATTTTTTAAATTCATCATTTATTTCAGTTCAGTTCAGTCACTCAGTCGTGTCCGACTCTTTGTGACCCCATGAACCACAGCACGCCAGGCCTCCCTGTCCATCACCAACTACTGGAGTTCACCCAAACCCATGTCCACTGAGTCGGTGATGCCATCCAACCATCTCATCCTCTGTTGTCCGCTTCTCCTCCTGCCCTCAATCTTTCCAGCATCAGGGTCTTTTCAAATGAGTCAGCTCTTCGCATCACGTGGCCAAAGTATTGGATTTTCAGCTTCAACATCATTCTTTCCAATGAACACCCAGGACTGATCTCCTTTAGGATGGACTGGTTGGATCTCCGTGCAGTCCAGGGACTCTTAAGAGTCTCCTCCAACACCACAGTTCAAAAGCATCAATTCTTCGGTGCTCAGCTTTCTTTATAGTCCAACTCTCACATTCATATATGACTACTGGAAAAATAATAGCTTTGACTAGATGGACCTTTGTTGGCAAAGGAATGTCCTGCTTTTTAATATGCTGTCTAGGTTGGTCATAACTTTCCTTCCAAGGAGCAAGCGTCTTTTAATTTCATAGCTGCAATCGCCATCTGTAGTGATTTTGGAGTCCAGAAAAATAAAGTCTGACACTGTTTCCACTGTTTCCCCATCTATTTGCCATGAAGTGATGGGACCGGATGCCATGATCTTAGTTTTCTGAATGCTGAGCTTTAAGCCAACTTTTTCACTCTCCTCTTTCACTTTCATCAAGAGGCCCTTTAGTTCTTCGCTTTCTGCCATAAGGGTGGTGTTATCTGCATATCTGAGGTTATTGATATTTCTCCGGGCAATCTTGATCCCAGCTTGTGCCTCCTCCAGCCCAGCGTTTCTCATGATGTACTCTGCATATAAGTTAAATAAGCAGGGGGAAAGTATACAGCCTTGACGTACTCCTTTTCCTATTTGGAACCAGTCTGTCGTTCCATGTCCAGTTCTAACTGTTGCTTCCTGACCTGCATATAGGTTTCTCAAGAGGCAGGTCAGGTGGTCTGGTATGCCCATCTCTTTCAGAATTTTCCACAGTTTAATGTGATCCACACAGTCAAAGGCTTTGGCATAGTCAATAAAGCAGAAATAGATGTTTTTCTGGAACTCTCTTGTTTTTTCAATGATCCAGCGGATGTTGGCAATTTGATCTTTGGTTCCTCTGCCTTTTCTAAAACCACCTTGAACATCTGGAAGTTCACAGTTCACATATTGCTGAAGCCTGGCTTGGAGAATTGTGAGCATTATTTTACCAGCGTGTGAGATGAGTGCAATTGTGCGGTAGTTTGAGCATTCTTTGGCATTGCCTTTCTTTGGGATTGGAATGAAGACTGACCTTTTCCAGTCCTGTGGCCACTGCTGAGTTTTCCAAATTTGCTGGCATATTGAGTGCAGCACTTTCACAGCATCATCTTCCAGGATTTGAAATAGCTCAACTGGAATTCCATCACTTCCACTAGCTTTGTTCGTAGTGATGCTTCCTAAGGCCCACTTGACTTCACATTCTAGGATGTCTGGCTCTAGGTGAATGATCACACCATCATGATTATCTGGGTCATGAAGATCTTTTTTGTACAGTTCTTCTGTGTATTCTTGCCACCTCTTCTTAATATCTTCTGCTTCTGTTAGGTCCATACCATTTCTGTCCTTTATCGAGCCCATCTTTGCATGAAATGTTCCATTGGTATCTCTAATTTTCTTGAAGAGATCTCTAGCCTTTCCCATTCTGTTGTTTTCCTCTATTTCTTTGCATTGATCCCTGAGGAAGGCTTTCTTATCTCTCCTTGCTATTCTTTGGAACTCTGCATTCAGATGCTTATATCTTTCCTTTTCTCTTTTGCTTTTCACTTCTCTTCTTTTCACAGCTATTTGTGAGGCCTCCTCAGACAGCCATTTTGCTTTTTTGCATTTCTTTTTCTTGGGGATGGTCTTGATTCCTGTCTCCTGTACAATGTCACGAATCTCCATCCATAGTTCATCAAGCACTCTGTCTGTCAGATCTAGTCCCTTAAATCTATTTCTCATTTCCACTGTATAATCATAAGGGATTTGATTTAGGTCATTCCTGAATGGTCTAGTGGTTTTCTCCACTTTCTTCAATTTCATTCTGAATTTGGTAATAAGGAGTTCATGATCCGAGCCACAGTCAGCTCCTGGTCTTGTTTTGCTGACTGCACAGAGCTTCTCCATCTTTGGCTGCAAAGATATAATCAATCTGATTTCAGTGTTGACCATCTGGTGATGTCCATGTGTAAAGTCTTCTCTTGTGTTGTTGGAAGAGGTTGTTTGCTATGACTAGTGCGTTCTCTTGGCAGAATTCTATTAGCCTTTGCCCTGCTCCATTCTGTACTCCAAGGTCAAATTTGCCTGTTACTCCAGGTGTTTCTTGACTTCCTACTTCCGCATTCCAGTCCCCTATAATGAAAAGGACATCTTTTTATGGGTGTTAGTTCTAGAAGGTCTTGTAGGTGTTCATAGAACTGTTCAACTTCAGCTTCTTCAGCATTATAGGTCAGGGCATAGATTTGGATTACCGTGATACTGAATGGTTTGCCTTGGAAACGAAGACACCATTCTGTCGTTTTTGAGATTGCATCCAAGTACTGTGTTTTGGACTCTTTTGTTGACTAAGATGGCTACTCCATTTCTTCTAAGGGATTCCTGCCCACAGTAGTAGATATAATGGTCATCTAAGTTAAGTTCACCCATTTCAGTCCATCTTAGTTCACTGATTCCAGAAAGTCAATGTTCACTCTTGTCATCTCCTGTTTGATCACTTCCACTTTGCCTTGATTCATGAACCTAACATTCCAGTTTCCTATGCAATATTTACTTAATAAATTTTAAACACACTGCTTTATAGTGTTTCAATAATACCATTTTCTGAGTCTCTGGGAATCTAATTCTGTTGATTCTTTTTTTAAAAGATTTACTTCTTTGTTAATTTGTTTTTGACTCTGCTGGGTCTTCATTGTACTGTTTGGGCTTCTCGTTGTGGTGGTTTCTCTTGGTGTGGAACACAGGCTCTAGAAGACAGGCTTCAGTAGTTGTGGCTCCTGGGCTCTGGAACACAGGTCTCAGTATTGTGGCGCATAGGCTTAGATGCTCCATGGCATGTGGGATCTTCCCAAACCAGAGATCAAACCTGTTATCTCCTGCATTGGCAGGCAGATTGCCAACCACCAGACCATCAGGAAAGCCCCTGATTATGTTGACTCTTAATCAGAGAGGTTCATGTTTTATAATTTAAGATTGTGAGCTAATCTTTTCTTTTTTTTAAGGCCTCATGGCACAGTGTGCAGGATATTAGTTCCCCAACCAGGGATCAAATCCATACCCCTAGGATTGGAAGTACAGAGTCTTAACCACTGAACCACAAGGGAAGTCCATGAGCTAGTGTTTATAAGTCTCTGAGTTAATCTTTAGTGAGATTTTACTAGACTCCTGTGAAACCTGGGTAGAAGATAGGCCACATCGGGTGGTTATGCTAAATGCTACTTACCCAGGGGCATCATCAGTGACCATTTTGATAATTTCTCAGCTACACATTTCCTGAACCAAGCAAAAAAATGTCAATTAAAACCCTGAGTCTGTATGAGGACAGACCTATGACTGCACCTTTTTAGGAGATATTTTTCTCATTCAAAAATCCAAGCCAAAACTGACAAGGTTCCCTGTTTCTCTTTTCCATAAACAGACTTTCAGATCTACCATTTCCCTGAAGTATGATCAGCTTTTGTTAGTTCATGTTTATATATATATATATACATATTACAATTCAGTCTCCATTCAAACTTCTCACCTG